>NC_052021.1:15308987-15927987 GCF_015832195.1 Motacilla alba alba
CAGCCCGACTAAGCAGAACATCGGATTGGTTCCAGGCACTGCTGCCTGCCAGCACATTGTAGGACTAACTTGCAAGGAATGTTCTCTTTGGCAGGCAGCCTCCTCCTGGCATCAGTGCCAAATGATATCAACCATAATTGTTACTATTTATGATTTTTCTTGTTGCTTTTATGAATCACTGCTAAGACAGCTAGGTTATTCCGAAGCTTTGAACAACTCGTACAGTGGAAAACCTGACAATAGGTAGAGGATAGTATGAATTCTTTTGAATGGAGTCTACAACGTTTTGAGCTGAGAGATAAAAGCATATTCTTCTTGAGCTAGAAGCTCTAAATTAAAGAAATGCTGAGTATTAGGACTCCAGCATTGACACTATCTTGCTTTGTGCCCTGGAGAAGTTTCTTGAATATCTCTCTTTGTTTTCTTAAACTTTTCTCTATATTCTGTTAATTTGCACTTTTCCCCAGCTGATTTTAAACTAATGTGAGCAAGCAGGTCCACATGTAAATAAATATTTCAGCACTGGGAATGGTATCATCTGTATGCAGTGGGTCTGACTGTGTACTGAACCTCTTGGTGTGTGGATGAACTATACAGATAAAAATGGTAATTCTATTTTTGCCTGAAAGTAACACACAATTAAAAATATAACAACTCTGTCCTGTTTTGCTTTTTCCAAGTAAGTAAAATGCAAATATATGTGAAATTCCTGAGGTGAACAATGCTGTAAGTGCCCAACAGCTCTGATTCAGGTTTGCACTTCCAGAAACCCTGGGCATGCTGTCACAGGCATTCTGGAAAATGTTGAGTGGAGCAGCCATACATGCCCAGTAATTCTAGCATGTCCTAAAAGCAGGTGACTACTGTCAAGTACAGTGTCATATGAATGCAGGTAATTTTTATCGGGAACTCCCAAGCAGAAATTTGTTTGTCCTTTTCTATATGTCACAACTAAAGCAGACACAAAAATCCATTTTCTCTAAAAGAGAGAACATTGTATGCAAGGTGCTCTGGGGGTGGATGGGTTTGGATACCCACTGTAAAAGCAGAGGAAAATAAGTCTAGTGTTTGCTGCTGAAGAATAACCTTCTGTAGCACACATGGGCTAGTAAAGACTTCTGTGGTAGTACGTGAAGGATGCTTTAAGTTCTAAACAAGGATGTTTGTAAGTGTTTTTCTCCACTTCTTGTGACTGACTGTGGGAAAATATAGTACCCACCTGTTCTTCCATTTCTAGTGTGTTTAATGCCTCTGCAATGATGTTATATGAATAATATTGCTTTTAAAACTTCCATACTGTTGCTGAGTGTCAATAATACTCGTTACAGAGTTTGAGCTTTTTATTGCTTTCAGTTATTATTATGTATTTAATTCTAAGTGCAGTACTACATATTTCATTTTGCAAATGAGAAGTACCTATCAAACATCACTGTTTATACTGGCAAGCTTATGAAATATACTATTCAAGAAAAATACAATGTTTTTTAAAATGTGAGATATCACAGGAGTGCCCATGCTAACGTGGGCATACAATGCAACTGCATATATCTCCAAATATTTGCATTTTCATCAAGTCACCCTAAGCTACATGAGGAAATGGGCTGTTAGCCTGTGTAACAGACAGACCGCAAATATGAAGCATCTGGAGACCCAAGCAAGGCAGCACAGCTAAGTTATGCCATCAGAGGTCGTGACACTTGTACAGAAATAGAAGAGCTGGTGGCTTGGAAGCAAGAGGCAGAAGGTTTGAGCTGATTAGGGATGCCCTGCCCATGCCAGTTCTTCTTGCCTTCAGACAGGCATTATGGCAGAGCAGGCACAATGCTTATCCTGTGTAGAAAAACAGGAGATTTCTTAGTACAAGGCATGGAGAGAAGTGGAAAAATGTTGAGGTACACTGCAGAGGTCACTTACTCCAAGAAAAGGAGAGGGTAATTTTTCAGTGTCTCAAATTGAAGACTGAACTGTGGGAAAGTCTCTAAAATGCTCTGAATGCCTACATTGGGGCAGCAAGCAAACCCTCTCCATCAGCTTTAGAGAGTGCACCCTCTCTCCTGGTGTCCAGTGCAGCAGGCTCCAGCTCACATAGCAAGGATCAACAAGTTCAGTTGTTTACTCTCCTGACCCAAGCCCATAAATGCACAGAAATATTTTTCATATCTTGTTTACTTTATTCCAAACTCTAGTTAGTGTGAAACTCTGAAGACAGTTTTGTGGACAACCAATGAGATGCTTTATTATGATGCAGTTTCAGAGTCAAGAATCAAGGGATTTATGGTGTAACCCTGCCTAGAATAAGTTGTAATACAACTGGGAAATGTTGATGTTGTGTAAACATGAATTACAGAAACCAGAACCACTATGTTAAGTTTGAGGCCATTCTGAATGAATGGATCTAGACATATTGGCATTTTAAGTAGTAACCAAACACAAACTTGGTTTTAGTTGTTCAGGTTCCTCTTTCTTTTTTAAAATCTTTGTAATTCTTAGAAAACAGAATGCAGCTGGGGGAAGGACGGCAGGGAAGTGGTGGTTCATTTGGTCAATGGTACACTGAAATGTTTTTTCTGTCTTTTCTAGTGAAGAAAAGGCTTTTCCAGAACTTTTTCCCCTCACTCTAGTAGTAATGTTTCAATTGAATTACCATATATGTTAATTTTCAGCAGTCATCTGGCCCACCCAGGAATGTGAGTCTTGCATTTTCCCACTGCTAAAATCTTAGAACTAAAACTCTTCCATGTTTTAGCTACACTGTCAAAGTATATTTGTAGTGTATCGAACTGCAGATCTATCAAAGTGTGTCATTTAATTATGACTAGTTCTGATTTATTAATTGTTAGTGTAAATGTTTGTCTTCCATTAACTTTCCTCTGAACATTGCCCTGAAGACAATGAGCCCCAGATTGCAAGGTGTTGGCTGTGTGACATTATGTACCGTCTGTTCAGGTGTCTCTTTTTCCTTGATAAAAAGAGTCTTTCTGCTGCTTTAGCCCTTGGATGTTCTCTGCTGATGACTGGGACAGTTTTGAACACACCAGGAAGGCAGTGGCCAGAGCGATGATTTTGCTTTAATGGTGTATTTCTCAAAGCCATCCAAATGCCAGAGTGGACAGCTTTGAAAAACATATTTAGCTTATAAACTTTAAATTAAGAGCCTGTCTGTTGTGCCAGACCAAGAAAAAAAGCTTTAGAAATCAATTGTAGCAAAGCAAAAGGTTTGATTATTTGGTCTTTCTCACTTCTGCCTCTCATATTTTGTTCCTAGTGACCACACTGTAACAGAACATAGAACTTCTTTTTATTATTACTTTAGTTTTTCTTGGACTATAATGTTCTTCATAGAACTCTGACTGTATCGTTTTCCTAACCTTTTTCACTAGTGTAATTTCTCTTTGCATAGTTTCATTTTACTATAAAACTATTTGCATCAGAAGTGCAACTCTTGTATTAGTTACTGATGCAGGCCACAGCACTGCTTCTTGTTTTCATCTCACAACCAACTGAACAGAAATAAAAGGGGACTAGACAGGACACACACCAGCCAAAATTTCTTAGGTTTCTATTCAAAGTCGTATTTGGAATCCTTATTGTGGCAAGCACTGCTGAAATTAGGTGGGTTTCTTGTGGTAATGGGGAACTGGCATCATTCTGTTTCGCTTGGTTGCCATAAATTGTAGCTTTTTGTAACACAACACCTTTGCAAATTGCACTTTGCAAAGAGCATCTGCTGGAGTCTCAACAGGATGTAACACATGTGGCCTTGTGATCAGTATCTAGCAGTTTTTAGCAACCTACCAGACTACATTTTGCTCTGTAGGAATGCATGTTCAAATAGACATATTTTTAAATTAATGAGAATGTCTTTGCTTTCTCTTGATGATTTAGGTATTTTCTGCACTTTCAAATTTCAAACTATTGTCTAGCAGGTAACAGCAGCAGTTAAATACAGCATTTTTAGAGCATGTATTACAAGGCACAGAATTCCAGCCTGCAACATCTGGCTGATGAATTGGGTTGTATACTAATCAGCATGTCATGGTGGTCAATGGCAAATGCAAGGCAACTCTAAAGCAAATGCATCACTATTTCTGTTTCTCCAACCAGAGCCCTATCTGTACAGTAATTTGCTTAGCACCCAGTAAGCTGTAATTTCCTAGTTATCTGGGGAAAGATACAATTACCAATAAGGAGAGTAGTTCTGAGGGGAGAACTCTGAGTGTGCTTGGACATTGTAAGCTGAAAAATTTCAAAATAGTATTCATAATTTGGGAAATTCATTTTTTCTTGACTAGGAGATACTGTTTTTCACATTGATGAAACAGCACAATAATTCTAAGTGACATTGTCCTCCAGATCCTCAGAATCAAGTTGTGATGTGGTTATTGTCTGATTAGAGGCTTGGTGCTTGTAGAAGGAGCTCCACTTCCATTTCATACAGGAAGGCAAGCATCAGAGAGCAAATAAGTGTGTGTGGCACTTGCACATGAGAGATGTGCCTGTACATAGATGTCAGATTAAAGTAGATGGATAGGATCAGTAAAGGAAACTAAAAAAAAAAAACAACTGACAGTGAAATAGAGCTGCAGTTTGTTGTTTTTCTTCATGATTTTTGTTCCTTGCCAATGGCTAAAGATTTCTTGCTGTGTGAGGTGTTAGTCCTGGCAAAAAGGAATAGAGTTGATATATAGCTCTTTAGTTGTTGGGTGCTCTTATAGTACTGATGCACCTTATGACCTGTAGAACATAATGTTTCAATTCTGATTGTAGGAAAAATTCAGAGTTCTATTTGTCAGCTCTGATTTTATATATTGTCTGGTAATGGACCGTTGTGTTTTTCAGCCACTCAGTAGCGCAATGCTAATTCTGCATGACTGATGAGCAATGCCAGCTCATCTGGCCAAGTTTACAATGACTTTATGCTGAGCTGGGGCTTTCTAGGCACCAGCAGAACTCCTTTTTGTTGCTGCCTTGTGTACGTGCTGCTAAGCAGCAGCTGCACCAAATTTCAGGGCTAAAGCTCTTCTGACTGAAGCACAAGCGAGGAGTAGACATCTAAAAGAAGGAATGTTTCAGCTTTTGAGAAGCTTTACTGCCTCCTTCAATGACCAATTAGATAAACTTGTTTTCCTATTAGTCCTGAAAATTGCTGCAAATGCTTCTGTTATGTGGATCTATCCTGTTGGTAAGGCACAAGCTTGTAAGGAAGTGACTAAGCCATATGGTGGCTGGGTGATTGCTGTGGTAAGAGACGGTGCTGGGTGTATGGGAAGTGCAGCACACAGCTGAGCCCCTCGTGGCTGGGGCTTAAAGTCAAGGGTAATATGTGTCAATCTGCTGAAGGAAGTGGAATGAAGGCATGTTCATGAGATATACTGTGTTTCTAAAAAGGAATCATAATTGACAATTTATTTGCCTAGCCTTGCCTTCACTTGCCTTCCTTTTGAAATCTTTCTGTCCCAATGAATGGAGGTTCCCAGTAAAATCCACTCCCTAACTGTTGACTCATGTAGATTTATTTTAGATTTCCTGACTTTTTTTTGCTTATGCTGCCTTAAGCCTGGATCCACAAGCAATAACTACACCATGGCAGTGGAGGACAGAAAATGAATGCCCTTCAATAGAAAAGAATATTGGCCCTATAAGAATTTTCTTATTTAAGGTTTGAGTCACACCACATTGACAAAATTACTTGCTTCTCTCAGTGGTTCAGCTGCTATTATGTCTGATTTTGAGTGTGCATGTGTTGCAATGTCTAATTTAGGGGGGAATAAAAGCATTGCACTCATATGTAGAAAATTATTGATGAGGTAATGATACTATGGAGTCTGATTTGAGCTTTCAGGAACACTGACTTCAAGGACTACAGACATTTGCAAATGTACTTAATAAAAATTATTTGGAAACATAGATGGTGATGAGACAAAGAAGCAGTATAAAATTTACTCCAAATCAAGACTCTGCTTTTGAATTTGCTAAGACTCTCCTTAAATCTGTGTTCATGAAATTGATGTTGTCTCTTTCCTAGGGATCTTCAGCAATCCCAAGGGATTACTTCAGGGTGAGCTAAAAAATGTTCTTGCATTATTTACCAATGACTCATTTTTAACCATCTGCCACTCCTCTTCCTTGAGTAAATATTGGCAAATGTTATTGCTGCTAAAACAACAGTCAGCTTTATATCACAGCTTTCTCAGATCACAATGGCTGTGCCAGGGTAAGGCAAAGTGCTTTTCTGAAAGCTATAAAAACCCTCTGGGGCTTTCTCATGATGCCGGTCAGAGTAACCCGAAAACTGTGACATCTGATGAGGGGAAAATCATGGCTGAGGTCAGGAAATCACAAAGAATCTATTCCTCACTTGTTGCAGTTGTGCCAGAGGACTTGATCTGTTTTACCTTGGCAAGGAACAGTTTTGTGGCTGGAAGAATAGAGCAGGGACAGCTGATGGTTCTGTGGAATCCATCTGGGTTCTCATCTCTCAGAGAAGTTTCTGGAGGCTGCTGATGCCGAGTGTTCTTGCTTTCTTCTGCAGGGCCATGAACGAGGAAAGACCCCTCATGTACATTACTTTCATGCTGTGAGATGCAGTTGCATTTAATTTCTATGCTTTCAGGGTTCTACTTCATCTTCATTGTAGAATTGTGAAAATCTCTGTGAACTGATGCTGTATATAAATTACTCAAAAAGTGACATCTTAGTATAAAACAGCAGACAGTACTTTTTTCTATTTCTTAGAATTTGCCTGGGTTTTTTTAAAGAATACTAGAATATTTTTGCTGCACTCTTACTCAGTGGTCTAAAATTATATCCTCATTGATTTGGCACTTACCAGCTTTCCAAATAAGACATTACAAGATCCTTAATGGATGTACTTTTGTGGCTTAGTAGCGGACTGGCTGCTGCTGTTTGCTTTCAAGGTAACCTTTCGTGTTTGTTACATTTTTAGAATACTTTGACTGTGTGCCCAAAACCACCAAAGATGTTCATCCTGCCCCATCTAACTGAAAAGGCTATTTCAGCCACTATCATGAGCAAGTGAGGTTGTTGTAAGAGGAAGATTTGTCTAAATGTTTTTTTTTTTCTCTCTAAACTGGTAGTTATTCAATGCACACTAAATCCTGTGCCTTGCATGGAGGTGCCCTGCTAAACCTGGGCAGTTTAGCTTGGCTGCTGGAAGCAGTGCAGTTATATGGGTGTGTGTGTCTTCACCCTGGCTAAAATTCTCAGCTTTCTGTTCAGCCTGGTCATTCTGAATACAGTATCAGTCAAGTGAAATGCTGCCTAGCCAAAAAGAGGAAAGAGACATTATTTCTTCATATTTTCATGTGTTATCCTGGTAGATTCTGGTGATTAGGTGTTGGGTCTTTCCAAACTGGATTTTCAATGAAGAAGAAATCACTGATGTGGAAGTCTGCTGCATCCTCCTTGCTATAGACAAGCCTAGAAAATAAGCTTTTCTTCTAGGACTTCAAACTTGCTTCCACACAAAGAAAAAAAAATTCTTAAAAGACAGTGGTAATATTGCTGGGTAATATGTAGACCTAGTTTGTGGAAATTAGTTCTTCAGTACAATTACTGGTTAATGTGAACATTCTTAGAAATAGACAGGAGATATTTAAAGACTGAATTATAGCCTGCTGGTTGGCTACAGCTTGGAAAGTAGGGCTACAGACATGGTGTGTGAAAAAGCCCATTTAAAACCATGCTCAACCATATTTAGAATTGTGTAGGATGAAAATTCACAGTAAATATTCATAATCTATATTCAAATATTAGAGCAGGAATTTAGATTGTCCTGAACCCTTATGTTGTTGCAAAAGTATGGAAATTATTTTCCTGCTTCCATTGCAAAGGGAAAATAACACTAATTTTGGGAACTTGAAAGATTCTGCGAGGCAGAATTAAATATGCTGGTCTAGTTCTGTGTTTTTTTCATTGTGGTCAGCTTGTGAAAGTGAAATGCAAATATTAGCAATCTTAGAGCCACTCAGATTTGTCTTCCGTTTGCTTAGGCTTCACTGTGGATGACCTTTAAAATATCACAAATACAGTTATACAGGATTCAAGTATGGTAATATTGTGTGCAAATCCCTCCTCTCCCCTTCCCCACCATCCTGTAAAATCATGGGCTTCTTTTGTGTGATCCATGGGTCTTTTTCACTTATTTCTTTGTCTTATTTAAGGAAGCACCTGAGTCATGATTTTACTTTTTTTCTCCAGCCATGAGGAATGCAATTTTTCTTGTGAGTGAAAGCTTGAATCCTTTGACTCTGGGATCTGAACTAAACAACAATTTTCATTGCAAGTTCTCATAGCTTTTCTTATTCCACTTTGGATGAGTGGTATTTTTTCTAATTAAAGATGCTGTTAAATACCAGTGGTAATTCACAGAAAGCCTATTGAGCTTGTTCTGCAGTACAGGATTCTTGTTGACTAGGCTGCTTATTTTAAATCAAGTCTTATCTCTGGCCATGAAAGATGCTGAGGTGAAGGAGGACTGAACATTGCAGGTTCAAAATGGGAGCCTAATTTTATTTTCTATACTTGACGCACAAGCTCCAGGTGACATACGCATTTCAGTTGATTTTATTGCTGTGCCATGATCTTTCTCAATATGATAATAAGCATTTAGCAGCTTCGTGACACCCTCACAAAGTAATGTTAGGAAGGACTCTAAGGTTTCCTTTGTCAGGGTCAGGGATGCAGAAGCACCCTTTCACTTCTTTGTATACAGACAATAGAAAAAAAAAAACCACATGCCTGCTGCACATCATCTTCTGGCATCACCATTTGCCTTCCTGTCATCATGTAGGTTTGCATCATAGCTGTTCCCCAAAGCTGTCTTTATCCTAAGTCCACTGAGATCAATGTCTGCTGAAGGAAAGTGAAGACAGCTTTCACAATCAGGGCTTGCTTTGATTGTTGGTATAAAGTCTTGTAGTCCCAACACAAGAATAACCACTCATGAAATCTAAATACCTCATTCCTTTTGGTTTATATATGTTTTAGCTGTTTTTTTAATTAAAAATAAAGTTATTTATGGCTAACCATGAGTGCCAGAATGTCTTTATATTAATATCTATCTTCACAATCAAAATGCCATTTTTAATGCTTTAACTGCCCTTACAGATTCCAAAAGAAGACTCATCTCCTGCACATTTCCTTATTATTGGAATTACCTGTTTTAGTGAGTTTTCTGTCTTCATACACCATTAAGCTTCATTTTCTTCTGAACATACCAGCCAGGTACAGAATAGATGACATTGTAATATTGTTCACTTTGATTAGTAATGCAGCTTTTGCAGAAAATTCAATCAATGCATCAATTTTAGACTGTGATGATGATAATAAACTCCCTATTTAACAGAATTTATGCTTTTGTGCTTTTTGACAAGACATTTTAATGAATCAGTATAAGTGCTAATGAAATAATGAAGTGGTTTGAGCCATAGAAAATAATTGTTGTCTGCTAAGTACCATGTGAGAAACAATAGCAGGACTTACCAGATGGATGCATAAATTAATGTGGCTTCCCTGAGTTTATGGTTTTCAGCTTTTTTTATTTTGTATTTCCATTTGTGCTAGGAATGTGTCACAAAATGAAGTAACATACAGCATGAAAGTCCAGTGCAGAAAGTTAATGCTTAAGTTGTGTAATTACAGTCAGTAAAGGATGTGATTTATAAGTATAGTTGGTTATTCCTGAATAGTCTTCCACTGTGCCTTGAAATGGGAGCCTAGTTCAAATGGGGATACAGATGAGAACCTACACAAGGTGGAGCCTTTTGATTCAGTCATGGCTTTGAGAAACAGAGGAGATGAGTTATCTGGCTTTTCATGGTGTGCAGGGCTTCCAATCTCATTCAGTATCACAAGCAAAGCTGGAGCCACAGGTTTTTGAGTTCCTCCCCCCGTTTTTGAGTTCCATTTGTTGCTTGAAGCAGAGGAAAGTTGCAGTCAAGTTGGTGACTCGTTACCAGTCCCCATGAATCTGGCAATGTTGGCTGTTTGCTTCTGGTAGATTCCACTCGAGTGCAAGCACTGTCTAATTAGCCATGAAGAGATTTGTTGGATTATATTCCCTTTGCTCACCCGGTCACTGCTCCGAGCAGGAATCTTTCAGCAGATATTGCCGCTGACTCATGGAACTCCAGCTGATGAGGGATTGTGAGGGTTGTGCATCTGGTGCGCTCAAGGTCGTGTCATGGGTTCATGTGTTTGTGGGAAAGCACAGAGCTGCAGGCAGCTGCCCGGAAAATGTGCACTGCTGCCACGTCTGCTCCTTCTGGAACACCACAGACAAGGCACAGCAAAGAGGAGAATCCCAGCACTGCAAATGCATGGAATGCAGACTGAGGCAGAGGTGTGAAAGTGCAGGAGCTGAGGTCTGATTGACTGAGCCATCACTCAGAGCAATGAGACTTGTCAGGTCTGAGGGAGGAAAGGCCCGGAGGGGCTCTTCAGAGAAAGAACACTGCTGCTACCACAGTTCAGTTCCTTGTCACCCTCTTGCTAGAGCTGCAGCCTAGCCTTGCAACTATGACTTGCAAATGTTTGCAAAAATAAACTGCATAAGAAATTCATACTCGGGCATTTTGTAGTTCTGAATCTCTTGTCTTTGCAGGGGTTTGATTTTGCTGCAGTGTATTTCTATTTCACAGCAAGCTGGACTTTAGGGTAAAAGCAAGTTGCCAGATTCTGCCTCTGGAATGAGTGCATGGTGCCTGTCAGATTCTCTGGGAGCTGCTGGCGTTGCGGTGAGGGCTGAATATTTGGGATTGACCCTGAAGAACAATTTCAAGTCCTGCTGTTTTATTCATTGGGACACAATCTAGACAAACAGGATTTGCAGAGGATTTTATTTTTTATTTCATTAAGATTCTTTAGGATGTATTTTATATTTGGTAAAATAGTTGTTTGAAAAATGATGCAACATAAATAGCATTTCTGAATTTGACTCCAGCTGAGGAAGACACATGCAGAGGAGATGGGGGGAAAAAAAAGCGTAGTGGGAAATCTGATCTTACTCCCTTGCTGGGTTCCTGCTTTTTAACTCAAGAGATACCCATAAGTAATTGAATTTTTAAAACTCACATTTTTAAGCACTTAAATCACCAATGCATTTGAATAAACATGTTTAGCCATTTCTTTGCAACTTACAGCCGCCATGGTGTTTGGTTCCCCAACATCGCTGTTAAAGCAATTGCAGGCTAATTTATTCTACACCTACCTGAGTCTTGTCAGTTCTGAGAAGTCAAGCAAGTCGACAGCTTAGTTTTTATTCCTTTCCTGTCACAGAGGCAGAGAAATAGCCCTGCTGCTGGGCTTGTTCAAAGATGAAATTGCTCTGGAGTCTCATTAATATAGTGAATCAATATGTTCTCCTGAGCTGGCATGTTTTATGTACTTAGTTTCTCCTCCCTAGGAAGACACTATTATTTAGGAATCAAATCTATCCAGCAAACTAAAATTAAGCAATTTCTCCCCTCTCTTTATATATTTTTCTAGCTAAAAAGTATTCCAAGTAGCATTCTAAATTATTCAAAACTCTCTAGTCTGTGGAATTTTCAATCTGATGGAAACAGCTGAAAAATAAAAACCACATGCTCCACTGGCTCTGCATACAAGTCTGCATTTTAATCCAGAGCTGCTGCATATGCTGTAGCATGTGCCTCTATCATTTGGTGTTGACATCTGTATTATGATGAGAGGAATTATTCAAAGCTAAATTACTATTCTGGGTGGCAGTGTGAAACAATGAAAATGAGATTGCTAGAGGGGAAAATATATGCAACAGTTTGTATAGATAGGGAAGAAAATTGGATTCATTTGCTGGAGCACTGCTTTCCTCTTTAGCAGACTTTAACCCCTTTACAACAGCTAAAATAAAGCTGTGACATGTTTCATGACAAAATTCAAATACTTTTTCAACTGATATAGTTGTAATATATATGGACCAAATCATAAAATGTCCTATAAGTAGGAAATACTTTGTTTAGACACATGTCTATACTTTGTTGGAACACTGGGAATAATTTGCATAAAAAAGTAAAATACAACCAAAGAATTACCACCTTTCCTTTTATCAAGCTGTGAATGCACTGGTTTTCCTTTTTTGTTGTAGAAGGAAAAGCTTTTCCTTCAGTGTGGATCTTGAGTGAACTGGGCCCGTGCATTGTGAATATTCTGCTGTGTCCTGTATTGGTGAGCTTCATGGCACAAGCTCAGGATATTAATTTCTTTCCCTAAAATAATATTCTTCCTTAGCTAACCCAGACAGTCTGACTAATCAATACTGAAATACAGTGTAGGAGTGGTTGGTTTCTACAAGTTTGTTCTGGTCTATACCTCTTCTAGAAATAGAGTCACAATGTTCTTCAGCTATTTAGAAGTCCTAATGAAACTTTTGGAAAGTCATCCTTCCCTGTACTCTGCAGAGAGGATATGGATTCTTCCTATACTTAAAAAGTATCTACAATAGCCACAAATTAAAGAGTTTCTCTGTAAATTTTGGTCAGAATTCCAGGTTTGCCCATCACATCTCGCAAAATAAGATGTTTAGAGCTTACAATTGTTTTATAACTCCTTGGCAGAGCAAAGTTTCCACCCATTCTTGAAAGGTTTATGGCGAAGTGTAGTTCTATCCTAATTGCTGCCCCTGAATCCCCCTCCTTTTTCTTACATTGTCTGTCCAGTTATTTTACAAGGGATGTCAGTACGTCAGGTCTGGGAGGTGACAGTGTTCCCATTTAATTTCTTTACTTCTTGAACTTTGTGCCAGACCAAACACTGGCATATGGACACGTTTGAACTGGTTGCTAAATAAGCAATAGACACTTGTCTAACTCCTTGAGGGCTGTTTGCTTATCCTCAGTTTAACTTCACTTATGTGTCCTCTAACTGGTTGCAGTAACATCCATTATGTGTGATTACAAGAGCTCACAAAATTCCTTACTGACCACAGAGATAATTTTAAAGAGACAATAAAGAACTGGAAATTCAGATTTAAGACCAGGGACAAAGTGAATAATCGTTTTTAGGCTGGTTTTACTCTAATTAATATTAGATTTGTTAATGTTTTGAGTCTTCATTTATACAAACAAAACCCCCTGAATTGTTTCTTTTCCAACAAGAATGATGGGTTTTTTCAATGTACATTTTCAACAGAAGAAATAATGTAATTGTTACAATTTTATGATTACTTGAGAAAGAATTATAATAAGCTATTGAGGGGGTGGGGGGAGAGGAGGGCTGGGGTGGGCTGTGATAAAAAGAAAACACAGTAAATAACCAGTTTTTTAAAAGATCCTCTATTCATCCTGGGTAGCACCTTTTCTTCTAGTGGAATTCAGCACTTCCTTTGGAATTTTGTAGCTTTCTTGCAAGAGGAAGCAGAAGGACAGGCAGTGGTATCTTCTCTCTGGCTGCCAGTGATGAGACCCAAGGCAGAAGCATGAAATTGTGTCAGGGGAGATTTGGGTTGGGTATTAGGGTTCTTCACCCAGCGGGTGGTTGGGCACTGGAACCACTCCCCAGGGCACTGGTCAGAGCACCAAACCTGCCAAAGTTGAAGAAGTGCTTAGACAACACTGTCAGGCACGTGGTGTGGTTGTTGATGCTGTCCTGTGCAGGGCCAGGAGTTGGACTTTGATGATCCTTGTAGGTCCCTTACAACTCAGAATACTCTGTGATTCTGTGATTATAGTAAGAAAATCTGTACTATATATATTTGCATGATATGCCTCCTTATGTAAGGTGGATGTACCCAGTGAATGGAGAAATGTTGCAACTATTAAAATCTATTTTTAGAGACGGACAAGCACAGAAGGAAAGGGAGCACACAAGTTAGAGTAGGTTTTCTGGTGAAGAGACCAGGAGTACCCTCCAAAGAGTGCAGGAAATGCACCCCAGGCTCTTGAAGTGTCTGTAACTACTCTTAGACTGAACATCTGATGTTGAGATTTGAGAACTGAATGTTTGATAGCTGAAGAGTGATGTATCAGCACCATGCTCCAAAAGATCTGAAGAAGTTATTGGCTGTGTTCGTGCTTTGAAAGGCCCAATAACCTTTGGTGTCAGAGAATTAAAAAATCAGGAGCTGTCCATGATGAATGACCCTAGTAGAAGAATTAACTTATGCAAGCCAATCAGAGTGTTTGCACTAAGGTGCACAATTCTGTGTTCACACATGTGCCAGAAGATATCAGTTCTCTGGACCGTTCATCCCAGTGACACAAGTTAAGTATCTGCCATTGCTGTGGCTTTAATAACCTTCCTGCAGGTGCTGGGAGGCTGCCACACAGAGTGCAGCCCGAGCAGTAACAGTAGGAGCTGCTTCATTAGACTCCCTTCTTCAGCAGGGCCTGGGAATGATGGTGACTTAATTCCCATTTTTGCATGAGAGAGATCTTTCCTGTGTAATGCAATCTTGAATTTATGTAGCATATGTTAATAGGTCACATGAATCTTGTTGAGGAAACTTATTACTTGATGGATAGCATTCATTTAATTCATAACTGAATGCTCTAGAAAGACTTCTGTGCTGAATTATCTTCACATTCTCAGGCAGAATTTATCCTTAATTAAAAAAAAAAAAAAAGCAGCAAAGCTATTTACTTATCCTTGGCATTTAAATCACCATTTTTTGCAAAAGATATAAATTCTAGAAATATTTTTTTAAATCACTGAAGATTAAGACAATTATTTGCCTCTTCCTTTAACTTCTGAATCAATACCGGTTGCCACAGCTTGGTCACATTTGCTGTCAAAACACAGTACATCATATATCTGTAGCAGAAATAGATCTAAAAAGAATGGAGGGTTTGGCATCATTTTAGAACTTAAGTGATGCATAAAGATGATCAATAGTTACCTTAAAAGTGGGTAATTTTTATGTGCTGTGCTCTTGTAATAGTCTAACAGAGTAAGTAACAAACCTATTTAAATGTTACAAAACCTGTTTCTAATGAGGGTGAGTAATTTGTGAGAAATGCAGAATATCTCAGCATTCTGACTGATGTCATGTTTGTTTGCCATCTGCAGAATGAGATTAAATAAGTGTTTGCTTTTGTTAATTTGCTTCTGTAAGCAATACTGAGTTCTGTTCATGTGTAAAGAAGAAAATAATCTTTGACATTATCTTTAATAGAAGGATGAATTAGGATTCTTAGTATTTGCCATATATCTTATATTTCTTAAAAATATATTAATTTGATAATTCAGAGCCTGAAAAAGTTTCTTAATCTTAAAATTTTCCAGTCATGGATGCTTTAACAGTTTCTTGTTTCCAAGGTTCAGAATGATAGTGTCTGGGTCATGGGCTTCCTAAGATTTGGTAACAAGTGATAACACAAATCAGACAACTGTAGCAGAGGGGGGTACAGACTTATTTATTGAACACATTCAAGTGCTCTCTGGCTGGATGCTCTGTTAATCTTTGTGTTACACCTTTTTAATATTGTAATGCTATTCTTAATTTCAGAACAGAACAACTTCTTGAACAAATTGATAAGATTTATCATTTTAGCTGTGCACCAATGCCTGAATAGATCACAATAATTGGTCAATGTAAGATCAGTTGGGTGCTGAAAATGTTGATGCACCTTCCGGTGGCAGCGTGTTTTCAGAAATCACTTTACCATACATCGCTTCCCCGCCTGAATGTGTCAGATGTGAAGAATCATGGAAAGTAAATTGTGAACAAACTTTTGCCTATTATCTGAGTGTGTTTGCACTACCTTAAGAAAGCAGTTAAGGACTGAGTAGAAACTTTGTGGGTGTTGTCTTGAAGTTAAAATTTCAAACGTCCAAAATCCAAGAGATTAAACCAGTTCAAAACAACTTGCACTGTGTTGTTCTAACTGGGGGACAGGAAAATACTTGTCTCTGTTTGTGTGTAGCGAGTGACAGAAGTGGTCTGGAGAAGGGTCAGCATCTCTCAGGCCAGAGCAGCGAGTTGGTTCCTACTTAGACGTGGCCACACGGCCTATAGTTAATATTCTTATAAAAGTATGGGAATTACTACTTTCATAAGAAGGGTTACAGCCTCGCACCACCGCGGTAGCCCGGGATGTCCCTTGGGGAAGGCACCATCCCCTCTCCACGGCGTTTGTATGACAGCACGCACGGCTGCCGCAGTCTGGGCCGCCCGGCTCTGTCTTTGCACGCCCCGCTGGCTGGGGGCTTCCTGCAGCCGCCGTGCCCATCCCACCGTCCCGGCCCCGCCGTGCCCATCCCCTCCGTGCCCATCCCACCGTCCCGGCCCCGCCGTGCCCATCCCGCCGTGCCCATCCCACCGTCCCGGCCCCGCCGTCCCCATCCCCTCCGTGCCCATCCCGCCGTGCCCATCCCGCCGTGCCCATCCCCGCCGTGCCCATCCCGCCGTGTCCATCCCGCCGTGTCCATCCCGCCGTGCCCGTCCCGCCGTGCCCATCCCGCCGTGCCCATCCCCGCCGTGCCCATCCCGCCGTGCCCATCCCCTCCGTGCCCGTCCCGCCGTGCCCGTCCCGCCGTGCCCGTCCCGCCGTGCCCATCCCCGCCGTGCCCGTCCCGCCGTGCCCATCCCCTCCGTGCCCATCCCGCCGTGCCCATCCCGCCGTGCCCATCCCCTCCGTGCCCATCCCCGCCGTGCCCATCCCGCCGTGCCCATCCCGCCGTGCCCATCCCCTCCGTGCCCATCCCGCCGTGCCGGCCCCGCCGCCGCGAGGCGCGGGCGCCCCCAGCGGAGCCGGCAGCGCGGAGGCGGCGGGAGATGCTCTCAGCAGATGCTCGCAAGCGGCAGCAGTTGGCGGGCACGTTTTAATGATCCAGAGCTTTAGAGCGGCTCAGGGAGGATCACTGTCAGCGTTCCCACTCAACACAATTATAACTGCTACTCTTCTTAGGTAAGATTTAGTATTGCCGCTTTTGCTTGTGCTTTGTGTGCCAGATCAGCTCTGGCTGTGCTATTTCAGTCGAGCTTGTGCTTTGTTGGAGGAAAGTGGTTATGTGGTGTAGTATGCTTTTGCAGGTTCTCCTTAAACACTTTTCCCGCTGTTTCCATGCCTTCCACGACTTCCTGTGAACGTGACATTAAATAACTTGCTTTTATTTGGTTTTGTTTGGTTTTCGTTTTGGTTGTCGGGGCTTTTTGGTTTAGGGGGGTTTTGTTTGTTTGTTCTTTTATGTTTTGTTCACGAAGAAATTGTCTTTGTTGTGCCAAGGGTTTCTCGTAAGGACAGCGTTCTGGCCGTTCTGCTGCTGTAGAGGGTGCTAGCTAGCATTACCTGAAGTCTAGATAGATAGGAAAATTCAGGATTATAAATGTCAGTGAGGAGTCACAGACTTGTCTGCAGGATCATAGTTAGAAGTGACAAGTTATACACTTAAATTGCTGAGTAACTACTGTTTGTGCTAGGCTTACCTTTTTATAAGCACTGGGGTGGAAGGGGGGCAAAGGTTATTCTATAAATAAAACCACTTCGCTGTGATTTACGTGCTCAATGAATGGCCTGCGCATTGGCTGCTGGCGACAGTGTCTCCTTTTGCGAGGCTGCTCCCCCATCTAGCGGCAGGTCTGTACCTTGGCTGCCGGGACAGGGATGAGATGCTCCTCACTGCCCGCCGTAGGCACCTAACTTACTCATGGATTTGAACAGCAGCAAGTGCGGCAGCCATCAAAGTTGGGGTCTTTCTAGACCAATCAATAAAAGACATACTTAATTTTTCTGCAGATATTCATAAAACTTTTAATAGAGAAGAATAGGATTTAAATCAGGGAAACCACCTTGTCTGCTGTGAGCTTTATGGGTGTGAGATTATTTCATGTAAAACGAGAGATGAGGCTGGCCCAAACACTTAGTACTAAATCTGGAGATAAGAATTCAGTAATCTTGTAGATCATTCAGTATTAAAGGTGTGCTTGTCAGAGCTGTATTTACATTCTCCCTTTAAAACATTATTTTTCTAATAGCTCACAAGGCTCCAAAATGATCTGATTACCTGTATCTTTGAGCTGAAGACTTTTACATTTCTTTTCTGTAAAGCTTAATGTATAAACCCTGTCTTGACGTATCTTTGTTTCCATACCAAGATTCTGTTACTAAAAATACAACACTAAAAGATCTGTTTGGCAGTGGGTTTGTTATTAATAAAAATTAGCCATTGGCTACTGTGCTGTGATACCTGTAACATGGTTGGGTTACTGGTAACCTTCTGTGAGAGAAAGCTCCTACAGAAATGCTCTTTGCCATGGGGGACTGTAATGTTAATGGTAGTGTCCAGGCAAGTTTAACAGATACCAGACCAAGAAAACCCAATAATTAAATAGCATCTAATCTTGATTGTCCCTATAGAAATTAGAATATACCAGCAGATATAGCTATTTTCTCATTCAGGTTTAATGAAGGAGCTCAGATGCTGGAGATCTGTGGGATTCCTTGGGATTAAGTCAGTAAAATACATTACATATATATAAAAACTTCAGCCCTTGACATGAATGTTTAGTAGGAAAAAGCATAGCAGAAAATCTCTGGTAGTTGTGAAATTTGAACCTTGTTACCGCAGTCTTTGTAGCTGTGAAATTGTCCCATCAGGCAAAGATAATTAACTTATTTAAACCAATGTAATGAAAACTATAATATTTCTTGTACCTGCATACTTGTCTCTTTATTTCTACTGACACAAAGTCTGTCAGTGCAAGTGCCAGCATGGGTCTGTATAGTCTGGCCCTGGAGTCTGGAGTATTTTCATTGGGATTCTGTATCTGGTTCCAGAGAGTTCTTTAAACATTGCTGTCTCCTGGTATTTTCAATGTATTAATAATGCATCTTTTTATTATTATTGCAGGTTTGTTGATATAAAAAACTGCTGACATAGATCACAGTCAGGCGACAAACTTTGTTTTTAAGCTTTGCAGTTGAAAGCACTCATAAACTTGGGAGGCTGAAATCCACTGTTTCTTTATCTTCTTCCACCACTTATCATCTTATATGTTTGACAGCTCTGTTGCCTCTGAACAGTCAGTATTTTTCCTGGCCATATGATTGTTTTCATGCTTGAGGAGGACGTATGTGTATTTTATGTCTAGAATAGGACTGTTAAAATAAAAACTGTTCCAAACTTTTAAGAGTAAAGCTTGTGGCTGGTATAATTTTCCCTGTGAATGTTTTAAAATCCCTTTAATTTAATTTTAAGGCTGAGCCAAGGTGACCATCAGAAAACATTTCTGTAGCCTGGTTTCAGCTACAGAATGTAAAATAATCTGATTTGTCTCTCCAGGTAATAAAAAGATCTCTTGATGCTGTGTGTATTAGAACAAGCCCATTGTAGAGGATACAGATAATGTAAGACAGAGCATTCTTAGAGACCAAAAGATTTAATATGTAAGATAAACCTAATTGCAGTTATTTTAGATGGAACTGGGTTGTTCTGGAAAAATATTTCTAATTTATCTGTATCTGTCTAATTTGAACTAAATTAGCAATTGCTTGTTCTTTAAGAGGATACATAAAATGTGATGTCTTTAATCAAATACACTGTTCCCAAATGCAAGATGTCTAAGGGAAATAATTTCTGAGATAAGTCAATTCAGTTTTGAATGGCAGCTACTTAAACCCCTTTGCTGTCCTGCAGTGTTGGCTCAGGTATGGTCTAGCAAGGTCTAGAGCAAAATTTGACTGTTTAAGGCAGTCCTTCATGTGGCTGGGGCTGCTGTTAACATAGCACGTAAGTATGTAAGCATGTTTAAAAATAAAAATATTATCCAATCACACAAATTTGCAATGTGTCAGACTTTGCAGGTGCATGTGAAGATGAAGGAGTTGGAACATTAGTGAAAATTCTTTTGACATGGGTGCTAACATGCTGTAGTAATGCCAAGTACATGCTGTGATCTTCACGGAACAGCTGCAATTTCAACAGCTGTAGTGATGTTCTGGTTCATGTCACTTGGGCATGCTTTGTTTTAACTTAGGCTGAAGGTTTGTGCCACAAGGCAAGAAAATTTAGGGAAGAATTTGTGGTAAGTAACTCTTAACTACTGCTGTTGATGTTACGAATTTACTGCACTTGGAACATCCCAGCTGTGACTGGCAGAGATACTTTGGTTCATTTCTAATAAATGTGAAACTGCCTGTGGATGTGTAAATGTGTCCATCTGGTTTTCTGGAATTATACTGTCACCAAACAGGCACCAAGTCCCAAAATGCATAAGTCTGTGACTAGCAAAGTCTCGTGGTTGCCTGTAATTTTCATCTTCTTCTATGATTGCTTCTTACAATAATACTGAGCTTTGGGAGATTTTGTCACACACCCAGAGGCCTCTAGCTCAAAGCACACTGAGGTAATTCATGTGCATGATGCCAAGTCATAGCATTACATACAAACCACTTTTCAGTTACTCAGTAGAAAAAATAACATTTCCACTATCCAATGGGGGATAATAATTTTACTCTCTTGCCAGTTGCACATGTTATTCATTGACATTATTTTGTCCAGTGGGACATGGAAACAATTTGATTCTAGTCCTTTCTAGAATATTATTTTGTTAAGATTCACTGAAAGGTTTGCTCAAAACTCTTTATAGTTATTAGTCCAGTTATTAATTCAGAAATTCAGACTTTTTTCTTTCATAGGACCCATTTCTTAAAGCCACTTTTAAAAAAGATGGGTAAATTGTGTAATATGATTTCTAAATCTCCCTGCAATGTCTGTATTTTCATGTAGTCATCTCAGTCACTGAGCATGTTCTTTGATTTCATAATAACAGCAGGGAACCTGAGGTTAAATGATTTCTCAAAATACCTTTCAGTTGCATTGCAAGAATCCAAACCAGCTATTTTATTTCTGTTTAAATTTTTCTTGAAAAATTCCAGTGAATGAGGCTCAACACCACTCAGTTCCATTTATTTCATGCTTCACTACTCTTACCAGTAATTTCATAATATTTCAGTTCAGTTTCCCTTCCTGCAAACAAGATTATTGTTTATCACTCCATCTCCAGAAGATGCAGAGAACAGTTTATTCCCTTCTCTGCTTCAGCCTTTTCTCTTTTGAAGAAAATGTCCCTTGTAGATTTTGCTTCTCTGGAGTGTTTTCAGTCTTTTCTGCTTGTCATGTTCTTGACCACTGATTACTGTTGTCTTCTCATCAAGAAGAATGACACTCAAAACAAAACACAGCGGACTGTTTGCCTTGTCCTGATGTTTACAAACTGTGCTCTGAAGTACCTGTCAGTTTGTTTACAGTTTTATACTCAACACTGTTGACTTAAATCCAGCCTGTGGTCTGCAATGCTTTCTGGATCTGTTTTAATACCAGTCATCACTCGTCTGCTTCTGTGAATTTGGTTATTCCTGTTTGTCTTTGCTGTCTGGTTCATTTTCAATGACTCTGGATTGCTGCATTCACTCTGGATTCTGTTTGGATGCTGGTATTCTCACAGCCCTTTCCAGCTTCAAAGATCATTGGTGTATCCTACCAGGCAGATGCTGCCTAAATCCGAATGAGTCAACTTGTTGGCTGCAGCTATGGAACTGCACACAGGAACTGAGCATACTGCTCATGTGGGTCTGCATCTCCTTTTGCTGTTCATTAAGTACATAGTCCTTGTTCCTCCAAATGCATGTGTTTCCACTTCTCATAGTTCCATTTCATTCACTTGCCAAAAGGTCAAACAGCTCAACCCAAATTCTGTTCAGATTGTCCACTTGTATATTGCATGAGATGTGATGGATTTGGAAGGGTTATGCCAGACCACGTTTGAACCCAGATTTTTTTCTTCAATGAATATATAGTGTTTCAAATATGTCACTTTTTTAACTTCAGCTTAAGATGGAAATATCTGAAACCTGAAATTACAAGACTGATGGATGCAGAAAGATTTGATTAGCTTTTAATGGATAAATTCTGTACTCATGAGGCCTAAAACAAGAGCTGTGGTTAGGTGTCAGAAGTGAGCCAAAGGCTTAGTGACTAAATAGTCTTGTTGGGTTTTTAGTTCAGGTTTCAATATGCACAAGTAAAATACTCTCATGCAATTCCACATGTAAGTGGTACAACAAATAGGTGATCATGTGTTACATTTCCTCATCCCTTAGTTTTTTTTTTTTTTTAACAGATTTTATTTTTAAGTGCTTTGAGTCACATTTTAGTTTCACTTCCATGAAGAAAGCTTCAGCTATATAAGGTCAAGTGGTCTGTTCATTCAGGATGCATCACTTCCTTCTAAGAGCTGACAGGTTAAACAAGCTTCCTCTGTGCTCTGGACACATCGGATACTGCTTTTTCCTCTTTATTTGATGTCTTTCTTCTGTGGGAGGATTGAAGATAAGTAGGAACTTGAGCTCATGTTAGTCATGCTTCTAAGGCTTCCGAGAGTATGATCTCTTCACTTGGGCTGCTGCCCATCTCTGGGCTGTTTCTAAATGCTTGTTGGACTCCTATTCTGTTCCTCTCTAGAGCCAGCAAATACCTGAAGTCAATGAACCATATTAACTAAGAGTAGCTTTATGATATCACATTTTGTCTTGCATGTATGTTTCTACCCAGCAGATACCCAATATCTTCCAAAACCATTCTCTCACTGGTCATGTTCTTGTCATTCTGCAGGGGTGTTTACCAGCCTCTATGCACAGTTCTCTGGGCCGTTTCCATCTTCACCAGCACCTCAACCTGGATTAACACCTGCTCACTCTCTGCAACATGGAAAGAGAATATTTCCTGTGGGTTCTGTTGCAGGAAGTTTTGCTAAACTGTGCTCTCATCTTTGCCCTTCATTTTTCCAGGCTCTGATTACTAGCCAGGCAGCTGATACTGTAGCTGTGGGGCCAAAATTATGCAAAGAACATTGAAGGAGACTATAAAATGGTATAGCAGCCAGAGCAGAGATGTATGTAAAGTGTATGTTTGTCTAAAAATTTCTGTTGGAATAACTTCTCCAATATAAACTAAACAAATAAGATGCACACCCAAACAACATCTAAATGCTCTCTACTTTCAAGATCCTGTCTTTATTTATACTTTACTTAGAATTCCCTAGACTTCAGACTGAAGGACACCTAAATGCAAGTTTTATTTTTCACTCCTTTTTAATTCTTACTTATATTCATAATGATGGAAATAACTTGAAATTTAAATTATATCTCTACATAGAAAAAGCTTAGAGAAATTGATGATAAATGTGTTGTCCATTGCAATGAAAATCGTATGCAATGGCCATGAAGGTATTTATATTCTCCACCTGTTGAAGAGTCACTGATTTAAGTATTTTGATAAGTATTAAAGGGGAATAGTAAAGTAAGAAAGTTGTAGCATACCAAAAGACGTGCTTAAAACCTAGAATATTTTTGTCTAAAACTGTATTACCATTGCTTACTTTGGGCATGAAGCATTCTCTGCCAGCACTAGTGAAGCAGTCCTGGTAGTTGCTGTCTACAAAAGAAGCAGTGAAGAGGTATTTTTCTTCTCACAGTCTCTAGTCTCCCATCTCTCACATGAGATTCTCTAACTCCAGAAACAATGCAATTGTAACCAGCTCCCTGCACAAACTTGAACTGGGACTCCACAAACTTACCCCAAATAGCTTTACCACACACAGTGGAAAACTCCACTAATAAATTTATTTGCAGATCCCAAACAGAAATTGTATTGCCTGGCAGTTTGCAACCCAGCATTGTCAGTAATCATTTCATGTTTCAGTAGTGCTTGGTGTCCCTGTACACCACTGGGCTGTCAGGGCATTAGTCACAGCACAGTCACACAGTTGTCAACTCTCACTCCTGACAGCTCAGAGCCAGGCAGATCTGTGGGAAAAGGGAAGTATTGTCCCACCCCTTTAATAGAGAGGGGACTGAAGTCTAAGGGCACATGACAACAATAACAGCACTACAAAGAGTGGAGTTGTTACCTAGTTCAGTCTTGAGTCTCAAGGACCAGACTTCATCAAGGTTCTTTTTCCTTTCTTTCCATCATCAGTGTGCAAGGTTCATGAACCCAGACTACATGAAGCTACAGCTGTAGTAGCCTTTTCACAGACACCCATGTGCTTTTTGGAAAAAGAAACTTCAGCTTATGCACATCAAATCCTTCACTAATATTCCTGTTTTACTAAGGAAGATTACAGTCAGATTAGAACTTAATAATGACAATTCTCTTTTGAGTCAATCTTCTATTTTCCAAAGAGGAGAAACACACATAAGAAGAAGGCTTTTTTAATGATAGTTAACATCCATAATACAAACAATAAGTTAAACACAGTAAAAATAATTTAAATAAAGCTTGAGGTTCCAGCCCTCATACAAATAATCCAAATCTACAAAACAAAGACAAGTTTAAAAATAAACCCAGAATAAGTCTTGGAGGGAAAAAAAAAAATCGCTTCCATATAATATCAGTTAAATGAATGGACATTTCTGACTTTTGATGCCTGCAGCATTCAACAAATGCCAAGTCCTTAAATATTCTCCAGAGTGTATAGGTAGATGTAAAGGTTGCATAATCAGACTTTCCAGGGGACACAGACACCTTCACATGTGATCTGGAAGTCCAGCAAGTTTCCAATTTGCCTTCTTGCAGCACAATTCTTAAGTTAAATACATTAAGAGTTTGTAATGTTGATTCAGCTACTACTTCTTTTTCCCCCAATTTTTTGATGCCAAGTCTGACCACTCTCTCAGTACTGGCCTTAACAGGCTAGGTTTTTGGGACTTAAGACTTCGTGTTATTCAGTACAATGAGGGGAGATTTTAGACTCAGGTCATGTATAAAATGAATACTTGAGTTAAGTAAGTCAAAACTGTATCAATATTTCCAGAGCAAATGCTGGGTCATAAATGAAGTAGACAGCTAACTTGCTATGCATAGTATCATACATGGGAATACTCATTTAAATGTTAAATATTTTAGCTTCCCACTGAGTGGTTTCCAGGTAATTCAGAGTAGTAAGATAATAATCAACCCTCTCTCTGCCTCATGCCTCAGGAACACTGATGTGAGTGACTGACCACACAAGCATTCAAAATGAGAGCCTCTTATGACATTCAGGTCTTCACTGTCCTGGTGTCAGTGTAGGCAAAATTTTGTTCATTTCAGTCCAGCTGTCAAAAATAGGTCACTTTGGTTCAGGAAGAAAACGACTCTTGGCAGCTAACCCATTCATGCTGGAGTCAATCCAGTTAAGGTATTGAGTAACTCGGGTGTAAACACCAGGCTTGTTTTCCTTTGCACAGCCATCTCCCCAGCTGACAATCCCATAAACCATCATCCTGCCATTGTGCTCACAGACCATGGGGCCACCGGAATCTCCCTGACAACAGAAAGAGAACATATTAGGTCATTTTCTGCAGATGGAGGCTGTGATTGTTTTTCTAGCGTTAAGCAAGCTAGTGAGGACCTATGAGCTAAAGCTTTCATCTTTGAGAACATTGTTTTGATGGAACAGAAGGTTTGGCATCTACTGTGACTTGAACGATCTCTAAAGCTGAGGAGGTCTCTAGTTCCCCCATCAAGGTACCAGGAGAATAGTTACCTTGGAAAACAACCCTCCATCCCCCATCCTAAGTTCAAAAGCACAGATATTAGACTAGTGATACAAGGTCAAGGCCAATGTGCCCTTTCATCATCACAGAATCAACTGCCTCCCTGTCCATAAGGTACTTTTACACTTGAGGAGGCTTGTTCTCTTCAGTGGCTCCTATGGTCACTCTGCCCAGTAAGGTGCCGGAAAATAAATCTAGTTTTGAGGAACCTGGAGGAGCTCAGTGTCCCCTGTAATCTACCCTTGCAAAGCTATAGTTAATGTGCAAGCTGAGATTAGAACAGTTGCTATATAGCTCTGATGGACATCTATCAGCTAATGCTTGACTAGGTTGAAAATAAGGCCTTGAGGAAAAACAGCAGCTAAGACACTGCACTTCTTACACCTCCAAAGGGGGTAAAACCTAACTCTGGGTTCCAACTTTATTCCTGATATTTGGCCACATGACAGGTCAACTCCACTTGACATAGTAATTTCTAGTTACATTAGAGACTCTTGTGACTAGTAGAATTACAAGATGCTGCCAACTGATCCATATAGTAGTATACATTCATTTGAAATTATTTAGAAAATAAAACAAACAAATTTTACCTTGCAGGCATCAATCTGCCATGTAGGATCCCCAGCACAGACCATGTTGTCAGTAACTCTGATATTGTCATAGTATTCATATTTGCATTTGCTCTGTGATATTAAGCTCACAGTGGCTGACATCAGTTTCTGAGCATAGAAGATGTCATCTGAAAAAAAAAATCATTATTTTCACCCTCCAAAAAACAAAAAGCAGCAAGAAACCTCCCCATAACACAATTTCTGCACTTAAATTAGCATAACCATTCCAATTCTCCATTGAGGTTCTTACGTCCACCTTATGGTTGGCTTTTACTGTTCATAAATTAGTTTCAAAGAGAAAAATGAATGATCCAAATACAAAAGATAAAGTTTAGTTTTTAGAGGGAAAGAGTTAAATAATTTTGATGGTAATCCTCCCATACAGCTTTCATTTTTTTTCTGCTCCTCATCACATCAGGAACAATAGAAATTGGGGTTTATATCTCGCCTTACTTTGAATGGTTGATGAAAGAGAGAAGCATCAGATAGGAAATGCTAGAGACAACTAGAGAAAATGATAGCAAAGGTCATCTTCAAGAGATGCACATGGAATACATACAATAGAAAGGAATCCCTTTTCAATACTTCACAGATCATAGTGTAAAAATCATCACATTCCCACCACTGTGGAAGACCAACTCTGGGAAGAGAAGTCATTTACTTACAAAAATCTTGTTTTCCATAGCCAGCTATTTCACAGTGTGTATTCTCCTTTAAGTAGAGGTTCCTCTCTGGCAAGCAGACTGTTCTGACATACTTGGATTCTACTGCACACTGTCCAGAAGTTGTCCTTATCCTTATCAAAGCTATAAAACAAGTCAAAAAAGATATAGTTTTCCTCCTCAAGTTCTGACAATAGCAGTACTTGGTACAATTAATGGGAATAGCTGCAATTGTATTTGGTTCTGGTTACACATGGCTCCCCTCATTGCTTTTGGAATGAGTTGTTACTTAATAACAACAACATTAGTTTCCCGACACTAAAATTGACAAATGTTCCAACTTAAACTTGCTTCCTCAAAGGATAGGGGCTGATAGCTCAGGCAAAAGAGTCTTCTGCAAGATTATCTTTAGATGTTTTATAAGATCAAATTTCTGACTGGCTGTAGAGGGCAGTACCCACTATCCTGAACAGCTTACAAAGATATTCTTGGATTTTTTTTTACTTCAGCAGCAGCAGGAATCTGGAAGGCGTGGTAGAGTTCTAAATGTCAAGTGCAAGAGTGAGAAGTCTGGTCAAGTTGCAAAAACCCATCTCTGACATGGTTGCTTTAGGAATAGGCTTGTGAAACCCAGACTTTCATAAAAGTCTGAATTAATTCAGGATAACCTTCAGCTAATGAGGTAGCTGATATGGCATTCCCATGCTATATGGTGAAACCAACTGTGCAGGCATTTTTTCATCTTTTGCTATACATACAGTCTGATCTTTAGACACATAATAACATGACAGAAATGCAATGCTGCCACCAGTGCTTATGGAAAAGCTATGTCTACCACAGGTCCAGAGACTGCTTGCGAGGTAATGCATCCGATATGTACCACAACCAAAACTTATACAAGTGCAGAAACTATCAGCACAGGCCTAGTTTTCAGACTGCTCCTGTTCCCCCTCTTCCCATGTCTGGTTCTACTTCTCTTAGATGTATGCCCCAATTATGCAGCCTTCCCCTATCCCAGTGTTTTAAAGGCTTATATTAAGACAACACTTACCAATATCATTCTCGTTGCCACCTGTGTCATCTGTAAAGTCAGGGTGAGAGATGATTTCATCAACCATGAATACTTGTTCTTTATCATCAGTAACATTCAGTATGGACTTTCCAAGGAAGACTTTGTAGACAGATTTGTTTATTTGTCTTCTTGATCTGAGTGAGAGTAGAGAGATTGATGAAGACTACTGATTTCTGATAGTAAGGTCAAACTACTGAGATCCAGTCCCAGTTCTGTTTCATATTTATTTTAATGCTGATAAGAAAAAAAGTAAACTTTAATCCGCTTTCAAAGTTGATCCGATATTCTGAAGAAAAGCATCCTCATTTTCCATTTGAGGAGATTAAGATAGATATTCAGACATTTTTAAACATGCCTAACTAGTTGCTACTAATCAAAGGCGTTGGCCTTAAGAATCCCCTGCAGGATGCCAAAAGGATCAGCTTTCCATAGAAAAGTCAACAAAAAACAGCCATAGATGTGTTACACAGCTCATCATCATCACTACAGTTAAGTTTGGGGAAGGCTGAGGTAAAAATGAAATCCTGGCACCAATATGCACAGAATGGTTTTGATTGCATCCCACCCAACTGTCCACATCTTGCTAGTTCATTCTGCTAGATGTGGGCTCCCAGAGGCTTAATGTTTCTTTGCTGCTCTTGTTTTGTTCAATCAAAGGAACATCGTTATTGTGGTGCATTCCAAAGGGCTGCTCAGGGAGCATCACACCAAGAAATCAGTTGAAGAAGGTGTCAACTAAGAAGCCCATGGAATTGGAAACTTACGGAGTGTGGAAACAGTGTGCTGCTGTGAGCACCCAGCAAGGGTCAATGAGGCTGCCACCACACAGGAAGTGCTCCGTGCCCCTTATGGTCTGGAAGATGCCTGCTATCCAAGGCTGAGACTCAACCTCTGCCTGCTTTCCACCAACAATCTTGAAGTTCTTACTGATGCTCCTTTGACCACATGTAGGCCCTGTGAAAAGAAAAATTTCATTCAGATGTTCTTACAAATAAACTCCAAACTTGTGCTATTGAAAATAAAATTGAAAAAAACAAACAAAACCCCAATTGTGTTGAAACTAGTATTACTTACCACACTTCTCTATGTTGCAAGGTGTTTCTTGAATGGCAGATCCCCTTTTGGTGTAACACCAAGGTCTGCTCCTTCCATTTGGGTTTCTAAAAGATAAAAACAGTGTTCTTTTCATAAAGACAGTTTTAAAACCAGTCATAATATTTTAAAATTCCAAGTGTTCTGGAAAAATCAAAATATTTTATTTTAAGATATGCCAGGGAAAAGAATGCTTTGGAAACTCACATTCCAAATATTTTATTCAATAATTCACCTCTGTAATGTTATTTTTTAAAAACATGTTTCTCAGTGAAGCATCTCTGGGGCTGTGATAATGAAAGTTATCACAAGAAGAGTGATGCTTTTCTTACCTGCAGTAGCTGTGTTTGCCCAGCCCAAGCTGCAAAGCATTCTCTGAGTAAGCATGGTAACGACCCCTCCTGACTAGTGAGGGCAAGTTCCATGGCAGACATTTGTCTTCTGTTGCCATCCCTCTGTAGTCCTTCCCATTTTCAGTATAGCATGTGCTGTCAGTGTCTGAGAAAATAAATATTTTATTAGCATCATGCTCTTGTTTATAATTGTTCTGTGACAGACATGGACAAATCCTTCTAATAAGGAAAAAAGTTCTTGCATTACACTCAAAAACAGATGCAAAATCCAGACTGACTAGATACTGTTTTTAAATTTGCTCTGAATGGATTTTGAGCATCAAGTATCTTATACTTTAAAGCATGCATGTTATTTCTTTAACAGTTTAAGTGAATTTCACAGTCTAATAAGTTCTTCTGCTTCTGACCACCCACAAACTAGTTCATTTTTTCCACCCCAAACTAAAAGTAAGGTTGAGGTAAGCAACCTTAATGAGGAGGCAGGGACAAAGAAATTGGAGATCCTGATTTTGCACCACCATTTTCTTGCTTCTCATCATTTAGTCTGTTAGCACAAACTGCTAAAGGCTATCCAGTCATATCTCTGGCTAATGCTTTCACTTGCCATTTCATATTAATTCTCTATCTTTTAGACCTTTCCAATCAATTTAGTTAGCATTAAGGAAGACATACTCTACCTAGTTCACAGTGAATCCCAGTGTATCCATCTGGACAGATGCAACGACCAATTCCACTAAAGAGGTAATAGGTAATGCATGTTCCTCCATTAAAGCAAGGGCATTCTGTAAGTCAAAGACATCACTAATTATAGGCAAACATTTGAATGCAGAGGTGAAATGTAATTTAAAATTAAGTTTTAGGTGTTTCAGTATTATTAATGGTCTTTTGTTGTATAAGTACAGGATAATAAGTTCTTTTTAGGTTCAAATCGAACAGGCAGATGCTTACCCTTGTGTTCTGATCTGCGTTTATATAGCTTGTAGTATTTCCAGCTATAAATCTACAGGAAAAGAAAAAAAAAAGGATTTTAAGGAGGCAGTTCCTTTTATGTGGTTTGATAATCTTTTCCCTACTCTGTTCCCTACTGCATACCTTCAACAGTTTACTTTTTTGCATGTAGCTACCTGCTGAACCCGCTCTGCGGCATCTGGATATGAATGAGAAGTGAAGCTCTAATTAAGCAAAGCAGAATGGGGAATGAAAACTAATCCCATGTCATGCAAACAAAAACCACCGAAGAACCCCAGGATCAGAAAAGCCCCACTGAGCTGTGCCACTGCATCAGGTCAACATCACAATTATTTATGCTGTAGGAACATAGGCAGCTCTTAATGGTCCCTAAAACAGGGAAGGAAACTTCACCCACTCCACCAAGCAGTGCAGCAAAGATGCAACATTCATCAACTGCCCCTATCATTTTGCTGACCTTGGTGCTTCACATTTGTGCCATAGAATGAAAGCCAGAAAATTTATTCAACAATGGATTCTTGTTCTGTCCCTCAAGGTTTTCCCTCTGCTTTGCAGGCTGGGTATGCCTTTCTCCATGAAATAAGATTAGCTTTTGATATACTTAAAACTTACAGACTCTAGTCCCGTGACAAGTGCACTCAAGATTACTGTGAGGAGGATGAGTAACTTCATGTTGTTAGTTAACTTCTCCCTTTGTTCTTCTTCTATCTGTATTATTTAATTCTGAAAATAAAAGAGGAATTTAGTGTCATGCTGTAGCCTGCAGTGCCAGCTTTCTTGCTTCTGTTGTCTTCAGTTGGTTTCAGAATAAATTACAACCCAACTGATGAAGAATTAAGCTTTTACTTGCAGCAGGATATCTGGTTATTATTTCCATATATTAAATTAGAGGTTATATTCTGAAGCTTTTTTTGTACAGACAGCAATAAAACCAGATTTGTTTTTAAGAGTGTAATTGAAGCAGGGAAAGAGAAATTGGAAAAATCCATACTCCATTTTCCAGTGTGGACTAAAAGTTGGAAATTGGCAGATGTATTTAGCTGCTGCCCAACTGTTTGTGCCTATTTAACTGACCATTGCTACCTTGACCAAAAGCACTGAGCATGCAGCTTCAGGGTATGAAAGAGAAAGCTCCGTTTTTCAGTCCCTCTGTAGTTATCAGCTACATATCGTTGCTGCTCAGCACTTAGGTATACCTGGCCACCTGAGCGAGTGCCTCTGACCACTGCCAACTCTTGAAAGTCTGTTGGTGATGTTGCCTCACTTATTTTCAGTATTAGAGGTTTATAACATATTCTGTCTTGATTTCTTATATGCTGCTGAATCCTGTAGCCAAACACATATAACAATCTTTCCAATGGGAAACAATTACCTTGTAATAACAATGGGGGTATAATAAAGTCCCATATGTCTTTTTCTCTTTTTAAATTGTAATGTAAGTCATGGGAGTATTTTTTTAAAACATTCTCACTTTTAGAAAACTGTAAAACTTGATTTTTAAAAGATTAAAAAAAAAAAAAAAAAAAGCAATGCAGTAGAAGAGGATGTACAGAACTGAGCTGTACACTGTACCTGCTTCAGGTTTCTATATTGGACTAATTCCAGTTTGGTCCTGCAGACTGAATGCCTGCTGATATGTGGATTGCACCTTCTAGTTTTACTTTATTTGGAAGAAATGGAGTGCAAGTACTCTATAGCTCATTATTGAATACTCCTAACACATGTGAAGTTCACACACGCAGGGATGTGAACCAAAATACAGGGTGTAGAGAAGATCACTAGATTCATTTGGAAAATAGACACTATACAAATGAAAATGCTAATGCAGATGCAACCTTTGCTGGTAAGGTCCATCATGCAAGAAAGCAAATTATGCCCCAGGTACTTGGCTGTGCATGCTTTTCAGATTCAGATGAATTTTTAGCAGATATACTTCCTTAAACATTATGACAATTATTTTTAGCAGCAATGAAAGTAATTTATTCTTTGCTACTATAATTAGTTTCCCAGGCCCAGCCTCCACACCACAAACAGCAGTACCGCTGATTCCTTTAAAAATTCTGGCATACTGTGGCAACTAGAACTGACCTTTCCCGCAGCTGCGATACTGCATCGCAGCAGCTTTTTTTTCTTTTCGAATTTCAATGTAATTTTAAGAGCAATCGTTTCATCCCGATCGGTTTAGACGCGGCGCTGGTGCCTTCAGCTGCCAGCTGGTTTTTAAGGACACGGCACTTACCGGCTGCGGAGCGGGGCGGCGGCGCTGCGGCGGCTGCCGGGACGCAGCGCGCTGCGGGCTCTATAAAGGCCGGCCCGGGGCGGGGCCGCCGCCGCTGCCGCCCCGGGGCGGCTCCGCTCCGCTCCAGAGCGCTCCGAACAGAGTGCCGGGTGACTCAAGGGGGGAATTTTTTATGCTGCTTTTTAGTTTCGAGGAAGGGGAGTATGGTCAGGGCGAGTAAACAGCTTTGTACGGGGTAAGATTTCTGGAAGGGGCTCCTTGGCTTCCCCACAGTAGTCAGTAATTCTTTAGGGACATTTATAAAAGCAAAAGAGAAATGTAAGTGAGAGCTATGAAAGGAATGACTAGAAACATGCCTGGAGACTTGACAGAATGATAACAATGATAACAAGTATGTATATATGCATTAGCAATAAACATAGCATGACTATGAAACATGGCTGGAGATACAAGCAAATGTGGTGTATTATTCATATGGTGCTACCCATAACGAGAGAAGCACAAGTGATTTTTTTTAACTAATAGAGGATTAAACTCTTTCAGGTGTGGGTAAAACACAGCCCGCTGGGAGGGAGTATTGGGTCAGAATGCACTCGAAGCTCTGGGTGTGTTTTCAGAGAGCTGTCTTCAGCTGAAACACAGGACATCGGGGCGAGTAGGGTGCAGTTCTCATGCCAGCTGGAATCTGTTAGGACTCGGGGCTTACAGCAGTTGCTAAACTCATCTCCTCCAAATTACTTATGCTCCCTTGGCCCTGTGCAATCTTCTGCTCGTGAGAAAGTGGTCATGGTTTTCTTATAATGTCTGCATCCCAAAGAAGTACTCAAAGCAGCTCATTTCATGAGATGAGGATGGAAATTTGAAGTGACAGATGTCTAAGAATGCAGACCCAGTACAATAGGTAGTCTTTCCTGGCCCGGTTAAATGGGATTTGGTTCACATTATGCTGCGATGTTATAGCAGTGCAGTGAATAACAGCAAACCAGTACATAATATTTGTGGGTGTATTCATAGGGTTTAGCTTCAGGTAGTGCAGGTGACTAAAGTGAGGTGGGTGTCTACAGGCTGTGTAGCTGATGAAGAGCAGTTTCTTTAGAGGTCAGGTCAGAGAAGTAGTTGACCTGAAATTCCCTCAAGAGAAATGTTTTCATAACTTGACAATTCAGAGCTTAAGGAGACTACCTTTCTATGTTTGCCATGTAACAACTGGTGTGACCACGGCTCAGCTTTCTTCTTCCCTCCCCATTTTCTATCTGTGTCAATCTGTGGTATAACCATACCTTTATTTAGGTACTATCTGCTTGCATGCTCTCTTTCTTTCTGTTCAGATCTTCAGGCTCACATTAGAACAGATCTCACATTTGCAGAAAGCACATGGAGTTCACTTTGCTGAATGGCAGGAACTGAGGAGAAACAGCTCAAGCTGGGACTCCATAAGTGAGCATAGGCAAGGAATAAGCCTTTCTGAATTTCAGGAGAGAAATGTGTCTCACATGCTCTGGTGACTTAATATATCAACATCATAAGTAATAAGACCCTCTAAGAAACATGGCAGAAAGTATAAGGGTAGAATCCCCATGGCGCTCTGTATTTCTGAGGAGTGGCTATCAACTAAACTTATCCAAAGGAATAAATTCTGCCGAGGGGAAAATAATCCAGATTTTAAAAGCAGTCTGAAACATTTACTCAATTAATTTTAATACACCAACTTTACACATAATAAATGAAGAAATAGGTCATAGTTTGATTCAGCAGGAAGAGCAGGGAAATGCAGGAAGAGGGGAGCTCCTCAGGCCTGGGCAGCACCTCTCCTTCCTCCTCCATGCTCCCAAGGAAGAGTCTCTAAGCCTTCCTCAAACTATCCTTCTGGGAAAAAACCCTAGAGCAACTGTTTCCTCGTTGATGTTTTTGTTTCCTGAGAAGTGTGATCAGTTATCCTTTCCCTGAACCTTTGACCAAGCTTTGCAGATGACCCCTGTTCCTACTTTTCTCCCTAAAACCTGCAGGTTCTTGTTTTCCAGATCCAAGAACCAAAAACTTCTGTTGTCTTCACTCTGATACAAGATACAGCAAGATTCAAATCTCCCTTTTTCTGCCATTTGTCATATACTCAGGTTTTACTGAAATACTTCACTTCTTGAGTACATCTAGAAGGCCCCACTGGAGGGAGAAGTGACTTGGGCTGCAGTGTCACTGTCTTTCAATCAGACTGGTGACAGCTACGGATGAGAAATTCGGACGTGTTTGCAGTGCTGCTTTAAAGCCATCCAATTCCTTTGGTCTATTGTACATATATGTACTACCTAGATAGGTAAATGAGTTATAGTGGCACTGGACTGCACTGAACTGAAAATGTGGTAGTAGAAATATATCCAAGCCAGCTGCACATAAGTTTGTTTTGGTGTTCCAAGTAACCTCTCAGCTGCATTATCTCTGTGAGCATTAAATGACTCTTAGGGAAGCAGAGATGCATGAGATAATTTCCAGTGCCTAGATTCACTGAGCTGGCTGATGGCTGGCACAGCAACAGCTGAAGTGAAGTTTCAGGTAAAAGAAATCCTTGGAACCTTGTCATGTGCCCTGCCTTAAGGCAGAGACCTTGGAAAATCTGTAGCATGGCACTTCTGCCATGTCCTCCGTCTGACCTCAAAGCTGGACCTGTCAGCACAGATGGGAAATGCACATGCTCAGGGAGTGGGAGGGATGAAACAGGACCGGTTCTGCTACCAAGAGATTTTCAGTAGCTTCAGGGTCAGCATTTGTTCTCTATTGCATGTCTCAAGAGTTCAGAAGGGCCTGGTTACAGGCCATGTCTTCTGTCCAGGACGAGACTGTGATAGGACAGAGGAAAAGCAGGTCTTTATAACTCAAAAGCAAAGTTGTTTGGGAAAAACAGAGAAAAAAGTTAAATGCCTACTGTAAGACTCTCAGTGGAAGTGGAACTTACTTGCTCAGTAGATTCTGATTATGAGAAGTCATGAGGCTTAAGAGAGAAACACTTGTACAGACTCGTGAACAAGTTTTGTATTTTGAGAGCCACGTTGTGCTTTCCACAGTTTATTTCCTTTTCCTTTACACGTCCATGGTTTCATCACTTCAGCCTCTTACTGAAATTTGGCAGAGGTGTAGGCAGGATGGAAGGAGGAAAGATTTCTGAAGAAAAAGACACGGTAAAGGAAGTGCTAGAGTGACCTTGTAGAAGGTACTTTACCTGCTTAGTAGGAGTACAGTATCTACATGAGAAAAAACTCAAGTCATTTGCTCTTTTTTGTAGTCAGGGCTGTTAATAATAGGGCCTTATATATTTCTCTGTGTGCACCTAGATTATATCACAGAGTAAAGAAAATGCATACACCTATTATGAGCTCCTAATGTGATTTGAGTCTGCAGTCATATAGCACTTCTCTAAATAGAAGTCAGATGAGGTGGATCTACCCTGAAGAGCAAGTAGTATCAGACCCACAGCCAGGCAGTTCTTGGGTTACTGTGATTTTGTGTTTTAGTTTTCAGTTCCAAATAAAAATCTTGCTGATTCTTTTCATTTATTGTTGAAGTAACTTGAATGTTTCAGACTAATCAGCCAGCCTGACTTAGCAAATTTAGGAAAGATAACATTCCATTCCAGCTAGATGAGAACGCTGACCCTCAGAGAAATACAGGGGGTTTATCTCATGGTGGTGTACTGAAAGAGATTGTGAGGTTTGCATTGTTCTGCAGAAGTTGCTGCAGTGGAGGTATTATTGGTTACAGTGTTCACTTTCACAGCTGATGATAAAATACTAAAACTCAAGAGAAATACCATCCACCATTGACTCTGGTGGTCCATCAGTAAACCCCAAAAGGCTAGAACTTTCAGGGAGTTGAATAACTCTATTTATAGTAGTAGCAAGAACTGCTACAGAAGTGCTGTTCTACAAGGAAAATTTAGGCCTCAGGCTTTATATTGCCTGAAGTCTGATGGTCATTTTGTGCATGTTCTGGCAGCATGTTCGGGCGTGTTGTATCCAGCATAAGTAACATCAGAATTAGTCCTTTGACTAGGAAAATGTGTACTTTGCCAATGGGAATTTCAAGTCCTCTCTACTCGTGGTACATTATGAATGGAGAAGTTTAAATTTGCATAAAAGCAGTTATGTGTGCTTAAACCTCTGTCATCTCAAATGAAAGAGCAGGGTTAAACCACACAGTGAGTATTTGCTTAGTGATTAAGAATACAAAAGTTAAGAAAACACCTAGAAGTCATGCCAAAAGATTGATGTGACTTGTCATCTCTATAACAATAATGGCTTGTTGTTGTCAGTTTTGTTAAAGAAATTCGTTTATCATTGAATTAAACAGCCCCAGCTATGGATATAGAATTTACAGAACATAGCTATATTTACCATTGCTTTATGTATTGGAGTGTAGCTTCAAACTCGAACTGTGTTTGATTACAGTCAATTTGGGATTAGGGTAGAAAGGATTTTAAGTCAGTCAGAAAGTGTGTTACAAGTTGAAAGGAAATTTTCCAGTAAAAAGTTGATGTAGATTATTTTGTCTTCATCTTGAAAAACATGGGTACTTTTACAGTAAAACATTTTGTATTCTCTCTCTGATGTTATCCAAGTTAAATTTTTAAATCAGTTTACTTCTAGCTCTTGAGATAATAACTGGAATTACTGAATAAACCATTAGATTTTGAAATGTAAACAAATATATTTCAAATGTTATGTATCACTATTCATAAAGTTAAAAATATAAAGCTCACTCTTTAATCTTATTTTCGCAAATTACTGTTTGTATGAGTCCCAGGAATTTCCAGAGTAGCTGATTTTAAGTTGAATGTGATTCATAAAAATTCTTGTACTTTAATGACTCTTGATTACTTGTCAGTTGTTTGTGGTTGGAATCCGAAGCAAGTGGTGATCTCATTTCCTTTAGGTACAATTCAGCTACTCAGGTTTCTTTATTTAATTTTTCTTTCCTTTTCCTCGCTGCCTACCGCTTTTCCTCTTATCTCTGTTATCTGTGCGCGCAGAAGTGGCAGAGCATTCTCACTTGAGGGCTGCTGGGCTCTCTCGGATGCCTGTGGGCACTGCCTGTGGCTTGGCAGGCAGGGGAGTAGCCAGGCTTTATCTCTGGCCTGGGGCAGTGTCACCTTGAGCGCCTGTGCAGTCCCCGGCCAGCGGCCTCCTGCGCTCATGCTGGGGAGCAGCTGCCGCACGAGTGTTCCTCTTCTTGTATACAATCATTTGTTGTCTCAGTGAGCTGTCCGGATACGGGTATTTTTCAGAACAGCGATGATCGCATCTGAGGGTTTCTTCATCAGCGTGATGCGCACCTGCTTTTAAACTACGCTTTGTATCTCATTTAGCATTTATGAAAATTCATTTATTATGAAAATCAGCAATCTCTCTGACATTTGATCAAATTACTCATTTGAGGCAGCTAATATCTGAAATTTAAAGATTACTTGAGCTCCAGATCTTGCATTCAGATAATAAATACTTGAAAATCATGTTTGTGTATAGGTCTAGGCCCGTCTTTAGTTGAAATCCAAGTGCTGATAGCACTGGGGGAAACAAAAAAGATTTCTGAGTCTGTAAGTAGAAGGCAGAAAACAATTAACAAGGGTTTTTAGGGATTCAGTTGAGCTTGATCTTAAATCCTGAAGTAGAATATTTTTCAAAGGAATCCTTTTTCTACCCTACCATTTACTGGTCTGGAATAGCACATTGAAATCCAACGTTGGAAATTTACAGAAAGAGCTGATTTTTGACTACTTTTTCTGCAGTGCGTCAGTCAATCAGATGCACATTCCACAGGAAACCCAAGAAACTGAAAGCATGCCAGTTAGCATCTTTCTGGTGAAAAAGGATTTGCTAAAATCTTGGAAGAAAACAGATTCTGGGGATTGACCTCTGCAAGCTGTGTCCCAGTGATGGCATATCCAAGGAAGCTGCGTACCCTAACCTCCTGTGCAATACAGCCCCAGAGAGAAAACTGGCACTGTTCATCTCTGTGAAAGGCTGCCTGGGAAGATCATTTAGGATTCCACTCCCTCTAAAGCATTAATTATCTAAATAAATACAAGATACAGGAAGAATAACTCTTATGTCTTGACATTAAGGACATTAGTAATGGACGGTTCTGAAGAAGCTCTGGAGGGAAAATGGCAGCTCTGTGAATTTATAGTTGAAGGAAAAGGTTACTAAATGCAGAAAAATGGTAGAGAGCCCATAAAGCAGTGCTGCCCGGTGTGTCAGGCAGTCTCAATAGACTTGCAAGATCAGCTATTGAACAATTCAGGGGATAAAGAATTTTAAGGAGAAAAAATAAGTTGCTTCCTGGGTGCTGTTGAATAACTGCATTCTTCCTGCATAAGCTCATAAAGAAACTATGCTGAGAAGAAAGGAGAAACAGAATTAACTTGGGTACTCTTGGGTAATAATAGTGTGTATATCGGGTGCTCTAATAATAGTACTCATCTTCCCCCCACCCCTACTGTGGATATTTTGGCTGCATTCTTCCTTTTTTTTAGTTCACTTCCTGTAACTTCTTTCTACTATGAACAATGTGCTATTTTCCCTAATCTTTGTTTGCTGATTGTTGTTTCAAGTTTATAAGCTTTAAGTAAATACATCTCTAAAGAAAGCTGTGCTTACTTGCCTTATCCTGTCTATAGCAGTTGCAGATTTCATGGACAAATGAGGTAGACAAAAAAAACCCCCTAAAAACAAAGAAAAAGGGAGACTGCAGAGCCTTCTCATATATCACGAGCTCAATAGAAAAACAAAGCTTAAAAAAATACATTTTGTTTGCAAAATAGGCCATTTTTCTTCTTTGTGCAAAGTCTTCCAGAGGGAGGTTCTGGCATAGAGTGACCTATCATCAGTACCAGCAGGAGTATTCATACTAGAAAACAGAAATATTTACTTTCTGCCTCTCCCCTCTGTCTCCAAGGCTTTTTCTTGGCCCTACTTGCTACTTATGCCGTTCTGTGATTTTGGTTAGAACGGTTGGAAATTACAATGTTTTCTTTCTTCTGAAACGTGTGTTTGACAAAACGTGTTTTTTGACAAAAATGTCTCAAATTGAGAATACAGCAAAGTCTCCATCATGTGGAGTTTTTGGAGTGTGTCTTTCCATTGTTCCCCAAGAGGTGTCAGGCGTATGCTCGCTTCTTTCTATGGACCAAGCGGTGAGGGAGACTGTCACTTACAGGGGAGATTAAGGCAAGGTGGAGAGCACACTCTGTGCTAATAAATCTGTGAGGCTCAGCATCTTGGGCTCCAAGTTGGTACTGTTGAAGTCATGATCAGAAAGGTAGGGAAGGAAGTGGGGTGATGGGGGAAGAGGCAGTGTTAAATGTCACTGGCAGGGAGAAGGGTAAGAAGAAAGTGTTATTGTCAGAAACGGAAGAACACACTGCTGCAAAAAGTGGAAAGATGCTAATCCATAGGCGTAATATCAGAAAAATTACTATGTGGACAATGTAGGTTGGCCACATGAGTTATTCAGGAGGACTCAGCATCTGAAGGATGAGTGTGAGAGGATAGGCCTAGAGGGCGTAGGTCATGAGGTGCTCTGAGAGTGAAAACAAATTATGAGTATTTGACTCAGTGAAAAACAGGCATGAGATGCAGGATGACTTGATCAAAGAGAATTCCACAAGAGATGCCTTTGCAGGAGCTGGTCTGAGTGTGAACAAGAGAAACATAATTGCAATTTTCAAGGCTTCTGTCAAGCAGAAAATTTACACTGCTTTCCATGACAGCCAAAGAAAGTGGAAGATGGTTGTTTTGGACCCAAAAGGACTAAGAAAGATGGAGCTCTGTTATAACTGAGTGAGACCTCATGAAAAGTCTTACAAAAAGGTAATACCAGAGAGGTGTTTGAATTCGCTCATTGACAGAGTTTACAGAAAGTTTACAGTAGAGCTGTAACATCACCCACACAGAGATGGCAAATTAGTTTGTGTTTCCAAGTGAAAAAAAGGAAACCAGAAGAGAGCCATTTCAAAGTAAAAACAGTTGTGTTAGAAGAGTATGGTGAGATTCAGTGAAGAAGAGAATTGTGGAATGTGGCCAGTGATGTGCAAACAAAGGTTCCCAAGCTCAGAGAAACAAGGACAGAACTCTGCCTCTGAGCAGTTCTGTGAGAATAGTTTGAATTCCATGTAAAGGACAAAATAAGATTGGAGGAACCCTAAACTGGAGTTGGAGGAGAAACTCCACTGTTAAATTTGTATTTGGTAAGCTCTAAGGAGATCACCATGTGAAGGAGTTGCAAGTATGCAGTGGATATTGTTAAGGTAAGACAGTGTAGGAAATAACTGGATTTTCCCTCATGGCACCTGGTGATGAACATTCATGTTGCCATTCAATAGGAAAGCTTTTGTAGTCCATGTGAATCCCCCTGAGATAAATGGAAATTTCTAACATAGTCTGTGTAATACAATTCATTATATGGAACTACTTCTATGAATAAGCATTACTCAGTGTAAGGAATGTTAGACAAATCCTAGGCTGCTGTATTATGCTGTACTGAACATTACTTAAAATCACCTTGAGCTGCACTGAATATTATTTAAAAGAAAAACAGCTTAGGTAGATGCTAATTTTCTGTTCATTTCAATCAAATAGGTCCAAAATACCTACTAAACTAGAGATGTGAACTCTCTTCTGAAACACATGTTTACAAGCTCAATTGCTCCATAGCATCTTTATGCTACTCTAATAGGGGTCAGCATTTGGCCAGTAATAACTCATTATTGTTTCTTTGTATCCACCAAATTATAGAAAAACCCACTGTAGAACATATGTTCCAATGGAACAGCTTTTCCTGAAAGCTGCTTGGTTATTCAATTGGCTATTGGGCCTCAGATCTGTTTCTCTCTCTGCAGGGTCTCATCAGAAAAAGTTGGAGATTGACTCTTGCCCTAGACCACCCTTTTCACAAAAGCTAGAAATCCGTGCCTTAGACTGACAAGAGCCTGGAATCTAAATCTTTCCTTTCAGGGTAACTGCAAAAAGTGAGTACTGCTACTGCTGGATCTTTTGTCAAGCTCCTGGTCTTAGAAGATGACTTCATATGCCTCGAGAAGGAAGGGCCTTTCTAGTGCAGGCACTGAATGCAACGATTCTACAAATATACTAAAGGACCTGTTTAATGTTTTAAGGGGATGCTCTCATGGGACATAAGGACATCAAATACCTACTTTAGGCATTCTGAACCAGGTCAAGCAACATTTTTTTTAAATGTTTCCGTGCCTGAGTTTGATATGTACAGAAATTAAGCTGGTCAGAGTGATGATTTTCACTAAATACCAATAAAAGTAAAGTAGGCTACTAGGTCACTCGCTTCAGATAGTTTTAGGTGATTAATTGCTATTCCTCTGCCTTTCATTCTTCCCCCTGTGTGATTCATAATGAAAAAGGCATTTATCTTGTCTTTCACAGTATGGTGATATGTTAGTAGGTGATTCCACAATAGTATTCAGTGCCAGGCAGAGGTGTTTCCTTTGAACCCAAAGCATGTCACCACATTAACATGAGATCATTCCTCAAAGTGAGGTTCATTAAACTCCCATTGCTGCCCAGTTACAGTTTCACAGCTCTCAGTTCTGGAGCAAGATAATTTGGCACACTTGGACCTCTGTGTTTCTGTGCATTGACTTCTATGGGCATGTATGACATTTTCTCTCTAGCTGCGAGAAAAAAACAAACCCAAAAAACCCCCAAAGCCAAAATACTAAAGAGGAAAGGCACAATCATTTAAGGAACATCAGAAAACCGCAGTCTGAGCATGTGACATTCAAGTCTGTGCAAGCATATATCAAGTACCAAAAATTGAAACTTTGTGTAAGTAGCTTCAGACTAGGAAATGGCAAAGTTTACCTTTAGCATCTTCAAAAAAGCCCTATTAAGATATTAGAATAGATGTATAAGCTCTACTACATACGTGTGTAGTATTGACAATTCAAAAGGCAAGAGAAATAGTGTAGGCTATGCTTTGGTTATTAGCAAATGACATGGACATTTACAGAAATTTCATTAAGTGAAAATAAGAGCAGATACCTAAACATCTGGTGACATTTACAAGACAATTTTTTCAGATGTTAATTGGACCAATGCTATTAGAGCCAGCAGAGCCCAGGAGCTGTGACTCATCAGAAGTGCTGAGAAACCTTTCCTTTGACAGGTTGTTCTCTGAATCCTGGCATGAAAATTACCTTCTGAAACAATGGTAACTCTTCTTTTACAGAAGTCTTTCTAGAAAAAGAAGGGGGCAAAAATCTGAGCAGCTGGAAGTCAACACCATGTTTTCTTTTTAGCTCTTGATAAAAAAGTATTTATAAGCACTGCTTTTAAACAGGTGATTAACAATAGGAGTGTGTCCTTATCTGTTACTCTTATTTCAAAGCCCTGGAATGGTAGATCCTATGAATGACTGAGGAAAACAGTGAACTCCTGAGTTCTTGTAAAGCATGATTGTCATTTCATCTCTACTGAAACCTGTATTTCACAGTAGGGCAATTATTTGCAGCACAATGTTAGATTATGGCTATGGGAAATGCCACAGTAAATACTTAGAAGCTGCAGTTTCAGATGTATGGGTATATTAGGCATGCTGTGATCTATTTGGGCTGCCTGTACAACCTCAAATTATATTAAATGCAAAAGATTCAGTTCAACTCTTAGTGCCTGGCACATGCAGCCCACCTTAGGTCACCTGAGAATTTCTGATTTGAATTTTTGATTTTGCATGTGGTTCTTACTTTTGTCATTCAGGTATGGAATACGGTGTCAGTGCTGTTACTCTACTGGCAATGTCATAATTCTTTGAGCTCTAAATCTCAGAGAAATTTGAATGTTTTAGTAATTAATGGTTAGGCTTATACAGTTATCTTCTCATTCCAATACTCTCCTTTCAGACAAGCTTCTTCAGAAATCTAGTAGTTACTTGAGGCTTGAGACTAGTTATATCTTTCAGAAGAAAAGTCACTTACTGCCCATTAAAGATGTGAAATATGGGCTACTTTGGCAGACATGTAAATAGTCAGATATATTTTAAATAAGCTCTCAAGGGAGAGCTTAGAGCTGGGCTAACAATGAGAAATCTAAACAGAAGTATCTATTACTTACTTAATCAGCCTGATTTCATGCATATTCCTAGGACTTGACAAACATCTAAGCACAACTTGCCAAAACCTTTGCTAATGGAAATCATAGCAGGAGAGTCACAAAACTGTAGGAGAGTGCCTAGGCTTGGCAGGGTTGCAGAAACAGCCCTGCTGTCCCATGCACAGCTGAGGTGGTTTGGACTGGCATGCAGGCATGACCTCATGATAAACTCACTGATCCTCACTAGGAATTAATCATTTGGCTACTTGTAGCCTGCAGTCTATCACCAACAGGAAGAGACTGCTGTCTTCCGTTTGCATATCATGAGGGCAAGTATATTTATCAGCAGCGTTGACCAGAGACTTCGCAATGAATTTATGAGCTGATTTCTGCAATTTCTGATAATAGCACCATGTAAAATTTCCCCACTAGTAATTTATTTGTTTTAGAGATTTGTAATATTACAGCGACCTAAGGGTTGCTTATTTTGGTTTTGTCTCTTTCTAAAAGTGTTATTTAGCCAAAGATATGGAACTCTGACTCTCAGAAAGTTTGAGCTATCATGACTTCCTGATACGGAAAAATTATCCCAATCAATAAGATATGCATTCTTATGAATTGTTATTCATTCTATCCATAACAAAATGCTTTGCCATGCCACTGAAGAAGGACGTAAAGCAAAAGAAATAGAAAGATAGAACATGTTTTCTTTTGAAATAAACCCCTTATTTTATCTTCCTAAGAAAAAATATTGTATAACACTTCCGAAATGTTACTGCACTTAAATAACCTCATTCAAAGACTATGGGATGGAATAGTGCATTTTGAACAAATGTTACACAAACTCTGTGTGTTCTGAGATGTTATTGTCTTAAGTTCTGAGGCTCATTTCCAGCCAACCAGCCAAGCAGTCCTTGGAAATACTACAGCAGCAGGAGTCCCGCAGGAAGTGGTATTTGTGATTCAGTGAGCGGCACCTTGCCCACTGAGTCAGTGCTGAGCCAAAGTCCAAATGCGTTTCTAGAGTGTGGAATATAAAACTGAAGTCATGACTGCTGCAGCCACTGGGAAATTCACTGAACTATTGACGAGAACAGGGATATTAACCGCAACATCCCAGATTCCAGACAGGGATAATTACAACTTTCCCCCACTTACTTCACTGGGAGAATAATTCTTCTAATTTTCTCTAAGCATTGTACTTTTTTTCTGCACTTAACAGATCACCATCCTCTAGGCATGTTGGAAGGATGAGTGCCACAACTCAGATGTGCAGTCTGTCTTTCTATGGGCTACCCTGGAAATGCTGGGAGTGGCACCTGCAGTTTTGCAATTCCATGACTTATCCCACTTGGAGATGTCAGTGGACACCATGATTGTAACCTGCCTGAGCTTTTCCAGCCAGTTAGTTTTGCAGCTGAAGAGTTGTGCTGAGGCATTTGCAGTACGTTTCTTCTCCAATTCATGACCCATTAGATGTGCACAGATGTGATGGGTAGGAATTGAACAAACCTCAGCTAAGTTTCAAGTGAAGATGCTCCAAATATGTGATCTTTCCTACTGGCTTTCACATGTCAAGTACAGAATTGTTCTCTACTCATTAGGTTTTCTGGTGCTTTCTTTTTTTTTTTTAATCCAGTTGTCATATGTACTTCAAAATGTAACAAAAATAAGTCCTCAAAACAAATGTCATTCATCCACACACTAATTTATGTGAAGGATTGTTGCAGTAAATTTTGACATACAGATTTCCAAAATAATGCCAAAATTTGCTGTGAAAAATCACAACTACAAATCTGAAGTTGTCCAGCAGGCAGTCTAAGTGCTGTGACTCTGCACGTAGTTGACGATATAGTGCTTAGATTTGTAAATATTTTTCACGTCAATTGTTCACAAACATATTTTTATCCTTGTCCCAATTTAAATATTTTTTTGTAATTATGGAATAATATCTACCTGCATTTGACTGAAATTTAGAGAAAAATTAGTAAGACTTTTGGTAACGCTTGTTTCGGACCTGCTAACATTTTGATCAGAGTCATTGCTAGGTACATATAAATGGATCAAATTTTGTAGCAGGCAGATGTGGTTTGAACCATTTAGTTAGACTCTGTAATCTGTATGTAATGGCTAAATGATTTCTAGGGCTATGGAACATATTAAATATTAGGTAGCTCGTTTAACAGGGGGTTAAGCTTGTCAACATGTGAGTTTCTCCATTAATGTTGGGAATGTGTTTAAATGTTACACGTACCGTCTTGGCTAGATTGGGCTCATCAGCCGGTAATGCAGTATCTTCCACAGCAGACTAAGGGACATAAGGATGCAAAATTCACTTCCCTGGACACAGCAGTACTACCTCTGATCACCTGCTAGATCTGGACTTGCAGGTCCAAGCCTCTTTGTTCTTCATTCCATCAGAGTGAGGAATAGAGGGTTATTCAGTGTGGGAAACAGTGACAAGATTTCACTCTGGAACATATCAAGAAGTTCTCATGGTGTCATATGAAGAACACAAGGTTTATGCACAGCACACCAATCAATCCTGGTCTCTTCCCATCTCCTTCCTTTATCATTCCTCCACCCTTCAATACAAAAGTTTCCGCTTGGTCATGAAGGAAGTGAGGGAGCCCGGATGCCACCCCAAGGGAGAAAGCTAGAGGAAGGGCTGGGTGACTTAGTCAAGCAAAGGGGAGGAGAAGGAAATGATCATTGAAAAATAAGGTTCTAAATACAGGATGAATTTGGATGAGAAATATGTGGAAACATTTCTTTAGAAGAGAGAAATGGGAATAATGTATGCAAAACAGTTTCATCATATGCAATTAGCAAATGGAGATTTCAAGGCCCGGGGCCTTGTGTGAGACCAACTGCCAGCAATGAATTTAGAGTGTCGATTCTATGTATTGTACCAGAAATGCCTATTTTTATGGAATTCCTGGTACCACTTTGCCCGATAGTCCACCCACATGACAGTCTGGTTGACCATAACTCCATTTTGATTGGAATCCTTGCTGATGCCTTCATCTGTCATATCCTTGCAGTGCCTTTCTTTGTGGCTTCTCTCTCTTTAAGATATGATGATTTAGGCTGTCTGCATTCTAACACTTAAAAAACCCACAACACAAAAAAACCTGATCATGTCATATCCAGTTACCATATTAGTGTACTTTGCATGTGTCTATTAGTATCTGTTTAGTCAGAAAACCAAGTAATTGTTGGTATTTATACTGTGCTAACATACATTAATGTATTTCGTGTTAGCTCATCCTAAGGTTTTTTCCCTCTTTTTCAGATCTTTTTTGGCTTAAGCATTGTTTTTAAGGTATTTCTTCAACTAACACTTCTCCCATAGTTCTGTGAGCACATATAGGAGGCAGGCAAGCTGCTTGTGAGCATGCTGGGGTTTTGTAAATGTATTGCTCTCATTTTATAATGCTGAAAAGACTTGCATAGTGCAGAAAATTAAAACCTTTTAAAAGTTCTTCAGTCAGAAATGCTGGTATCCTACACCTGTATTGCATGGAAGCTCACAGCTGACAAGAGCTGTGTGATCACAGACAGTGGAGCCCCTTTGATAGCACACAGGCTTCCTGAAAAAATCTGCTTTTAAGGGCTGGCAGAAAAGAACTGAAAAAATAGTAACAGTTTTAGATTTTATGACTTGACTACCTCTTTCTTATCCTGAGCTTCCTTTCGGATATTCTTTCACATCCTGGGCTGCATCAAAAGCAGTATGGGCAGAAAGTCAAGGGATGTGATTGCCCCCTTCTCATCCACTCTGGTGAGACCCCACCTGGAGTGCTGTGTCCAGCTCTGGGCTCCCCAGCAAAGGAAGGACATGGATCTGTTGGAGCAAGTCCAGAGGAGAGACTCCCAGGTCATAGAGGGATGAAGTGTCTACGAGGCAAGGCAGAGATTGGGATGGTTCAGCCTGGAAAAGAGAAAACTTTGGGATTACCTAATTGTGGCCTTCCAGCACCTGAAGGGGGTCCATAAGAAACATGGAGAGAGGCTTTTTCAAGAGTATGTAGTGACAGAACAAGGGGGAATGACCTCAAGCTGAAAGAGAGTAGATTTAGATTAGATAGTAGGAAGAAATTCTTTGCTGTGAGGGTGGTGAGGCACTGGAACAGGTTACCCAGAGAAGTTCTGGAGGCCCCATCTCTGATAGTGTTCGAGGCCAGGTTGGATGGGGCTCTGAGCAACCTGATCTAGTGATGTGTGTCCCAGGCCATGACAGATGGGGTTGGAATAGGATGATTTTAAGGTCCTTTCCAACCCAAACCTTTACAGAACAGTTCCTAGCCTTTGAGGAACTGTGAAGATATCAATACATGCTGAAGTAGTCAGTTCAAGTTGCAAGGAAGAGTTAGTAGTTGAAGACTTATTGGAAAGATCTTGCATTGTCAAGTAGCTAAGACAGCTCAATCACCTTAGAAAGATTTTTTTACAGTGTATCAGTGAAAAGTCATTGAGTAAACGAAGTGCATTGTCCTTTCCTGTACTAGGCCGGGTTCACGAATAGGATTTTTGCCCCTTCCTGCACTCTGCTATTTCTGACCCTCATGGTGTTGTGAACAGGAAAATGTTATCTGCTTAAGAGGTGAAAGGGCAGAATTATTTCACCCTCTCCTTGGAAATGCAAGTTGAAGGTAAAGTGGTTAGAGTATATAAGATGAACAGCTGGCACCACTCCTTGATGGCTGTTTACACTGTGCTTATATAACTCCCTGGCTTACAGTGGACTTCTCTGCTTTATCCAGCCCTGATCAGCAAGAAGAAATTAGATTCTGTATCTCCTAACTGTACACAGAGCTCTCTGGAGTGAAGATTAAGAGACTAAAAGTCAAATATTGAAAAGAAACATGTTTCTCACCCACAGATTATTTTAGGTATATTGGGGCAACTTCCCCATTTCCTTCAGACACATAAACAAGAACACAATGTTTAGTGGCACAGGAAATTTCTGTTTCTTTCACTTCCTGGGAAAGTACTTTTCTTGATTCTTTTTTTCCTGTATTATAAAAAGCTCTGCTAGCAGATTCTTCTCTAGGTTCAGCCTGCTGACAAATGATTGTCCGTTCATTCCCTGAAAGCACTAATGGAGTTGTTTCCAGGTGCAGGAGATGGTACATTTTCACAGGTCCCTTTCTAGCCATGAGATTTCTTTCTGAAGTGTGTGGCAGTAGGAATAGCCTCGAAATGAAGACCTCTGTCAGATGCAGGCCTCAGTACACCTGCATGTTACTTGTCAACTGAAGATGCTCATATCTTGCCTGTCTCTGCCTTACATATTCATTTGCCTTAACTTCTTACCTTTAAGTGCAGGGGGAAAAGAAAGCAAAATTTTCAACGTCATAAGCATTCAGACTGAAGAGTAGGACAGAGACCTGACCATTATTCTAGTGCTTGAATTTTAAGCCTGAGGTTTCCCCATCTATTGCCTGAAGAGATCTAGGTTGCTATTTACTACAAGTCCCCACATTCTGCTATTTCCAGTGATCTGAAAAAAACCCCTGACTTTTTGACTCCTAGCAATGTGAGAAAAAAAAAAGCTCAACCATCTCCCCTCCAAGCCTTCCAGGGAGAAGTAATTTTTGGCCCACTGGGTCAATGTACCCATCAGCAATTTTCAGCAAAGACTGATGCTGGAAACAGCTGCTGGGAAACAACCATATCTTTAACATTACAGCCATTTATTCATACCAATGACTGCACTTCTCTACTACTTTTTTGAGTTTCCATGGCTTGCTAGGGAGGTCGTGAATGTAAATGAGAGGTGGGCATATGTTTGCTGCTATGAAAGAAAGTAATGTAGGGTAAGCTCCCTGTTGAGGTGTGATGCACTTGATCAGGATATTTCTGAAGAGTTTTTGCCTGTGTTTCATGGACAAAAAGTCAAATACCTTAGAACAGATACCTTATATTAAAATTTAAGACAAGTTCATTGTCTCTGATGGATCTTCACACAAATTTAGCTGCTTTTCCCTATTCTTGTTTCAAAATAAAATGTTAGAAATAAAAGTACAGGTTTAACTCTTTTTCTCTGACTTGTCCGAATTGATTTCTGTTTCCAAGTTGTATTTTTAAATGCTTATGAACTATCAGCTTCAAAACAGGAGAACAAAAAGTTGATAGTTTTGACCTTACAAGAACTAGGATGTAACAGACATCCTGAAGCCCATTTCATTTTTGAGGTAATGAGACAGGAATGAGTGTCATATTGTGAAATTAGTTTGCTTCAATTCCGTCTACTAGTAAGATTAATTATTTTGCCTGCACAATTAATAATTTAAATTTCTTTAATTAAAACATCATTAATCCTTTCATGGAAATAATTTCATTAAGGTCTTCTAAGAGAAACAAATATTTTTAATGCAGCTGCTTGCCTCAGAAAGTAGCAGAATGTTTCATAAAGTATTATTTTATGAAGATCAAAAGTACCTTCCACACCTGGAAAAGATGTAAACAGAAACAGTTTCATGAAGGAAGGCTAGAGATCATCTTTGCACTGGTCTGCTAGGATAGGAACTAAACCTATTGCCAGTAGGATCTTTTTGGGAGGAAGCATCTTTTCTTGGAGTTCTAGACAGATCAATAAACCAGTTCTCACCTGAAAGTAAGGGGTAGCTGGATATAACCACTCAAGCAGCAATAAATGAAAGAAGTTTATCTTTCCCATATTAATTCTAGAATTTATCTGACATGATAGAGTGATGGGTTGAAATGACATCATGTCCTCACAGGGAAGAAATTCTGTGTAACTCCAAAGATATGCAGAAAGCAGGGTTCCTGTACTATGCTTAAAAGTAGTCTGTGATAACATAATGATAGCAATTGTCAAACTCCAAAGCAAGGGGCTTAATTACCTGAAGTTGCATTAAAAAGCAAGGTGTACTGCATATTATTTTCTGTCCTGTTATGGAAACTGTTTGTTTTCACTATTCCAAATAAGCCAAAATTTTCAAACACATCTGTTTCAGGGAAGGCAACAGTATGAGTTTCTCAGTGCATTGCCTTGTGTGTTCTTACTGCTCATCTGCAACATCTCGGAACTCACCAGTGCATCCTGCTGCGTGACATTGCATGGGCAGTTGGTCACATTGTATTTGAACTGATTTGGGATAAACAAGAGGGGGCTGTACAGTTCTGTTTAGTTTTTCAAGATTTTTAAAGTATGATAAGACTAGTCAAGTGTGTTGAAATAAATGCCTTGTGGAGTTCAAAGTCATTGCTCATTTATCTTGTAATCTAGAATTAATCCTGACAAGAAGTATGTAAACACAGCTGAAATTGATTAAGATATCTTCTTGGGTAAAAAAAAAAAAAAAAAGAAAGAACAGGGTTTGGCCTGGCTTCTTTATAATATATATTTTAGAAATAAAATAGTAGTGAACAAAAGAGTTCTTAAAATTATTTAATTATTACCCGAATAACCAAAGTGACCATTTCAATATGGGAAGATTGAGGCAAATAAATTCTTTATTATTGTGAAAAGTAATAAAACAAGCAGCCTTTGGAAGAAAGATTTGTAGCTGTCACACACCATGTCCAGTTCTTTAGATTTGAACTAAAAACACATTAAGGAACATAGCTATTTTAGGACACAACCTAAAAAGAACTAGTTAACTCTCTGCAAACTCTATCTTGAACTTCCTGCAATCCAGATGTGAAGTACAGTAGCTATTGGTATTCCTGAGGCAGCTTTACACTTGCTAGCTTATCTCCATCTAGTAGAGCTGCAGGGTCATGGAGGTTCCAGTGTTAGGCCTGGAGTCCCTTCTGGCCATGCAGAGCTCAGGCTGCCCCAGCTATGCTGGCTGCAGTGAGGAACTTGTGCTTAAAGCTTTTGGGATATATTTACACAAGTTTTATTGGCACTGGATTGCCCTGTAGACAGATCAAAAGTGTGAAGTGAAGCCCACTCAAATCTCTTCTGCACATCCAGCCAAGTTACAACCATTTCCTGGCTGCTTTTCTGTGAAGTTCACCACTGTCTCAAATCCACAGAGCAAATCTCACTGATCTCCAGCAACTCTTTTTGCCAAGGCTCACAGACAGGTCTCTCAGCAGCACTATCCTGCTGCCCGCTCAAGTGCCAACCCAGTGATGATCCAGCCTCCAGGCATAAAGGCAGTAAGATAAATTATGTTCTCACCTAAAGTATGTGTTTCCTTGTCCTATGTAATTTTTGTATCTCAGTTTTGAAATCAGTGAAGCTGTATGTGCTTCTGCCATTCAGTTTGCTGAGGTGCATGAAACATACTGTACTGAGGAGGTTTGTCATAAAATTGTTTGTTGACTTTGCACTTGAGTGCAGGAAGCTCTTCATTGAATCACTAACCTAGAAGAGGAAAAGCAAGGTTGTATGACCAAAGTAGCTGACTGATGGAGGACCATGAATTAGTCATATTTACTGTAGTATGTCATATTTACAGTAGGATGTGTTCCTAAGATAGATGAGGGCACTCTGAGAAATTTGTGTGAAAGGTATCAGTGACTTGTCCATTTTCCTCCTACCTCCATTCTGTGCTCTATCTTACCACGTTCAACTATTTTCCCCAACTATCTCATGATGGGCAATCTTTCCCGGAGCAGGCCAGAGTATCCTCCCACAAAGCTACCCTTGTACCATCAGAGGCATGTCCAGCGGAAACCATTAGTCTGTCAGCTCCCTGCCCCTCTTAGGTTTTTGCTTGTTTTCTCCTATCAGATTGCTTGCTGTTTGAGGCAGTCGTGTGGTTATTGCAATAGATTGTTTTTCTGGTCTGAGTGTTGTGTGAAGTTGTGACTGGAAAGTTGTGTCACTCCACAAAGATGGGGGAGCAAAAAGGGTATCCTTTACTTATTTTTTAGCTATATGTTAAATGCTGCTGATTTGACTGTGTGTCCCATCAATTTATTCACAGTAGAAAGAGTGAGGGGATCACAAATTGCAAGACTAGTAGACAACTTACAGCCTGGTTTTGTATGTCAAGTTGCTATTTTCTCCTGAATTACAAAACAATTTGAAAGTTATGGCTCCCTATTTGTTCTTGGTTTCCATCTATGTCTGAGCGTTTCTATCTGGTGATAACTCTGCAATCAATAACCAGTGTAGTTCTCTCGAATATTTATCATAAGAACTCTTGCTGCTGTTTTTTAACTGCTGAGGTAGAAGTGGAACTCAGAAATTGCTCACATTAACATCTGGGCTGAAAGGATCACCAAAGTACTGAGTGCCCAGATAGGATTTCAGTGAAAAATCACTATTCACAGATGGACTAAAGAAACTGTCACGTCTTCAATCTCAAATTCTTTCACAGACTTGACTAAAACTTGTGTTTAGAAGAACATAAACAGCTTTCCATTTTAACTTTCAGGTGCTTCAAAAGAACTCAGGCTGTTCTATCTGCAAATCCCTGCTCATTGTTTCCCATGGGCAAACACATAGCCTAGAGCTGTGCAGTTTTGAGAGCTGACAGCAAATTTGCTAAGATACTGTGGTACTACCACATATTGTGCTTGTCACACTGTGTATTAAAAGCAAAGTATTCAGTGCATATAGGAAGAAAGCAGCCTTGCATTTTTGTTACTAATGCATGAATACTACTTAAATAATTAGAAAAATTTCTGAAAAACGGTAAACATCTTACACTGTGATGAAGTAGCTCAGTTTCGGACTGGTCACTATACTGATCATTTACAAATAGTGAGTCAAAACATGTCCCAAGCCACACCCTTAAAATGCCACCGACGTCACAGTTTGTGACCTTCAAACAGTTGTATTCACTGTTCTCAATGATGCAATTAGGAAATGTAATGATGGTGGTATTGTAGGCTACTTTTACAGAATCTTTGGTTGTAATGGTGAGAGCTCTGGTACAATTAGTAGGAGGAAGTAGCATTAGTAGTCACAGCAAGCAAATACTTCTTTGTGTTGCTTTTGGTCAACAGGTGTTCCATTTTTCTTTCCTTTTTTTTTTTTTTTTAAATAAGGAAGAGGGCCAACTATTTTTAGTCACTTGAGATGAACTGGGGAGAAGGGCATCCAATTTTCAAGGCAGCTTTTCCTCAGTCCACTAAAAAATTCTTATTAAAAATAGAAGTAAAAGTAGAATTTATTTGCCTTTCTCATTAAACAAAATTTAAATGATTTAAATGCTTCCTAGCTAGCAGGTCAGCCCTTTTTAAGAGCAAAAGACAAAATTAACCCCATGTCCATAAAATTGGCATTTACAGTTTAAAAATGGAAGAGAGACAAACTTGTGGTTTTTTCCTCCTCTCCACTGTAGGTGAGAGGTAGAAGGAAAGCTGTGGCAGAAGTTATAGCTAAGGGTACATATTCCACTGATTGCCAGCTGGAGCTGTCATCTCCCACACCCTGATCCTTCCTATGAAGACAATCACAGGAGCACATTTGATTTCTTGCAGCTCTGGTCATTACTCATTTCCAGTTGTGCCCTGGAAATCACCTGCTCTACGCAGCTGCCAGCTCTTTGCCTGCACCGAAACCAATCCCACACAGAAATGTAAGACAAAGTCTCCTTGCAGAGTTTTAAAGTTCCCCTGAATCGTCTCAGAGTTAATTTTCCATAACACATGATCCAGACTAAAAACCCTAATAAGCATACTGCCTTTCTGGGGAGCACCTGCTGCAAATTGCACCTGATATTCTGCACACATGAATGCATAACTAAATGGTTTAGCTGCAGCAGGAGGCACCAAAAGTTTAAATTACCTGGTTTATAGGTCAGTGGAAAAACAGGGTGCAAATGTAAGTCTTGAGTTCCATTCCAGGGCTCTATTTAGATATCTTCAGTGAAATCATGTGAACATTGAAGTGCCCTGAGGGCCGTGTGTGTGACTGTGCATGATGTTTTTGGTTTCACTATTTCCATTTTTAATGGCTCCACCGTGATGAATCCCCTCAACTATTATTTCTGTCAGAAAATGCTTAGAAAAGTAGCCTCCTGTTCTAGAAAACACAAGGTAATTATGAAAAAAAATTATTAATAAAAACAAACCATTTTGAAATTAAGACTTTTCTGATGCCCATATTTCTCTGACTCCTATACCAGACTTTCCTTGAAAACTGCAACCTTATGATTTAAAATAAATGATAAATATTTGTGTTTTTATGTTGTTGCCTAGTCCACATTCTTTCTTAGTATTTAATGCATTCCAGTTTATAAATACAAGCTATTACAAGAATCCTTAGTGCTTACTAATTGGAACAGCTTTGTTTATTCATCGAGTTTGAAATAAAATGGCCTGTCAACCAAAGCATCCCACTCTTCCCGCAGCACTTGGAACATTGCATTTTCTCACACATCTGCTGCCTCTAATGGAGTCAAAAGAGCTCTGGGTCATTCATGGTACATTAGTTTAGTTTGGGTGTGGAGTAGTTTTTAAGATTACATAAAGGACCTCAATATGTGTGTTCTATATTTAGAATTAAGAACCCAGCCAAAGTCATGTGCCATGCTAACAGGGGATTCCTGTCCATAAGGTCTATGCAATTACCTTGAATACATTGAAGTGCTGAGGGTTTTTTTAAATGTGGCTCCTTCAGTTCACCTTTTTAACAATTTTTGGTGTTTGAGCTTAACTTTGATGTTAAGTATCTTAAGCTGATCACCCCAAAACTTTGTTTTCAGGTATTTTTTTGAAAGCTCTTGCGATCTATACATATTTTCTTTATTAGTCCTTCCAAAGTCTACAGTAGAATAAGATTTTGTGGTTTTAAGCTTTTTATAGATGCATAGAAAGTTGTGCTCTAAAATAAATTTGCAACTCAACTAATACACCATTATTTGGTAGGAAAGGAAATGAGAAACTAAGTTATGGGAATTTCAGCTGGCAGAGCAAGGTAATAAAATTGAAGTATGGAAAAAGGAATCAATGACACTAAAATAAAGATTTCCCAAATAATTTCCATCAACTGCAAAGTCAATTCTTGTATCTCTGTTCTCTTAACTCATAGACATCTGCCCACCTAATAGATATCACAAATATTGACAAATTGCAATCTTCAGTCTTAAAGATGATATGTCTATCACGAGCAGTCTTTGCTATGGTATGATATGGAGGTAATTTTTGTGGAGACTAGGGGTTTGTGTTTGACTGAGTTCCTCCATTTGAGACACAGTAAATCAAGAATTGTTTGCTTTCCAATGATACATGGTATTGGCATTCCAGCTGGAACGTTTACTGGCTGCCAAAAATGTGTTTATTTGCTAGTTCTTTACAGAACAGAGCACTTGAGAAGTGAAACTTCAGACTTTTAAAAACAATATATACATACTTGACAGCATCAGTCCCATCTGCGTCTTCCTAGATTTAGCACTATTATCAGCCATTATCTGTCAGTTCCTGGAATTAGTTTCTCCACCAGAAGAAAATCTGGATTATTGTTCTTTGAACTACCATCAGTCAGTACTGATAGTGTTGTGCTTTTCTAAGTCTGATATTTTGTAGATCCTGCATTTTTCAAGCAAAATGTTGTTAATTTTTAAATTGAAGTGTCCAAAAACCCAGAGCCCTGTTAGGAAAGACAGTTTCCTGTGTGGAAGATGGAGTCCAGCACCTGGTAATGGTAACAGTATCTTAATCTGATCACTGTGAAATGATGAACAAATCTAAAACTGGAACTATTTGGAATAAGGACTGCCACAGAACACAGATGTTACAGTAACCAAGGCCCATTTTTTAAAAAGAAAATTACAAGTGTCTTCATATTTATGATGATAGATGTTGTGAGCCAGTAGCAAAAGCCCCTGAACCTCTGTAGAATTCCTGCCCCTGGACTGGAAAGATGGTTGAAGAACTTTATCCTGCATATAAATTTATATCATTACACCCTTAAACCTATACAAAGTTAATTCAGCAAAGATCTCTCATGTGCCAAATATCCAAAGATATGGATAGATTTCAACAATTCTTCTGCCATCAGTCCCTTATTTTCATTTTGGTGTCTTGGAAGGGAAGGACAAAAGGCTAAGGGTCTGCTTGTCTTTCTCTTGCCCTCAAAGTGTGAATAATTGAAGATTGCCCTTTAGCTAATTTGATACTAATAGGAAATACTAAATGAACTTCAACATGTGTTTCTTTGAGAAGAAAACACACTTCCCCAGGCACTTAACAAGGGGAAGGATAATTAGGAGATATAAAGTGAGCAGTTTTCCTCCGCTCTACATACAAAGACTTCTCAAAGTCCATGGGGATTAAGATGGGCATGTTGGAAAAGGCAAGTATCATCCTGCTGGGACAAGTGGAGGTGCAATAGAGATGCTAGTGCCTGCTAGAAAAAGTAGAGAAGTATGTTTGGGGCCTGCTGGGAGAAAATATTTTAATTTTAATAAAAACAGCATCATTCTGAAGTCTGAATGAATATTCAAACCTCTGGGACCATGGAGATTAAGTACTAACTTCCAGAATCTTTATGATTTTGCCAGGATTAAGTTAAGCATTAATTGAAATTACGCTATCTGCTTTCATCATTGGTTAAAAGTGTACTTGCTCTTCCACAATGAACTGCTTGCTCTGGTACCACCCATTAAATCACAGAATCATAGAATCATTGGTTGGAAGGGATCTTAATCATCTTGTTCCAACCTCATCTGTCATGGGCTGGGACACACATCACTAGATCAGGTTGGCTCAGGCCAACCTGGCCTTGAACACTTCCATGGATGGGGCACCCACAGCATCTCTGGCCAACTTTTTCTAGTGCCTCACCATCCTCACAGTAAATAAATTCTTTATAATATTTAATCAAAATCTACTCCTTTTCAGTCTGAACCCATTCCCCCTTTTTCTGTCACTACATGCCCTTGTAAAATGTATCTGTCCCACTTTCTTGCGGACTCCCTTCAGGTACTGCAAGGCCACAATTAGGTAACCCCAAAGTTTTCTCTTTTCCTGGCTGAACAGTCCCAATTCTCTCAGCCTTTCCTTGCAGCAGAGCTGCTCCATTCCTCTGACCATCTTGGTGACTTCCTCTGGACTTGTTCCAACAGGTCCATGTCCTTCCTGTGCTGGAGACCCCAGAGCTGGATGCAGTACTCCAGGTGGAGTCTCACCAGAGCAGAATAGAGGGGGGAATCACATCCCTCGACTTCCTGCCCACACTGCTTTGGCTGCAGCCAGGATACAGTTGGTTTTCTGGGCTGCGAGTGCTCATTGCCAGGTCTCCCACTGCCTCTTCTGTAAGGCCCTTTTCCTTTTCTCTCAGTGTTCTGCTGTCCATTTTCTATCCTTAGCCCTCTTCCACTCTAGCATAGTGATACCAGCACAAAGATTTATACTTGTATAGAAATATTGTAAAAAATTTCTACTTTCTGAGGGAACCTGGAAATTTATTCTAATCTGAAATTTTGAAAAGTTTGAATCTTTAAGTCTTACAGATGTATTCTTAGGTTGTACATAATTCTGATCCTCTTGCACCTCTCAGGGAAGAGTAATGGACAGGTGCTCTTAACTTGTATATTCCATAGCTTTTCTTCACCAAGAACACAGGATTTATGTATGTTAAAACTTCTTGGTTTCTGAGAACAATCAATGCTAATTAAACTTGAACCACTTATTTGATGCCCCAGAAAGTTCTTACTGACAGACTTGAGCATAATGAATTCCTGTACTGCTTGGAGCTCTGTGTTCTGCCCAGGCAACAGACCTGTCTCTTCTCCTTAACAATATTAAAAGCCTGTGTGCTTTACTGTCCTTGTCAGGACCTAATCTATAGGATTATTTTGTTGTTGTTGACACGCACAAATAGAATCTGACACTTGCAGCCACACGGCTGTGTGAGGTTTACCCATCCAAAATCTTTCAAGGGATAGATTTTTGTTCTTGAATACATACATTAAAATCTACATTTGAGTTTATTATGTATAAAATAGGCAGAATTAAGTTGTGAGATTCAGTCATATAAATTGGGGAAAGAACAAAAGTATTTAGATGAACTTCTTACATTAATTTCTTTCGATGTTTCATAGATATCTTGAATATATAGTGAGGGTCTGCTGTGCATCATCTTTTAGTACCAGTGTTTCTGTTGATGCCAAGAGTCATGTAAATCAGATATTGAAGTGTGTATATTAATAATAGACTTCATGATATGCCTGATCTGGATAAGAAAATTGGATACAACACCATGCAAATACAGCTCTGTAAGCAACCTTGCCCATGTTTGTGGGCTGAGTGGTGATAAAAATCTAGGCATATAGAGATGTACCTCTTTTGACAGTACTGGTACCAGAGCAAGCACTGATTGAGCTTTCCATCCTCTTATCAAAGAATTCCAAATCTGAGTCTTACTGGAATGAAATATTGATTTAGTCGTACCAAACACAGGGGCTGAAAAATAAGGTTCCCCTCAAAGTACTTCTTGACATTTCATAAATATAGGAAACAACATGGCTCTCCTGAAGCATGTTAGAGCTCCTCCTTAGAAGCCATACCATATGGCTTCTTCTCAGGTGTCACCTTATCTGAACTTGACGCCACACAGGAGGATAGACCACATGCTTACAACCCATATGACTCATTCCTCAGATGCAACATAAAACTGAGCTTTCTTTGCATGTTCAGTGTTTCTGATGGCAAGGAACAATTTTTAGGTAGATCTGCCCCTTTGTGACTTTGCTGATCCCCACAGGGGCGAAAGGATTGCAATAGCATGAGCAAGAGGACTGCCTAACATCAGTCAGGTTTTCAACATCTTTTTCAGCTGCTTCCTTTATTTACGCTATTGTAAATGAGTTTATGCAATTGTGACTTGACGCTAAGTCTCTCTTGCTTTACATAACTGTGGGCTGCCTTTCCTAACAAAGTAGGATGTGACTTAAGTAGCCTTTTAGGCTGAAAAGACTGTCAGCCTTGTAGGGTCATCTTTATTCATTTCCTCTGCACAGATACTGCATTCCGTACATTGAGGCCTCTCTTGGTCTGTTACGTGCAGTTTGTTAATGACTGCTAACCACCAGCCAAATTGCATTTTTTCTTTCCTTTGAATTTACATCTCAGGTCTTGACTGATCTATCCACATTCCTCCATGAACTTTGTGATTTTGTTTCAGGTTTTTTCCCTCTGGCCTGCCTTTTTTGGTGCCCCACTTCTATGGCACTGAAGCCTGAATATTTGTTTTGGAGTGTCATTGCATTGGTACGATGGATGATGTTTGATCCCTTATCCATGTGTGCTCAATTTCAGTTAATTTAAATTCCTTTAAAAGGACCTGGACCAAGATACAGAAGTTTGGGAAAACATTTGCTCCATTCAGTTCCAAATAATTGTTTTGGCTGCATGGTGAGGTTTGAAAACCCATTAAAGCCACACAGAAGCCTTTGATGGATGAAATCAGTAAACTGAAATACAATTTTTTTCAGGGATTAAGAGGTAAAATATTACGGAAAATTAAGAAAAGGGTTAATGCTGTAAAACCAAACAAAAGAATCACATGCCAGCTTAAGTTTATTGGGAAAGAGAAGCCAATGACTGATTTGGTTAACCTAGAGGATCACAAGATGTTAGGAAACATGAGGAAACGTAGACAATTGCTGTAACTGCAAACCAACCTTCTGTATCTGTCTTCTCTGTTAATTTTGGAGTTGCACCTGTCTTAGACATGCTTTCTCCTTATAATGTACATTTAGAAAAGAGCTATCCAAAAGAGGGGTGCTTGATCAAACCTGTAGTTCAGAAAGAAGTCATGCTGTTAGGAGGTAAGCAGCATCTCAAACTTCTGAATTGAGTTTAATATGAAGTACAAGAATGTTAAAAACCATGCTGCTCCTCAATTAAAATTGCTGCTGATGGGGATCAGAATTCATAAGTAGTGCTCTTGTGTTAAAAAATATTCCAAGGTTAACTCGGTGTTTTACACCACAAAACCTTACCTTTATTCCCAACAATTTTTTGAAACTGTAGCTCCAATAGAGAGAATGTTGGAAGATGACATTCTCAAAGTAAGACAGAAAACAAGTTTTGCAAGGGTAAATCTTGCTTCTCTTATTTGACCATGTCAGTATAATGAGGAATGAATATGAACGAGATTATATAGTTTTATGGTTTAGAATTTTGATTTTAATATGCTAAAGAACTTGAATAACCTTGTGGTAAGAACCAAAAAAAATATTTGGAGTGGAGTAAAATAAGTAACTTTTTGGACCTTCTGTTGTTTTTCCCGCATATTGGCATGGCTACTCTGATGGCATTGATGTGGAACTAAACCATGATTATACTGGTTTGTTCTGGAATGGAATAGTCTTTCAGATCTGGCTTCAGCTGTTGTTTTTCTGATAACTGCTTATGGAATTCATGGCAAAGCTGCATAATTCAGGGACATGTTCAGAAATTTAGCCCAACCTAGAAAATAAAATAATCCTCCCATAAATTATGGTGAAAGTCATCACAGTTTTTTCCTGACTAGTTTTAAAAGCTCAATAGTATTGATCAGGCAGGACTTTCTCTTTTTTATATTAGATACAGTGTGATAGTTTGAAGTACCTTGAGTGCAGTTCTGGCATTATACAATGTAAATGTATCATGATAGCAATATGCTAGAGAAAAAAAATGCTGAAAAGGACAAATGGAGTTTGGTGAATCAACATTGCAAATACTGTAACACATAGAAGCACAACAGTTTGTGAGATTTCATTCAAATAGTTTTCAGGTACTTGTGAAAATGTTATGTTCACATGATCCAGTGACTAGACATGAAGAAATCAGAAGTGACTCATGAAATATTTGCAGACCAAAAAAGCCTTCAGTGTGAATGTTAAAACCAAACCCATTTACAGTGCAGTCTCTCCTTTATGGGGCTGTAACAGACTTTTTGTTGCATGCAAAAGCATAGCATTTTTGGTTTATGACAGTTACTATGATAAAGCCCCCTGTAGCATCTTTTGTTCCCAGATACTAGTGATATCCTGGAAAAATAGAAGTTTCAGACCTTTTCCATTGAATGGGACATTCAGGAATACTCTGTCAAAAGCTAAGGTATGCTCTTAAAATTCTGAGACTAATCTGAATTTTGCTAGTTGAATTCCTGTGCAAGTGAAGCAACTTTTCATTGCCTTTGTCAAATGAAATTGGGTTTAGTGAATCTCAAGAGGGACAAATGGCCTACTGGGATGAAGCTGACATGCTTTTAAGTTACTTGTCTTCATCTTAGTTCAACCACGTTAACCAGTGGAGTTCTATATTTCCTAAACTCGGTTACTTCTTGTCTGAGATTGCCCAAGGATCATTTGAAGGGGTTCTTTAAAAAGAGTCTATAAAATCTCCAAGTCTGTCTTTTCTGCAGGATATAATGCAGATGTGCAGTGGTTTACTTAGGATTTTAAAGAGCTCTCCATGAGTCAGTGTCCCCGATATTGTTCTTGGCCCTTATTCCAGGGCTGAGGTTGCTGGGTCCATCCTCTGTAACCTCTGGTTTTCTGTGGTTTATTACTTTGGAGGCCTTGTTTACAAAACCATTCCTGTTTGACAATTTGTCTATTAATATGTTTGCCTTTAAGATCTTAGCATATCTTTGAAATTTCTTGTGTGTTAACAAATTCTATCAGATCGGGAGAGGCAGATAAGAAAGTTCATTCTGAGTGGTTATTTCAGATGCAGAAACGGGAGCAAGAGCCATCGTGTTACCACACCAGTGTTCTGTGTCTTACAAGTGTCTTCATCAAATTGAATGAAGGATAATTGTCCTTTCAGACACACTTTTACAGGCAGTAAAGGCTCTTTGCTGGTTGTCTCTCTTGTCCAGCCAAGAACCCAAGATTTCCCTGGCTGCAGGATTATGTCCACATTCCCTGTCAGAATCCAAGTTCTCCTACTGCTCGTAGTGCTTGCTCTGTGTATATCTAGTTCCTTAGCAGATGGTGGGAATGTCTATTTTTTTCTCTTCTGCAGCCTGCTCTTTGCAGGATTGTAATCAGGAAGTGAGGTTCAATCCCTTGATCCAAGCATCCTAACCCCTGAGTACAGATGAGATTTATGTATACTTTTTTTCTCTCTTATTTTGAAACATCAGTCAGCATAAAAATGCTCTCCTAAGGATTTCATTATAGTAATATTTCCACCTGGGAAAACGGATCTGTAATTTCAGATAGTCTCAATAAGAAAATGTGTTTATTGAATCTAGATATCTCTTACCTTCTGCAAGTCATTGAAGATCTTTTAGCAATTACAGAAGCCATTTCTAAAAATGAAAGAAAGTGAGGATTGTGTTTTTCCTGGTTTTTGGATCTTTTTGAGATTTTATGGCTACTGGAGGCATCTTCCAAATAATACCAAAATAAAATGCTGATAAAATACTGTTAATTTTGAAAGCTGCATGTAATAGGATTAGTTTATATGCTTTCTAGACAACATACTACTTAACCTAGTCCCTATTTTTTATGTATTGACAAAGAAAATAATTTGAGTTTTGAGTATATTGTGATGTATCTGTTTAGTGACTTTTCTTTGACAGTCATGGTTTCAAGCTTTAATATTCCCAGGAAATAGGAACTCAGGCTTAGGGAAATTAAACAAACCTGCAGTCATAGTAAATTAAATAGTTAACTAATTCCTGGGCTTCTGGAGGCAGTGTGTCTCACTGAGGCTTTGGGCTGTGTAATGGATTATAATGTTAGGCCACGAATTAATTTATGGAAGGAATAATGTTTGTTAGAAAGATTTGAGGTTAATGTGTCAAAGACTTAACCATTTCCATAATAGGCATAAACCAGAGAATATTTTTTTTATTGTTGGACAGAGAAGGAACTTGTGTTAAAGAGGAAGAGAATGATTTCCTTGAGGTTCTTTTTTTCCCATGTTAGTATTTTTGTTTCGACATATCACAACTGGAATTGGTAACATTCACATCCACATGGTCTTGAGAAGGATGTCATCTGAGAGGCAGAGAGTTGTACATAAATTTTTAGATTTATTTTCTTTTATATAGTCTTAAGTTCAGGAACAATCCATCAGCAATAAATGATTAAATGATAAAAATTAATTCTATTAAATTATAAAAATCATATTCAAAGGAACCTTGTGTTCATCCCTCTGTCCAAAAGCAGGGTCATTCTATCTGTGGCATTGTTTCACCTGCTTTATAAAAACCCATGCTAATAGAGGCAGTATATGTTCCTCATCGATTTATTCTGATGAAAATCAGGCACTGCAACTGGAATCCATTAGTTGTTGTCCTGTCTACCATGGGCATTTAAACATTTTATTTCTAGACTCCTGATGGACTGTAAGACTTGTACAGCATCCCACCTGCTGCCTGTGCCTGGTGCCTGGTGCAGTGTGTCTGATCTCTGCCCACAGGCAGTGTTTCCTGACCCCCTGAATGCATTAGTTGGGTTCCTTCTGTCTCCTGCTGGTGTGTGCCCTTCTTGGCACTTAGAGCCACACTCAGTGCTGCAGCTGAGGCTTTACAAGTGCCCAAGTGGATAGTAAAGTAGGATTATTTCCTGTGCTGTTCAGGCCATACTCCCATGTAGGCAATCAGTACAATCCCTGCTGCTTTCACAATGCCATGGTGTTGTTGACTCATCTGTGAATGATTATAACCCTGGGATCTCTTCCCACAGACCTGCTGCTGGCACAGTAGGATCCCAGCCAGTGCCATCTTCTCGTTGAAGCTCATTTTCTTGTACTTGCCAAAAGATATTAGCATTTTTTAAAAATTGTTTTTCTAGTTTGCCAAAATTTCCAAAAGTGTAGCCTGATCTTCACCCTATTATTTGATCTTCACCCTAATACTCTACTATTTGAGCCCTACATGTTGAATAATGATAATCTCTATTCTACCCTTCTTGCTGTTTTGAAGATATTAAACAGTCCTGGTTCAAAGACAAACTAGTTTTTAAAACCCCACCCAGTGAAACCCCAACCCATATCTACTCTATGGCAATTAAAACAAAACCAAAAAAAGCAGGTGCCTCTGGTTTGCTCTGAAGAACATTTAGTGTGCCAGGATAAGAAATCTGGTAGCTGTTGATCATGCAGGCCAGCCTGCAGAGGCTGTGCTATCTGTGACCGAGAAAAGGAATGTGAAGAGCAGCCTCCCTGCACGAAAGGAAATTGAGGTGCGGCTCTAGATGGCCACTGCATGGCCCTGCTCTTCAGGGTGGGCAGGCTGGGTGACAGAGGTTGACACGGAGGAGTCACGTATTCTTTCACAAGCCTACAGGCCCCACAAGGGCAGTCTCACATTCTCTATCCCTAATCCCTATTAAAAAAGTGAGACTCTTTAACATTGTTACTACAGTTGAGCTGATGTTCAGTGCCATTAAGTTACCAGTCTTAACACTTAATATATGAGGGATAAAAAGGAGGAGGAGGGAGCTGGGAGTTTCCCTGATGGTTTTAGGAATGCATATCAATTTGCTCAGTTCTGTGCGCATAGCAGGGATTTCTCTTTTAGAGAGAAATTGAAATCCAATGTTCTGTGTTCTCTCTTGGCTCTTTCAAGACTTTCTCGGTTTAGGGAAGTTAATACTTCTGTGCTTTTTTTTTTTTTCTATATGACTAAAAGGATCCAGAAATGTGAAAATGAAAGGGAGGTTTGAAAGGTCATGTAAGCTCCCCGCTGAGGTATCATTAGTTATAAATTCCTGAGACATATTTGTGTTCAAACCTCCTGTGAATGGAACTTAAAACCTCCACAGCTAACTTCTTCAAGAGCATTTTCCTTAGTAATGCAGTTTTTGTATCCTCAGCTTCCACATATTATACTTACTTCTTGTTTTCCCCACCATTAAAGCTGGAGAAAAGTGCATCACTATTCTTTTAATAACATCTTTTCTTATCTTACAGACTTTAGACCTGGCTTTTTCCTCATGGTCCTTCATGGTTGTATCTTTTCCAGATGCTGTCACCCCAATTTCTTCAACCTTTTATTTTAGGCCATGCTTTTCAGTTGAGTCAGCATTCATGTTGCCCTTCTCTGGTCTTTGTCCAGATCTCTGCCCTCATCTTTATTTTGCTTGTCTTCAAAGCAATACATATTGTTCCTCACCAGCATTCAGAAGCACTGTATTTTCACCTCCACTGTCTAATCCACAATGAAACTGTAAATTTAGAATTAGTTGAGATTTACCTTTTTTGTACCCAGCTTGATGTAACTACTTTATAATCAGGTCAGTATGGTAGGAGAACACTTCATAATTAAAATGTAAATTGTCTTGATTCAAGAAATCATTCTTGTGAGATCTGTCTGTAAGTCACATATGTTGGAAATGAAAAATCTGCTTAAATGCATTTCTTAACCAGAGTTCATGAATTTGAAGTATTTTAATTGGAAGAAAAATATCTGTGGTGTTTATACTTCATCATGATACTGTGTAACCCTGGCAGCTTTCAGAACTCCTCAAATTCTTGTTTATCACATACTGACTGTGGTAGACTGGAAATAATATGTTTATTTTTAGCAGCTTGCCCACAAAATCATGCAAATCTAGAGGATAAAGTTGTCAAAACTTCTAAACATAAATACCATGGAGTTGATTCTGCAACAGATGGAAAAGTGCCGGAACTGCCACTGACACGAGAGCAGCCTGACATTTGGGGTGAAAGTAATTTATTGTAGAGTGCTTACAATGTAGTATACAGAGGGTTTGCATTTGGGGAAAATTTGTGTTGTCTTCCTCCATATTTCCTTCTTACAGTCATGACAGCTCAGCAAAAACAGGAGGTGAGACAATAAAACAGCTTAATGAAGTCCATGTTAAGTTCATGTTCAAGTTTTTTTATTCATAGATCACATTTAGAAAAAAACACTTTTCACTTTCCTGCCACCCTTTCTTTTGAGAATAGACATTGTATCATCAATGACTTATTTCCAGATATTGCCCCACCACCTTTTCACAGTGGACATTGTCTATATCTTGATCTCCTTAGTCACAGGCTGTCACTTCTTTTCACAGAAATGAGGAGGAAGACATCAAATCACGACGCATTTGAACCCCCTCCCCATTCCCCAAGGACATATTTTTACAGAAAGAGCTGGCAGCATTTCAGAATTTGTAGAATTTTTCCTTTCCCTATGGGTTGAATCAGACCTTGGCCAAGAGAACCCAGTCATTAAAAACAAGCCATCGTAATAGCAGTGCAGCTGTCAGATGTGACATTGGGCCGTGAGTGGTGGTGTAGGTGGTGCTTCTAAGTAATTGTTTCGTTATTTCATTGTGAGTGAAGAGCTTAGGGATAAGGCTGAGAGAACACGACCCTTAAGAGACCACGTGTCCTCCCATGTACAAGTCTGTTACATTTACCCAGAGAATGTGCCAGATTTTCTTGCCCTGAGTTTTGTCATCCAAACCATGATGCAGGCACTGTTGGTCACTGGTGGTTCTGAGCACTGTTCCTGAGAGGAATCCACGTCCTGCCGGCCTCGCGCCAGACCCAGTGCGGGGATGTGTGAACGCTGCCCTCGGTAACCGCGTGCGGGAGCACAAACTGAGGAACAGCCTGGTACCAACCAAGGCAGGCAAGCTCAGAGTAGCTCCAAAGGATGTTGCATTTTAATGGCTTGTGGGGCTTTGGTTTTTTTCTTTCCAGAAGTGAATGTTACAGTGATGGACCTATCTTAGTGCAGGTAATTTGCCTGGGAAGCAGATACAGTGGTCAAAACAGAGAAGAGCCAGCATGGCAGAGCAGGATATTGAAGAGCTCTGATATCAAGAGGAAGTGTTCCATCGACAGTCTGCCCAAGTGGGCACTCCAAGCAAAACACATGTCTCTCTCAGACACCATTTCCTGGTGTTAGTAAGTTAATAAGTGGAAGTGGTCTGCAGGGGAAGTGATGTGTCTGTCACAAGTTTGTAAGTCCAAGGATTTGACTTGCAGAGTTTGAGGACAGCTGTCAGGACTGCAGCTGTCAGTTCAGAACCATTCTGTAAAATTCAATTTTTGATTCACCACATTGCTGAGAACACTTCTTTTGTTGTTGTTGGGGTTTTTTTGTTTGTTTGTTTTGATTTGTTTTGCTCTTTACCTTCTGAGCATGTCATAATTCTTACTTGCATAAGAAAGGCAGAGGTGCTGAACCCAAACCCACTTATATGGCACTAGGTAAAGGAGTAAACAAATTAAATCAACCACAATAAAGTCATGCAAGCCACTCCTTTCTCCTGAGGCTGAATATAAGGAATTTGAAGAATTCCTAAAGTTATCTGCCCAGCAATGTTGCAGCCGCACCTCCACCCCAGCAGCACAGATTCAGGGAACACAACAAGGAGGAAAAACCTATATTCGTTTCAGAAATTACGAAAGTTTCAATAAAGAAAGCAAAAAAATTCAAGAATTTTGAGTTCATGCTGGTCATGTTTAATAAATTCATGGAAACATTTGAGGTGTTACATAGAGACCATGTCATAAAGTGGACCCAAAGGAGTTTGTGTAATAACTCCGTTTCCTCGCCTGGCTGGGTGCTCCTATGAGCTAATTATAAGGGAGCTGTAAGCCACTCTCGTTTGTCAGTGTTGCCAAATTTCACAATTTCATGGCAAGACCTTCTGCAGTTGCTTTAATAACTTCAAGGTTCCTTGGTGTATCAAAGCAGTGGAGAATGTGAGTTACCTTTTTATACCTTCCTGATTATTGGAAAGAAGAATTGAAGCACAGGAGCATGGATTTTATACAGGAAATCATAAGACTCACAAAACATTGTATTTTGAAAATGTCATCAATTGAAGCAAAATCTTTCTTTAAAGCATTTGAGATGGCAATTTTTCTTCTTGCAGTCATTATCAGGCTCCCAATTGATGCAGCATGTGATACACTGAATTACACCTGAGTAATGCCATGTCGTGATAAAGTAATAATGCAAACTCTTGCCCACTGAAGATTGCAAGCTGGTGGCTTGTCTTCCTCTCCTGGCCACTGATCAGCAGAGCCAAAGAATGAGTTGACAGGGATGAATCTGCTTTTCTATGGATTTTGGTTAATTTTTGCATATTCCATCTCAAATTCAAACCCACCAACTTCATGCAACTATAGTGTGTGAAGTCCTGGCCTCTGCAGCAAAGCTTTTAAAGAACAGGCATCCAGTGAAATGTTTATAATCAGCAGGCACCACAGTGAGTCACCAGGATGAGTCACTGACCTAGTTGTAGTGCACGGGATTGTGAAAATGGGGTCAGACTTCCCTCTGCCACACAGAGAGGGTACAGTCAGACTGGCATCTGCACTGTGCCGAAGTGAGGATGTGGCCCTGGATGGTGGGTACTGGTAGCATCACAGAGCATGTCCTCAGAAGTTTCTCCACAGGTTGAAGTTAAATGAGATGCCATATCAACTTTAAATTTGAGATTGCCACCAGCAGCAACCGAATTTTTACAGGCCTGAGTGCACTGACCAGTGCTCTATCACCACCAACAGTGTTATCCTGATGTTTTCCAAGTTAAGGACAGTCATGAACAAAGCCAGAGGGGGCTGTCAGGCAGGTTGTACAGTTGTGGTCCAACCTGCTGTCCATCTACTGAGCTATACTGAGCTATATACTGAACTACTTTCCATACTAAGGGAGAGAGCAGCCTAGGTCAGCTATAGAAATGGCAGGCTCACCCTTAAGTATAGGTCACTTTCTTCCTTACCTATCACTTCCCCTTGTAAATATTTCTCAAATGATGGACAAGCATTTTGTCAGTTGCAGACATACGTTTGGTGTTGGTAGAAGTTTGATGGAAACCAGAAGGTTGTTATAAAGGGTTGATGACATTCTGTTTACCCGTATCCAAGCTCATTTCCCACTGGGAACTACTGGGTGAAATGTATTTCACAAACACTGTGGAAAGATCCATGAAAATGTTCAATGAAAAAGAGCAATGTTGAAACTTACAGTGGGGCTGAATGCATTGCCAGGCCGTGTGCCAGAAGCTGCACTGCACCCTGGTGTGGGAGAGACCATGAAAACAGATGAGGCTGGCCACTAGCAAGAGGCTTACAGAAAAGAAACCATGGAAAAGAAAGGGCTTAGTTGCAAAACCAGTCAACGGGTGAATGTTATGGTGTGGTGCCCATTCACAGAGCAGCTGCCCTCAGCTTGACCACCAAATTGCTAGACAGTGAACTCAGTGAATCTCACAGATTGGACCAACCAGATGTCATAATAATTAATTCCAACTGTCCAGTAATTGAAAACAACATAGAGACAGCAATTTCTTTTGACAACATTAATAGGAAATCATCTTTAGTTGGAAAAGGTTCAGGTTTTATAGTTTTGAATAATGTAAAAGGAAAGAATAAAATTCTGGGTTCTAAGACAGGCTTTGCTAGTAGTGTTTGCCTCTTTCAGAAGAGACTTGCTCAGCAGCCATAATTCTAAAATATGCCTTTGCAAGCTGGTGTCTGTGTGTAAGGCAGGGCTTCTTCACAGGTATGCATCTGTCCATTAAGAAGCAATAATTTCAAATCATATTTCACAAAATGCTTTGGAATTTTATAAAGGATTTCCAAAATCTTTACCATAGGAGTGCTTTGCTTCTTTTGTGTCAGTTCTAACGTTACTGCACAGTGTAATTATCCTTGAAGTAAATAATTCTTAGGCTGCTTTTTTTCTTACTCAAACATGATATTTTAATGTGTATTTTTGGCTGAGGATTTAAATGCCCAAATTGCATTGAAATGCTCTAGGGCCAGAGCACACAGTTCCTGTAAAAACTGTTGCCTCTGTTAGTAACTCCAATGTCAAAAAGATCCAAAGTGAAGCTTCTTGTCTGCATATTCCTGTTCTGGTTCTCATTTTATTTGAAGGGTGTTAAATATGAGGAAGGCAAAGATTGTGCTTGTTGATACACATAAAGTGCATGAAGAGTGCTGGATCTTCTCTTTTTTAGGATGAAAGCCTTTCTGTAAAGTAATATGGCAGTCATTTGCATCTGATCTATAATGTTCTGGTCTTTTAATTGACTAGCAAAGTGTGGTCCTCAGGATACAACAGGAACTTAATTAAGCAGAGCTACTTTGTCTACATGGTGCTAATGGTAGCAAAATTTACCTGCAGCTGAGACATGACTGAGATTTATGTGTTTCATCTGAAAAATATTACTATCACTTCTAAGATTTTATATATAAATATTTAAGAACACTATCACTTCTAAGATTTGTATATCATCAATTGTTGATAGTTTAAGAAATTGTTCATTAAAGAATTCACATATAATTGTTGCAATTACACTCTTCTATACTGCCTGGCACTTTAAATGGAAATCTCAGAACTTGGTTTTACGGTTCTTTGTTTGCCACAAGGAAGTGGAGAAATGAAACAGATAAATAATTAAGGCATTAGCTTTAATGGAGGCTTAGTAGTTTAGTTAATTGTTTAGGGTTTTTTTCAGTACAATTGATAGTTGGTATTATAAAAAAACCTCAAGAACAAACCAGCCAAAACCAACAAAAAAAAATGCAAATGACCGTCTAGCCCTTAGTGTCTTTAACACAATAACAAACATTTCTCAGTTCAGCATTTGTGAGCAACCCTAGAATAGCAAACCTGTGCAAACAACTCAGATCTTCTGAGAAACTTTGAAGTAAAAAATTATTTTGTGCAAAACTCAGCACTTTGTGACCATTCAGATAATGGCAAACCAACGTTCTCATCTCAGCACATGCCTGCTCTTCTGCAGTAATATGCCAGTGTGAATGTATGACAGAAAAAAAAACACCAAAAAACCAAACACTTAAAGATTTCTAAGTTCATATAGAGTGAGTAAAAATAAATTTGGTCATTTATAAATGCATTTTATAATATACAGAATCAAGTGCAAAGGGATATACCTGGCATTTTGATATTCTGGAATACTTGTAGTTAATACAGGAAAATGTGTTTTTATTTTTTTCCTCCTTACCAAAATCCTGAGGTGACATTAAATAAAGGGTGAGCTAGGCTGGGATAACTGATAAGCTGAGATAAAGTATTTGTTCCATTTCACAGCAACCTCAGGTATAATTCTACTGTTCACTCTGATGCTTCCAGGGTGCCTTTCTGGCTTTTAGCAGTGTGCTGCAGGAAACCATTTCAGTGTGTGCTGTGGGTGTAGCAGTGTGCCAGGGACAGCTGGACAAACTGCTCCAGTCTATAGAGCTGGCTCCCATCCCCATTCTCTTCCTGGCCAGAAACATGACTGCCCTTTTCCCATATTCTCTCTCCCTATTTCTGACTCATTCGCTGTTTCTTTTAATATACAGAAAGGAATTGTGCAGTAGAGTCAGAGCTGCGTCTGCAACTTTGTGCTGCTCATACAAAGGTGGTATCTGGATACCTCTCTTGCACATAGTGCTCTGCAGGCCTGGGGGACCAAAGTATCTGGCTCACAGCAGACTTTTTTCATACAATCTTCATCTCCTCTGTATGTGTCATCTCCTGGTGGCAGTGGAGGAGGGGAGGGAGAACAGAGCAGCTGAATTGGCATTTGTCACGTGGCAGCAAGAATAGCAAATCACCATTACAATTTTGGCCTGAGTTATATGAGATTCAAGGATTTTTTCATGATGGTTATGAAAGTGACCTTTAACAAATGTTTTGTGGTCAAATAAACATGAAACTTACGGCAAAGGAAAGTCCAATTGCATACAGAATATTCTCAGCTCTTACTTACAACTGGGAATCTAACAATTAGATTACTGATGAACCATCATAGTCAGAATGTGTTTCACAAACTGGAGTTAGTCTATGGAGTATTTATCATGGATTTAATCAGAAAAAGTCTGGAAATTCATCTGGAGCACAAGCAGCCTTTGTTCAGCAAACTGCTGACATGTTCCTTCAGGCAAATTTTTCCTTTGGCTGGATTAGTCAAGCAAATAACTATGCAGAGTGCTTAGTCCTGGGTTTTCAGTTCTGAAGGAAATTTATCTCCTTTACAGGCACACTGCATATAGGAGTATGTCAAAAAAAGATCAAAGTCACAGTCTTTAGGACTAAGTTTTGATTCAGTAAAGTTCAGGTCCTTTGAAACAAAGGAGAACTCTGGTTCTGAGTTATCAGCAGGACTGCTGGTGTTGATCACCAGGTGGTTAAGAAACACTTTTGATACCACTGAAGTCCTGTTCATATTTCTGTGCCCTTTTAAACAAGGAAACAAGATTGAAATCAGGTATTCTGATTCTAGACTCCTGAGGCAAGATGCTAGCAAGCTAGAGGGCACTAGGCTGTACCAAGTAATTCATGAATACACACCAGTTGTCCCATAACTGTAAGATAATGGCCAATTAAGAATATGGCTTTGGAGAGCCCTGTAAAAGATAAAATTTGTAATTTAGAAATCCTTTAATAGACAATTCAGAGAAAGAGAACTCTGCATGTGCAAGTGATTGGTAGTGAGCTAGCTCCTGTACAGCCAGAGTTAAAAAAGCCAAATGCTTTTCTTGGGGAAAATAATGTAATTCTGTCTGTATGCCTTTTAGGAGTTTGCAAGGGAATGTCAACATCTGTAGGGATGATGTAGACATTCTCCTGAAATATCTTATGTCATTAGCACAACCTGAGAGATCAGTTTTGTCCAAAGGTGTCCAGTGGTGTCTTCACCTAAGTCTTACAGTCCACAAATATTTGGCAAATTGTTAAAGTATGTTTTTCTTTCTTGGCTAAGATCCATATTTTCACTTAACCAAAGACACTGTATCATTTTTTTAATGACTGCTACGCTACTATAGAGACTTATTCAATTATGCACCAGCTATGTACTCTTTTTCTGAGAGTGTCCTGCATACTTGATTTTTTTCTCACATGTTTCACAGACTGATTAACTCGATCCCACCTCCTTTGCCATTAAGAAATTTAAATTGCCATTCTGTGACCACTACAGACTTGTCTGCAGTTGCTCTTGGACTTTGGCAACACCCAGTTGTTGTTCATAGGCCTGAGTGATGCTCTGACTTGACTGGGCCTGTGTCTTGTTCTGCAATATCTAAGTTGTGCTCATATTGTACAGCTCATTGCCCCACTTTACTTCTCCTGAATTCCCTTCCCCACTGCCTTTTGTTGCTCAGAGTGGCAGAACTGAAGTCAGTGAGACTATCTAAGGAAGGAACTGGTCACATCTGCCATTCCTGTTGAGCTTTTTCCCTTTTACAGTTTTAGTAGCCCTATTAACACATGAAGGAGTTCCTCCTACAGAGTACTGTACACTGTAGTGGAGATGTCTCCCAACACCCCCTCTCTGTGGGCAGAATGGAAATGTGAAAGCATGCCTGGGTCTTATGAGTGGGTCTGAGCATCACAAGTCAAAGTGCACATTAAGGTAGACAGGGAATAGAGAGGCCAGATCTTTCAGAAACCATTTAGAAAATTGTGAGCAAAACAGGAAAGCAAACAATAAGATAATGAGTACATACAGAGCACACATGCCCTGCACCCAGGTGAGAGGAGCTAACAAAAAGCCAGGGTGAGCTTCCAGGAAAGACTACTCAAAGGCTCTATCTGAGGGCTGAAGAGGTTTGGGAATCTGGAGGCATCCTGAGAGCATGAACAGAGGAAAGTGTAGAGGGCTGTGATGGAAGCAGGGTTTGGTGTTGCATAAATGAAATAGGACAGAGGTTTGCAGAAAGCTGCTTGTGCGATTTTGAATATAAACATACCAGCCAGCCCCCTAAGGAGAGTGTGGAGAGACAGGGGTCTGCCTCTCCCACAGCTAGTAAGATTACCCACCAAAAAAGGAAATGGTCTTATCCTGTCTTGCTCTACAGACACTTCAATACATTTCTCCAGTTTATTGTATCTCATGTACTCTGCCTTTCACGAGCACCCACATCCTTCTCAGTTTTATGGACGGATCATGCACACAGACAAGGTATGGCTGGGGAAACAACAAATGAGCTGGGATTCACAGCCAAGAGAGAGGAAGTTCACCTTCCTCTATTTCTGTGTTGTATCTTTTACACCTGCTCTTCAATGGGCTTGTTTCCTACTGAATGCAGCTCTTCCCAAGCTGCAGCTGCCTTTAGCAGATCTCTCTCAGGTGGCCACATTGCTCCAGTCAGTTTGGCCAAGCTGATATTTGATAGTGGCAACATCCAAGCCAGCACTTTTAAAATAAGTTACTCACTATCTTTAGCTATTCACTATTTTAAATAGCTACTCACTATTTTAAAATAAGTTACTCACTATCTCATCACTCTGTGATGAGAACTGAGATTACAGGGTTGTGGGAGAGAAGAAAATGGCAACATGATGGAAACTAGACAGAATTCCCACCTTCTTTCCTGAAACATCTTGACAACCTGTTGAGATTGTAGCTCTTCTTCCATCTCTGTCTGTCTGTGGAAGGCACCCTAGCAAAGACAAGGTAGTTCTGACTTTTTGGCTGTCTGCCTTGTGTCCTAAAATCTTGCTAAAGAAGAAGCCTTATAATCTGCTCTCTCTTTGCAGTGTAGAGTATTGCAACTCTTTGGAGAATATTTGTTTATTTCCCTTGGTTATTGGAGGTTTATTGGTGGTTTGGTTGAGAAAAGCTCAAACAAGCAGATACGTTAACATGGGTGTCTTTTTTTTCATTCAATGCACTGGCTTTTCTAATCAGAAAGAAAAACTGTTGAGGACTGGCCTTCCTGTTAAATATGTGAGACAGCAGAAGCTGTCTGGCTTGACTCATGCGTTTGACAGAGGAGTTAGTAAGTTTACCTGAGGACATTCTGAAACATCATGAGGCTGGTAGTAGCTAAATATAAGGCAAGGCTGTTGGTGCCACCCTGGGAAACAGAGCTCATGGGTGTGTGGCACAGAGATAGCAGAGCCTGCTGTGCAGAGGCAGACAGGCTGTCCCACTGACCACTTGCAAGGTGTCAAGGCCATCAGACTCGCATTTGTAGAGCTGTGGATGGAGCTAATAATACCCAGTACCTGTAGGATATTAGGGAGGGAAGAAGAAATTATAAAAATATACAAGAATTAATAGGACAAGGAGTACGGACAGTTAAAAACTGAGAATTTCAAGGGATTCCAGATTCTAGGATTTTGCATCTTTGAACCTGGAAAGATTCTCACCTAAACTAAACATATATCAAAATAGCCAGAAAATAGACATCTGCTGCTTTTCTTTTGACTGCATACTGATTTGACTTGCTACCCTATAGCAACTGTGCTGTAATACACATAGGCCCAGATGTTTTCTAATAATAAAACTGTAGCTTGCTAACACTTAAGGAGATAAGATGCTCGGTCTTCTTCAGGAAGAGAATGGTGTGTCCTGCTTAATGCAGCTGGACAGAGTTAACCAGCCAGAGTATTTGCTGTACAGAATAAGCCAGTCTCAGCACCAAACAACAGTCTCCAACCTCAGGTACTATAGTAAGCTTCTCTTTGTCACAGGTATAAGAGACGTGTTCTGATTTTAACCTGCCCCAGATCTGGCTTCCAGTTATGGATGTGGAAGGACTGTGTCTTGGAACTTGGCTGTACCCACAGGTAGCTCTGTCACTGAATAGTTCAAGAATTTAACTAGATTACCTGCCTCTGAAGGTCTTGCCATGTGTGTGTACTTCTTGAAACTTAATGTCTCTCAAACTGATTCTCAGCTGTCAAACCAGGCTACCAGTACTTCCTTTCACCCACTACTTTCTTTACTTTTTCTTTCTTACTTAGAACCTGAAATCTTTGTGGTTTATCTTCTTAGGGCATAGCACTTCAGCTTCTCATTAGTACTTCCAAAGCTTAAGGGAAGAAACAGAAACAGGAGAATGTGTGTGGGTACAAGCCTATGGTCAGTGAAGGGTCACAAAGCAAGGTTTGCTCTTTCAATGACTCCAGAAAAGACATGACCATCACAGCTTGCAGGTGGGAGTGTCACTGAAGGAGAATAAGAATTAAATTGCCCCATATTTCTGGCACCTGATCACTGAGCTGTATGAAAAAGTCACACAGAAAGCAGCTACCATAGTGGAAGTTAAAGCATAGTAACTTCCAAAAGCTGAAAAATGTGGGTTTTATTATCTTTTGGTCCAGACTTGAACTAAGGGAGACATCTTGAAAAGAAGCTAAAAAATCAACTAGGTGTCTCAGGGATCATGTGACATATATTTTCAGCAAGCAGCCAGAGGGTGGGGAAACTCCCAAGTTAGCAATCCCATGAATATTACAATATTCAATGGCAGCACCCACAGAATGTCCATCTCCCTGTAGAAACTGGTTTTGCTACTACAAGCACATTCATGTTTAGATCATTATCTACTCAACAGTTCTTGATCCTTGTACTTCAGAGGAAATGCTGTATCTGTTTTGAAGGTGGGTGACAGAGAATGTGAAGACTGACTTTATATACAGGTAATTTAAAGGAATATTGCACATTATTTTAAACTAGAACACCAGTAGATTTCATATATACCATCTTACGCCAGAATCACTCTCCCTAGCCCTTCAGGATTTAAAAGAATATTACAGACATAGAAGATAAAATTACACTATTCTATAATTCTTCCATGTTTCTATGATAGAAATAAATATTTTAGAACAAGTTATTCACGACTAGTCATATCCACGGACTTTTCTTCCTCCCTAGATCTTGTTATGTGAATAACAGTCCCAGGTCCTTCTGTTCTGGGTACAAACAGGTTTCAAAGGTGTTTTCAGTCTATAGTTCCAGGCATTGTTGTTTTTCCAGCTTCATTCTGCCTGACAACTTCTAAACAACTTGTTTAGAAGAGAGCTGTAATTTTTTGTTAATACAAAGACCCAGAAAAATTTACTTATTACTTCTACATCTAGAGGACAGGAGTCACAGAGGAAGGACATAACAATAAAAGGCCAGCATGCAAATTATTCTAGTCAGGGCTAGCACCTTCCTTTGCACTGAAGCAGACACTCAAGTGTCACTACTCACAGGGAAGCGAAATTTCAGCTCTTGCCTCTCCTACTCTGGACAGAGCCTCAAAAATTCTATTCACAATTGCATGTCCTGTAGCAGTGTTCCACCCAAAATATGTGAGGCCTTTGACACCTGTTTTGCTACCAAATATGTGAAATTTCTTACCTTTTTGTAGGTATACATATGAAACACCATTAGATAACTCTTAGCCCTCTACGAGTAATGCAGAGCCATCAAATAGTCAAGGCAGTCAGATAATGATCACTGATAGCATCCAGGTGCTTCACAGGGAAGTTGCAGCAAAGTTTATTATCTCTTGCATTACCTTTAAGGTTTTGCCTGGAGGCCAGTGCTGAAATCAGACTTCCAACCTGCCAGAAAATTTACAAGTACTTGCTAAGTCATCCTCCTTGCCCTGGAGACTTTCTATTCTAAAAAGTCCCTTTTCTATAGATAGAAAGATGATGCATAAACCAAATCCAGACTCATATTTTGCAGCAGGTTGACAATGATTTTCTTGATGTCTTACCATGAGAAATTCAGGAGTGTTTTCTGGGAATGCCCTGAGTTTCAGCCCTGTGTCTTTCCTCACCAACCTCTTTTACATGGAATAGTGTGTGACTGAAGTATTTAAGTCACCCTGTTTAGTGGGGGCAGTAATGGTTATGGAAAACATCCAAAATTTCTGATAAAATGGATATGCAAAACCCCACTCAATTCCTATAGAAATGAATATTCTACCCAACACCATGTTTTCAACAGAGATCAGGTTGGAGCTAGTTCTGTGTTTTTGTTGTTTTCTCTCTCTCTTTTTTTTTTTTAAAGTCTTCTCATGGAAAATCATACAGTTTATTTCATCTGTGTGAGAAAGGGCAGGATGTTTTGCTGGTTATTTCATCATGTGTGAAAAATAAAATGTTGCCAAAACCTACATTGAACATACTTCCTTAAGAAAAACAGGTTAAATTACATTAAGCCTCAAGGGGTTTTAGTCACTGTAGAAAAGTCAGTCTGTAGTTTCTACCATACTAGCAGGTTGGAATGCCCATACTTGCCCAGAAATATCACTTCCCTATTATACCACCTTCTGAATTTTATTTAACATACTAATGTCTAAATACAGGTGGCTTTTTTTCCTATATGTGATATTTTGGAAACTCATATAAAATCCTTTGAGATAGTATTTTCTCTTTCTCTCTACATATATCACAGCTTGAGCCAGAATTCCTTAAATCTGGAATATCTGTACGTGAAAGGAAAAATGCAGAAGTCTGATAGCATCTCAATTAGTTCTCATATCTTTATGTTGCTGGGACATGAAGCATGAAATGGCACTTCAAACAAGTTAGGCAATTGAAGGTGATCCGTGTTTGCCACTCAAGTTGTTAAAAGCTTTTATCAGCTCTCTGCCTGTTTAAGAGATGTAGCTGCCTATCTTGCAGTCAATGATATGTTGTTCTCAGTAAATGTACTTAGCATAGAAGAACGGTGCTTGCTTCTGCACACATCCGTATGAGTCATCCACATGATTTTACAGCAGATTTTCATGAAGCACCTGCATGAAAAAAAGGTTGTAAGAATTAGTCTTTAATTCCACAATGTATTTTCACTTTTTTGGGGGGGATTTTGCAGGGTGGAAAAGGCTCTAAAAAGACAAATATGAGTAAGTCATCAGCAGTGAAATGTGGCAGTTGCAAGTTTTATTATTTGAATGCTGACAGGTCATTTCCCCTTTGCCTCTTGCATAGACTGTAATATCAGCACCAGTCAGCACCAGCCATCTGGCTTGTCAGCAGAAGGGCAGGGAAATCACACACTAGGCAGGGAAAGCTTCTTCTTTTCTTTCCCAGGGAAGTCCACGACAGGAAACAAAGGAAGAAATTATAAACTATGATCAAATAAGATAGAATCATCTACTCAGGAATTTTGTTCTCCTTTCATTGGGTGATGAGAACAAAAGGCTCAATGTTCAGCTGCTCTGACCTCGAGAAAGCCAAGTCAGTTCTCTGAGCACTAGGGCTTTAATGGTGACTAAAAGCAAATGCAGAGAATGGTTATGTTCCAAGGGGAGGATAAGTGGAGTGGATTGGGGATGGACCACACTTCTACCAGCTGTGAAAGACTATTGAAGAATCCATCTTTGCAGAAAAATATATTGGTTAGAAATTTGGCTTTTTTCTTGGTGCATGTCAGTTTGACCTATGAAACAAGGTGCAGCACTGCAAGTACTCAAATATGTCACCTGACCTCAACAAAGCCCTTAATTATACAGTGGTTAGGGAATTACTGCATTGCTAGGAGCATGAAATGCTCAGTAACATCCCACAGCTGTCTGAAGAAACCTTTGTGCTGTTGCCAAATAGTTTGTGGGGACATTAAAACAAATAGTGAATTCTCAGCAAAAAATTAGCCTGAGCTACTTTACTTACAGAGAATAGCAGTGTTTCTGGGCTCCAAATCTGGGCAATCCTGCCTTGGTGCCTATGCCAGTAAGAAAAAAGGGCTCTTAAACCTTTTCTCAATTTCAGCTTTTGAAGGGATGTTGATGCCTCCTTTATCCCTGCTTTTTATTGGTGGATCTGGGGTGTTTATGGTGTATCTTGTCAATTTGTGTCTTCTCCCTTTCAAACACTGTTAGCATGCTTGAGTCCTTTTAGACAGATATATAAAAAACTAGAATGTGGACCCTAAGGGGGTGATAAGTTACCACACGCAAGGGGTACATCCTCATTGGATGCGATTTTACAATTTTTTAAAAAGCTTGAAAGTAGTAGAGACATGGAAATTTGTGACATGCAAACAATTTTTTGAAATGTAGGTTTTTTAATACCAGGAAGCCTGTTATTTCCAGCCTGGTCAGTGTAGAATGGGAAGATCTCACAGGTATGGAATGAAGGGAGTTATTTTTGGAAACAGAGTTGAAGAGTTCTGCTAGTTAACATAAAGAGGAACATCAAACAAAGTAGAAAAATGTTATTGTATGGATCTGAATTATTTGCTATCACCTTCTTTTGTTGCTTTAGGTGAATCAGAATTTTTCGGTTTCTTACTGACATATCCATTTAGTGGACTATAAACCTTAGTTACTGCCCAGGCATGCTGTGCAGTTTGACTAATGACTATGTGAGAAGCATGCTGCTGTCCGAGATAGATCTTAGAGATATGTAAAGCCAAAAGTGTTTTTAACAGATGAGAGTCTGAACACCCGCAGTACAACGGCTTGGATTTGTTCGCTGTGTAAATCTTTTCGACATATAGGCAGCTCTTCAGTCAACAATTCTCTGAAATTCAGAACTAAATCTAACAATTAAGGGGCCAAATTTTGTAATGAAATATCCTGACACTTGTGTAAACGGTACTATCAATTACTAAGCATCAGTCCCGGGGAGGTCAGGTGGTGTTTCCTCAGGGTTCCTGTTCCTGTCGCACAGGACCAAAAAAAAAAAAAAAAAAGGCTCTGCAGGGCAGAACTGTTTTAGGAAAATAGGCTTTGATTATATGCCTCTATCCCATTTTGGCATTTTGGCTCCTTAAAGTCTTTTTCAGGCCTGCCACTCCTTGCTGACACATTACCCGGTCACCTCCGCTTCCGTCCTTTTGCTCTCTTTTTCCCAGGCAGGCCACCCGCCAGGTCTTTTTGGACAAGTGCCATTCAGTGAGCCTAAGGAGGTCTCCTCTGCAGACCAGAATTGTTTTTCAGACCATACAGAAATCTATTAAAGCTGCTGTATTTTTTAACTGCTTTTACGGGCCATCAGTATTACACTTGTTCATATTCTTTTGTGGAACAATACATATGGTTTCTTGTGAGTCAGAATGAATTTTCTTGGCAACCAACAATGTTCAGGAGGTGAATTTGCCAAACCCTATGTTATTCAGTGTCCTTCTGTCTCTGGGGCATTTTAATCTCTGCAGCCATGGGGTTCTTGAAGTGTTTGTGTCAGGCAGCACTCTCATTGCACAGGAAGATGGCTTTTCTGCCTGCCAGTTCTCAGTGCATTTCCTGCTCAATTCTGTGGCACTGCTTACAGAAATAATTGGTAAAGTGGCCTTACCTTGCTTGCATAGGCTTCTGTTGTTTATGGCATGAGCACTGCTAAGAAAAGAAGTACCAAAATGCAGATGTATCTTTGGAAACTCTCTTCCAACTTTTCAAATACCTTTGGCCTCAGTTTGTTTTCCATCAAGTTTTTGCATGAGTTCCCATGGGAACAGTAGGAGTTGGTCTCACCTTATAATGTGACTGATAATGACACTCTCAGCAACTGGGAATGAACAGCATGGTGAATGTGTGGTTTTAGGAGGAAATGGTTCCATGTTTCCTTTCACACTGCTTTCCAACAGGATGATCTTACTTTCCTTCATTGTATTTATTAATAACTACAGACATCCTTTATAGGATGGCTTATCTCCTTCCTCCCTTGAATAATGTTTAACCTTCAAGGAGCTAGTTTCTTGCAAAATGGGAAGTACGCTCCTTTTCAGGACATCATGAATATAGAGTAGCAGTATATCATAATATTCTGAGTACCTTGGAGTTCTCATTCTGTTTTGTGGATGGAAAACCAGAAGAGCAGTTCTACTCCCACCTGCTGGAAAGAATGTTGGTGGGGCATATAATCGATTCTATTCCTGCAAATGGTTTATGGAGAAATTTAAGCACATCACCACTCTGTGCTTTAGCAGTCTGAAACTGAAATTTGAGCCTGAATGTTATAAGGGACAGATATCTCTAATGAGAAAAGCAATGAATGATTCCTTTTCTTCTCTCTGCAGCAGAGACTAAGAAGCTCTGGCTGCAGGCTGGCATCTTTGTACACCGCTGTCACTGTAAAGGTGAACATGTTTGAAGGTGCTGATTCACGTGCTATGTGATATTGCATTACAGTTTTGTTACTGACAATGGCTTGGGTAAGTGATCCCAGAGAAACCACAATTCCCCATGCTCAATGGATCAGCTACTTAAAGCTTTATTTACTTAATTAATTTATCCTTACACTCATTCTCAGGCCTTGTGTTTGGGGTGAGAGTTAGTGTATTCCTATAGAACTAATGAAAAGCTAAGGGCTGCTGTAAAAAAATTGCATTTAGAAGCCACTTTAGTGTGATCAAGTAATTTTTCATACCACATTAGTCTTTGAGGACTCCCTACTTATTTGACCAACACCATGTGGATCATATTCTTAAAATGAGTGAATACTTGAAATTCTTTAATTTGTAGTGAGGGATTTTTCAGTTCTGTTTTCTTTTCCTAAAGCAGAAGTGCCTTACAACATAGGTATGTGAAGAATATGTTCACTGCATTCAATCACTTTAAGTTTATGGTGCTTCACTTTATTGCAGGGTATCTGTATTGGAGAAGGTCAGTAACCAGAGAGGTGCAATTAGCTTACCTTAATGATGAACCCATTGAATAAAGCTGCTGCAGCTGCAAGTGTAAATGGATTAAGCTAGTTTAAATCTGATTTATACAAATTTAGCTTATACCTACAAGTAGCAGTTTAGTCTATAGTTAGACAAAACACAGGGACACGGATCCTATTGGAAACCTCAGAGTGGACATTAAAAATTACTCTTCAAGCTTCCTGCTTGATCTATTCCTTGCTTGCTTGGTACATGGTAATTGGAAAAGCAAGCCAAGTACACACTCCCTATGTGGTGCTGGGGGAAGGACCTTGTATGCAAAAAGCTACGAGACAAATATTCTCATTCCTTTCTCAATTCATTAAGCAATGCTGTGCTTTTTGTTGTGTCTGCTTTCCTGCTTTCTCATGTATCAGTAAGGGGTTTTCTTTCTCTTCAAGCTAACAATTGACTGAGGGAATGTTGAGGAGCCCATATAAGTATTGCTTTTGATCAACTGGGAAATTCACCAATACGTCATTATAAATGATCACCTACTCGAGTTGCCTGGATAACAAGAGGTCCAGTCCACTACAGAATCTGTTCATGAAGTTATATATTTCATGTGCTTTTAGCAATGTCGGCATGGATAGATATTTGATCTATCTAATTTGGCCTCCTGCCTTTTGACCTGGCTGTTAACTGAGAGTTAGGTGAGCAGCAGTTTCCAGTCTCTTCTCTCGCCCTGAAAATACACATAAGTTGCTGTACTGTAGTAGCCAGTTTGTGCCTTAAAAGGACCCTGGATTCATGAGTTGCAAAGCTAAGTTTTAGTACCAGCTCTGTCACTGACTCACACATTGGCTGTAAGAATCTTCACTGCTGTTGGATTGATTAAAATGTCCAGCCCACTTATTTAAAGCTTGTCTTAGGATTCTTGGGATCTTTTGTAGAGTTATTATTTACTTTGGGTTCCAATCAAATCTATTCAAATATGTTCAAATTAATTCCCTGAACCAACATCTTAAAATATGTTCTTTAACTGCAAGTGCCTGAAAATTCTGTTGATAGTCAGAAAAGTTAGCTGTCTGTCAAGCTTGGCAAGCATCAGTCTGTTGAGTTGAAGGTCTTCCCTCCGGCTGACCTCTGCTTCTGTGCCAGGTCATCTGCAGCTTCACCTCTAGAAGATGAGGATGAAGGCCTAGTGTAATGGTGAAGGCTGGAAGGAGGCTTCTTTCCTTCCCTTGCACATGGCTGATGAATCTGCTAACACTGTGTGTTACACAGACAAAAAGCTAAAAAATACAGACACGAGACCAGAGGATCCAAGGAAAGAAAAAGCAGTAAGCAATAGGTACCTATAGGTGATTCTGTAGGAAGCTGAGCACCCAAGGAGTGAAGGGTATAATATCTGTTTGAAGAGATTCGGAGAATTATTGTGGGCACAAAGATGACTGGATGAAAGCGATGCATGTCTCCATCGGCATTTACATGACAGAAGTTATTTATGAAAAAAGTGTCACTTAGGGGAATTCCTGGAACAGACTGTTCAGATTGTGTCCACTGGTTGTATGGACAAGTATGTTTAGGCTGGAAATTTAAATTCTCTGACCATCACTGCTATTGGTCTGGGGCACCTTCCCAAATGATGAAATGAGGCATGCTACTGTTTCAAAGATAAGATTAGTAATTTTAAGAAACAGGATGTTTTGAAGTGGCTTCCTTCAAAATCCAAGGCTCAGCATGTCCCCTAATCTGATACTCTTAATATTTGTTCTCTAGCAAATTAAAGCATTAATTTTCTAAGGATCCTTGTACTGGAGTTCTTATATGTTTGCTTTTGAGCATCTGTGTTTGGATAATTTAATCTTTGTTTTCATCTCTGTCACTGGACTTCTTCAAGGAAACCAAAATATTTTGTAGAAAGCAAAACAGTGCTATTAGGCACAGGCTGAAGACATAATGGAAATACACCATGCAGTGTAATCTGCTTTTAATTGGTCATATCATTCAACTATTGCGAGTTAGAGAACACACTGGAAACAAAATGTTTGGCCTCACAAAAACTAAAATGTGTTACAAAAAATAAATATAGAAAATTGATAAATCAGAGTGAAACTAATCATATGGAAAATTTCAGCAAACAATCATCATGCAATGGCTGGGATAATTTCAAGTATATTAGAGGCAGAAATGGGCTTGAAATAATATGGGGCTTTTTGCTTTGAGTTACAGCATTAATATGATAAAGTTTTGATTCTTTACTGCTGTACTTTCCCAAAAGAAAGACTAGCTTTTTTAAAAGTTAAACTACTTGGAAAAAGTAATTCTAGATTCCATCATTCTCCCTTTAGCTTAATGTGGTAATTAATAACTGCTTTTTAAAACTGAGCAACTATTCAAAAGCTTTCTTCTTTCATTCAGATTATCTAGTGTGTAGCCACAGTGCAAAACTATCCTACCATTTTACTTCTACTTTTCTTTCAAACTTGTTTTCTTTGTCCTATCCTTAGTTTGTCCTGTGACAATCAGCTAGGCTACCTGCCAGTTATACTGGGCAGTTTTCTGATATCCCTTAAGTGCCTCAACTATTGAACAGCTGTAGGAATATCAGTTACAGACCAAAGCCCCATGATGCTAAGGAACTGTACAAACACAAGGAGAGGACCTAATGCTTTGCCTTAAAAAGCACAGGCTAAGTGGAGTAACATCCTAAGTGCCTGTGTCTAAATGGTCAGCTGGTAGCACATTTGTTTTGAATCTTACCAGTGTACAGGACGGTGACAATGAGTATTTCTTTAGCAAGCCAGTGAAGAGGCTTTTCTGCCTGTCTTTTTTTCTTTAGATAATACATAATGCATTGGCTACAACACTGAGCTGCACTTTTGCTTTCTCCCCCAAGCATGTTTACTGGGGTTGTATGACACAAGGTGAATGTGGTTGGTGTTTGCTACCATGCCCCTCAGCAAAGGCAGGCCAATGTGGCCCAGATGCCAAGGTGGTGTGTTCATCACCCTGAGCCCTGCCAGTGTCACAGGCAAGGCAGGTTTGTTTCCTACCGAGTTGGGCTCTCTGGGTGAGTCAGGGTTGTTCACACTGCACCTCCATAGGCCTCTGCAGAATGGCAGCTACCTGTGTGTGTGGTGAGGACTGGTGATATGTGCATGTGCTGAAAGCATTCAGCAGTTTCCATTTTAGATTATTGGAAGTTTTGGGGTGAATTTTCCAGATATAGTTGGTTCATTTGTGAGTCCCAGCTAGGCACTTGTCCTGTAAGAGCAAAGTTTCCAGGAAAGCTTTCCATCCAAACATATTTTTTTATCAATTCACAGTGAAGATTAAAGCTAGGTCACCATAGGCACAGAAGTATGAAGGGGCCTCTATGAGCTTTGAAACCTCGTGAGGACACCCTGCTTTGGCTTTGTGGGGAAGAGCTGGCTAATAAAGAGGAATGGGAACAATGGAACTAAACAGAAAATAAAAACTTTAATAGCAAAAATAACAAATGCCATGCAGGTACAGAGACTAGGTTCCAAAGACCCTGGGGGCAGGGCAAACACAGCCAGGTATAGGGACACAGGCTGAATCAGAAAAGTGAACTTAGAACATGACCTTATAAGAAAAAGGTCTTGGCCAACAGTGAAGGAAAACTGGAAACTTGACCAAATATAGGGAGGTTCTATTAGCATACTGGCTCCCAAGAACCTACACTCCTACTGTGTCCTGGTCAGGTGTCCACTCCCCTCAGTGCCCTGCCTGCCATGGTTTATGGCCAAATCCCTCTGTAAAAGCATCTGAGGTAAAAACCTCAGTAAGGCAAGATCCTACAGGCCTGTGCTTGCCCAAAGCAATCAAATAAATAATAATTTTTCATCCAGAATAAAGAAATATGATAAGGAGACCTTTTTTTGCACCTTTGATCCTTTTGTGAGAAGGGAAGAGGGGTGCCGGGGAGCAGCAGAGGCGGGTGCTCACCGAGGAAGGTGAGCTGTGCCCGCGCTGGCTGGAGCGCAGTGGGTGAGCGGGCAGGCGCAGTGCCATGCCCAGCCCCGGCCAGCATAGCTGCCAGCTGAGCACGGCCCAGGTCAGGCCGGGAGGGCAGCGGGGCAGGGAGGTAGAGACCAGGCATGGCCACACCCTTGAAAATCCTGGGCAAGGATGGAGGCTGAGGGTCTTCGCTTCAGCACCGCTCCTCCGCTCCTCAGCTGTTGCCTGGAATAAAAGGGCAGGTCCCAGTTTCCTAATCTAAATCCACATTACAGTCCAACACTATCAGGACAGACCTGGAGCACAGACACAGAAACCCTGGGGCAGGGGAGGTGCAGGCAGGGCTCTGGCAGGTAGAACTTGCACAGTCCCGTGTTGCCCTGGCTCCAGGGACTGGGTGGTGAAGGTATGGACTTGCCTCCATTTGCTCAGACCTGTTTCCAGTTGTTTATGCAAGAAAATCTGAAGTGCCTGTTTATTTGCAGACATTGTTCATATCAGTGAGGTATGGCTTTGGCTTTGATTTTAACAAGGTGTCTAAGTGCAAGTGTTTGGGGTTTTCACTTATTTGTCAAATGAACAGTTCAAAAGCCAAAATCTTTAGAAAAGGTTAAATTACCAATCTGCCTATTCCTTATGTGTGAGGTGGACAGTAATTAATCATATCTACTATTTGCATAGCGTTATTCAGACGAATTATAGGGAGAGATATCATTATTATGTATATAATCCAGAGGAGGAAAACAGGTCTCAGTGAGGTCAAACAAGAAGTGAGCCAGCATTTGTGAGGTCAGTCTTCCAAAAATTAATACTTGGCACATGAAAACAACTGAGGGTCTCTTAATTTTATTTTTCTTCAGAGATACTGAACATCTACAACTTGCTTTGAAATTACCAGGACCTCAAACAAACCTCTGAAAATCAGTTAATATTTGTTACCCGCTTCTAAATAGACACGGTAACTTCTGGTGCTGCAGTTTGAGCAACTTGCATACAGAGAATTCACACTAGCTCTTCTGGAGGATTAGAAACTGGGATCCATGATTGAAAATCATGTTTACAATCAGGTTTATTTTGAAGTTTCTGGGTATCTGGGTGTGACAGGATGAGAGCAATAGCTTTGCTCCATTACTGTGTTTGAATCTGCCAGTTTATGCCAGTTGTCTGGCTGATATTTTTTCCTCATTTTCTGATTTTTCCAGCTCACAGCTGCAAAAGAAAAGCTGTCTGTGGAGTCTATACAATACAGCTTTGCTGAAGTAAGTCTTAACCCTCTGACCTGTCATTCTCATTTGGCTCATCTCTTGCTAGTGAAAAATGCATTTGGGAAGAAGTCTTGAACTCCAAGGGGCTGGATGAAGCAAACTGCACCATTTCCCATCACAAGAGCACCCAGCTGAAGCCAGCACCCACACTGCACCTCCAACCCGCTTCTAGGTGAGTCAATGTCACACAATACCAATTGCCTAGTGAAGTGAAGCAAAGAATTTCCTTTATACATCACCAGCTGAGACCAGGGGCTGAAACCTTTTGGGAACAGCCTCCAGATGGTCATTAGCCTGGAACTGGAGTGTTCCCAAATATTTGACGAACCCCTCTGAGCCCTCAACCAAGGTGCCTTGCTGGCTACCCATTTCTAACCCAAGTACTATGTTACTAATTTCCAAGACAGTTCTTGCTGGACCAAATAACTTGTGTGAATCTGATGTTCAGTGTTATTTTTACAATAAGAATTCATTAATTAGTATCACCATAGCTCTGTGGCTGTAGCTGGCTACTTTCTGTAGGGTCTTCTAAGGAAAGGCTTAGGCTTCTGTGGATACAGATCCAAGATAAGCAGTGAAACAGGCTCACTTCTTTGGCTGGGTAGGGCATGTCTAAGATCCTTCCTTCCTCGCTCCTCAGGATACTGTCAAAATTTTGCAGAGAAGCTTGCAGAGCACATTGTGAACTAGATCTGCTGCACAACAGAGCTTATTAGTGCAGCTTGCCAGTCTCTTCCAAATATCACAGTTGTCTTCACATTTTGAAAAGCAATTAAAATCAACAGCACGTAACAGATTACAGCTGTAGTAAACATTTCTCTTGGCCATGGCAAACAGCCCTGGGAGCCCTAAACTGCAAACAACAGCCCCTCCTCCTGTTTGCAATGGGGATGCACATTTAGGTTCAACTGCAAAACCTGTTTCTCTCCCGAATTTTTGTTTGTCCTTTGCAAGTCACCTGGGGAGCCATAGCCTCCAGAGTATTACAGTTAGAAAAATTAAGTTCCCTGAGCATAATGGGGCTCATTATTCTGGAGTTTATGAAAAGCATAGACTCTAGTAGAATCTATTAATCATGGATTGCTGAGAGGGATGCACACCCTACATAGTATTCATTTCTCACCGGCTACAGGTTTATCTGGTTAATCCCACACACTGATATTCATTAACTAAATGAATACACCCACAGCCAAACAGCATGAATTTGCGGGGTTGTTAGTTGGCATAACTTCAGTGACTGTTAACAAGCCTTCATTCTTTATATACCAGTTGTCAGTCAGAGCCCTGTTTGTGATTTATGGGAGAGATAACTGCTATCACATCTTGCAAATAAAGAGATAAAAGAAAAAATCATAGGGCCTGCTGAGGCTACTGTGGAGCCAGTGACTTAAAATATGACAGCTCCATGTCTATATTTACAAATGTAAATTGTCTGGTATCATTGACCTTTTCTTACTGGTCTCAACTCCTATGAAGTGCCTTAGGCCACAAACAGAGCCTATATTTGAAAATAATTTGTCAAGAATAATGAGCTCTCAGAGCCTTTGTTAATTTTAAGCTAGAAGTTGCCACAGAAATGTCGTGTTTCATGGTGTATTATCCTTTTGCTCTTTGATCAATTCCTTCTTCTCATTGTGTTTACAATTAAGTGTCTTGCAGGAGATTCCTGATTTTGATCGGATTTGCTGATTACTTTTGGGGGCATTGCAGGAATTGGACTGCAGGAGGGTGATTTGTTCGAGGAGGGCGAGCACCGCACCCAGCCGTTCCCTCACACACCTCAGAGCCAAAGCAGCCCTTGCAGTGAGCTAAGTGCTGAATTTCATCACCTGCACTACCGTCTGTGCTTGGGGCTGAGCTGGGCACAGCTTCAATTGTAAATTTACAGGAATCTTGAGCTGCTGTTCAGATAGCCAAAAATCCGAACAAAGGCGCTTCCTACAGCCTGCATGAGCCCGCTGATTTATTTGAAATTTTTCTATCAGTGTAAATTTTGGAAAAAGTTTGAACCAAGTTGTGACTTTAAAATCTTTAAGTCAAATTTAAGAGACTACAAAGGACACAAAGTACGGCTCAAAAAACAAACAAACAAATCTCCTTCGTGTCACGATTTCAACACCTCGTGATTAAAACTAACTGCTGTAGTGTGTTGGGCCGCAGCCGAGCAGCAGGCAGCGGGCAGCCCGCAGGCCAGCGCAGGCCAGCGCAGGCCCCGGTGGCGGCGGCCCGGCCGTGCCCCTCCGGGACCAGGGTACACCGGGATGTCCCGGGATACTCTGGGACACCCCGGGATGTCCCTGGATTGTCTGGCACACCCCGGGATACTCTGGCACACCCCGGGATGTGCCGGGATGGCCCGGGCCCAGAGAGGCGCCGCGGCACCGTTCGGGGGCGCCCCCTGGCGTCCGCAGCCGCCCGGCCCGGCCCAGGCCCCGCCGCGTCGTTCTCTCCGGGGTCAGGCGGGCTCCGCATTCGCAAGCGAGGCTTTCCATCGCTCTTCCCAGGCACACGGGATGGTCCCGCTGCCGCAAGTTGCAATATCCGCAGATTGCTTTAGTCTTCATCTCGCCCGGCTCGCCTGTGCCAGGCATCCCTCTGGATCGCTCCCCTCTGCAGTTCCAGGAGTGCTGCTTCTGCTGTCACTGAACAGTTGATTTATGAAAGCATAAATTTCCCTTCGTTTACAGCAAAGTGTCTTGTGGGACTAGAATTTAATATTTTAACCCTGTTAGGAAATGATAAAGGGAATTATATTGCTGTAGTTGTGCGTGGGTGTTGTTCTGCAAAGGGGAAGTTTGGAAAAGGCTTTAAAACTCTTCCGGGCATTGGAGGAAAAGACTATCTCAATAAATATAAACAAAGTGAGAAGACCATGCAAAAAATTGCTCTGAAGGTGGCAGCCACTTAGATATCCTTGGCTGTCTTACGGTCTGCATACCTCTGCTCAGGGTTGTGATCTATTTGTGCAGGCCCAGATGACAGCTGGAGGGAGAATTCAGAACCTTGCTTGGGATTGAGAGATCTTACCCGGTTCCTTCAGAAAGTACCAGCTCAGTTCTGCCCAGTCCATATCAAGGCTCAAGCTGTGGGGTAGGAGGGTGTTTCTGTCTGGCCTTGATGTACTTTTGGGGAGCCCAGGGTGGCAGAAGCAATGTGAGGAACTCTGGAGGACCATGTCACCCTGTTGTTCTGAGGCCTACTAGTGTGATACTCACCTAGCAAGCCTAAGGCTACCGGGCTTGCTGAATTCCAGGGGACAATACCAGGACTAGCTACTTAATGGACAGGATATGTTTATGGCACTTATCTGTTTCTTTCTCTTTCTTTCTTTCTCTGAATCCCCTTGTTATTTTGTATGCAAGTTTCACATCACTTTAATTTGTTACCTTTCTAATTTGAAAAGTCCTAGTTTACTTAATGTTCTCTGCAAGAGTGGTGTTCCATGTATTTAATTATCCTTGGTGCAGACAAGTGAGAGGGAGCAGAAAAAGGCAACATGAGTGGAAGAGTGTGGGATGCTGCCGTCTGGGGGCAGTGTGCGCTTGTGTAATTACAGGAACTGTGATGATTTCTAAAGTGCAAACTCCCGGTGCTTGTTTCAAGAATTCCTCTTATGCTGGAACTACCTCCCTATAGGGTCTAGTCTGGCTCTTTACACCTCCTGTACTCATTCATGGTGGGGCCATTACTTGAGTAATTGAGTAAATCCTTCCCTCCCTGCAACCTCCACTTCCCAAAGTTTTATCTCTTTTTACTTTAACTATCTTTGGAGTAATTTTTTTTCTCAACAGCTAGGCATGTTGATTTTTTCCCTTATTACCTACTCCTAATAGAGGGCTATTTAAGGGGTTCTGCAGGGATACCCTGTGTGGAGGCCAGACTTTCAGTAAAGATTTACTCAGCAAGCTGCCAAATCCACTGACCAGAGGTTCTCCTGCCTGTTGTGTGACAGAAGCAAGTGGCACCTTCAGCCTGGAAAACTTTAATTCACATTAAACTGGATACTGAAAGGTAGACTTTGGGGTCTTCCATGTCTCCTGTTACAGTATATATGTAATATATAGTATCATTAATTTCTGAAAAGCACAAGAAATTGCTAATTGACATAGGTTTGATTGTTGTAGTACAATGCTTAGAAATGTCTTTCAGTAGGTGCTGTCTGAGATAATACAAAAGGAAGGAGTACCTCATAGCTAACCCAGCCTGATGTTAAATTTGCAGTTTCAGGGACAATTACTTAAGTGAATTGTGATGGCATCATGGGATATGCTTCTGCATTTGTTCTCCTGCTTTTCCCACTCCTTTTTATATGTAGTATTAAAAAGCTGTTTGAAATAAGTTCTTAGAAATTAAATTTGAATATGCGTTCTTGGCTATCTTGTAGAAATCAGGTATTCTCCTCAAATATATTTGGGATATTTGTAATTTCTCCTCTAAATAGTTAAAATACCAAGTGACAAAGATAATTTCTTAAGTGCCAAAAATCTTTTTAACCTGGTAAACTGAATCTAAATAATGGTTTCTGATTTCACCGTTGAGATAAATGACACAGGAAAGGGAGAGAGAATTTTCTTCTGAGTCCCTTCTCTGAACACTTTTTTGTCTTGATTAGGAGTTCTGCCTCTGTAATGATGTCCAGTCATGACTTATTAATGCAACTCTAATTATCTCATTGTATTGTTGTACATCCCTGTGTAAATACTTGCTGACCTGTGCAAATAAGAAGCCCATCTCCAAAGAGCTCTGTTTGCCACCAAGAAGGCACAAAATCTGTTCCGTAGAGGAAATTGTTCATGGTAAGAAAGCAGGATCATCTGCTTCAAGGTCCTATGGTAAGATTTGATTTTAACAAGGGAACGCTGGCAAATGAGCACTAAGTTTTACAGGAGCAGAGGACAGCAAAAGCAGAAGTTGTGGTGTCGAAAGCTGGACACACACACAGCTGAAGCTGATTGAAAGGAATGCAGTTTTGCCATGTGGGTAATTCATAACTCCTTATACTGAAAGTGTTTTCTGGGGTAATTAAACCGCAGGATTGAAGTGCCTGCTGTAGATGCGGTTTTTAATCCTCGGGCAGTTTAGGGCTATTGACAGCCGGGGTCTTTGCCCCTGGGCGAGGTGTGTGTGTCCGGAGCCGCAGCCCGCCCAGGGGCGCAGGTCGGGTCCCTTTGCCGCCGCTGCTGCCGCGCTCGCGGTCCGGCTGGGCAGCCGCTGTGCCGGGCGAGCGCGGCCGCTGCCGCGAGGGGTCTCCCGACCGTGCTTTCCTGAGGGCCTCTGAGCATCTCCAACTCCTGCCTAGCGATCAGAGCTCTTCCAGCGCAGCACGCAGCTCAGCCGACACTCTCCTTTTCTACTAACTTTTTTGACTGTTAAGGAAGAAATTTGAAGCTATTTGGTTTGGACTGTCTTTCGTATTACGTAGTGTGATCTCCTGATGACTTTCACTGTCTCTAGGTCTTGAGATTTTGCCATACTTATGCATGTTCTATAAGTGCTAAATTGCGTTGGCAGTGGATTGCAATTTTTCCCACTTTTTGCTTATGACTCAGTAGTAGCAGGACTGTTCCAATAGTCATTGATACTTTTCTTCTTCCTCACCCTTCACTCAGATGTCCCACATCTGTTTTGGCTGTATGCAGCTTGCATCTTTTCCCCTGCTGCTTCTTAAATATTTATTGCTAGGAAATGTCCCTATACAACACATACGGAGTAAGTACTCAGCAGTGCTTCCCTTCCCTCTCAGTTGTGCTGGTGGACTTAAGTGAGGATGGGTCCCCAAAAGCACCCTTCCCAAAGGGCATGCCTGCTTTCAAGGTGGAGCTGAAAGCTGCAGATGAGCCCTGAATGTTACTTGTCCTGTGCTCCTGTTCCTAAACAGTTTCAGAAGCAAAAATAGTCCCAGAAGCAACACACATTGACAGGGTGGCACACAAGCCCAGCATGTGCAGCATGTTATTGACTGAGCCAATGCTGGCATTTGGAGAACTTATGCTGCAAACTTGAATTGTGAATGTCGCTGTTGCTGGGCCTTGTCTTTGTACCAGCCTAAGGCCAGAATAACCACGTGTTGTGTGTTTGAGCAAATCTTTTATGCTAATGTGTTGTGAAGGTAGACTTGAGGCAACCAAAAACCACTCATATATCCTTTTCACTTAATACAACATTTGCTATTGTTCTGGCTGTACACTTTATAACTAACAAAGTCCTACTTTGAGAAAGGTGTTGGAAATACGGGAGGCTAGATTCTAATCTCCAGCATTGAGATGATTTCTGTAAGGTTTGGCCTGTTAGCAGGTAGACAGAGACAAATAAATAATAAATTTAATGCTCAAAGTGGGCATGGTGACCACAAGAAGGCCTCATCTCTAAATCAGCTGGGTGGTAAACATACTCAAAACAGTGTCCATCACAATGTTTCACATACAGAAAACAATTGCTGATCTAAGCAGTCACCTTTGTGATATCAGTGTTGATAAATATGCTTTAGAAAATGATAAAGTTTCCGTTACCAAGAAATGCATACTATCCCAAGAAAACAAGAGGATTAGACCCTTGAGACAAAAGGATGAAGGTATAGATTTAAATAAATAGGCAATATTTAGGTTTAGAAAACATCTAAGTTGTTGAAAGAAAAATATTAATATGATATGAAGCTCTTCTAAAGAAGAGAAATGGAATCACATGAGAGTTTCAAACATTTTGTGTGTGCTTGTAAAACTCTTGAGTTTCACTCTGAAATGGTATTTCTAGTGACATGCAGTATAACTAAGTTTTTAACTCCCCCGTGCTCTCTTGCCAAAGAGAAGTGTGGGCTAGGAATAGGACTTTCAAGTCCTCAACTGGCATCATTCATTCATCAAATGAATTACCCCAGCTCCTGGACTTAAGGATCATCCAGTGGAGTCAGGGACAGTCCAGATTGTGCTCTCACCTACTCCTGTGCATATCTAGGAATAGAGACAGATGCCAAAGCTGAGGCAGATGTTAATTCTGTGAATTTTAGTTATAGCCAGCAGGTGTGATTTCCACAGGGAGCTTGCTCTTCCTGTAAGAATGACAGCTGAATGTTACAGCTGCGTGGGATCACAGAGTGCACATCCTCTTCCACACTCACTCAGAAGCAAAAGCTAAATGGAGTTTGGCTTTAATTGCATTGACAGCATTTATTTTCTCATGTAAATGTAAAATGCTTTGTCACTCTCTCTCTGACACACCCTAGCCTATCCTTGTTTGCTGCATGGAGCTCACTCTAAGTCAGTTCCTCCCTATTGTTTCTGGGTCCTTGGCCTTTGCACGTATTGCGTGTCTTGGAATATATATTTAAAAATACCTCTCATCTTTGTTTGCAGTTTATGGTATCTCTGCTTTTGTTCCCATTTGTGGGACTGCAGTACCTACATCTACCTGGCCTGTGCACCATCCAGTCACATGTACACGTGCACACCTCAGCAAGAGTCGCCTTACCCACATCTTAGTGACCAGAAGCACGGTTCAGGCACTTGCACACACTTCTGTGATTTGCAAGTATTCAAGAAACAAACAGCCATGAGCTAGCATCTTATTCTCTTGCTAGGATGTATTTTTTTCACTGGTACTTCTCACATGTAACATAAGGTCATTTAACATGGAAATAACACCCTTCTCTGCAATATAGAAATTAGATACTTAAGGGCTTCTGAATGTGCAAATATTTGTGTTTCCGCACAGTCAGGTGTGTTTGCCTACTGCCCTTCAAAGGCAGGAAGTCTGTGTCACTGCAGATTCACAGTGGTGGATTCTTAATGGGGATCCCAACCCAAACTGACAGATGTTGGGTGTAATTTTTTTAACCTGTCAAGAATCATCTTTTTTTCCTTTGCATTTTATTTTTATTAACAAGATACAAGGAACAAAGTGCACTCAGAAGGAGGTGTAGAATGCAGTGGCACTCACAGCCATTCCGTAGAAAAGAGACATAGGAACATAAGAAAGGTTTAGTGAGTTTAATTGTGGGTGGCACTCCATGCTGAGGCATAATTTTGGGGAGAAAGCTGATGAGAGCTGCTTGTTTAATTCAGAGTGGCACTACTGCTTTACCTTTACCCAAAATCAAGATCCACAGGAAAGTGTCTGTATCTGTTCATGTTGGAGGAGCAACCTGAATTCTGCCTTCCCATGACAGATGCCCTCCCATGAGGTCATGAGAGAGTCACTGTCTCACTCTCTGGCTCATTTCTCTCATTGTAAAACATTATTTACTTCACTTACTCCCACAGGTTTTGTGGCCCCATTTGTAATGGGGAGTTTAAATCCTTATTTTACTATTGCTCTGGCTGGGAATCAAGCCTGTCTTTCTCACTGTGTCTTCCCTGTTTGTTACACACAGGCAGAACTGAAACCTGGAGAAGTCAGAGTTCAGCTGCTGGGTGGAGGTTTTGCTGTGGTTCCCAAATACCCTCTTGCTGCTCTTGTTGGCTCAGGCTGTTTTTGTAAACATTCACAGGCCCTCTCCTTTAGATTGTTCCTCGGAGCCAGATTTTCTTTTGATGTGAAACAGGATGTGTGTGTTAATTAATTTATTTTACTCAAGGTAGAAAATTACTGCCAATGCTCTTTGAAGAGTCCTGTGAGCTATCTCTCCCATCATGTAAACATTCAGGCAATTTTGGTTAAAATGTTTATTTTTTTTTAAATGATGCACAAATGTTAAACTGGCTGGTTTACAGTGGAGAGGTTTTACAGGCTCTTTTAAAAATATCAAGGTCATCTTTAAAGAGTTACTATTTAAACTGAGGAGGTGAAACACTGGACCAAGAGGATTCAAACACAAAAAAAAAAAAAAAAAAAAAGGAAAACCAGTATTTTCTGCTAACAGGTGTTGAGAGTTTTGTGCTGGTGAAAGTGATGGTGAAATACTCTGGAGATATTGCTTCTGCATCTACTCCTTTGTACTTGTACTGTGGACATTGTTAGTGAAAATACACCCTTCCTGCCTTAGTCCTAAATTTGAAAGGACTTGTGCCTGGTGATGACAGGAAAGCACAGGCTCTGTAAACGTTGATTTCCTGAGACTGCCAGGAGGGGCCAGTTCATACCAATTTTGGCAGTGACGTTTGTGCTATGGAAGTACACTACTTCATGGCTTATAATGGACCAGGAGCTTTGATGATGAAATGTTGCTTGTAATGTCTCCCAGATTCGGAGTAATCTCTCAGGATAAAAAGGTTTGAGAATCCCAGTGCTGGATGATTCTGTCACGTTATGTATTCAGCACTCCCATGAGGGCAAGGAGCACAGGGTGTTCCTTGTGAAAACCGAAAACTTTCAAACTGCAAGCTTAACAAAATTAATAATAAACCCCTGTATTTTTAATAGCTTTCTATTATTTTGTGTTAACATTAAATAACTCCAGTCATGGCTTGATATTTAATTGGTAGGGTGCTATGATTTGAGAGTTTAAAACTGATTAGTCAATGATATGCTACCAGATATGCACAGTATTTTACCAAACGAGACCAGACAGATGCCTTGTTCTGAACAGCCTGCAGTTTGAGATTGATCCATCAATATACTATATGACAGCAAATTCACCAAGGGAATGATTTGGTCTCTTTGTAATCTCAAGAGTCTGCACACACTTCGTTTAGCACTTTTTTTCTGGGACAATAATCCACAACCATTAAAATCAAGAGTTAACAGAAAACTCAATGGAAGTTTAGCATCTCCCCAAGGACTGTGCCATAAATTCAACTGAGATGACAAGATGGCAAAATGGACAGTGTGAGATACATGAGTTTATCTTAATTTGAATTTAATTCAAATAGAGCTAGTAATAGCCAAATGTTTTGATGACTTTGGTTGTGAGAGTTAAACTGGAAGTTTTCTCAGTGATCTGTGCTCCATTTTAAACAGCAAAGAAACAAAATTTGTTGCAGCTGGCACTAAATGGAAGTCTTTTCTTTCAGCAGTAGCAATAGATCGCATTGACTGATCACCGGAAACCAAATGCTCATTTCTCATTCCTTTTGGTTATGGGTGAACCCCAGCAATGAGGGAGTTACTTGTTCATATTCTTCTCAACACTCTGAAAGGCAGCATTCAGCTCTTGTAGCCTATCCATCCATCATTTTTTTTGCAATATTAGCCTTTCCTTTGACAGGGACCTCACCTTAAAAAGAGGGAGACTCCGTTCCAGGATGTGGCATTAGTTTTCAGTATTCATTCAGTAATCAATACCTTTCAGCATGGTATATGTATCATTCCATACAATATTTTACGTTGGTAGAGATATTTGGGATATAGGGAGAAATCTGTGTTCATCCTTTACATAACAGTCATTGAGTCATGCCATCTTGTTTAAACAAACAGTGTGAATCTTAAAATAGCCCTGAACATTCCACTGCGATGGCCATATTCAAATGAATGTTCAAGATGTTTCCCCACTATCGTATACCCACAGAGTAACCCTTCAGTGACAGCAGAGCTGCCTGGAGTCCCTATTAAGCTAAACTGGGCACTGATCATATGGATCTGTCCACTTCCTCTGGTGAAGCTGGAAAATCTGTTTCTCTGTCATCAATCCACCAAGGGAGGCAACAGAAAGTAAATGTTTTGAGGCTAATCTCATCTGATAGTGATTTTAGCATACCAGTTACTGTTACTGGACAGTTATTAAAGGAGTTTGTGGAACATGACCTTGTTGCCACGTAAGTGGTGGGAAACCCTCCTCTTCACCCGATTAACAATTGACACTGGCCAGTTTCAAGACGATAGAAGTGAAAATTGGGGTTTTTTAATGCATTGTTATTAATATTCCTATACATACAGAACTAGGGGAAGTTCTTACTGCTCACATTATTTGTCTGACTTTCATAATCGTTACTGTTTTCTATAGGGTCCTATGGATAAATTTCAAAGGATAATTTAGATGTGATAAAAGCATAATATGTTGTAAAACTGACCAGTTAAGAGAGCAGCCGGTAGACACTGTAGCTCAGCATTTAAAAATAGTTTAGTGATGTCTCTATAGCAAAGAAAGTTTCCAAGAAGAGTCTGGAAAGGTGAGTCTTCTGGAGCTCACTCAGTTTCTAACCTAGAGCTCATGCTATTATTGAAGGGACTTGGATTTTCATGAGATGAAAAACATAAAATCAGGCTGCTGTAGCCGGTTCTGTATTGCTCTGTGGGTGAAGTACTCAGCTCTTACAGACTATCCATGTGTTACCTTCCCCTAGGCTTTGCCTCTATTATATGTAGTTGCGCAGGAATCCGTAACAGCTTGTGAAATCAGTCAATAAACCTGATATTGATTCCTTATTAAGGTAGGATAGGGCTCTAGAGAAAAGATAGTGTGGAGTGAGCTTTTGCCAGGTAAATATGCAAAATGTGGACCAAATGCTTCCCTTTCCTAGCTGGGGACCTAGCCTGTGCTTCCGATACCCAAAGTTGCAAGCTCTTCAAGCTGAGAGGAAAATACCGTGTGTCTAGGTGACTTGGAAAAATCCCAGGGAAACGCATGTGCCCCCATGGCCCACTAGGGGGGCTGGGGAAGCAGGCAGGCTGCCAGCAGGTACACAGAGCCTGCCCAGAGGCACCCATGCACTGAGACCCTGCCAGACACAGCTGCCCCCTCCTTGGTCTGAGCTCCTGGGGCAGTGACCCACAGCACTGAAGAGCAGAGATGTACAGAACAGGGCTGGCCACTTGGTCACACTACCTATACTGACCCTGTCTCGTAACAGTAGAAAGCACTCAGAGACATTAAAATAGAACAAATTTGCAATGAGATCAGGTTATATGTTTTATGAGCCATATAATTAACATGCGACACTCAGAGCCATGGGATATTATTGACTTAAATAGCTTAGTAACTATCAAAAAGGATTAGGCATTGACATGAAACAGAATAGCATGTGCACTGACACAAGCTAGGATCAAAATTACAGGGGCTACCAATCCTGGTGCTTCAGGGCATATTTTGATCATCAGTTTGGGGCAGGAGGAAAGCCAGTCTCTAATCAAGAAGCATGCAATATGCACATGGGTCATAGTTCCATGGATTTCTTTAGTGGCCTGCTTTGATTACTTTCCCTTTTTCTTCTCTGTCTTCCTTTCATACCCTTCTCTTCCCCCTCTCTTACATTTATCATCTGGAATAGGTCACTACTGAAGACAAGACACTAAACTAGATGGATGACTGAATAGTCCCTACTAATAGGGTAATTTAATATTTGCTTCTCTCCAGAACTCTATCGTTTATTTCAAATATAAATTTTATATTCATTCACTAAAAAGTTCCTCTCTTTCCAATCTTCTTTCTATGCATGGTACTTTTTATTTTTATCAGCCTCACTTATAAATCCTCAGAGGTAGCAAACGAATGTCAGTTTGGGAGAAGGAAGAAAACAACAAGACACATTAAAGAAAATTGATTTTCTTGGTAGAGACTGAACAATGGTGTAAGTAAAAAAAAATTGAGATTTTTTTATAGCCAATATGAATGATCACCTTTGAAAATATGGGGGCTTTCTTCTGTGAGCATGAATATGAGTCCATGAACAGTTATGATTAAATGATGCTTCATTTAGGTAACTCTGCATATTTCTTTGTAGATTCAGAAGCAAGATAATAGTCAAGAATTTCAAAACTTTTCCTCACCTGCCAAAAAAATCTCTCATTTTAAGATGATGGACTATTTCACACAATTTTAGATGTTTGGGTGTTTTCTTTTGCATTTTCATTTGTTATTATACTGAAGTAGTGTCAGGAAGCCCCACACAATAGCAGGGCAGGTTGAATTTTATGCCCTGTAATATCTCTGTGAGAGGTAAGACCTACCTGGAGCTACTCACTTAAAGAGAGGGGCTGGAGAGCAGAGACATAGAGAGAAAAATTGGCTGATTCTTTGTGGGACCCCAAGTTAATAGCAGAAATTGAGAAAATGTCTATTTAAAAAATATGCCTACTCATTTTCTTTACTGCGTGTTTCTTTTTTGGTACTTGCTTTCAACCTCCCAGACTGATTTCTAACTCCACCCATTCTTACCCTTCCCAAGTCTTTTACTTTTGCTAACACTCTTTCTTCCTATCTGGTACTAGCCAGCACTGCTCCACTCAGCACACGGATACATGCTGCCCATGGGCTTGTTCAGCCTTGCTGGAAATCATGCATCTTCTCCAGCATCCTTCCCATTTTCCACAGTGGTTTGAATTCCAGTTAGTTTCTGTGAAATATTTTTTTTAGTCCTTCACTCTGCTTCCCTAAAGACCAACGCTTTTGTGTAATTGCCTTCCCACAGACATTCTTCAACATACCAAGGCTGACCTTAGGCTCCATGGACAGATGGGGCCTGATCCGAAGTCCATTAACATCAGAGGAAATGTCCATTTACGCCCATGGGCTTTGCATTAAATCCTTTGCATTTTACTTACTTTCTTTAGTGCCTCTTACTCAGCTCCAGTTATTAAAATCAGATTATTACCTCACAGATCCCTGACAGTTTAGAGTACGGTGCTACTTCAAAGACTGAGACCAAAACTGCCACTCTGCTAATGTGCAATCTGCAGCTGGCTAGTACTAAAAGTAAAGCTTAACTTTGATTTGCATCCTGTATATAACTCAGGTCAGGATCCCACTGTTCATTAGCTCAATTTCCCATTACTAGTGCATAGGCTCTCAAAACCATTTCTTTCTGTTCAGATATTTTCTGGTCCCCGCAACATTATTCTGACCAGGCACCATCCAGATTCACCTCTGTTGGCAGTTTTGCTCTCAGTACAAGTAGACTGGAATGTCAGCCAGAACATCAATATTTCTTTCTGTTGACACAATACTCTCTTATCCATATTGCCACCCCTCCTCCTGCTTCATTTTGTCTACATTCCTTTTAAAAACTCTACTCCCATAATTTAGTCTCCCACTCAGTACTTGGTTTAATCAAGTCTGTCACTCAATTTATATCCCACTTCTCACTTAACACAAGTTTCTCAGTTAGCAATCTGTTTCTGTAGCACTTGCTATGTAGAACACATGGTTAGCTTTTCTTTACACACTTGCTCCTCTGTTCCCTTTCCGATTTCCAGACCTCACTTGTAGCATTTGAAGATGAGAAATGTCCTCTTCTGTCTCCCTCTTTTTACGTTACTCGTATATTTTTACAAGACTACTGCTATCAGAGCTTCTTAAATATCATGGGGTGCTTTGTGTAGAGCATAGAACACTCCGTGAGTCCAGTTAAAACAATTTTCAACAGCAGAATAGCTCTCAGTTTAATACATAGCTTTAGATAAACCTCTCCTGTTGCTGTACTTTTTGGTCATGGCTCAGCTGCTTTCCTCTGCATAAAAGTAAGATTCACTCCCTCTGGCTGCTTATTCACTACAGCATGCTAAAATTTAGTCCTAATCCTTCAGTCTCAGTTTTGTATTGTTGGAACAGAGCCCTGTTCTAGTTCCTCTGTGCATCTTAACATTGGGGAATGGGTCGCATATTTCCTGATGACACCGCCTAGCTCAACCACAGCACAAACTTAACAGCTCACTTTTCCTGCACAAAGGACATCTAATGTCATTTTGGGTGGTGGAAATGCAGTGCTGGTTGTGTATCAGCAACACTGCCCACCCCTGTATATTTAATCTCCCACTTGAATTTCATGTTATCAGCCAATTCCCTGGTAAGGACCATGGGCTGTCAAACTGCTTTCCTCCTTGGCTGCAACTGTTCTGTTAAAGAAACTGGTGGACCACCAAATGAGGTTGTTGGAACAGTTTTATCTTGGCAGGAGCCTGATCAACTGATACCTGTTGGATAGATCATTTGTTGGTTCTCTGAATTATACAGCTGTGTCAGCAGGTTTCCAGGTTTAAATGCTGGCATGGTGTAAGACGCAGAATGCTGTTGTTTCATAATCACCTTCTAGAGGTATTGCTTTGTTGTAATGCTACTGTTATGTTGTCCTACTTTAGCTATCTACTTTCTGCATAGGAGGAGGGAATTTTTGCCCACTGCATCACTTCGTTGTAGTCTTTGCAGCACTGGGTGGCTGCATATAACCTGGAGACAGGGAGCAGGGGGGGTTTATGCAGGTGGCTGCTGTCACTGCTTTTCATATGATTGAATAACATGATGATTTCATAGTCCGTGGCACAGAAATATATGGTACTTATACAGTACTCTTAATTTTCAGATCAGTTTAATGCTACTCCTGGCTTATGGTACACTCATCTGTCTCTCTGAATGTTCTTAACACAGCTTGCACTCCCAGTCACGCAGGAGAGGCCAGTGCAGCCCTTCCCTCTCTGGCTGGATCACTGACTGCCCTATATAAATCTGCATATTAAGCAGATTTGGCAATTGTTCAGACAGAGACAGACTCACTTAAGTAAAAGGAGAAAACAAACTTGCTTATGAAGGCACTGCAGCAGCACTCTCAGATGCTGTGCTGGTAGAGACAGCACAGAGGCTGGTTTGTTTTCTTTTGTAGTTGGGAGACCGATGATTTCTGTTTGTCTTCTGCGTCCAAGTCCCATCACCATAAACCACGCGTGTGTGCGAATGCCGGTTCGCACTCTCTTAACAGTTTCAAGCCATTTCGCGTGTTACCGCTTTACCTCTGCACCAGATGGTTCATTTCCTCGGGGACTTCCACACGCGTCCCCAAGGTCGGGCAGCCTGACAGCGCTCGGGAGCACAGGGCCCAACTTTGAGGTGGATCCGCAGAAAGGCTTGAGGCCCCGCTTCCCCGGGTCACGGGCGGCAGCGCAGCGTGCCGGGCTCCCTGCGCCGGGCTCTGACTGCGGTCGGGACGGGCGGCGGCGGTCGGGAGCCGCCGCTCCTCCCTCCCCGCGGCCGGAGCGAGCCGGGCGGCTGCTGCCGGCGGGCCGCGACACGCAGGGGCCGGGTGGCCCGGTGTTAGCCCTGCTGACGTGCGCCCGGGGGAGGGCGGCGGCGGCTCCCCCTTCCCTCCCCTACCGCCGCACGCAGGAAGCTTATCCGGCCGCGGCTGGCCCGGCGCCCCTCGCGCGGGGAATTAAGAGAAATACCCGCGGTGCCCCCGGCCGGGGTCTGCTCTCGGCCGCCTGCGGAGCGCGTGGGGAGGGGGCGCGCCCGCCGCAGTCCGCTCGCCCTTGGCGCGGGGCGGGGGCGCTCACTGCAGTGCCCGCTCCGCGCCCGCGGGCGGGGGGAGCGGCCGCGCCCCGGCTGCAGCCCCCGGCGGGCGACGGCGCTGCGGGCGCCCCGGGAGCGCCCCCGGCGGCCACACCCCGCGGCGGGCCGGGGCCGGCGGAGGGAGGGGGCCGGCGCGGGGTGTCTCCGAGCCAGTTCTCGCGGTGCTGGCCAGGCTCAGCCTCCTTCCCCTCCCCGGCGAGCGGTGACTGTGCACGGCGGAGCGGGGAGCGCCGAGCCGGGCGCCGGGGGAGCCCGCGCCGCCCCGCCGAGCCAGGAGGAAGGCCGCCGAGCAGCGCGCCGCCCGGCCCGTCCCCGCCGCCCTGCCCCATGCCCCAGCGACGCTGAGCCTCCCGCAGCCCGAACATGGCCACCACGGCAACGTGCACCCGCTTCACCGACGAGTACCAGCTCTACGAGGAGCTCGGCAAGTACGGAGCCTACTGTGCGCCCCGCGCCGCGCCCCGCCGCCCGCCCCGACCCCGGGACCCACCGCCACTGCCGGGAGCACTGTGCCGGCGACCCAGCTCTCCCGGGAGCCGGAGAAGGATTAGCTGTCGTGCTGTAATCCTGTTCTCTAGCCCCCCGTCCACCCCAGCGGCATAGCCGCCGGAGGGAAAGGTGTTCCTGCCCTCTCGGGTCGCCCCGCCGCAGCGGTGTCCCTGCAGCCTGTCTCGGGCTGCGCGCTCCTGTTGCACCCCGAGATTTTCTCTCTTCCCTCCTTTCCTTCCTCAGGACCTGGCTGCCCCGTTCTCCTTCCCGCACCGTCTCCCAGCTGCACGTTGCCGTTCCCTGCAACTGTTCCTGCGCTGGGACGCGACACTGTTACAGCCACTCCGCGATGCTTCAGTCCCCACTTCCTTGTCCCTGTGAAAGGACCAGGTGCTGCTGCACCGCGCTTCTCTTCCCTCCCCGCTTCCTCGCTTCTTCCCTCCCTCTCTCCGCACTTGTCTCCGCATTGGCAGACTTGCTGCTGCACCCTAGGACAGGGCTTTGCAGGGGAGCGCAGTTGGGCAGGAAAGCAGTGCAGAAAGGGCTAGAGTAGGATTATGGGGAGAGTGCTTTCGTGGATGCTACTGCTCGCTCCCTCCCTTCCTGCACCAACTGCTGGGTTCTGCTGCATCTCTTCTCCCCAGCCCGGTGTCCCTGTCCCTCCCCGGGCTGCTGCAGCTGTGTGTCACCGAGCCTGGGCCCCAGTGCTGGTGCTCACCTTGATGCTCATTGGTTTGTATGTAGAGGTTGAGGAAGGGGATAAAAAGACAGGACTCCGCAGTATTGGAAGGATTCAAGCTATTTTAGGCTCCCTGTAGGACTAACTGTCTGTGGGGCCCTTGTGCAGCTTCTGTTCCCCTCTCTCGTAGTTGAAATATGGACATTTGTCCCTAGACATGGGTTTGCATTCCTGATCTGAAGGACTTGGAATTTTCTGTTAGTTTTCTCATATTTGTCCTTTCCTCTTTTCAGATCTTTCCTGTAAAGCTAGTTGTTGTTCTTTACCCACCATGGGGATTTTTTTTGTTGTTTTTAAAAAATAAGGGACTGTTTCCAAGTGCTAATTGTGTAGTCCTGTAGATTTTCAGTCTCTGTCTTTTCACCTTGGTCTCTTGTATTCACTCTTTTTCCTCACAGAAATCCTTCTTCCCTCTCTCTCAGACCTCTTCTCCAAGAGTAATTCTCTTTGGAATAGTTGTAATAATGTCAATATTTCCAGCTTGAGGAAATGTAGAAAGCCTTGTAGTTTTCTACTCACTTCATTAGTAGGTACATGTGTATCCCCATTTTGCAAGTGGGTTGAGGGATATAAGAGAACTAGTAACTTCTGCAGAGTGTTGCAATGATTTTGTGACTGATCTTGCACTTTTGCATGGGAGACATGAGTCCTGGGTTTGTGCTGTGATTGCCGGGGATGCTGTCTCTGGGAGATGGACTTACCAGCTAATGTTTGCAGCGCCGTTCGGGGCTGTTTGTCTCTTGTTTATCAATCCCTTCGTGTCCTGTTTCTGTGCCTGTATGGTCTCTCTCTCCCCACACAGTGTGCTCTTCCTACTGTGCTGTCTGTGAGGGAGCTTGAGGAGTCTTCAGGAGGCTTGAGTACCATATAGACTTAAGTTTTTTGCTGATCAGACAGCATACATTGTTCATCAGATTCTCAGGTTTTGTGTTCCTCCTCTGTATGTCTTCTGCCCTGTCCTTAATCTGGTCCACTCTGGGAACAGGAATTGTTGCTATTATAGTTTCATTTTCAGTTTCATAGCACCTACCCTCTTTGTTTTTCTTCCAGGGGAGCCTTCTCTGTGGTCCGCAGATGTGTAAAGAAAAATTCTTCACAGGAATATGCTGCAAAAATCATCAACACCAAAAAACTGTCCGCCAGAGGTTAGTGTCTCTATCTACATTTCTTCCCTATATTAGTAGGAAAATACTTCACTGCAGTTGAGGCTGTAATAAATTTGAAGGATCTGGAGTTGCTTGTTTCAGTCATTATTTTTAGGCATTTCAAAATAATTGAGTTGTGTGGCAAAGAGGAGCCTGAAAGAAGGTAGTGTAGGATGATAGAAAAATTCCTGTGTCTGGAAATGGATACTCTGTAAAGTGATGTTGTCTTTTTTCTTCTTGAGATGTTTCTTCTTCAACGTGAGCTAGAGGTAGATTCATCTATGTATGTGTCTGTACCAATCACTCATAATAAAGAGAAGTGTTGCAGACTTCTTTTGCTGAATGTCTTTTTTACCTAGGAGATCTGTCTTACCAGAACAGATGTGATTATTTTTTTGAAAGATAGATGCTATATGCCTTGCTCCTTTCATGCTGTAGTTAAAGGTGGTGTGTTTGGAAGCTAAAAAGTCTGCATTCAAAGGCAGAAATATGTTGGATGGAGAAATCTGGCCAATTTGACTTCTCGGCATATTAGAGCAAGGGGCTTGTGCTTTCATTACTCCTTGAGACTTAGAAAACCTGAAACTAGACTGTAGTGTTGTGAAAAGAGAAAAAAATTGAACTCTTCAAGCTGTTAGTCTTTTGCTTTCCAGGGACATATGTATGCATAAAGGGTAATAGGCCATATAGTGGGAGGGGAATGTGCATCTTCTAGGGTGTAGGGAATCACTACTGGGATTGGGTGGGTGGGGTGGGGTGGATGAGGGGGACAATGAGAGAAATTGAACTGCAATGAAGGATGCTGAAAACAGGGAGTGCAACAAGTTGAGATGCCAGAGGTAACTCTTTCTAGAAAAGGTGAGCAAGAAGAGTTATAAGTCTTTAGAGGCCTTTCAGATGTCACAAAATTAATGTATGAAGCCCTTGACTATCTTGCTAGTTGAGTAGAGGGCTTAGTAGGGGGGGTTGAGTGAGAAATGAAAGGGAAAAGCATGAGGAGAAAGCAAATGATCTTGAGAAATGATTTAGAAGTGAATAATGTTTTACTTAATCCTTACAAAAAAGAAAAATAGAATATGTATTCTCCTTTTTGCCAGAATATGAAATGTGATGATAAGAGCAGAAGACAGTTTGAAGAATAGTTAAAAATTTCCATTTACTGTAGATTGTGTGGTTTGTTTGAAGAAGTAGTGGTAGTGGTAGTGTGCTGTGAAGCAGTGATTTCTTTTTTTTTTTTTTCCTTTTCTTTTCTTTTCTTTTCTTTTTCTTTTTTTTTTTTTTTATTTTTTTTTTATTTTTTTTTTTACTTCTGGAAGCAAGCATATCTGCTAAGGTGTTTAGTATTTAGCCTGAATGAGGTCGTTTTGGGAGCCAAGCAGTGAAGCCCTGGGTTGTTAATGAGGTGACTGCAGATCTTTTGAGAATCAGTGTCCCCTCGATGGTCACGTGACAGTGCCTGCTGATGTAGGTGGGATATCCAATCTCTTGAGTTCAAAATTAGTTCAACTTAATATGGGAGAGGTTTGAAGAGTGGCTTTGCTTTGCTGATGGCCATTAATGCCATGTTTGCTCCACAGACTTCCCTGCCCATCCTGTAGTGAGGACTAAAGCTCAGGAGAGCCATTTCTCAGACCTTAGTGGACACCAGGCTGCTTGGAGAAGGGAGGGGCAGTTTGATAAACTGATTGTGAAGGTTAAACCCTTGTCATACAAAGGACAGGGTAGTGAAGTTAACTCTGGAGATAAGAGAAATGGGAAAGAATGCATGCTGTACATAGTTGAAAATTCAAAAATAAAAATTCAAGAATAAAAATTCAAAAATTCAAAAAAGCTGAAGGCCAAAACTCTCAGAAAAACTGATTGAGTCAGTTTTTAAGTGTTTGGTCATTTAATGAGTTACAGAGGGAGAAATGCATAGATTCTAATTGCTTTTTGTAGTAAGGTGATGACAGTTTAATGACCTAACAAGTAGGAAAAGTAAGTATGGGTGAATATAGGCCATGTTTTGATCTGTACTTACTGTATAGATTTCATACCTTCCTATGAATAAAATACATTGAGGTTGCTAGCGTGGTCCTTAGAACTCAACTTGAGGCAGCTGGCAATGATATACTTTAAAACGTACTGGTTAGGTAGGGTAAATGTGAGGACAACCAAGAAAGAAAATGTGTGTTTCTGCTACTACAGAGGAGTTTCAGAAACAAGGTACTGATCAGGTTGTGTTGAAGTTTTAACTGAGAACTGAGGAATCTGTGAAAAGTGGATGGAGCTGAATATGTAGGTTCCTCAGTTATTCCAGCTGTGTTTGCTGAGAGCTCAAGGGGTGAGAACGAAAAGTACTTATAGTAAAAGGCTTGAGTATTTGATAGGAAGTTAGTGAATTCACCTTGGAATAGGTCTTTAAAACATCGAAGGAGAAATGTGTGCTGTTTAGACATTGCAGCTGTAAATCAGTGATTAGGGAGATTCAATTCAGCAACCTGAAAATGAAAGTCTTGGGAAAAGGCGTTTTAGAAAGCTGTCTCCCTAAGGAGCAGAATTATGGTGTTAATTCTGCAGCATCTTGGATATGTGTCACCTGATGTGTCCTTTCCCCAAGCTAGCACTTCTCCTTGGGCTGTCCATGTCTCTGCCCATCAGTACCTCTGTGCAGGGCTCTCCTGTGCACCCAGCTGCACGCTGTCCATTGTGCAGGGTAACCCACCCTCCTGACCTTCCTCCCACACTGCTGGTTTTCTTCTAGGCATGGTCAGAGAGCCAGAATATTCCCTTAAGTGGGGACAGCCAGCCCCTCTCCAATTTAAGCATAGCTACATTTAACATTTTATACTATCTCTAGCAGAATTTGAACCTGTATGGACACCTGATGCAGTAACTGCTACTTCAAGAGTCAGCATCTTGCTGCTGCTGCAAAGTACAGCCCATTGCTGCTTCACAGAAGTTTTGCCTGCTGTAGTGCTTTCCTTGAATCTGTTCAAGGCAATGGTAATAGAGCCTTGCTCTCCTCCTGCAGTACTTCTTGTCACCTTTGTTCCCTTGTGATGAAGAAATACTAGATAGTTAACTGAGATGTGCTGAAAAGCTGGAATATGTGGCTGAAAAGGAGGAAGAGGAATGCTTCAGGGTGAATTATATGCAATGGAAGGGTAAAGACTTGAAGAGGCATAGTGTTTCTCTGTGAAAGCAAGAGGATGGACAGAGTGCTGGTCCTAACAGCTTCAGTCCTGTAAACTTCACCCTTAAAGATAAAATACCAAGTCAGCAGCTGCGAGGAGTCTCTTTTTTATATTGTCTGTGATTTTTGGATGCCTATTCTCTCTTTTAATAAGTTTTGTCAGTAAGAGCTGGTCTACATTAAAATTCATATTTTGGCTTTAGTGAAATATTTGCTATTATTCATGTGTTGATGCTTAAGTCTGCCCAATGAAGACCACGCCAAGAAGTTTAATGTTAAATAGGGTCCAAATGCTTGTGGAAAGGGAGAGGAACTTCACCTTAGTCAGCGTTCAGCTGACATATAAGAGCAGTTGTTATTACACATGGAGGAAATACAATGCTTCAGTCATCTGAAATTCCTATGGGATTGAATGCACAGACTTTTACCAGCGCTGCGGGTAGAGGGAAGTAATAACTGTAATTCTTTGAAAGTTGTCTTGTGGCTTTCACCAGAATACTTTTTGAACATGAAAATTCATAGCAAGTAGTGCTACAGTGAAATTCAAATAAAGTAAAATTACTTGCGGTGATCAAAAGATCAAGAGAGAAGCAGCAGCTTCAGTGGCAGTAGGGAGATATCCCCAATTTAACTTGCTAGCATATACTTCAAGAGAGAGTCTGGCTTTTGAAAGAGGTAGGCAGAGCTTTAGGATTTGATAATTTTTAGGATGTTTTTATACCAAATAGTATTTAGTGATCCTCCCACCACCTGTAGTATTTCTGCCCTTTTTTTTTCAGTGCGGAAGGAAAAATCTCTGTGTATTATATCTATTGCTAAATTTAATTTGCTGTTGAAAATCTGTATCTTTTAATTCTGGCAAGTGACATCTCTTGATGAAAGAATTAAAAACAGCTGTCTTGTAAGTTAGTCCACTTCACTGTCCTTACTGTGGCTTTGCTTTTGACTGTGAAGTAGAGGTGGCTTCTCTCTCTGCTTTTCATCTTTCCAAATTTGTAAGCCAGATAAAAATTTTCAGTCTACCGAGTCATTTTGTTGTTGTTCCTGTAGGAGATTATGTGGATTGTGGGAGGAGCAGGGAATTACTTCTGTGTATCAAACCCCAACAGGAAAAAAACACTCTTTATACTTCCAACTCTGCTATTCTCCCACACCGCTATTGTCCGGGCTTTTGGTTCTGTAGTGGTTGCAGACTCGGGCTTTACAATATGTTTTGTTGAAAGTGTCGGCAGTAGTTCCCCTGGCTACTAAAACCTTGAGCTTGAATGCTGCAGAGGAAGTCTAGCAGCATCAGTCCCTAACATCTCTCTTGATCTGGTCTGTACGTGTTCCTAGCTGCTGCTTGCATTAAAACTCCCTTGGGCTGCTCTTGAGTCTGCCAGGTTTTGAGTCTCTGTGGGGCAGCTCACACTGCTGGAATTGGCTGTGTGCAGGCTGCTGCACTGCAGCGGGGCCACCAGCCCCGCCAGGGCAGGCGAGCCCAGCACCCGCTCACGGGGGCTCAAGCACAAAGCCAGACTCGCATAGAAATGTCGTGTGATGGGTGTCCTCTATGTGTTCCTGTGTTTGCAGGTTGAGGACAAATGTCCTTTCTTGCAGAGGATGGCAAATCAAACTGTGTCTGCTCAGCTGTACTTGCTGAGCAGCCAAATCAGGTCCAGTCATTTGGTTTGGGAGAGAAGCTTTCCTTCCTGCAGCATGGGCTGAGTGAAGAGCTTCCCTGCGCCCCAGCTCCACCCTGTGCCTCCCCTTTGCTGCCTGCAGAAGTCTGAGAGATGCTGAGAGCATATATAGCAGACCAGCTGCAGTAAGTTGGATATTTTTTGGAGGTCTTTGCACACATGGAGGGAAGCAGAGAGCAGAGTGCTGCACACCCCCAGAGCAGTGTATGAGGCTGGGAACTGTCTGGTGGAGTGACTGTAAGAGTCTGGGTGCTCGAGATGGGGGCTGTGGAGGAGGAATCAGTTGGTGGAGTGGGCTTGTGGGTAGCAAGCGGCTGAGCTCTTCACTCTGCACTATAGCACACATGTGTGGCAGGGGCTGGTGGTGAGGCTGCTCAGCTGATGTCAGAAACACCAGCCCCCTAGCTCCCACCTGCCCTCTGTTCTTCCTACCTGCCTCTGCTTGCAGTCCCCTGCATAGGAGAAGAGGGGTTCAAATAGTATATATACACCAGCAGGGTAAATTTCATTGGAAGAGGTGTTTGGGGAAGAGGAGGGCTTGTGCCAAAGAGGTGACCCTAACCTTGGAGGAGAGATTGGACCTGGGAACTTAGTGGGGGGCTGCTGAGGGTCAGCTTGGCTTTTTGCCTGCCCCAACATATCAGTACAGGCGGGAAAATACCCTGGTGTGAGAGCCAGCCGAGATTGTCGGGGTGGTGAGTGGTGGAAGCCTTGCTTTACTGTGGCTCGCTATGGCTAGAAGCTGGCTTCCTCCCACTGTGGGTGTTAGTGATGGTTGGGGTTACCCCAGGTTGCCTCTCAGTTTACGCTGTATATTTTATAAAGGAGCTGGAACAGAGCAGACAGGATTTCAGCTTGTGTCTGTCTTCTCAGTGGTCACATTGAGTATTAAATTTCCGGCATTAACAATGAGGAGGGGGGGGGAAGTGGGCACACAGATTGGGCAGGAATTCCTACTGCCTCTGCACGAGGTTAGAGACAGGAGCTTGGTGAGAGAGTCAGGTTTCTTGTTTTCCCAATATAAACTGGATTTGTGTACGGCAGAAATGTGATTAGACTAACTCCTGCACGTGTCCCAAAGCCCTTGGCTCTAGAGCATTTACTATGATCAGCCAGCCATGGTTGAAATATTTGTAGGTGTCCCTACGGTGAAGAGCCGGGTGTTGAGCAGCCTGTAGATATTTTGGGTAAGGAGAGCTACTTCGAGTTCTTGTAAGAAGGACCAGTGAAAAAAAACTATTTGCTTTTTTTTGCAGTATATCACAGAGATTTCACTGTCTCCAAATTTAATCCTTCTCTAGACAGTAGAAAAATCATCACTAGCAGAGGGAGATTCATCTGTGGATCAGAAAGAAATTTTTAAAGAGTGCCCTCCTCCCCAGCAATGGGTTAGGACCACTGTTCCACTCTTTCAAGAGAGGACTATGACAATATTTTTGTTCCTTTCCACGCCCTGCAAGTATTCTAGTTGTTCTTGCCCTCCAGATTGGGTGAAGACAGGTTTTAAAAGGGAAGCATGCTAATGCAAAAATTTCTCTCCACTGTGCTGTCACCTGTGCTTCTGACCTGTCACCTGTTTTGGTATTTCAGGTGTTTCTTTTTGTTTCCTCTGTTCTTGAAATCTCCTGATTTTTACCAACATAACAGATGTAAAAAACCCCCCCATTCATTTGCCGATGTTTGACTATAAAGTGAGCTATTGCTGTTGGCTTGGTTGGGTGAAGAGGGCAATATTGCCTGGCACCAGGGTCACCGGCACAGGAAAGAAGGCTTGAATGCTGTAAAAAGGCAATGTGGAGTATCTCACATCATTGTGTGTTTACCTGCAACTGAAGTGATGTCAGTGCTCAGAGTAATTATCTTTGAGAAAACAGAGGAGCACTGATTTCTGATGGGCAAATGCATCCTTAAAATTTTGAGTTGCTCACTAGATGTTTGGGGGTTTTTTTTAGTGTATGGAGGAAATGTGACCCTGTAACTTCAACTGCTGTAGTTGCTGCTGATCCTTATGACAATAAGCTTAATGCTTCAAAAATTGGGGCCCTATGAATTAGGCTGACATCATGTTCCTTTTTATACCTTATTAAGTTTAAACGCCACTTTATACTTTGGTAACATCTCCCCAAACATTTTGGTATTGTTGCCTGCATGATTTTTGGAAAACAGTTGCAGAATACCTCTGAAGAAATAGTCTGGCAGTATCTTAGAAGTAAGCTTTCTGAACACTAAGAGTAGCCAAAAATAAGTGGAGTATGGATTTAACTTTCTGCTGAAACTGAGTCTACAGTTGTTAGATTTTATCTCCTTATAACTTTTTTCACCTTTTACTCTTCATCTGCCTTTCTTTCCTTTTTAATTTTGAGTTCTTTTTGAATGTTCATTTGTTTCTCATGGATCAGTTACTTTAACCCATAATTATATTAATTTATAATGCTTTGATTGAAAATAGCCTTCACTAATGCTGCTTTATTCTCCTTCCCTCCCAGAGAATATTGTACAATTTCTGTTGCTCCCACAATTTAGATGATCAGACTGGGAAGTGTGGATGTTGCAAACGTCTGAGACTAATACAGAGATGCTAGGAGAGCTGGTCAATGTTGTATCTCATCTTTTTATGATGGAATCAGGAGAGAAGATGACCATGAGGCTTTACTTCTGGTGTCAGGATCTGTCTCCCTCTGCTCCTGGCAGAGACAGAGAGAGAATTCCCCATCTCTGAGATGTGAGTTGAGTAAATGCGATGACATTTCAGAGAATGTGTGTGCGCATATAACTTTCGCGTTATGTTCCTGAGAGCACGAGTTACATATCTCTCTGGTGACCCCCTGTCCTGCTGCTCCCGTTTAAAGTTCCCATCCTGAGTTAGCTGTTGTCCAAGCCTCCACAGCCGTGAGCCCTGGTCTTATCTGTGGCTGGAGTGTGCTTACCTGTGACGCTGGGACAAGTCCAGGTTAGTCTGGTGCTTCAGAGAAGGTTGCTAGCTAATCTTTTCTCTTTGCCAGAAGCCACAGGTGATTTCATTGTTAAACAAACTTTTTTCTTTCTGGGACAGCAAAGGTAGCGTCTCTTTTTGCAGTGCTATTATTTGTGATTCTGTCAGAGTCCTAAAAATTGAGCTGAGAATTGTCTCAGGCATTGTGGGAATGAAGACACAGTTAGTTTTAAAGAAAAAAAAGCTCCGGGTAAACTTATCTCTAAGGAACGAATATGCTTGTGAAGATGAGCCTGGAGTGGCCACAGCTCTTTGTAGGCCTACGAGCCGAAGGCTAAATGGCAGATCAGGCAGGGAGTGGCAGCCTGCCTGCTGTGGCAGAGCTGCTGGGTTATCTCTGGGGGCTGTTGCCATGATGACAGTGGCAAACAGGGACTGAAAAATTTACCAGATGCGTGTGAGCCAAAGGATTAAACTTTCTCATAGGAGAGAAGGGAGGGGAGGAGGGTGAGTGATGAATTAACGAAGGACAGTATCCTGGTGAGAAATACCAGGCTCACTTTCCTATACTACTGGGATGGCAGGGGGGAATGCAGTCTAAACTCTGAGCAACACTGCCCTGATGGATTTCCTCGTTGAAGAGAGGGTGAATGCACCCTCCTTTCACTGCATAAGTCATCGGGATTTGCGTTGCTTTGGCAGGTGGAAAGTAAGAAGTGGGAAAAGATGGTCTCTCTTTTTCAGTCTTTTTTTTTCTCTATTCCCTATACCTACAAGTAAGTCTAGTTCTTTACTTTGTGCTTAGAGATCTTCTGCGCTGGAGTTCATGGAAGTCAAGTTTCAGTGTTGCCTGCAGGTTGCAGACTATCAAACATGGTTCTAACCAGCCTGCACTACTGTCATCAACAGCACAAGACTATTGTCATTGAAAATGTCTGATGCAAAACCATATCAGCACTAGAAGGGCTAATAGTGGTCTTGACCCTGCATATGCTTTTGTTCTTTTCCCAGAGCTGGGGCAGTGTCCCTGCGTATCAGAGTTGATAGCATGGTGGGCAGGCAGTGCATGAGAGAGGCTAAGCTTGGCAGGTTTCCCTCCTCTGGAGTCTGAGGAAGTCCTATTACGACCCTGTGCTGCAGCCTCCCTTGTGGGGGTTGACCGCAGTAAGGACTGGTGCTGGGAGAATTAGTGATTTGCAGCTGGCTGGGGAGCACGGAGCTGGTGAGGGGGTCTCTGCACACAGTGCTCAAAATCTCAGTTGCTTTCATTTTGCTCAGCAAAATGGGGTATCGCTTTGTTGTTTGCAGTACTGCAAATTATTATGATACCTGCTTGTAGGCAGCTTCAGGAAGGACCTACCTGGCTGTGCCTGGAAAGCTTCTGAACAGCAATATACTAGTATAAAATATTTGTCTGAAGGCTTAGTAAGATAGAATTGTGGTAATAAAAATTAGTTTCATTCTAGAAGGGCTTCTTCAACTTAAAACATTTATTTATGGAATGAGACACTAATATCTATGGAAATTATTGATATAGGTCTTTCCCACCAGGCCAAATCCCAGTGGACTTTTTAAGCTCCTGTGAATACAGGCCATATGTGAGGACAAGGATTTTAAATCTCCAAAGCCAGTTCCTGAAAGCCTAGGGAAAGGATTCTTTCCTTTCCTTCACTTCTACTCCTCTTCTAGGCACCTGAGTTAGCTGGTGTAGGCTGCAGGTTGTTTTATAAAGCAACTCAGTGTTTGGATGTGCTTCTGCAGTTACTGTGTCATCCCCGATAAGCCAGTTGGTGTAGACTGTGGTAAGTGATAGCTGTGAAGACAGAGATGTCATTTCTTATGTTGAAGACAACTCTGAAAGAGGTTTTCTCAGTCGCATGGGAGCAGTGAGAAAAGGAGAAGCAGTCTGACATAGCCTGACGTCTGAGGTGAATAAAAGGAGACTGAAGAGCTAAATCCTTAAACTTCAGCGTACTTCCTCTGTTCCCTGGTCTTTTACAGGGACCTCTCTTTCACAAGGGGTCTCCTTGCCCGTGCAGCAGAATTTAGTCTGTAAAGTTTCCTGCAGCTGTGGAGATGGGTGAGATGTGTGTGTTTATCCAGCTCTGTTTGCTGCTAGAGACCTGATCTCATACACCTGACTTGAAATGTGACTTCATAGGGGACAGTCCAGTGCTCTCTCTGCAATGCACTTTCTATATGCACATTTCAAATTACATGGGTACCCTGGAAGCTTTTTCAGGGAAAACAGCTGGTTAAAACTCATCCTATTTTGATCTCCAGTGCCTGCCAAATAAACTTTGTGTTTCTACTGTATTATAGCAGCTGCCATTCTGAAAATGTCCATGTGTATCTTGGTTGTTTTTTTCCTTTCTAAATTTTTTTTTTATTTCCTCATATTCCTTTATGTCAAAGCATATAACATTTCATGAGTAATGGGCCAAGAAATTGCCCACTGGCTGGAGGGAAAAAATAGATGTAGAAGGAGGAACTTGTCTTTACTGGCCCCTGGAACATTTTTCTTGGAGGCTACTAGAGAGTATGGCCTGGTGATGCCAAGCAGGACTTTTCTGTTGTTTGCCAAAAGAATTGGTGTGCTGATAAGTTTAATTTTGCCTGCCTCAGGGCCTGTCCATGTAAGCTTTGGGTATCAAATGTCCTCTGTTGAGATTGTGTCAGAGAGACTAGGAGCATTGAAGTTGCACAGCTTTATTTTATAACTGGTGCTGGTGCAGAGACAAAGCTCGATTGTGATGATGTGTTTCTTCACTACAAGTTAAAGTAGTGATTCATAGCTCCTGTGTTATTTAAATATTCCTGATTTTTGGATTGCAGATTGAAAAGTGGCTTTGAGCTCTGTCCATTTTTGTTTGACTCGTGTGTCATCTGGCCTAGAATCTGCCAGCTCTGCAGATTAGGGTATTGTGTTGTGTCTGCTGCTTGTTATGAAGTTGCCTGGATTAAAATTTTCGATGCAGAGCAATGATCCACAGCCTTCTCTGTCTGTCTGAATTGCTCTTGCACTTAATAAGGATGATGTAGAGGACTGAAGTGTTGGTCAGCTTGTCCTTTGTGTGGAAGCACTTCTACAGTAGTAGACTGGGAGTTGAGTTCTCATTTGTCTTCTCCAGACAGCCAAGTTCAGCAAGAAGATATGAAAAAAGAGACCCAAGGCAGTTGGCTTTATTGATAATCATTATCAAATATTGCTAACAAGTTCAGGTGACTCTAGTTGCTGCTGGCAGTTTATGTTGCTGCAGACCTGGTTACAGTATAAGGAAGCACATTATGCCTTCTTAACTCTTTGTGGCTATGTACATTCAGTTTCTTCAGTAGTCCTGAAGCTGAGCTTAAAAAGCTTTCCCTACCACCACTTCACAAATAGTCAAGAAGTTTCTTATCTCCCTGATGCATTATGAAATGGTAATTGCTGAAGTTTTTTCTCATTTGAAAGCACAGCCAAAATTTCTTCCCTGTCTTGGAAACAAAACTTGGGTCTCATGGTTGCAGTTACCTTATCTAAAGGGGTGGTGGGAGTTGGCTCAGGAGCAAGGCAACATGCAGCTCAACTGAGCCAGAGGACCTTAAATTCTTCCTTCTGCATCTTTGAATTCCTGGATCCTGCATTGCAGTGACTTGACACTGCTGAGATCTGCCTCCCTGTCGCACTGTTACCTCGTCTGCTAACCAGTTGTAGTCTGATACTTACTTAGCTGGTTCATCCAAAACCACCGACACCTGATGTGGTCAGCTGATGGGGAGAAGAAGGGAACTTATGTCCAGAAATAAGCTCGCTTGGTGTGGTTTCTCTTCATTAGGCTGTGTTCTTCAGAACTCTCTGTGCCTAGTGAGTTTAAGAAGAGCTGCTGGAGTTCTTGCACACATACAGTTGCTGTGAATGCAGCAGAGAAGGTGCTGATATGGCGGTGTTGCCTTTGGAGCAGCTCTGTGTCCTTACTGCATGTCCACTTTAAGAGAGTTCATCTGCAATGCAGCTGCTAGCAGGGAACTTCTGTAAATCAAGAGGGAGTGAGTGCGAGTGAGCCCAGTGTCTGCAGTTGTGGCCGAGTCCCCCCCACAGCACAGGGAAACTTGTTCAGAAAAGACTGTTTGCAGGAGGAGAAAGGGATGGCAGCACAGTGCTGATGGTAGGAGCCCCTCCCTTCTGTGCCTGTGTATGCATCAGCTGCTCAGGAGCAGCAAAACATGGAAAAGCACAATGGGCAGCAATCCTAGAACTGGAAAATCCTGTCATGCTTTTCCCCTCCTCACTCTGCCACAGTCTAACGAGATGTTTGCTTAGGGCCAGTCCTGTCAGGATGTCTTTATAGCACACTCCCTTCTTACACAGGATGTCCTGTTAGAATTTGGAGCTTGTTGAGAGCTTCTGCAGATCAGTCAGAAGTGCACAGAAGCCCCATGGGTTGCAGGTTTACAACTGTGTTGTCTTTTGTTGCAAGGCTGTCAGAGAGACTATGTGCTAGTGCAAAGGGATGATGCCAGGGAGAGAGCCCACAGGTGGAGTCAGTGCCCTGGCTCCTCAGGTGTTGCACTCGGCAGGCTGGGGACTGCTGCTGAGTGACTTGCTATGAGGGAAGGAGGAGGAGAAGGGCTGTGTGTGCAGTAGCCCTGCTACAGGTGGGGTAGATGATCTGTCTGAGGGGAACTCTGAGAGGATTGCAGCCCCTCCAGCACATGTCAGGAAGGCTGGCTGGGGAGCTTGTGGCTTCAAGCCTGTGGCTGAGGAGTGGTCCACTTGTTGTTCTGCTCTTCCCCTGCCTCTCCTCCGTTTCTCCAGGAAGTAGAAGCTCCTCGAAAGACTGCCTGGTTATCAGCTGTGACAGGAGCACTTGTACAATTGCTTTCTGGTTCCCCATCCACAAGTTTCTGAGGATATTCTGGTGAAGACATTCCTCCGTAGCTCACAGGGATTCCTAGGGCCCCTTAGGCCATTTCTGGAGAGAGCCCTAAAGGACCTTCCTCTAAGGTGGCTGCAACTTATGAGGAGTGCATAATGCTTTTCATTCTGGGGCATTCTGGCAAGGCTTCCTCCTTCACTGTATTTAAAAGTATTCTGGGCAGACTTGGTTCCATATTTCTGTTTCAATTTCTTTATTTCCGCTTGGGAAAGCATTTCCAATTGACAGTCATTGGTGATGCAGAAAAAATTGATGTATGATTCAACACCCACTGTTCGTCCTCTGCTTCCTCTCTGCCTCTCCTGTTTTCTGGACATTTGTTGTCCCTCTCGTAATAACCAAATTGTGCTAACTGTGTGTAAGCAATGTTCCCTCCCCTTTTGCTGGGGGACTGTCTGACTTGTTGTAAGAAGTTATTTTTAGGGTTTGCTTCCTGGGATATTCTACCCGTGGCCAGTTATGGTGATGGAAATGTCACTGAGATGCAGAAAGGACTCCCAATTCATTGATAGCATGCCTGATCTTTCTTTTGTAAGGGTGCCCATGGAGATCATGAGTTCCTTGCAAATACATTGCCAGCACTCAGGGACACAGCCCCAGTGACTGTGCAGCATAACTCCCTGTTAAAAGCAAAATGGACTTCTGAATTAGCCCAGGGGAAAAGAAGAAAACAAGAAAAAAGAAATTGAAAATAATTAAAGCCTTTCTTTGGTTGCAGTGCAGTTTGTTTCTGCCTTTTTTTTTTTTTTTTTTTTTTTTTTTTGTATATAGGGATGTCAGTGCTGCAGAGCTGTGTGTCAGTGTACAGGCCAGTCCCTCACAGGCAATTTGCTCCTTGTACTGGATATATTATGTTGCACTGGGTTGCTGCCAAATGGCTGGTCTAGGCTAGAGGAGGAGGTGTGTGCTTATTCTTTTGAAACACCTCTCCCACCCCCCACCCTGGTCTGTGACTTGCAGCGCCCAAAAAAGTTGATCTTTATAGCAGCTATAGCTAGCAAAGCATGAATGTAATACAGGCAGATTACAAAGCTCAACTGACCAAGGCCGTGGGCTGACAAAATACTTGGCTTAAGGAGCACCTGTGTCTTCCTCTGAAGATGTCTGTTCCCTCTGTATTGCAGCACATTTCTTTTCCTTTTCAGTCTTATGCCTTGAATCAGGAAAGCAAGTTCAGAAGAACCATTCCGTAAGGAATTATTGAAGTGGTAGGGATGGGCAGTTATTTGGTCTCTGGGTAGACTGGAGATCTGTTTAGATCTTCATATTTCTTGGAGCAACCATAGAAGGAGTTGCTTTAGTGTAGCTCTGGAAACCAGGATCTTCTGCAGCTGGGTCTGAGAAAAGTGCATGTGGAGATGTGGAAATAGCCTGTATTGTACTCCTGGACAAGAGCATAGGAATTAGAGCCCCTTGAGTGGCTTTGGATCAAGGTAACAGAGAAGTTAAACTTGGTTTTCAGGCCTGATGCTGTTGGGATCAGGAAGCTGTGTGGCTGTAGTGCAGGGATGGTGGCAGCAGTCTTGAGTGGGTGGGTGCTGTGTCTGTGCAACTAGAGACTTGCAAGCTGCCTGCAAGAAAAATGTTACAGAAAGACTGGGGGAGCCTCCTCCCTGATTAGATAGCATCTTCAAAGTTATCAGTGCTTAGAAACTCCTCTTTATGCTTTTACATACGAAGAGTTTCTTTCTATGTGTGTAGCATACATGCATAACCTTGTGTATGTTTTTAAGTAATCCTGACACTTGAAGTTGTTTCAGTGAGTGCTAGCTTTTAATGTCTCCTTGCTGTCTTGCTTCCATACAATACCTTGAAGAGTCTGAGCACTTTATATGCACAAGCTGAGGTTCTTGGACTCTTCAGGAGCCAGAGGCAGCCACGCTGTCTCTTTCCCTGCTGCCACATGGATTTACTGAGACATGGTGCGCTTTGCTCTTTGGTACAGAAGTATTTTGGTGGCTGTGCTACAGGTGGTATCTGCTGTGGCACATGTGTGCATTTTAAGTCTTCTCTCATTGAAAGGTCTGGTTAGCTGCTCTGTATTTACTGCTTGCTCTGCTTAATTTAAAGTTCTCCTACCATTGCTAGGGGAACTTAGCCTTAAAATAGATGGTTTGACCTTTTTTTTTTAATTATTCTAATCCCCTGAGGCTTGATGTTCCTTCTTGTCAGAAGAGCGTATTTTAACAGAGGTATTATCTCTTTCGGAGAGAAGTCATTCAGCACTGGGGTGCAGTGCCATTCATCTGTGCCTTTAAGAAGATTTTCTATTTAGTTTACTTCCGTCATTCATGTCTCTCAAATAACAAATCAAGGCAGCATTTCCAGCATCCTCCCTTCTCCCAGCTGGCTGGAATAGCTAAAAAGAAGCAATGGATGTAGACTTGGTGCTGCATGGACACAGGCCCCACAGCATCTCCTGCAGTGAAGATGGCATTGTGCATTGAACAGTGATGTTTTGTGGAATACCAGTATTAGGAGTATGCAGAAATTCTAAGGTTTTGTTTCTCTCCTGAGTGTCTCTCATTTTCATTCAAGCATAAATTTCCTTGGTTCATTCAAAATAAATCTAGCTGTTTGGTGACCAGTGGCTGCATTATCATGTAGCATTTTATTCAAGAACTACATTGTAAAGCTGTGTTATGGGAAAACTGGGACTGGATGCAGTAGGTGTGCGGGCTTGGACAGCTCTGACAGTGATGGCTGAATTGGAGTGCATTGGGCTTGAGAAGGAGCTTTCGTAGCCCCTTGTGCACAGGGAGAGCATTATGGTTTCTGTTCTTGTGTTGGTAAAGGTGGAGTCAATGCCAGGAACTTGCTCTTCCAAGTAGGGTTTTTCCCAGGGTGCTTTCACCTGGGGTGTTTAGTCTTGTTTTCCAGGAGCTTGGTTCTCTTTGCCCCCACTGCTTTGTCCTACCAAAATTTGTATTCCCCTACCTGAAGGAATGTCATCATTCCACTGCAATGTGCTCCTCTGCACTACCAGGAAAGTGTTCCTGCAGCTTTTTTTAACCACGTACCCTCAGTCTTACTTGTTGTTCTCCCTGTCAACTGTGTTGGTTGACATCAACAGGTTTCAGTAGGTATCCTTGATCCTCCCAGTACTACTACTGGGCAGGGAAGTATTGGCCCTGTTTTACACTTGGGAATACTGAGAAAGATGCACATTTTCAAGTGCTTTCCAGAACACTTGGAAATGAGCCATGATGAGTTAGGAAAAGAGTCCAAGTCATATTCTTTGCTGTAACAGTGAGAGGAAGAGTGTAGGTAGAAAAAAACTTGTGGGCATTTGGCAGAAAATAATGTGGGCTAAAGCATGTAGTAGTACGAGGAGTTGTGGTATAGTTTGCTGGTTACAGGAATAATATTTTGATTGTTTTCTGTACTACTTTTCACTCTGATTTGCTTACTGTTTGTGTAATACAGCTCCAAAATATGTTCTATTTGGTATGCCTTTGGACTCTCCCTTTCTGTGATTTTTCCAGGTGAAGAAGATTGAGAACTCAATTGGAAGTAACTGCTGTTGGTACAGAAGGCTCTTACATGACAATAAACACACAATAGTTTTGTGTGAATGTGTTTGTGTGTGTTTGAAGACCAATCAGAAAAATTAAAGGAGGTCACTTAGATGTAAAATTATTACCTTGTATTAGTCATAACTACAGGGACACTACTATCTGCAATAGTTTATTTTCTGAAGTGTGGTAAAGTAAGGCGGTAGAAATGAAAACTTAAATCTCAAAGATAAGCAACTGTACCTAAGAGTTAAGAAAACCCCAATTTCATGACAAGAATTTAGGTAAACTCTAAAATTGTCTGCATTTTGAGATCTAAGTAATTGATTCGGTTGTGAAAATTTGGATTATGGGATGCTGTCAGGAAACTGGTACTGCTCTGCTCTTGCTGTATCTTTTGGCTAATAATCTGTCTGTTGGTGCAAAGGTTTCTGCCTTCCTGAAGAATTTAGAAGCATCCATATTAATGCACGGTTTAGGCATTTGCAGTCTTCCCCCTGGAAACAGCTGTAGGTGCACAAGGTATACTACTGCAAGCCCTCTTGACCATGTGATAATGTCAAACTAATATGAAGTCTTCCAGAGCAGAACATCCTTTACCACCCAGGGAGGAATAAAATCTTGTGTGTGTTTAAGAAGATTACTGTTAGCTCATTGGAAGGAATAATGAGAAGTTATGGGACAGAGCTGAAGACCTGTCATTAACTGAAAGCCAGGCCAGGGGAAGGAATAAAAACCATGAGGGAATGACCAGAAAGCTATTCTAGACTTAATAATGTGTATGCTGGGAATACTGCTTACTTTTCAAATAGGGTGATTCTGGTTTTGTTTAGAAGACAGTTAGAAACCATACTGTGGCAGTGCTACAAGGAATAGCCATATAAGAGTAGAGGGAAAAGGAAAATATTCGGGAGACGTGGAATGTGATTAAGGTTAATTAAAGTGTAGTGTGAAAACTAGTTAGATGCTCTGGTCTGCCCTTTCTGTAATAAAAAACAAACATGGTTATGCAATGCATGGAAAATTTATCTTTTCAATAATTCATTTCAAACTTGTTGCCTTTAGACAAATATTGTAGATTAGAAAAAAAAAGAATTAAAAACCTGTTCGTAATTTAAGTCAGCATGTTTGAATAGGAATGCTTTTAAAAAAGCAAAGGGTTTACAGACTTATTTCTTCAGGTTGTGATTTGCATTGCGAGATTCATCTATTCTTTCCTTTGTACAGGGTGACTGGGATCATCCTGAAACATAGATACATGTCTTTTTTTTTTTTTTTCTGTTTTTTTTCTTTTAATTGATAGTTGTTTTCTTTATAACTTCAGCAAAGAATACAGGCTTCCCTTTGGAGAGAAAGATGCTCTCCTAACACCAGAGCAGGAGAGTGAAAGATGGAGGAAGGGGTGGATGTTTGACTCCAGCATTGGGAATGATTCATCCTATGTCTTTATACAAAAAAGCCCAAACAAACAAGCAAGAAAAACCATGAAAACAAAACAACAACAGTAGAAAAAAAGCAGCAATGTACATCCAGACACTATCCTTTTTCAGTCTGTCCTTTCTGCCATCTGGCTGTCCTAATGTTCCAGCATGTTGCAAGTTGTATTGTTGCTATTCTACCTGAATTAGCAGGTTTCAGACACCATTGGTTACTGACCACAAGGCAAAATGAATTAGATGTCTGGCAATGAGTGTATATTAAATTTAGGTACTGCCTATCATGACTTGACTTTCTCCACTTTTGGAAATTGTATATGTCTTTTTGTGCTTGAGCTTTGTTTTCATCTTTAACAGGTTTGCATAGAGTGTAATGCTGCTGGGGACTAATGCTCATGCACGGACCTATGCTAGCACTATTGCACATAATGTTTTGGCCTCCAGCTTGCAAAGAATTTTTCGGCTAGTTTGTTGGGTTTTTTGATGAAGGACAGAGGAGAAAAGAAGAGCCTCAAGAAAGCATCAAGCATCCATGATGCTGTTTTTAGAAATTCTGTGTGGTGCAGGTTTATATAAAAGACACTTAAGAAGCATTTCCCTGCCACCCCCAGTTTTTTATCTCCTATGAATAAAAGAATGTTAATACTGTGAAGAAGGATGTGAAGCACTATTCTTCCAGGCTCAGTCCTGTGAACAACCTCCATGTGGTGCATGGTTGGAATTAACTTTTTACACTGGAGCTACAAACATTGCTCTGCCTCTCTCTGTGGATGATATGTTGGTCACCTCCAAACAAACAGGATGTCTGTTCATGATTAGAAGTTCACTTCGAGTTAAGCAATATTTGAATTGAAAGTGTGAAGAGCATGATGTCAAGCCTTCTCCATGGAAAATTATATTAAAAGCTGCTAGCTGTTTCAATGCACAAGTTATAGTGGTGTCGGCTATATTACTAACTGAAAGCCCTGGTGATTCTACAAGTTCTGTGAAGCACTGAAACACTGCAACAAGTGGGGAAAGTACTTCTCTGACTCTTGAGTGGATTTTAATTTTCATGGAATCACAGAATCATTGAATGGCCTGGGTTGGAAAGGACCTTAAAGATCATCTAGTTCTAGTCCCGTCCCCCCCCCCCCACCCCGCTATGGACAGAGACAGACTTCCTTCAGAAGTCCAGGTTGTTCAGAGTCCCAGCCAACCTGGCCTTGAGCACTCCCAAGGATGGGGAAGGCACAGCTTCTCTGGGCAACCTGTGCCAATGCCTCACCACCCTCACAGGGAAGAATTTCTTCTTAATATCTAATCTAAATCTCTTAGAGTTTGAATACATTCCCCCTTGTCCTGTCACTGCATGCCCTTGTAAATATTCCCTCTCCATCTTTCTTGTGGGCTCCCTTCATGTGCTGGAAGGCTGCAGTTAGGTCACCCTGAAGCCTTCTCTTCTCCAGGCTGAACAATCTCAGTTCTCTCAGCCTTTCCTCATAGGAGAAGTTGATTAGATCCTGTAATCAACTTGATGTCCCTCCTATGGACTCGTTCCAACCAATCAATATCCTTGTTGTGCTGGGGACTCCAGAGCTGAAGGCAGCACTCCAGGTGCAGGTTGTTGGCTCGTGTCCAGTGTCTCATCCACCAGCACCCCCAAGTTCTCAGCAGGGCTGCTCTGGATTGTTTCATACCCCAGCCTGGATTGGTGCCTGGGGTTGCCTCTGCCAGGTGCAGCACCTTGCACTTGGTCTTGTTAAACATGATGAGATTCCCATGGGCCCACTTCTTGAACTTGTCCACATCTCTCTGAATATCAGCCTGGGCTGACTCTTCTAGGAAGAAGCCAACTTTCCCTGTGCTCAGTAGTTCCATAGCTTCATAAAAGTGAAATTTTTATTTTTGGGCTTTCACAGACTTTAAGCAGAAGTGAGAGTTCACTGTTCTGTCTGTATGGGGGGGGGGGGGGGGGGCGGAATATGTATTTGTTTCTTTAGGTTATGTGCCTGAAATTTAAGGGTGTGGTTGCATATCTTTATAATCCATGATGCAATCATTAACCCCAGAAAGGTCTGAAAGTTTTGCTTGAGTAAAGCTTCTGTTTTAAAATGAAGTATTGTTCATTTTTAAGTCAAGAGGTATAGCTTAATTGCAAACTGGAGATCTCTAAAACCATCCTTCTCTTAACTGTATACTAATTTGAAGTAACTGTGAACCTAAATGAAGAGAAAATAGTGCTTGGGTTTGAATTATTGGTATTTATGGAAAGGCAAACTGTTTCCTTCCCTCCTGCCCTTGCCACAATAAGGGCATTGCTTTTGTGCAATGTAAACTGCATTTAGTAATGGTCTTGTGCTTAAGAGCTTCTAGTTAATGAGACCTATTAACAATAATGAAAAATGGCATCCTTAAAGTGCAGACCTAGTCAGAAAAATAATTCTTCAAGAATGACTGGATGGCTGTGTACTCTTTCTTGGCTTATTTAATTTAAGGGGTGGGGGAGGAGCACAGTCTTGGCTCTGAAACTGATTATTCTTCCACATATGTGCCCGTGATCTGCAGTTCCTGCTGGAGATTTGCAGACCTGGGGCTTCTAGAGCTAAAGAGCTTCCCAGACTGAGCCTAGCTGAGACTGGGGCATGTAGGCTTGGCTTTGCTTTCCCAAGCCTCAGTGGGAGCAGCCGTAGTAAAACCCTTTTTTTTTTGTATGTTCAAATGAACACATCTGAGTCAACAAGACAGAGCAGTTGCATGGAGTAGAAAAGTGATTTTTTACATAATTATTCATCTGGCTATGTTTGTATTGTAGTGTGTTGCCACCTCCACATCATATGCTGTTTTAGTTAGACAGGATATACATTGATTTTCAATATGTGAATAATCCTGCTTAAGGAAAGGGGAGGATTGGCAATGATTTTGTTGGATTTGAGATACAAAACCCCCTACATTCCTGCTTAGGAAAGGACACAAGGAGACTTCCTGGATGATGGCTGTTCATATGAATAAATAGTAAAGCATTACAGGGAAAGTCTAGAGAAGTGAAAGCTACCTATATCTCTGCCTTGGTGTCCTCCCACCCACTATTGCACTCTCATGTACATTTTAGTAATTCCCTTTTCAGCTAGGACAGCCTGTCATGCCAGCCAGCAGACTTGGAATAGCTTCACTTAGTACGGGACCACCTTGTCCATCTTCACTGAAGAGGATTTCTCGGGTTCTGTTACTGCTCTGTTTGCGCTAAAAATTGGAGCTTTTTGTGGTTATGGGTTCTGTATATTGGGAGAACTTCCATGCTGTGGGACAAAGTGGGCACATTTTAGGACAAAGGGGAGATTTTCATGTAAAGGGGATGTTTCTTCTCCCACTTTGGGGGCAGCATTGATTAGTGAAGACGGACTTAATTTCTTGGTTCTGTACCCTGGCTGCAGCTAAAGCTAATGGTACCACACCCCTCAGGGTTTTAATTGAACTTCATCTTCTAAGAAGGCCCCATCCTATTAACTGCCATCTGTGGCAGGATCACATGCTCGAAGCAGTCCTAGATGGATAGACAGTGTCCAGCTCAGTGGCAATTCTTCTGTATCTTTATCCTCTGGTGCTGAGCAGAAAGGTGTCAGTGTCTGCTTATAGAGGAGCTGTTTCTGTGCTGTAAAGAAAGTATTTTAAACCACTTTGTCCTTGCCTCTAGCAGGTTTTGGGAGGTTCATCTAATTTTTCAGGATATTTTTATATGCTAATGTGTGTGTCCTTTGTGGAAGAGAGGAGTTGGAGTGTTTGCCATAGAGCACTCAACCCCTACTGTAGAGACTGTTGAGCCATCTGGGAGAGGCAATCACCTTCTTGAAAACAGGCTTCTGAAGCTATTTCTGTGTGGAAATTGGAATCCAGTGGATACCTAGGGCATGTAGGAGCATTGGCTAGGAGCTTCCTTTAAAATGGAGCTGAGAAATATGCTGCATGGTGAGCTGCTGCATCCCCAGTGAAGCTGCAAGATTGTTAGACAGGAAGCAGGCCAGTGCATGGAGAAGGAGGTGGCTGGCAGTGCAGTGAGGAGCAGAGCACTGATGGGGGTGTGCAGAGCACTGCTCTGTAGCTGAGAGAAGAAATTAGTTCTTGGTGCAAAGTGTTTTGTGGCCTGATGGCCAAGGCCACTCGCCAGTGCCAGCTTCGCATGCACAGTTGGCCAGATTTTCTTTTCCAGGTCTTGCTCTCTCCTGCTGTACGTTGCCACAAGTCCAAGATTTGTGAGTTTGACCCAGAATTGCAAGGATATGCCTCTGCTCTTTTTTCTTAGACTGGTGTGTTTGAAAAGATTGGGATTTCCTTACTGAAAAATCAAAACAGAGGTTATTTCCCCTGGAATTTCATATCTTCTAATAAGGTGTTAACAGAAGGAAGGGAAAAAGTAATTCAGCAAACCTGAATACCATGATGTAAGCTTGTGCTAAAACTTGGACTTTATTAATTGCCTCTTGCTCTCCTTAGCTTGTCTGTTTTTGAGGTGGAAGCACTGAGCACCCGTGCTTCTACTGGGCATAATTTATCTTGACATTCCCATTGTCGAGCATTCCTTGGGATCAAACATCTAATCATGCATTCTCTAATCCCATCTGTGATGTGGCATCGCTACCAATTTGCACAGACAATGTTAATTCTGCTGGTTTTTTTAACTTCTAGGTATTTTGGAATAGAACTTAGGTATTCCATTTTTAAAAATATGTCTTTTGTCTACTGGATCTATGTAAATACTCTTCCCCTTTCTCTTCATTGACTTGGTCATTCAGTGCTGCAATCCAGTGTTTTACTAGTCCCACTCCTGGGAATAGTAGCGAAGGAAGGCTGGTAGGGAAGGAAGGGTTTACATCTATGAATCCTTTGCGAGGAGATAATGTCTTTTGCAGTAGCTGCCACTTCTCCTTCTATCTCCCTTTCTATGACTTGTGAAAAGTATGCAAAAGAGCATGGTGAACAAAGATACAGTTTATCACAATCTGCCATCACTTCCAAGATGTCTAGAATGTCTTCTGACCACAGTGAATTGGGATAAATGGCTGGGTGCCACTTCAGAGGGCATTTAATGTTTGGATATTAGAGCATAGTTTCTGTGTAGCTGCTATGGAAGAGGAGACACCAAGAAGTGCCCTTTACTAGAAGCACCTTAAGCAAATGGATATCTCTGGGGCAACATTGCCCTTTTCCTTAAAAACCTTACTCATAGCTTGTGTAATAAGGTGATAAGGCAGTCATTGCATTTTGGTGTCTGCTGAGGTTTGGTAATAAATTCAGGCAGAAAGCCCAATACCCCCTCTTTTTTACATCCTTTTCTCTCCTGTCTGTCTCCATTCTTTCAGAAGTAGCTAATGTCTGGTGAAAGCAAGTCAGATTGTTGGGCAGGCATCATCTGTGGAAAAGCAGAGAGTCACACTGGACCTCAACCTTTTAGAATGCAGATAATTTTGAGTCTTGGATTGTGTTTCTGTAAAATGGTGTATTCTGTAATAGCTGGAGCTATTAGGCTAAGTTAATTGTTGTTCAAAGCATCTGAAAATCTAGTGCTAGAAGTTGTCATAGGAAATGCTAGATGTTCTTTTTGCAGTCAGTATGAAATGCTAGATCTATATGTTGTTTGAAGGGTGTCTCAAATTCTTCTTGATGCTTAGTCATGACCTGTCTATATGTTAACATCCATTTTCTACATAGTAAATGCAGACTCTAACAATTTATGTGCTGAGCAGAAGGATCTTTCCTATAACATGAAATATTTGCTAATAAGCTGTCATGTTTTGGGTCACTCTGGTCTACTGAGGTAGATGATTAGAGCTCTTCTAGTGATGGCCATAGAGCTTTGCTAATCAGAATCTTATTAACTGAACCAGGAGCAAATATTTTATCTTTGTAATAAAATTTCATAAGCTGAGGGATCTCAAAGTGCATTCCAAGCTGACAGTGGTAGTAGGACCACTGAATTGCAGTCATAGGCTGGGGAATCACAGAACAAACCTGTATCTTAATTGGTGCTGAATCTGAATTCTCCTGTTGCATAATTCAGACATGGTGAAGACAGTTAACATGTTGGGAATATGATGGTTCAGCATAAAATCAGAAGAAATAATAAAGCTTTTTTCTTGGTGGGGGGAGTGGTGATAGTTATTGCTCTTTTAAAAGTATGAGGAGCAGAGAGAAGCAGCCTTGCACTGACGAACACAGGAAGATGCAAAATAAAGATCTGGTATATTTTTGCCAAAATATGACTCATTGTTTCTCTTGTCTGACTTATATTCCTGGGAGCATCTGATCACAGAGTTGCAAACTGATTTTGCCCAGTGGTTAAGACCAAAGGATGCATCTTGTTATTATGAAGGCAATCAAAAGTTCCTAAAGACTGTCTCTTGTCAGAATAGCTGGATAGGGCAAAATATGTTTACTCAGCAGGAGGCAGAGAAGACTGGAAAAGCACCTTAGAGCAGCAGACATCTGGTTTTCTGAGATATGTTGCCCTCTTTCACCTCTGATGTCAGGAAGCAAACTGCCCCAAGTGCTCCTATATGAGGACCTGCTTATTTGATAAACAAAGCAAACTCTTCAAAATCCCCTCTTTTCCTGGTAAAATGGGTGTTTTCCCTCTCTGGACTCTGCTTATCTCATCTTCCCTGTGCTGCAGATCAGAGAGGCCAAGACAGGTTTATCTTAGCCCACAGCAGTGCAGTCTGCCATCAGTGTGAGTCTGGCACAGCACTTCCCACCAGCCACGGCTCTTGGTGGTGTTGCCTGGCTCTTCCTTCTGAAATGCCTTCCTCCCATATCTGCCTGGGCTATTTGGTAGCTGCTTTCTGCAGACATGTCTTCACTTCCTCTGTTCCTGTGTAGCCATCTTCGTGATTTTTCTCTTAGCGTGCAGAATTATGTATAAACTGTAATAAAGAAGAGCTTCTCACAAAAGCAGTCACTGCTTTTCTGGATAAGTTGCTGTTCCCTTGAAGCTTCCATTTCTTTTAGTTGCAGAGTCAAGTGTCCTATTTCTCTAATATTTGAATAATTCTTGATGTGTGGCTCTGCTCTTGTCGGGCAAACTGGGAAGCTTTAGCTGTCTCCAGTTGTAAATTTGGATGCTGTAAATGCCTCAGTGCTCTGATCTGGTGGTTTCCTGACCAGCTCGAGCTAGAGAGAGACTTGCTCTTTATGCTTATGGACATAGGAGGAGATGCTGCTCCTTGCAATTTTCCAGTATATTGAATGAATGAGAGGGGGCTAAATGCAGATTTAGGAGTTGGTACACTGTAGTTTTGCCTGGTCTTGTTAAAGAGCAGTAGGCAATCTGAGGAATATCGCACAGTGTCTGTTCTCATGGGAGAGGTCCTTGGTTCTGACTGTAAGCAGCCAACTGCATAATTACTTCTTAGGAAATCGCTGTGTTTCACTGACTGCTGAACAGCCCATCTCTAGGCACTGCTGTCTCAATAGCAATGTCCTATTTGCCTTGATACAATCCAGATTGCATGTGATATCCTGGTATTCTATGGATGGGGTTTTATTTCTTTCTTTTAGGAGCAGAATCTGACTCCTTGCAAATTTCAAATAAATTGCTATATTCCCACTCTACTTTTTGATCTCCAGAACGGAGTATTTTTCTTCACTACATGAGGCAGGGATGGTAAAGATAGATATTCCCTATGTACTTATAAAAATGATGGCCTCTTTATGAGTGCCAGAAGTTATGAAGGGAGAATATTAGGGGAGCTCTGAACAATTTTCTCTTATGATGGGTCAGAAACTAGGGGTAATTCAGTCAGGAGACTAGAATATCTCATGGTCTGACATGAACTGTAGGTAAGCAGTATCTTGAGTATCACAGCAAAGGGTAGTTAAAGGGTAGTTAAACCTACAGTACCGAAGGGTAGTTGAACCCCATAGCAACGTGAGCAGTCTCAGCCAGCATGTGCTCTGCTGCTGCTGAAAGATGCAGCCTTTCTTCTGGCTGTTCCCTCCTTGCACTAGCACAAATTCTTTATATAGGTGTGTGGTGAACCAGGTTAATGATGGATCAGTTCAGTTATCCAGTTCAGTGCGCTGCTGCACAAGTGCTTGCGTCAGCATCAAAAGTAAAGAGGATGCAGGGCCATTAGCAAGAGGCAGGGGAGGATGTGACTGCTGTGACTGCCAGCTTTGTAACAAGGGGATCTCCTTTACCTGCTGTTGGACAAATCTGCACCACAGAGTGCCAGAAGAGTGATCTCTTTTTTTCCTAGAGATACTAAAAAAAAAATCTGGCTTTATCTTAGCTGTGGCCTTTCAGGGGAGGAAGTTGGGGTACTACATCAATGCTGTAGTGGGATGTTAACTCCTACAGCTGTACCACTGATACCCTTAATTCCAGTAGCTTAGGTAAAGAATCAGAGATACTGTTGCATCTCTATGCAGCTGACTTACTAAAATACTATTTAATGGGTATATGGGCTTTTTTGGAGGAAGTGTGAGGTCCTTTAGGGTAAGCACTGTCTTGCTGTGGTGCTAGCTTTGCTGATGTGCACTAGCTTAAGGAACTCTTCTAATGCAACATCCTGGAATTGCTATGCCTATGAAATTTATTTACTGGTAGACATGATCCAGACAAAAAGGAAGACCCGCAGTGGTTAGTATCACCTCTAGCAGGGAATTTTAATGTTCTGGAAGCGTAGTCTTGATGGTGTTTTCTGTCCCCTCAAGCCTCTGTGTCAGGTGCTGAACCCAACATTTGGGTCTGAGATTGATCTGATAATCTATTTAAAGCTGCTGCATAGTTGAAGAGAATGTCATACAGTCTTAAGATCACTTGAATGAAGAGATCTCTGTGCAGCGTGTCCTTTGTCTCTGTGGCGAGTCATTTCATACAGTTCAGGAGCTAGGCTCCGGGAGTGGGAGCGGTTATCTGTGTGATCCCTCACAGTGTCATTGCCCACACGGTGAGTCACTGGTAATGCCTGAGTTCTTATTTTTAGTCCCGTTGCTGCCATCGTGCTGAAACCATTGGCCGGTAAGAGACTTAAGCGAGGAGATAAACATGTTAATCTCCCTAGACCTTCCCCCTCAGCTGCTGCCTCTCTGCCTTTGTGCATCTCAAGATGTAGCCTTTCGTGGACTACTGGGCGGAACGACATCCCCTGTGTACCCTGGTGGGATGTCACTCAAATATTTTCACAAGTGCTGGAGCTGGGAGGAATGCCCTCCATGCACGTGGGTTTGCATGTGCAGGCAGGCCACTGTGCATTGTCAGCAGGCAAAGCAAGCTGGGCAGGCTGTTTCTGTTCACCCCAGCACCTTTGCCATCAGGGCTTTACAGGGAACATCCACTCTTTCCTCGGGTCCTGTCACCCAAGTGCCTTTCCCTCAGAAAGAGTTCTGAAACAAACTAGCAGGATTCTTTTGTCTAAGCTTGCTGTAACAATTAAGCAAGTCTGTCCCTTTTGGTGAGTTTTTAAAGTATCCTGTTGAATTCTTGGGCAAGGCCACTGGTCTCTCGGATATATTATTTTACTCTAATAACTGGTTTTGCATTTATTCTTAGGCTTCCTATTTTACTTGCTTTCTTGGCATGGCACGATGGAGGATATGGGAGTGCTAGCGACTGTTTCTTTGCCCAGTAGTTCACTGGTAGTGATGCAGACTGAATAGAGTGTTTTCTTCTGCCCTGTCCTTCTTGTGCTGTCTTTCCTAGATACTTTGGATCCTGCAAAATTAACTAGTTTGCAGATCCCTAGGGGTCCAGCTAGTTGTTTTCTGTGGTTAATTTTGTTAGCATGTGTTTCTCCGACTTTGGGGACTCTTAAACAGATTTACACAGTGTGAATTTTAAGGGAAGAAAGGAGCATGTTCAGCCATTCTACGGTTTTGCTAGCAGGGTTGTTTTTCTTAAATTATGTATTTCGAGGGTTTGCTTGGTGAAGAGAAGTGAAGGAAATACAATCTGCTGGTGGGGGCCAGCAATAACCTGAGTCCTCATGGACCTCATTGTTCCAGAAGTCCCAAAACACACATCCATAGTTAGTAGCACTGTGTGTTTATGGGTGATGTGCTTCTCAGTTTCTTTAACTCCGTGGCCTCGGGTAGCCAGCTGTAGCTCGTAATTTGAGTATGGTTTAGACTCCTGAGCTCCTGGCAGCATGTTGGTGGTACAACAAGCACATGCTTAACTGGGATGGAGTTCAGTCCTGTTGATGATGGCTCTCTTGGTGTCATTCTTCTGACCTTCCTGGTCCAAAGCCTCTTTCAGTTCTGTACCCTCATTTTTGCTCCTGTGCATGTGCCTTTGAGGGTGGCCCAATCTTTTTAAAATTCAGAATGATAATTTTGAAAACTTTTTTTCTTTCTGGTGCCTGCCTTTTGGAAGGAAAATAATGCAGCGCTCAGTGATTGAGGCCTGGCCTCTTTTTTTGGTTTATTTGTTTGCAATTTCTTCTGTTAGACCTGGGAGAACATTAACTCAACCTAGGAATAGCACACTCAAGTATAGACTTGAGCCAAAACTTGAATACAGTAACTACCAGTACTGCCCCATCCTGCTGGGTGACATCATGTAGAAAGGCAAGTGAAGGCAGTGATCACAGTGAATGAGGAAGTAGTGCTGCCAGCATGCTGAGATGGGGGACCAGTCCTGTGTGTGACTGAAGTCACCTGCAGCTTCTCTGGTGGCTGCTCATTGCACTGAAAATGAAATTGACCATGGACAGTAGAGTTGGGAGAGAGGAAGTGTAATCATTTCACCCACATGTGCTGTGAGTTCCTGGAGCTGGTCTTCATATGTCTCTCCTTTTTGGTGTGTTTTTATGTTATTATTATAATTATTATTTATTTATACAATCACTATTCTTGTATAATTTTGTTTCTGGATGTGCTCAGTGTTTGAGAGTGAAAATGTGCAGGACTGGACAAGCAAAGCATAATTAGTAATATCTCAGTGTCTGTATTTTCTCTCTGTCTCTCCTTCTGTCCATTCCTTTTAATGTGCTACTCCTAGTCTAAACACAAGAACTAAACATCTGAAGCTGATGAAGAGAGAGCTGAGTCTCTGCTGGTAGTGTAGCAGAAAGTGTGATTGCAGCATGAGGGACATAGTTCACTAATTTTATTCTCCGTGTTGTAGAGATAATAGCATTGAAGCCCCAGTGATACGGGTTTCAGTGGAGGCTAACAGCTTAGGCACATATGTAAGTCCCCAGCAGGCCTTACAATTTGTGTTCAAGTCTGTGAATCCCACTATTACTAGTCCTGCTAGTGAGGTGTAGTGCTAACATGGATATGTATGTTCATGCTGTGACTAAACCTTTGATTGTGGAGTAGACATCTCCATAAAGATTTGAGCTCTTTTGCAAGGACAGAAGGTGCCCAGCAGGAACAATTTCAGAAGCTAGGTGTCTGTCTCCTGCTCATGAGTGCCAGTTCCAGAGTAAATTGTTATGCAGTTTGCTTATCACTTCAGTTTTACACCATCTCTCTCTCTCCTGCTGTACTTTTAAAGTGAAGGTCTTGGCTTCTCAGACGACAGCTGCTCATGATATCCCCTTGCACAGGGTCTCATTCACTGAAGCCCAGCCTCCTGGAACTTTTCTTCTCTCTAACCCTATGGAGAAAAATCTGTGTGATCACTGGAGTCCTTATAGGCAGCAGCTTGTCCACGATGCTGGATTAATCATCATCATGGGATCCAAGGGACAGCTGATTTCTGTCCCCTTAGTTGAGGTGAGGAAGCAGATGGATGGAAGACACTTCAAGAGCCGACCATCTGTCCTTTCATGGCACAGTAGCAGAGAGGGTTCTAGAAAGCCAAAGGATTTTGATAGCCTATGTCTGTGCTAGCTATGGCATGGTAGGGGTGCTGGTGTTTTTAATGTCCTGGGGGGTCATGAAAGTTAGTACTATGGCTGTAGTGTGCATGGGGAATTACCATGACTCTCAGGGCTTATGAAATGTGAAAAAGGGATCTAAAAACTAGAAAAGCGACCACAAAGCCTAGTAACCCATGTGTGCTGTATAAGTATACCTTAGTTTGCTCCTCCACACACCTTTCCTGCCAAAGGAATGAAAATGCAACCGTGGGAATTCTCGGCTATATTGGTGTCTAAGTTTCAGCAGTGGGATTGTTGGGTTGTGGTTTGATGAGGCCTTGGGTTTTGCTAGGTTTTTTGGTTTTTTTTCTCCCTCCTCACAAAGCTCCAGAGAAAACTGAGTTCTTGGAAAGGTGACTCAACTCTGCCCCATGGATGTGTCAGCCCTACAGCTCCACAGGGCAGATGCCTCGAGCACTGCAGTAAAAGGGGAGAACTGTGGGGATGGCAAGGCTGAAACCAAGATCACCTGATTCTTGAAATCAAAATAAGAGATACCTGCTGCTTCCCTGCATGCTCTGCATGATCTGTCAGATCTGGTGACAGGTTCTGTGAATTTCATTTTTTTCTGGTGCTTGGCTCTTGACATAAAGTTCACCAGCAGTACTGACTGTGATCATTGCAGTCACGGCCATGCAGAAGTTACCCTCTTGTCCCTGCCAGAGACCTTTCCCTGCCACCTGGTCCTGTGTCTGTTATATGCTTCCTCCAGTTTGCCAAGCAATTTTCAGAATCTTTCCTCCTAACTTGAAATCTCCCCAGGTGTAGATCGATAAAGATGCTGAATCAAGGCTGTTTCCCCACTCTAGATATCACCATGGATTCATGGATTTATTCAAGGCTGTGTTAGCATCTCGGGCTCTGTGAAGCAGGAAGTGGACAGTGAAGGTTGTATCATTGCTGGATGGGATGCAACTTTTGTGTGTCCTTAAGTGTGGTCAAGTAATCACTGTGAAAATCCATGCTGACCTGTTCTTCAAGACTTGTGCAGCCTCTTTTTCTGGATTAGACAGAGACTCACCCAGAAGAAGGAAACAGCTTGCATGCAAACTGATGGTTTAGCCACTTTCTGTTACTCCTTTGCAGTAGCCTTAGCTCCATTTGAATAGCTGCTTCTGCTGGGCACTAGGGTGAAATCCTGTCCCTCATGGTGCAGTTCCGTTCCCCACTTACTCTTCTCCAGGCAGACATTCACAGATGCTCTATGCTGGCCATGCCATGGACTGCCTCTGAGCATTCAGTTTTTCAGTGTTCCTGCTGCTCCTCAGCTGGACACAACTCTGGATGCACTGCCTGTGTTGTCCTTCTTTGTTGTGCTTTACAAGCTCTGTGCTCCGAACCTCAGTTGTACTGATGCGGGGAGTTCCTGTCTCTGTTCCTGTGAAGCTCTGTGGCAGGAGATGAGAATTATCATCCAGCTTCTGAATGAGGCTACAGCCAGAAGGGAATTAGCCTCTGACGTATGGTTGAAGGGACAGTGAACGCACAACATCACTGATGGCATGTGGGCATAGGTTAAGAAGGTCAGGATAGCAAAGCAACATCTGCCTAATCCCTTTGCTATTTTGTGTGAAGATGAATGAGTGGCTGGGAAGGGGAAGGAGGCAGCAAAATCATTGTTAGCAGGGCAGACTAGAGTGTGGTTATAGGTTTGATTTTTGTGTTATGTTTTTGTTTTGTTTTGTTTTGTTTTAATCAGGAATGAACAGGCTTTTGGTGTAGTAGCAGTAAAGCATGCACTGAGCTGGCAGCTCAGGAATTTGATAACTTCCTAGAATTGCTCATGTGAACTGGAGGCAGATTCCCCACAGCTCAGAAACTCTTGAAGAGTTGATAACAGCTCAACATTTGAAGGGACAGCATACTTACTCTGTGACTTCTCTTGCATTCCTCAGCCTGCCTGACCCTCCAGCCCTCTGGAATGCGAACTTCTCTGCAGGTGCTGGTGGAAGTGCAGCAGCAGCATATCCTTGGTGCTCCCTTCATGCTGAGGGGCATGTCCTTCTTGCTGCAGCCTTCCTTGTTGGCTGTAGCTAATATAGAACAAGAAGCTGTGCAGGAAGAGATGATTCCTGTCTGACTGCTGGGGATGAGGTATGCTCAGAAAGCTGGAGCAGGCACAGAAGCCTTGCAGAAGTACAGTGTAGTTCAGACACCTCAAACTGCCCTGGTTAGGGGAGAGTCTCTGTGTATTTTGAGCTTTCTGCAGCATGCAGCAACTTTAGGGAGGAAAAGAGGAGTGGCTGTCTTTTCAAAATATCTGAATTGCTTGCCTTGCACTCTTCCTTTGTGGATGAGCTTTCATGAGAACAGTGACAGCTACTAGAGAAGCTGCAGCCTCAGGATTTTCCAGCGTCTTCCTCCCACCAGAGCTGGCGGTGCTGTTTTGATGTGTGTTTAACAGACCAAGCCTTGAGACAGTGTGGGCCAATGCCAATTGGAAAGATCCATTTTCCAGCTGCATCCTCCTAGTCAGTGTCTGTCAGAGAGCAGAAGGCAGTGCCTAGATGAAGAGATATGGAGACCTTGTGCCACTATGAGCACTTTCTGGAAGGAAATGTGCAGCAGCTGCACTTTGGGGCATGGAGGCCTTGTCTCCCATGGAAGCTGAGAAGATAGAGCCCTCCTCAGCTTCCTCTGTTAAAAAAAAAGACAGTGGATAACTATAGTGCTAATCTTTGTAAATACAACTTATCCTATCAGTCCTATCAGTGACTAATGAAGGCTTTTTTTCTCCCTTCCCCTCCTATCTCACTAATATAAATGCAGTTGCTCAGAGCTCTCTTTCCTCTTGTTTTATTTTATTCTTACAAGTGGTGTAGCAGGTGATGCAGGTCTTTTACAAAAGGCAGCTTATTGCTCCTTTTTCTCATGTGATACTTAGTTCTAGATGGTAATTTGTGTATTCATTTTTTATGAGGGTCATGGTGCACTCCTAAAGTGATTTTTTGTTCCATATGCTGATCTCTGTTTCTCATATTGGAACCTGTGTCATGTCTACAATGCAGGAGAATCAACCCTTTCTTTAATTTTTTTGGTTGGATGTGTGACAGCATGCAGTTAGTCCTGTGCATTTGGACTGTGCTCAGACACTTGCTCCTGATTGCACACCTAATCCTTGTGAAGGGGCAGCCTATTTTTTTTCCTGGCATTCTACTAACAGACAGCTGCCAGCCTGCAGGTTAGGAAGCCTGTGGGCTTGCTAAAAGCTCTTGGAGAAAGCTCACTGTGCTAGTGCCATGCTGTCTGGCCCTCGCAGATACACACAGTATGCTAACAAGCTACCCTAAAGAACCAGAAACAATATTCACCAAGATGTCTAGGGAGATACAACTCATGTGGTAAGTGCATTATTAAAAAGAAGGACTTGTAATTCAATAGAAAGCTTAGTTTTAGGTGGAAATGGTATATTAAATAGAAAAATTGCACACACAAGTTCTCTGAACCCTGCTCTGAATTGTCTCCATGGTCTCAAAGGTTATTCATCATCAGAGACAGATCCATAAGGGACTTGGAACAGTAATGTTCTTGAGTGCTGTCTTGGATTTGGCAAGCAGGTTCCATAAAAGCCTATCTGACCTTGTCACATTGACCTTTTCTGAAAATAAGTCTAGAAAACTGCTTGTAAGTTGGGTCAGGTTGTTTTGCACCTCAGATATATTTCTATTTTCTAGGCAGCAAGGACAGGAAAAGGTATCTTAATGCTGTCAAATACTGTCCTTCCAGCTCTGCCTTGTAAGCCTTCTGGAGAGAGCAAAGAAGAGCAGTACTTGGTAAGACCATGTGTCTTCTTTTGAGGAGGCCGTCAAGTGCATCTTCTTCCTTCCCACTCTCTGCAAACCAGCCTTTGTAACATTCCTCTGGCAGTTATTGCTAGATAATATTGCTAGAGTAGTACTTTAACTGTCACTGCAATGTTACAAAGAAGAATTTTTCAGATTTTTTTTTTGTCCTTTGTCAGGCATGATCATGCCTTGTTTTCCTCTCTGTTTTGCTCTGCACCTTCCATCCTGCCCTTCCCTCCACCAAATCATGACTTGTTCTCTTTGGTTGCTCTCTCTGCCTGTCCTGGTATGACACCAAGTCTTCACTGCAGCCTTTCCCCACCCTCTCTTTATATCCAGCTTATAACTGACCTTAGTTGCTCCTCCTGTGGCAGGCTAGCTGCTTGCTCTTGCCTACACTTGTACTTGCAGGTCTCTGGGGTGTTTGTAGAAGTGAATCATAGAATCACCGAATATCCTGAGCTGGAAGGGACCCACAAGGATCATTGAAGTCCAGCTCCTGGACTTCAGCTTCCTGGCACTGAACAGGACCATCCCCAAGAGTCTCACCAGGTGCCTGACAGCATTGTCCAAACACTCCTTGAACTCTGTCAGGCTGGTGTTATGACCACTTCCCTGGGGAACCTGCTCCAGGGTCCAACCACCTGCTAGGTGCAGAACCTTTTCCTATACAACATAAACCTCCCCTCAGCTTCAGGTCAATTCCTCGGGTCCTGTCACTGGTCACCTGAGAGGAAAGATCCTGTCCCTTTGCTTCCCCTCACGAGGAAGTTGTGAGTTGCAATGGGGTCTCTTCTCAGTCTCCTCCAGGCTGAGCAGGCCAAGTGACCTCAGCCATTCCTCATAAGCCTTCCCCACAAAGCCCTTTGCCATCTTCATAGTGGTTCTTTGGATGCTCTTTATTTGTTTCTTAAATTGTGGTGCCCAGAACTGCCCCCAGCACTCGAGGTGAGGAGGCCCCAGGGCAGAGCAGAGCAGGACAATCCCCTCCCTTGCCCAGCTGGCCACGCTGTCCCTGATGCCCCCCAGGACATACTTGGCTCTCCTGGCTGCCAGGGCACTGTTGACTCATGTTCAACTTGCTATCACCCAGGACCCTCAGATCTCCTTCTCTAGGGCTGCTCTCCTGCATCTCATTACCCAGTCTGCACACACGAGTGGAGATAGCCAAGTCTTATGCTCCTGCCTGACTTTCAGAGATCACCAGCAGTGGCCCTCAGCTGTCTTTTGGGTACCTTCTAAATTAAGATTTATATGAAGTTACTTGCTGACTTAACTATAAAGAGCCAAAGTATGCATCTTCTTCCATAGGCCTTTTGAGTTGTTTATATTTCAAAACAAAAAATAGTTTTATTTGTAAGCACAAATCTATTGGTTAAAATGTGAAGTAAGGAAAGAGTCCACAATTACAGTGAGATGGAAGGAATATAAGAGGGGAAACTTGGACTTCAAAAGCAAGAAATCTGTGCTGGAATCAATCACATGTTAATTCAAACTCCAGTCATGAAATTGAAACTAATTTGCCATATAAAAGGTAGCATAATTGCTGGTAGCAGCAAGCTGTTTCTCCTAAAAATGTTTCTTTCTCTGAAGAACACAGGTTCTATCCCACACAGGTTCAACAATCCTAGTGACTTCCTCCTCCCACAGACCTTTTGTCTCTGAGTTCTTGGTCTCCTTGACTGCTCAGTGAGCAGTCTCTTGCCCCAGGCTTCAGAGTTAGGCTAAAGAAATGCTGCCCTTAAATACGACAAAGTGTGATTAATTGCACAAGCAGGACCTGAGCCAGTTGACATGAATCTGCTTAGGGAAGTTAAGCAGAGATTACTTTGGAGTGGTATTCGATGGACCAAGCTGACCGATAGAAGGAAATAAAGAAGTCTTCCCAAATCTCCAAGTCCACTGGTTGATTTGCCTATTGCTATGCTTTTACATAAGCTCAGTATAATGGGAAGATGCTTTCCTCTCTTCTCCATAGTTCATTGAGTCCCTGGACCATTTTCTTCTAAAGCAAGGATTTGCTGTTTGAGGATACCTTTGCTAGAGCTGGGTGGAAGACAGAACTTTTTAAGGCAGGACATCTTGGCATTTTCAGGAGATTTTAGAAGCCTCATGAATACATCATTATCTTGGGCTAGCCTATTTTTTGGCACATCAGCATTGCTAGCCAGGTGTTTTCTTGGAACAGGCAGCAGCATTGGGTGCTTCAGAAGAACCAGTGTGCTGGAGTACCCCGCTGGAGACTGGACAGAGTGCTTGTGACTAGAGTCAGTCAGTTTGCTTTGCCTGTCTTAGGGTACGATAGGCAGTACTTTGTGTCTTGACCACTCGTTTCATTCATTCTCTTGCTGTTTCTCACTGTGCCATGTGTTGGTCTGAAGGCCGTAGAAATTATCATCTCTTTTCTCTTCACTTTTAGTAATGCAGTAAAGGAGCTCAGATATGCTTGTTTTAGCTGTTTCATTAGAGAAACCTGGCATCAAAGCTTTCAAGCAATTCTAGCTGCATAGGGAGCAGGTATAAAGACTGCACAAGTAGTTTAATCCATTGACCTTTAGTCAGCATTCAGTTATATCACTGACCCTTTATGGAGCTATTGCATGTATGTGTACTTGGTAGGATTTGTTAACGTGCCCTGGGTTGAGGCAGGTGCTCTCTGCAGCACCTTACTTGCTACCTTGTGCTGCCTTCTCTTCTTCATATATTCCTTGTTTTTAACCATGTGTGGCAACACTGTAGTCCTCCCATCATGTGTCAAAAGTTGCAGGCAGGAAGTTTTACGTGTGCATCTAAAATGATCAAGTTTTTTTTGTGGTAGGGAGTGGGAAAATCATATATCTTCAGGCCAGAGGGAAAGATGAATTAGGTGAAGGATAAGCTGTTCTTTTATTTTTTTGGATTCTATAAAATACTTTTGATAATGATTTGGAGGAGACACCAGTGCAATCTTGGTCAGTTTTAACTGTGAGTACAACTGTGTTTTTCCCAGGGTTCCATTTGTCTTGTAATTTCACAACCAAGAGTCATGTGGGAAGTTTTCAGAACTCTGTGACATAGAAAGTAGAATTTAGAAAATTGCAAAATGTAGCATCATTAGCCTGAAACTTGGAGTTTGTGGCCTGACCTTTATTTCTTGGTATGAGTATCAGCTAGCCAGCTTCTGTTTCTGAAATCCTTAGCATCCAGTGTGTACACCAGTGTTGTATATGTAGCTAATTGAGACTCTACTCCTTCGAGGTTTTCTTTTCTTGCCGTGTTCCTTCTGGTATATTTGTACACTTGGGAAATCAGGGTAAAAAAATATGTTGCATTCTCAGGGGGTGCGGACAGTTAAAACTTCAATAGCTGTCCCACAGGGATTGCATTGGGCACAGGACTTAACTTAAACTCTTTCTTTCTTAAAACAATGAATGACGTGATTGCAGGATTTGCATCTGTGGTGCCTCAGTATTACAGCATTTAAGGCTTTGTCTTACAGAGATCTAACTAGCTGAAGTGTCTGTTTTAGACCAGTTCCCTGACCTTGGTGCATCTGTAGTGGAGATATTACATGTGGTATAGACTTGATATGATTTGCTCTTAATTCTGATGCATTTTGTGCTTTGGGTAATTCTGCCTTCATCCTAAACTGCATCAAGGTAAGGCAGTTCTTATGTGATCCACCAGGACTTGTTGCTCAGATGTACAAGTCAGCATCCTGCACTGTAAACAAACTAATGCCAGTGAAGGGACTCAGAGCAACATCCTACACAGTGTCTTTATTACTCTTTTTATTATCTATTTGCTTTTACACTTTTTTCAGTGTTTTCCTTGTCTAAATGCGCAAACTTTATAATGCATCCTCACCTGCCTGAGATCTCAGCCCTTGAGGGACAATTCCTGAAAGCAGGAGCAAGGGCAAGAAGAGACATAGAAGTTGATCATAGCCAAATGGGAACACCTGAGCCCTAATGGTGATTGTGACTACCTCTCTTGCTTGCCCACTTGAACAAAGATGGGGTTGTTCAGTGCAGGCTTTGTGCCCACCAGGAGATGAGCAGCCGGGATGCTGTGGGCTTAAGAGTCGTTTTGCAGCACCCATCATTGACTGGCAGCAGCATTTATCTAGGCCAGCAGGGATGCAGGGAGCGAGTGACTCATTCGAGGATTCATGCGCGCTTTCCCCCTCTCCTCCCCCACCCGGCGCAGCTGTGGCTTGGTCATCAGCCATTTGGGAACTAGCAGCTTTATTTGGTTGCTGTTTGCAGTGGGCAGTTTCTGTTAGGGTTCTTAATTTTATCAACTGCTTTCAAAGCTGACTGACTTCAGAGAAGACTTAAAATTGCCTTTGCTGATCTCTTCTTCCCTGCTCGTAGGGCTGTCACCCAAACAGCTGATCTGGCACTGAACTTGGCTGAGGAGGTGAGAACAAGCAAATGGGCTGGAGGCAGAAACTTCCTGAGCTGATCCGCCAACAGCGTGGTCACTGTTTTGGATGGTGGCTGTTGTGGTTAGGCTGAGTGCCCTCTCTGGGCACCTCCTTGGCTGTGAGGACTGGAGGGTCTTACGGCTTTGCTCCAGCTGGACAGAGAAACGTGTTTCAGTGTGTGGTGGAGGGGTGAATACGGGTACAGTGTGAAGAGCAGGAAATTGTTTAAATAATTGTAAAAAGAAAACCAGATTCGTTTGTGATTATAACAGTTGCTAAACTAATCAGAAGTTGCCAAATGTAATTTCTGTTGAACTGTGGGTGACATGGTCAGTAAGGCTGCTGAGGGTTATGGCCCATGAAGGAGAGTAGCTTGCCCTGGGCAGCCACCGTGCTGCCCTTTGCTCCCGTTCACCAAGGCCAACAAATCACGTCTCTGAGTTGGGCCTTCTCATCTCACGTGATCCCATTTTCCTTATGCTGCCCCTTTTGGTGCATTCTCTGTCCTTCTCATGCTCCATACACGTGTCTTTGTCTTCCCTCTGGACACTTCTTTAGTTGTCTTTGTCTCCTGTCTCTCTTCCTGTCTACAAGTGCCGTTAATGTTTTTCTTTTAGAAGCGCATTTTATGCTTGCATTTCCCAGGGCCTGAAGGAAGGCTTTCTAGGCCTTCCTGCCCGCTGGCTGTTGTCACTCCAGATCCCGGCTATCTTAGATATAAGCAGCTTGGGAGACTTGCTGTCCCTAAGTCCTGAACACTGCTCCTTGCTCTGCCACTGCTCCCCTCCTCTGCTAGGTCACAGAACCCAGGAACCTCTTTTTCTGCAGTGGCCAGTCCTACAGCACAGGTGACTATTTAGTTAGTTTTTTTTAGGTAATGGGGCATACTGCTTTTTGTCATGTTCCCCAGTTGTCTGTGAGCTTGTGAGCTATGTATTTCTGTGCTGAGGCTGAAGCAGTATCTTCAGAGTATATACTTGTAGTTGTCCTCTGCCTGCTGTGCTGGAGGACTGCACTATTTGGATACACTTCTTGACAGAAAAACTGAAGAAAAGGAGAGAGGCTTAGGAAGGGGCAGGGATCACATTTGCTAGCATTCCCCTTGAAATGAAGATAGCAGCTTTAGTGATAGGATGAGCAAGGTCCCAAATCTTACTTTGCTAGACCAGATGTCCAGGTAGAGATAGCAAAAAAAGTAAGCATAAGGACACATTTTTTACTGTGTTGTCTGCTGCAAATGGTGCGTGTTCAGAAGCTTCTTCTGTCAGGGAGTGCTGCAGTCTACAGCCCACCTTTGTGCTCCACAGATCTCACACTGTGGACTGTGAAGATTCCTCGGGCACTGGCCATAGACAAGACCATGATCTGCTGTCTTTATTTGATTTGAAATTCAAACTCTTTGTGGAAGTAACATTTGTAGGGCAGACGTGTTCCTTCAGCTCCTTTAGCTGAAGCTGCCTGGTGGGTAATGTGGAGAAGATTTTTCTGCCACTCTTGTCATTCATGTGTTCTGTAGACAAAGGAGGGTTTAGTCTTCAGACATATAGGCTTGACATCTTAACCGCCGCCTTGTTGAAACCGAATTTCAACAGAGAAAGTTCCTTTGTAGCCATCAGTGTTAGTGCTTTAATAACTGTTTCACTGCATTTTCTTTCTCCATATGACACACCACCCTTTCCCCTCTCATTTTTTGCCTCAGATAAGCAGCAATTTACAGAACTGTGTGCTCTGAGATAACATGGGGGCTACGGTTTCAACCTCTCACGTTCAGTCTTTCTTTGTGGCGAGGTGGACTTCATCTTTGAGAATGTTCTGGGTGTGTTGTCTGTTCATCAGCAAATCTGACCATCTCTTGAGATTTAGTAAGTGTCTGTTGACTTGATACGGTGCTGTGCAATTCAATGCCAAAATGTACCACATAATTTAGATCCAAATCACAGCAAAAGACTTGGTGTGGGGGAGTGGTAGATAACCTTAAAATTGGTATTACGGTAATGTAGCAGCATTTCATGCCTCCAGGCAAACAAGATCTAAACTGATCTAGCCAGGAGCATTAAACATTGATCAAAACCAGAAATTAACTTAGCCAGAGAATAAATCAAAACTGTAGCATAACAGCTGCTTTTTTGGAAAAAGGTGCAAGTCAGTTGCCTCATTCCCTGAGAATCTGAAAGCAAGCATGGAACAGGGTGACCACTTTAAAGCTGTTGTGCGCACCAGATTGTCCAAATCTGGAGCTTTCATGTGAAGGAAGCTATTTTCAGGCTGTGCTCTTGTCAAGTGCAATGCAGTCTTTGTTGGGTGGCAGTTCCCAAAGAGACTAAATGTGGGTTTTTTTTAAAGAAAAATATTTTTTTTCCAATTCTGAACATCAGACCTCATAATAAAAATTCCTTAGGTCCTAGCATGCCATTGAAGTTGGATTTCATGCTTCCCAGAGTGAGACATGATGAGGTATCACAGCAGTACTAATGCTGCCCCTATCAACTTTTGCTTTGAGTGTTCAAAATCCATTAGATCTGAACTGCATTGTTTCTATCTTCATTTCTCTTTCTGCAGAGGGATGAAAAGCAGCATAGTGAAAGGCTCAGAGTCCAAAGATCTGAGTTTGTTCACAGACTTGTCACTGACATGTTCTCTGGTTCCCATACTTCTACTTTTCTTTTCCAGATCTTTAAAGGCAGGGAAAGAAACTTCATGCTTCAAGGGTTTTCTGGACTTAGAGTAAATATTTGTTAGACAGCTAGAGATTCTCAAAAAAAAAGGATATTATGGAAGTAGTTGTTCATTTATGAGCATATTTGGTTTGTTTTCTAGCATTTTTTTCCACCATTTAATTATCTGTCTTTTAGAAATTTGCCAGAATTTCTATTTTCCCAAATCTCTGCTTGTGCTGTGTAGGTTTAGAGGCAATTCAAGAGAGGTGTCTAAAGGGCACCTAAGGAAATACATTATTGTACAGCTCTGTGTGAGCTAAGAGATGCTGCCATGCATATTATCCTGTGCATCTCATTGCAGAAAGCATATGGAACCCATCTAAAATTTAGACTATGTATTTTTTTAGAAAATCACTCATCCCCTCCCCATGTCTGTGTGAGAGCATGTAGCGATGCTCTTTATTTAAGCACACATCCCACAGTTCTTGGATCCAAAACATTCCCTCTCAACTTTCTAACCAAAATATTGTGGTGTGTTTGTCTAAGTTAGCCTTGGTGCTGCAGCCTCCTGCCTCAGTGTCTCCTAACCCACAACTTCTCCCTTTCTCTGTGTGGGAGCCATAACCTTTGTGGGAGAGATGAGCTCCTCGAATGTTTGCCTTCAGTGGATCCGCTGGGATGCAAAGCTGGTGTCCCACCTCTTTTGGGACTTGATGGTTGGCTGTAGGCATGTGAGCTGCCAGATTCTCCTGCTGTGCATTTGCTCTGCACCTCTGCTGTGAGAGTGCAGGGGGAAGGGGCTGTGGTAAAGGAGGGGTGTGGGTGGAAGATCTGCTCTTGGTCTTAGTGAAGTTTCTGGTAAGCTGGTCACATGAAACAAAAGATACATCAGCTCCCTTCCCCCATACCCCAGTGTTTCTTGGCTCTGCACCCAAACTAGCAGCTGATCACGTGATTTACTTGTAAAATGCAGTTAAAAAAAATAAATGGTGCCCTTGCAGATGGGAAACTAGGGATGGGAGAGCTGGACGGGGGCTGCCCTGTGTGCAGCTGGGGCTGCCATCAAAGGGAACGGGGATGTCTCCCCGCCGAAACTGGGGGGATGTGGGGCTGCAGAGGAAAGTGCAAGCTGCGGGAGGCAAAATGGAGAAGAATGTGCTGAACCACAGCCTTACTGGGGGAAGGAGGTGGGCGTGCTGCATGTGGGGCAGGGACAAGGAAAGGGAGGGCTCTGTTACACGTAGTGTGGGGGGGGCTGTGCTTTGAGAGTTGGGCTGCACAAGCACTCTGGACTGAAGGTCTTCTTGCAAGAAACAGAGTCTGAAATAATCGTGACAGAGAGTTACAGTCATTTTTGCTCTGGCTTGGTGCAAAAAAGGGAAGGTTGTTTGACCATTCACAGCTGGGGAGCTCAGCGTTTTCTGTTTTGAAAACTTCATTAATTTTGCTAGTTGTGTTTGCACCCCACAGTTCTTCTTTTCTCTGGGATATAGGCTTTTGAAAGCTTTTTAAATTACACTAAGCTAATATGCCCCAGAAGAGCTAAAATAAGCTGTTACGCTTATCACACACTTAGTGGGGACCTTCAAGCAAATGCCCCCAATGTGCCAGGCTGGCCAGCAGGGCAGTCACACCATTCTTAGGGGGTGTGCAATTACACCACATTTCTTCCTGTGTTAGGGCTGTGATGGGTGCACTAATGCCTCCTGGCCACAGCAGATAATATTCATGCCCTTTGCTGTGCTTCTAACAGCCTGACAGAATTTGTCATTGGTGATCTTCATAGCTTCAGATTAGGAGGAAGGTGGCTGCATTTTTGTTCTTGTCAGCTGGAGGATGTATTCTTTCAGAGGGGAGCTAAAATCTGCTGCTGCAGGAATGGTTGCCAGTACCTCCCACTGCAGCACTGATTTTCCTTGTGTTCCATCCCACCCTGAGCAAGGAAGAAGTTCGTAAAGCAAGAAATGGCATTCTTTGCAGTAGCCAATGGAACAGGTGGAGTTGGTGAATGATGGGTAATTTTAATGGTCTGTTTGTAGAATTCTTAATTGTTGCAGCAGACTGTAGGTACCAACTTCGTGGCTGTAGGTGTTAATCTAGCACACAGCTTTGCAGGCAACCTCTGAACAGAAACGTTTCCTTCCTACCCATTCACCACCAACCCTGGAAGGGTACTTCTTTCTATGACTTGCTTCCATCATGTTGACATGAAATAAACTTGATGGTTAGTAGGAAAAAAGAGGAGGACTGAAATTCAAGTCAGAGTCTCTTGGAAATTCTTCACTGATTTTTAGCAACTAAAGTAAATATTTGATGGGAAAGGCAGATAATAATAAAGCAGAATAAAGCAGAGTTGGCACAGGCCTTGTATATCCCACTGGCAGTATGGGAAAGATGATTGGGGAGATGGAGAGATGATTATCTTGCCAGCAAGAGAGACTGATATGCCCTGAGAAATGTGGACCACAAACAGGGCTCGTGCAGGAGATGGCATGTATGTCATGTCAGATTTTATTGAAGACTCTGACTGGGATCTCAGTGGTGCTTTGGCTTCTGTCAGTTGTTCTGTAGGCAGGTATCCTCCACTCTCCTAATGCAGTCATGCTGCTGGCTCATTTGTCAGGGGCTGCATTGACACCAGGGCTTCCAGCTGAATCCACTGGGCTCTACTTGGCTCATTGCACTTTGCTGAGTAAGACTGGGAATAGTAAAGCTTTTAAAACAGCCTGAAGAGCAGGGCTGCAAGAGCCTGTGGCTAGTGGGGAGGGGGCAGTGTGTGTTGTGGAGGGATGTCTCATGAAGGGGTTTACAAAATGCTTCCCTGAGTGCTGTAGAAAGGTCAAAAGGAGTTCCCTTGCCCAGATTCTGAGTTTATCTCAAGTTTGAAGCCAAGGACTGTGTCTGCAGTAGATGGCTGGGGTGCTTGCTCCCTCCCCTTCCTGAATGCCCATGCAGTTGTATTTCATGTTGCTTTGAAGTGCTGGCTTTGGTCAAACTGTGGGATCTTCTGCAGGTGAGAGCCTGCAGAACCTGGTTATCATTCTCTCTGAGATAGTGAAACACACAATATGGCTTTATCTGTGCCTTTGTAGGCAAAGAATGGCATGTTAGGCTTGAGCACACTTAATCTGCCCACATCATTAATTGCAACAGAGATCACTCTCACCTGTATCAGTGAGCCTGTGCTGATTCACTAGTTTGACCTCCTCTGATTCTTGGAAGTTCCTGGAAAGTTGCTGGTGGTTGTGAGAGACCGAGCTCCCCACTTCCTCTTGTGCACATCGGTGTGCTGCTGGTTTGCTTTGTAAGGTGTACAGTAGCTAATACTCAGGGTATGTGTTCCTGTTGAAAACAAGTGGATAGGAATTCTCTTTCTCTTACCAGGTCCACCTGCTGGATAATTCAAAGAAAAAATTTTGACAAGTTGTTAGCTGATAAACTGAGAAATACACACGTGAATAGAAAAGGCAGCTTTGAGTGACACCAAGTGTAGAAAGTGCAATGTCAAAGGTGAACACTATGACTTTTTTAAAAAGATTCCTCTCTTCTAGGTATTTTAATAGCTTTTTTGCTTTGGCCCCTGTTGTATACATATTAGTATCTGCCTTCAGTCAAATTATCTTTGCAAGGTAAGTACAAGGTAATGAAATGCAGGAAAAGAGAATAAATTGCCTTGGCTCCACTCTTCAGGATGCTCATTTGAGATACAAATAGAATTATGTAAACCATGATTTCTACTCTGTGGTGTTCTAAGTCTAATTTCTGTGTTACTTGAACAGAAAAGTAGAGACTGTGCTATGTTTATGTAGGTTGTTTCTTTCAATTTGTTTGTTTTAGTTTCCCAGTACAGTAATACCAAGGGGTTCACAGATATTAGTGTGTGGAAACAGAGCTTGTGACCAATGGTGTGCACTTAAAGTTGTCTTTAAGATCCATATGTATATGTACTGCTAGGGATCATATTACACTTTTACCCATGGAGTTGTTTCTTTCTGGGAAGTAGTGAGAGCATGGGAAAAGGCTGTTACAAGGTGTTGATGTTAGTGGTTTTACTCGAGGAAAGGCTTTCAGAGAATATGTTTGCCGGCATTTCCTGAAAGAAATCTTATATTTGTTTATTGTGTCATGTTGGCACTTGAACCTTCTCCTTCTATCTGTAGCTGATGGCAAGAGATGAGGATTTTGCCACTGTCTTGTTTCTCTAGCTTTCACTGGCTGAGAAAAGTGGAGCTTGGCTCTTTCATCTTTACATGCTGGCTCCAGACGTGTGTTCCCCTTGGTGACTTTGTGACTCTTGCACAGTTGCTACTGCAGAGGTGCTGCAGGTGCTGTTTGGGTGTGGGAGCCCCTCCGCCCTTGCACTTGGGACATGGTGGCACTGGGATCATTCTGCACTGAGAGGCTGGAATACAGACTGGCTTTCAGAAATGTCACCTGCAATGGCAGTAGTATGCTGCTACAGATTTATTAATTTTAGCTGGTCTTTGAAATGGCAGTGTAGAAACACTGAAAGGAAAAGGAGAGAGGAAGGGGTCATTATATGCTTATTTTCTTTGCATTTTTTCTTAGGCGTCTGCTCTTAGCTCTTGTCAGAAAGGATATACTGAATCGATGGGAGCCTCTGGTCATTCCTAAGGCCTAGGATGATTTTCTATGTTTGTTTCTACAAATTCTGCAGATGGGGAAGTGGTGTCAGGCTAAGACTTGCTGGTATCCCTGTTTAAGGTGGTGGTTTGGTATGGCATACTGTCCTCTGCTACCCTGTTGCAAATGCTGAAACATGTCAGTTGTTCTATAGTACAGTCTTGCTGGAAAAAAATGAGAGAATATGGGGAGAAGTTTGTGTCTTGAAGTGCAGGATGAGGGAGCTAACTCTCTTTTGCTGGGAATGTCTCAGAGAGGAAGTTTAAATTTAAACAAGCATGAAGGAACCTGAAGGTTTAGACTACTCTCACACTACAAAATGTATTTGATGTAAATTCGATTTCTGTCTTGAAGCAACTCAAAAGATATCTTAGCAGCTGGCACCAATTGACAATCTCCCGGAATTGGCATGATGACAGCAATCAAACTGAATTTATTGCTTTGAGTTTGATTCTTCTTCCGGACTCTTCCCATTCTCAGAAATGTAATCTAGAATGTGTTCCCACAGGAATGATAGTTGTAAGCCTCCCTTAACAGCAAGGACAGAGCATGGTCCTAATGCAGGATAAAGACAGGTGGACTGCAGTGTTGAGCAGCCAGATGGTATATTCCAGTTGAGAATAGAAAGATTATGCATTTGTAAAGGGACAAACACTGTTTTTTTCTTTATGACATAGATTCTTATCACAGAGGTGATTCACATCCAAGTGTTAGTTTTCTTGATGCTTCTTTTTACTGCTTTAGGAAAGAATCTGCTTTTAAAGTGGCTAAAATTTAGGCTGTTAAAAGTTATCCTCTGCTCCTTTATCTTTTTCCTTTCTTTAGGCAGGTGTACTAAATAAAGAGTGAGCTTTAGCCACAAGACTTCAGTATATATATGTATTTTATATATACATTATAATTATATAATATATATTTTATATATATGTATATGTTATCTATATATATAACCAGCACACTATGGTTTGGTAAGGTAAGCCTGTAAATGCTGCAGCAGATGTAGTCCTTTGCACAGGGAACCATTTTGAAACAGTGCTGTGTTTCTAATGCTTGTTGAAGAAAGTATGTTGGAATTAAGTTTTTACACCTTGTTTTCTGGTCGGTGTGAAATTAATAACTTTTACTGATAAATCTTGGTTTATGTCAATAATTATGTTGTCCAGTATTTAAATTAGGTTTTAATGCTGACTTCTACTTCCTCTTGCCAGAAGAATGACCTGAAACAAGTGTGCTTTTGCTCACATTTGTTTCTTAAAGCAGTAAAAAAATTTCAGTGTTCCTTGGGCAGGTGGAGGGGGATGGGATTCAAAAAAGGCACTTCTCTTTCAACCTCCCTGGCCAGTGATCCTTTGTGGAGCTTACGGCAGAGCTGTGGCTGGAGAGCGTGTTCACATGGCAGCTGCCCATGGCTGAAGCAGAAGCCCTCTGTGCATCTCTTGGGAGCAGAAGTCACTCAGGGCATCACAGCTCTGTCTGAAGTCAGGAGGATTTCTTACTGTGCTGCCAGTGCAGGGTGACAGTGTTGGCACCTGACACCTAACCAGCTCCTCACCCGGCCTACTTGGGACTGATCTCCTTTTTGGGTTCATGGTAGGTGTTGTTCTCCAGGCTCTGCCTCTCACAAGCATGCCTCAGCTCCATGCAGACAGGTCTCCCTTTGCTTCCCTGGCAGCCCCTTCTCCTCACACAGCCTCACAACAGGCTGATTAGGCACAGTGAACTTTTTCTTCATCTTCTTGCTGTTGTTGTTATGTAAATGTTCTCACTTGGCAGCTCTAGACTACTGGGATTTGTAGATATCCTCTACCCTGTCTGTGTCTGAAAATGTTCTCTAGGTCCTGGGTACCCTTGGAGGAGAAAGACCTGGTGAGGATGAATCTCCTGCAAAGCAGTCATGCATGTAGTGACTAGAGTAGAAAACTGGGAACTAATTCCTTGGAGAATAATGGAGCCTAGAAAATGGGTCTCATGTTATTCAGCCATCTCTGCCACCGCATCCTTGGGATATCAGACAGAACTGGCCAGACAATAAAATTATTTTCTTAGCAAAGAGTAAGCACTGTGCATACCAGTCATATTCCACACTCTGCTGGAGATTGCCAGGTGTTTGTGAAGTTATCTGCTTCTAGAATTTTATTTCTGATGGGTATACCTTTCTTTAGCATCAAGTTATCCTGCGTATCTGCTGAAGTCTGATGCATTGCGGAAAATCAGGACGAGCTATGATGGTTTTGGTCTGCTGTCTTCTGTACTCAGGCAGGGTTGTTGTTTTAAGCTTCCCAGTTAGAGTTTCTTACAGCAGTGACTTTACTGATTGTGCGCAGCCGTTTCTGCCCATCCATTGTGCATGAAGAGTCCTGCCTCAGTGAGTGGATTGCGTGTTTGTCTAAAATGAAGCAGTTTCATTTTTATAGGTCCTAAACTCTTACAAATGCTGCTAACACAGCCATTCTTGTTTTCTATTTAAGTAAATCAAAATCAAAAGCCATGCCAAAGAAATTCCAGTTCTTTTAAAAGGCATTTTCTCATCAGGTATGTTCGAAAGAAACCCAGCAGTAATGTCACTAAAATGACAGCACTATGTTTGCAGAGCAATGATGTTAAAGGTACTTCAGTTAAATGTAGGTTTTCATGCTGAACAGATATACAAAAATCATACTATATAAAGGACTGATAAATAGATATTCACACTTCAGTTTGTGTATCAAACACGAGTAAGTTTTCTCTTTTTTTAAGCACCATCTTCTTAAGCATTAACATTTTAAGTTTTGCTACAAAAGAGATACATAGACTGCACTTAGCTGTCTGTGTAGAGATACTCATTGCTTCAGACTGCAGATAGAATAATTTTCCAAATAGCAAGATTATTTTTTTTTTGGCTGGAAAACAGTAAATGAATATTAGATGAGTGTTTGTAATATCCTGTACTTAAGTTTTAAGCATCAGCTATTGTTCAGGGCTAGACAGCTCTGTAACGTAGCAGGAAAAGAGCTTAATGAAATCCAATATTTGGAAGCAGGAGGTAGATGAATTCAGACTTGGAACAGCAGTGCCGAATTTTAACAGGAAAGAGAGCTAACATTTGCAGTAATTTCTGTGGGTGTATGACTTTATTTATCACTTGAATTCTTGAATGTGAACCCTTATGTTTTCTAAAGGATATACTTTATTTTAGGCAGATTATGGAAATTACTGGTTGAGTGTCACAGTTTTCTGAAAGGTGGGAAATAGGCCCAACGTCCCAGGCCTAGAATCCTGTCAGGTAGGTCAGATGTGTTGTTATGCTCCTGTTAGCTATGAGGTATAGTTCCACTGTGCATTAGGAATAAACACCTCCACTCCAAAAATGACCAGCAGAAAAAAATTTTATCTTCGGGGCAGAGGGAGGAGAAATTATTTCTTTGGAAGCTCTCGGTAAGGAAGGGATCTTCTAATTATTATTTTAATACAGTTAAGACTACTTTGCATTTTAAAGTTCATACAGACCCTGTATGAAAAGTGTTAAAGCCAACCCATTCACTGCTCTGCTGGACTCAAAAAATTTTGGATATTTTGTCTCCTACTTGGAATAAACCTTTGTTAGACCAGAGTAAGGTAGAAAATTGAGGTTCTGTTTTCATTCCTTACGTATTTGGGTACCGGGTTGTTTCCCATAAGTACTGAATTGACTCTGGCACTCAATTGATAAGAGTCAAATGTTTACACCGTGCCAAAGGCCACCAGGTGATGAAGACCTTTGGGATGGGGTGGGGGAGCGTTTATCAAGTCACTGGTTGGGCCGTGTGCTGCTGCTGCCTGGAGCAGGACGAGTGACCCTGCAGGAACGGGAGCTGTGATCCTCTAGGACTTGCGGCAGGAAACCCGCCCAGCCTGACCTTTCGCTGCTCTCAGTTGTGGCGGCTGGCTGCTGCAGGCTGGTGCTCCCAGGGCTGGAGTGTGCTTTTTCTCTGTGAGTTGTGCTTGAGTTGGCCTGTTTTGTTGCCCTGGAGACAGAAGAGTGTGGTATGCTTTCCCCCCGACCAGAAATAGTTTCCTGTACCTTGTGACCGGAGTGCTGTACTCCTCCTCTGGTCTCTGGCCAGGCTGTGTGGTGCTGGAGGGATGGAGTGTGGGGTGGTGACCTCTTGTCACAAGTTCTGGTGTGGCTGCTGCCCATGAACACTAGCTGCCCTGCCAGCTCCCCTCCCTCTGCACGACGGTGTAGGATTTCAGGGGAGCAATTGCTCTTGATTTACATCTCCCATGGCATTTTGATGGTTATGTCATTTTGTTTGAGCCCTGCTCCTGTCAGCTGTCTGTCCTGACTGTCAGGACTTGGGAGCTGAATAGCACGTGGTGAGCTCTTGCCTCTTCTTCCCCCTTTGCTCAGCTGTTTTTGCTGCCTGCTTCTCTGTGTCCTTGTACTTGGGAACAGATTCTCAGCAAGTATAGCTGTGCACGAGGGCAACGTGATCTGGGCAGATGAAGGATCCCCTTCTGTAGGAGTTCCAAGTAGAGCTGGGAGGGAAAGTGGGGAATTTGCAAGGCCAAAGCACGCAAGCAGGCTGTGGATAGTTTATCTTAAACTGTTGTCCGGCTGTGAGAATCTATCCTGAGTGCAAAGTGTGCAGCGCTGTCTGTTACTTTGCTACTGTGTTTTGCAAAACTTCATTTGTGAGAGATGCTGCTAAAAGGGAAGCAAAGGCACCCCCACCCCTCCCAACTAATGCGGGTGAGAAAGTGCTTGCACTGCACCAAGGCCTGAGGAGCATGGAAGCTCTCCAGGCTTTCTTGCTGCCTCGTATTTTATTGGAGAGTGGTTCTGGCACAGAACTCTAAAATATATGCAACAACAACAATAATTTCCAGGACTGAGAAAGAAGGAGAGATGAAAGGAGTAATTTACCTTCCCCCATCCCTGAACAATAGCAGATGAGGATGTAAGCACATCTCAGCCCTATAATGTATAAATTGGGACATTTTCTATAGTTCAGCAGTGGAAAAGAAGACAGGAATCGTGCAATGCTCTGAGCTTCTATTCGCAGCCTGGGAGAGAAAAGTGTTCTGTGCTGAGATTTGGCTCAGTCTCTGTCTTCTGCTCATGGGGAAGAGAACAATTGCCCAAAGCCTCCTTTACAGAGAGAAGGGAAGATGATGCAGAGACCAAAGAGCTGAACAAGCAATTTTCAGGCAGCGTAGTGCAGTGCAGTTTTGTTGAAGTGGGTGTCCAGTGGGGTTCCTATAAATCAAAGGGTGCTGCTACTGGATTCCTACCAGTGATCTGCTGAGTAGTCCAACCAGCCAAGGGTCCTGCTTACTCCTGTGAAGGTCGTGTGTCACAGGGATACAGAGTCACACCTGTGCTGAAGATCTGCTAGAGAGGAAATGTCAAGAGTGGGCAGGGACTGCTACTTCCCTTTGCTATGTTCTTTAGATGGCTGGGAATGGGAAGTCCAAGGACTGGACATTATTGCTTGTCTTGTTCTAGGCATCTGCATCCACAAACATCTAGATTTTAGCAGCTGCCAGGGCTGCCTAAAAGATTATGTCTCCCTCAGTTCCTTTCAGTCAATCTGTGCTTGTCCAGTGTGAGCATTTCACAGGAGAAGATGGGGTTGTTGTAGTGTAAATTCAGGAGTCAACCACCGCTGCAGAGAAAAGTCTCAGTGGCTAAAAAGCCCCCTGCTTCTTGGCTGAGAAAGGCAGAGTTGTTCTAAGTCCTTCTCCTTTCACTAACTCACACATGCGAAGAGAAACCATTTTTTACTCTCCTTGATATTTTTCTTTAATCCAGCTGAATGTCGTGCTTGAACTGATGTTGCCTTTGGGCTGGAATAAGCATACTTAGCATTTGAGCAGAACTTGCCTGGAGATTTCTAAGTGCGCGATCAGCATTTCACCAGCGAGTCTGTCCCAGGGTGCTGAAGTATGGTTACCTTTACAGTTCACTGAAGCTGGCGGAGTTCTCTACTTCATGTGATGGCTGTGTACTAGCAGGAACTGTGTGTTTCTCCCTCCTACTCTGCCCTTCTTTCGCAGTGTTTCTTTGGAGTGGAAGCAGTTCCTTTTCCCATTTCATGTGTGTTATTTCTTCTGAGACTTTTCCTCCAACTCTCCAGCCTTGGAGAAAGGATATCTCCCAGAAGGGGTCTCACTGGAAGTGGCTTTGCATATTTGAGAAGCTGATGGAAGAGCATTGCCTTTCATTCTGCAGCTACTCACTTTGAATCAAAGGGTGCAATACCAGTTTAGTGCTGGCTCTGTAGTGTGAGCAGCAGTCCTTGTGCAGTCTCAGCTGCATAGCCCTCTCCTGAAATGCCCGTGAAGTTTTGGGAGGCAGACATGTTCCAGCAATTCTCAGCCTTCGGGATGTCTGCTGGGTCACTGTGTTCTTCTCTCTGTTGAGTATGAGCAAGAGCTTAATTCAGAGTTGTGTTTCTAAAACACCTTGTTTCTTATTCTCTTTCAGATCACCAGAAACTGGAACGTGAAGCTCGAATTTGCCGACTTCTAAAGCATCCAAATATTGGTAAATTTCCTTGGGCTCAGAGGGGTAGGGGTGAGACAAGAGTAGCAATGTGTCTCAGCTAGCATGCTGTAAGAGAACAGATGTAGTCTGAATGTTCACAACAGCTTGTCAAAGTTGAAATCATCTCAATAGTTTATCTCTCTAACAAATTGTGCATTCAACCCTGTCCCATGCCTTAGCATCCTGCCCCAGACGTTCACCAAAGAGTGCCGTGCTCCTGCCTGCTCACCCCTGCAGAGCTGTCCCTGCTCTTTGGGTGAGGCATGACTCTTGTCTGCTCATCTGACATTCTGCAGTGGAAGTGGGGTGTTGTGTTAGTTTTCTCCACATCCATCCTGTTTGTTCTCCTTGGCCCTTACTGACCAGTCAGTTTAAATGCTGTATTCAGAGACAAGCCTGAACTTAAAGGGGGGTGGGCTAATACTTCAGCTCGTCTCATTGCAGTGGCCACTTACTCTGAAAACAAGGGACCAAGACTGAACTGCCTATATTGAAGGGGGGAAAACAAAAGGGTACTGGAGCAAAGGGAATAGTTTGTCTAAAAATAAAGAGGGAGGCAAAATAAGGCACGACGTAAAAAAACCTACCTTATTTACTGAAATGTAGAGAGAGGTCATGGATTTTTATCTAGTTCCGAAGCACCATGGAAGCCTGGAGATTTAATAATCCTCTTTTTAGCTTTTTTAAATAAATAAAGCCTCTAGGATCCTAGCTACAATCTGATTTGAGCTAATTTATTTGAGAAAACATTAAGAAATACCAAACTGCTGCTTTTAACCAAACCACAGTTAAATATCCATTCCTGGGAAGACTATGATGTATTACTTTGTATTACTTTTGTATAAATCAGTCAGTGGAGTTAATACTTTAAGGGCATCTCTCTGGTCTTCTGACTTTCAGCTTTGTAATCATTTGCTCCTGTCCTCAGAAGGCCTGGGAGAGGAAAGGGGCCTTAGAGCATACCCCATGGACTGGCATCTGTGCTCTATTCCGTGTGTGATCAACAAGCAGTTTCCACAAGCTCAGGACCTGACTTACTGCAAAGTTCCTTAGCAGCAGCTTTTAATCAGAAAGTGCTGTCTTGCATCTGAGTGTAGTTGTGATGTAGGTATGGCTTGAGAGGAGCAGGGGCCACCTTCTGCAGTAATTTGCACTAAAGAATATATTAGCCAGTAAATTTATTGCTCAGCAGTATTCAGACTGACTAAAACTATAGTTATTGCACTTCATTTGCCCTGTAAGACTTGCTATACTTAGTTTAGTAGGTGATGTCACTTTATATTTTGACCTTAACTTCACTTCCTTAATCTCTCCTTTTTATAATTTCTTACATCTTTTCTTTCCAAACCTCTCACAGAGTAAATCTTATACACAACAGGAAAACCACTCTTACAAATAAACAGCATGGACAGAGAAATATATCACATTCCTGGTTCAATTCTGCAGTTGTAATGAGTGGCAGCACTTGTCTCCTGTTCTGTTGTGGTTTGGAAAAGACAGTCTGGGGGAACGTCAGTGGTCCCTTGCATTTTCTACAGAGAATTTCCTGTCTTCCTAGAAAGAACAGTTTTTCTTTTAAGAAAAGGAACTAGTCATTGTAAACTCAATGAGTGCTTACAAATAAAAATAAGGGAATTAATTTTTATGCCTACAACACAGAATCAAAGTGCATTGAATAAGACCTCAAGAAGTCGTATGGTTCATTCAGCAGTCCTGTGAAAATCTTTTATTGTTGGTTCCAGGCATGTTTGTACTTAGAAACCTTTAATCCTTTCACAGCCCCTGGTGGCAGTCTTTCAAATGTTTCATTTTCCTGTCAGTTAAACATTAAAAACATAATTTGCCTTTCTCTTAGCTTGTTGTTTCTAGTTCTATCTGGAGTATCAGGGGAAAGTAGTTTTTCTTTCTTGTAACTATCTTTTACATATTTGAAGACTGTTATCATGTCTCTTTTTAGTCTTTTTCTTCAGACTAAACAAACCCAGTTCTTTCAATCTTTTCTCATATGTCATGTTTTCTAGACCTCCAGTCCTTTTTTTTTTTTTTTTTTCCTTTTTCCCCTCCTCCTTCTCTGGACTCTCTCCAGTTGCTTCATATATTTCTAGAAGTGTGATGCCCAAAATTGGACATGACTGAGGTCATGTCCGTGCTGTCCAGAGGGGAAAGAATTACTTCACCTGTCCCACCAAAGATGTTTGTTTTGTACATCAACCTTTGAAGCTTTTCATTCAAATATATTGTTGATGCACATTTGTTTTTTGACACATTATTGGTCCAGACTAGTTTCTGCACAACTTCTGGCAAGCAAATAATTTTTTTCTTGTATAAATGAGGATCGCTAATGAACTGACTGTATATTACCTTTGTCTTTATTAAGTCAGAAAAAAGAAGAAATCTAGTCTGGGGGTTTGCCTCTCCATATTTGTCAAAACTATTTTGATTTATCTTCTGATAGTGTAAAGGGGTTTCAGCTCCCACAGGAACGTGGTCTTTGATAACAATGCCATGTATTGAATCATGTAGCTAGCTAATAACACTGTTGCATACTGTTGAACTCCAGTCAAACTCTTGAAGATATCACTTGATACATTGTTCCAGTTTGACAGTGATCGATTTTGAGTATTTTTCAATGAGTTGTATACACTGTTGTCAGCTAGTTCTGATTACACATTTTTTCGTAATTGCTTGTGCAAAGAGCATGTAAGATGCTGTCAGAAGCCTTGCTGAAGTCCAGATGCTACATGCATTGTTGCTTCCCTGTTCCTTGGACTTGTTATTTTGTCATAGAAAGGAAACATGTTGTTCTGATACAGTGGGGTTTTTTTCCTCAAAATGTGTATTAGCAGTTAGTAATCACTAAGTTAGTGGCATTCCATGTTGTAAACTCTTCTGAATGAGCGCTTGGTGTGTTGCCTCAGTGTGGGCTGTGTAACAGTGTGAGTAACACTGCACAAACCATAAAGAATTCTACAGCTTTTGCACTTGCTTTCAATTTCAGCTTTTGTTGTTACTGTTTTTGTTGCAAACTGTGTTGCAGCAAATCAACAGGACCTGAGCCTGTAGCAAGTCTGGGGCAGAAAACTGGAAGTTAGAACTCTGTCAGGCAGGCTGCTTTTCCCTCCTGCCTGTACACAGGATATAAAGCAAGCCTGTTGTTGAACTTGTGGTCTTATGCATTTACAGCAGGACAGTTGATTCTGAACGGCAATGCAGTGACCATAACACTGCTACTCTAATAAAATAAAGATTTCTCTAGATACAAAGTAGAAGTGATATTTTTATTTGGTGGGGGTTTTTGTGGGTTTTTTTGGGGTTTGTTTTGTTTTGTTTTGTTTTTTGGTTTTTTTTTTAATGACTGCTTTCTGAGTTATCCTAACATGCCTTCATCAAATATCAGCTCTAATTACAGGCTTTGGCTCTGTAGCTGAGTGTTTGGCTTGTCTTTAGATGCACATTATGGCCAAGGTAATCACAGTGGAGTAAGCCTTCTAAAAGCTTAGTGTTGCAATAAGGGTTTTTTTTGTCTGGACAACAGAAAGTTGACTTGAGGCAATTTTCCTCTGATTTCCAACTTATGGTATGCGTGATATGGATTGTGTCATTATAGCTGGTCAGACTTCACTAGAGTAAGGACTTATTTCCCTCAATTTCAGTTTGTTCTTTCTCCTTCTGACAGCTCCTAGAGAACTTTGCATTCTGGCCCAGAGAGACATTTGCCAGCCATGGTCATCAAATATAGCAGAATTGGACAGAGATCAATCAGTGATCTGTTCTTTTCAAAAAAGGCACCCATTACTGGGGATATGGATGTGTAGAAGAGGCAGAAGACAACATCATTAAAACCCCACTGTCCATAAAGAGATAAAGTGCCTGTGGAAGTTGGCAAGAGTTATGGCTCTGTGGGAAATTACACTTCTAGAACAACTTGGTGTTCCAGAAGTGATTCACTTAGGTATAGATCTTGTGACATCAGACATGGATGTATTTGTGAACATGTAGAAGAGAATGATACAGCAGCTTCCTCCTTAATTCCCGTTTTGCTGGAAAGAGGCAGATTTCTATAAGAGCACTCATAGCCCTGACCCTTCATTTGCAGATGCTTTGCTGCTGTGCCACTGAAAGTTGTGCAATTGCTAAGATCAGAGCTAAATTTGCAGTGTCTTGAATATCAACTCCTGCTTACAGGAACAGCTCTTTTGGTCTTCTACTTAGTTGAAAACTTTAATTAGTCTGAAAATCTGAATTTGATTTTCAAGTCCTGTAGTTCATCCACTACAGACATTGTCTTTGTGAAACATTCATTTTTTCCCCATGCTTCCTGCTACCCATCAGAGGTTTAAAGCAGTATCAGAGCTGGGAACCCTATAATCTTCCTGCAGGTTTGTTCAGTGCAGATATGAAGTTAGAAACATGTTAAACATGACCTTTCCTGTCTTATTTCCCAAAGCAATAATGATGCAAAATTCAATCAAAATTATCATTCATAGTTTTGAAAAGTCTTTTCTAGCATTCTCCTACAAAGGTAGGGTTGTGATTTGTTCAGTGTACAGAGCAGAAGTCTTCTCTGTGTGTGGATTTTGTCCACTGTGTTGTTAGGTCCTGCCCTTCTCCTAAATTTTCTTTGTTGTGGCAGTCTAGACATGGGCCTCTTTTCTGGATTTGTCATCACTTGATCTGTATTTTTTCTTTGGTGTTTTTAATCTAACTGTACAAAAGAAGTTCTTGAATATCTTTTGTTCATAGTTGGAACTGAGCACTTCTGGTTGGTCATTGTGCCCTAGCTCATGGCAGCCCATTGCTGTGAAGAACTGCATGCATTAGGTCTTGAATAATAAAGCCACATGTTTTAAGAGAGGTTGGTTGTAGCCTAAGAGCCAGAGCCAAAATATTTTTCTGATTTCTGCCTTTGTATCCTCTGCTGAATGCTTCAGAGTTAATTTCTTTGAGGGAATTTATAGCAGTGGTGAAATGCTGTCCTCAGCATATATCAGAATTATTGCTTTTTCAGGTTTTTCCTACTTCAGACTTCTCCAAAAATATGCTTGCACCTGAATTCTTCTTATTTTAACTTCTATCCGTTGGCTTTTCTCAGCACAAACTTACAATTTTGGGCATGTCCTTATTTAAAATGGGGAGAAAATGGTATAGAAATCTCCTGTGGATTAGAAGAAATTCTTTTGACCCTGTTGAATTTTATTTCCTTTGACAAGTGGTCTGTCCTCCTCCTACCTCTGAGTTGTGGGGGTGATTTTGATGGATGTGCATAAGAAAAGGGCTCCAGTTTGTGTGCCCTTAAATGATGGTTACAGCTGAGGTGTGAAGTGGGACAAAGACATAGAGAAGGATGCTGTGCTTCTGTGTCCAGCCCAGCTGGATTATCCCACGGCACTCATAGTGAACCTTTGGGAAACAGAGTGTGTGGATCACGTCTGCAGACTTACTGGATTTGTTGTCTTGGTGCTATCTGCCACAACTTCAGGTTCCTTCATTCCTCATTTTAACATACTAGTCTTGATTACAAAGCCATCAGTATTTCCCCCTGCTGCCATTTGGAACGTTTTCCTATCACCTTTTCCTTAACAAGAGATTTGAATTGCTTCTTTAGTGAACAAGAAAAAAACTGTAGGCTGTGTTTTGCTGTAAACAGCAGATTTCCTTGTTTTCATTTGGCTGCAGGCATCCAGACTGCCTTTGCATTTGGGACAGAAAGGATGTAATGTGCAAAGAATAGTTAAAATGCAGAGGATTCTCCAGTGTTTTGGCCATGATTGCTGCCCTATGGATACTCAGTGGTATCCAAGTGGGATGCTCCCATGCATGGCTGGCTGTTTAAATCTGCTGCCCTGCAATTTCTATTGCTGAGGGACTGTTTCTGGTGCAGAGGGAATGGTACGGGGAAGGTGGAGTAGGGGGAAAAGAGACCTTGTAGTAAGAGTTATGCTTTTAGACTCTCTCAGTTACTGAGCAGCTTTTCCTTGGAAGTGTCATGGTGCTGTCTGAGAGGACAGCAAGTTGCTGAGCTTCCTAAGAGGTCAAACAGTAATATTCTTGGACTTATACCTTTAACCTGCTCTCCTCCTACCTTGTCAAAAGGAAAAAAAAAAAAAACACCAACCAGCCAACAAATGCTCAAAAATCCCTCAAACAGACTGTCAGCTGAAGTGAGTTCCTGCTACAAACTTTGAGCCTTTGAGCTGCAAGTTGCCATTTGTTATTTCTAGTCTCTGTACTGTTAGAGATTTAGATGAGTGCCCATGCATGTTTGCCTGATGGAATGTTCTCCAAAACCCCAGGCAGTCCACCTTTTCATTTCTCATTCTGATTATCACAGTTAATTATTTCACTATTATTTATATCTGCATATTTTCTTCTTTCACTGCCACCTCTTCCTATAGCTTTTCCTCTGGTTTTAAGAAAACCATTTCTCCATAATCCATCTCAATTTGGGAATGGAGTAATAATTGCATTTTTTCATTGCCAGGGGATATATTTATTCTGTATGTCTCTCTGGTCTGTACTAAAGACATATTTGGATTCCATTATTCATCCATTTAGCTGTGAGATTTATCTGTATGCAAGCAATCCCTTAAAAAATAAATAGTGGGGTGAGGGCCAGATTCTGTGCACTCAAAGGTACTGCAAAACTCAGAGGAGGACTCCCCTACTTCCTGCCTTCCCCCCCACACTGAGGAATGGAGAGAGCCTCCTTTGGGCTCCCTCTGCCCAAGGCCTGATGGCAGCAGGGGTGGCTGCACTCTGGTCAAATCCTGCAGGCACAGGCGCCCTTTGGAGCCTGTGGCCGTGCCAAGGGCTCCTGGCTGTCCTGGCAATGCGAGGCACGAGCTGAGAGCATCAGGGTCACACAGCAAGGTTTGGGCATGGCAGGCACAACACCTGCCTGCATGGATTCATCCCTGATGGCAGAAATGCCAAGATGCAGAACATTGTATGAGAGAGCTAAAATTTGTCATGGCCACTACCGTATTTTTATTAATTTTGATAAAGTGGATGTTCTCTGCTTACTTTGAGACACCAGTGGAATTGGCGTGTTATTATTTTTGGGTGTTTTTAGAAAAGGCTCTCATATAATACTAGTGGTAATCAGAAGTACTTTGCTTATCTGCTGTGTGGCTAATAGGAAATTATTAATAACAATTCTGGATGGTCATGATTGCACTGTTATCAGGAGAGCAGGAAATATTCCTGTGGAATATTCTCTTGCCTCATCTAATGTTTAAGTAGGGCATTCTAGATGTTATGTGTTGTGTGCTGAACTTCAGCTTTTCAATACAGACATTATAAAATCAAAGGAAGAATAGCATTTAGTTGGCACTGGAATGTTTTTTAAAAATACTTTGTGTGGTTTTTTTCTTTTTTACTTTGCTTTTTACTTCTGCAGAAAGATAGGTTTCTTAACAGGAAAGGTACTGCTCTGCCTGCAGCCCCTTTCTAGGCTGTGAATTTCTGTGCATAAGGGAATTTCCCAACTGGGCACAACCTTAGCCCATTTTTTAGGGCTGGAGAGTTAAAAAGGTTACAGTAAGAACGATGGTGAGGGGGACAGGAGATCCACCTCTGTGCTTGTGGGCCTTTTCATGCTTCCTTAGCACTGTTCCTTGCCTTTCTTTGCAGAGCCTGCAGGAGGTTGGTTCTGCCTGAACCTGAGCAGAGTGTTAACAAATCCTCCTTCTCACCACTTTCCAAAGCTTTGGAACTGCAGTAGGTGTAAAATGCTGTGTGCTTGGGGAGTTTGCACAAGCTGGTATATGTCCAGCATACCCTGACCTCGCTGTGTCAGATTTGGGAGAGGAGGGAAGGAGAGCACGTTTCCGAGGGTCTGGTGAACAGCAGCCCGCTGTGTCCTGTTAGCTAACTGTCCTGCTGCTGGTCACTGCTCTGACAAAGCTGGGCATTAGCTGCTGGGACAGATGATTTCTAGAGGATTATTTGCATTACACAATTTAATGCTTTTTAATAGCGAATTTTTAATTAAAAGGAGAGTCCTTTTGGAAGCAGCCTGAGCAGCTGCAACTGAATTTTGTGTGTTTAATGTAATTAGAGAAACAGCTGGGGTGGGAGCTGAGCACCCAGCTCACAGTCACAGGTTGGTGGTGGCTCCTTGCGGGACAGACATCCTGAGTGATGTGAAGCGTGCAGGAAGTGTCCTGGCACACAGCCAGGCTTGGAGATGGTGGGACAGTTCCCGTCTTGGCTGCCCAGGCTGGTGAGCAGCTGGGGAAGCAGAGAGTGTGGGTGGTAGCCATCTGCCTCAGTTCACTTGTCACTTGTGCTGCCATGGACAATAGTGCTCAGTTTGCAGTCTGTCGGGCCATGTGTATTTGTAATAGTTTCAGTACCTCCTGGCACATTGCAGAGTATCCATGGAAGGGACATCAGGTAGATTTTACCCTCCAGTTTTATTCTGCTGCTTCTGGTTTGCACAATGTCTTGAAATAAACCCTTGCAGAATCTTAATTCCCCCATTTCTCCATGATACAGGAAAATGTCTGATGTCTGGTTGAAAGTTGCTGAAAAGTGAAGCTGTGGTTTCTCCTAATGAGTGGCTGATGTTTAAATAACATGGTTCAGTCCAGAAGATCCCAGAGCACTTCTGAGTTTGCACTACTAAGGCTGCATGGAAGAGTTCCTGTGTTGCAATTACCGTGACCCAGGAGACAACCATAAACCTCTGCATTGTCTTTTATTGGCTCTGCAACACTGGCAACTTAATTTGAGAGCCCTAAGTATTCCATTATGCACTCGATGTGTGTTAGTGCAGAGGTAGTTGGCTGCTACTGTCCTTTATGTGCCCATAGTATCAAAATGCTTTACACTTTGGAGCACCTAGATTTTGCAGACAAGATTACCTGTAGCTTGAACACTTTCCCTAAGGACAGACAAAGACCACTGATAGGTAGGAGCAAGCAGATTTCATCCCATGTTACCTTTTCCTGATTGCTGCATAAAGATACTGAGAATTGTCCTGTGAAATTCTGCTTCTATACTTGCTTTTTGTTGCAACTTTGGAAACTTCTTTGCTTTAAGGTATTTACTTGCAGCAGGTTGCCTGAAATCACCCTGTGTTAACGAGAGCCTGCCTGCCCCAGCCATGGGCTAAGTCCCTGTACAGCCCTGCTCTGCTATTTCCTGCGGATATGGGATACAGGGAATGTTCATCCTGGGGCTTACATGGCAGGCATAAATCCTCCTGGCCTGTTGTGCTTGACATAAGAGTAAAAAGATAATAATATTCAGCACACTGGACAGAGTGAAAGGGAGATGTGGGTCAAAGCTAGGCTAGGCATATTCTGTGTTTGTGACTCCAATACCAATTAGCCTTATAGACATGACCTGTTAAAAGCCTGTTGCTTTTCAATGTCTTATGTTCTTGTAGTTCGGGTGGATTTTTACAAAATTTGATAGCTCTTTTCTGATTTCTTCATTATTCACTTCAACTTTTGCATTCACAGAGCCTTGCTTTGCGTGACTCAGCAGCAATTTGCATTTGTTGTTAGGCTGGTGCAGTTTGTTATGAAGGAGATTTTCCTCTTATGTTCAGTTGGTTTGTATCACACTCAGGCATCAGAGAGCTGAGGCTCTCTGTACTGGGTCACTTTATTCAGGCAGGGAATGCAAACCATATGGCATGACTGTTACTGCGTTGCTGTTTTCCACGAAAATGCCTAATTTTTCCTCTTTAATATAATAGCTTATCAGTATTATTTCTTTCTAAAATAAAAAAGGTAAGTGCACAAGTGTTTTGGAACACTTTGAAGTAGCAGCTTGAAGTTCTGTTCTTGAGGCAAGATTTCCAGTGAGACTCTGAAGACAGCAGGCGGGGAAAAGTAATGTTCACAGCAGATGTTCTTAGAAAGTGCTTGAACTCCAGTCCGTGCTGCTGTTAGGTGCAGTAACCACAGCATGTCCCCTTGAGCCATTCAGTGTGGTATCAGGCTCTTTGCAAATGCCCTGGATTGCGTTAAGGCCTTGGACCTTACACACACGCCCGCACAAGAGAGAAAAAAACTTGCCCTAACTTGCAGGGTGTGCTGAAGATCTGAGTTTTTGAGGAAGGGGAGCCATTTGGTATCTTTGTTTTTCTGTTGTTAGTTACTTTTCCCAAAGACCAATGTTGTGAGAGATACTCCCTGTACAGGTAAAATCAGTTTACATAGGATAAGGCTGGAGAAGACTGAGGGAAGAAAAGGATGCTTAGAGCAGTTAGCTAGGTTGTGTCTTGTGTGTGTCTCACAGCTCTTTAACAGTGCAGTTACGTGTGTGCATTTAAAATTGGAGGGACAGCTTTGAGTAGCAGACCCTCGGTGGAGTGCCACTGCAGTTTCACATTCAGGAGATAATTTAAAAAACCCATTAGGCTATCTTTGTGGCTTGCTGAAAACATTGTTTCATCAAGATGCTGTATTGAAACCACAATATTGAAACCACTTTTTCCTTCCAGAATCTATGTGCTTCTTGGCAGTAGCATCCAAGTGGTGATGCACACTTTCTCCTGACGGAGCAGCTGGTTTGGTTGGAAAGCTTTCTACCTACCAGTCTGTAATTGATGCTGCTCCTTTGGACAGCATTTGTTGTGGCAGTGCTTACTAGTGCTCTGTGGTTTTTTAGGTATTATTTCGAAAGTTATCTGTAAGACTTGTTAGTCTTACAAAATTAGATGTGCTTGTGAACTCTACAAAGTCTCTTTTTTCTTTTTGTATGGATGGGACCTTTTTTTTTTTCTCCCAAATAAAACTTTGGGTGAAGTCTTTCACCATATCCTGTAATTGATTTAGTGCCGTGTTGTCTGACTTGCTTCTTTTTTCTTTTCTACTCCCCTCTCTGTCTGTTCTTGTGAACCTAACCATTGTTGTAGATCCATCAGAGATCTTTGAATGGGAAGAGTCATCAGGTGACTCCAGCTGTGAGTGGTTTGGCAGGGTCTAATTTCCTACATCTAAAAGAATCCCTGTGTTAAAAGGGTTTGGCTAGGAAGGAAATACGTTTTGAATTGCTGCTTCTTGGTAACAGAATCAGCTAATAGAAATAATCCACCTCATCTTCTGGTGAATAGAGTGAGAGGAGCTTCCTTGGCAAATACTGATCTCTTTTTAGTTTGGTTGTATTTTGAAAGACACTCTGTTACTGTTGTGCAATTTCCCTCTTGCTGCAGCTTGAGACTCCTTTTGTCATGTGAGCAGTTGTCTAGCCTACCATGCTAGACACATGCATCACTGGTCCCCTGATGAGTGAAAAAAAAAAGAGTACTGTAATATTTGTGAAGAAAAGTTTAATTGAGTGAATGCTTTTGTTTTTATTTCTCTGTTTTTCTTATTATGGATAATCAGGTTTTGGGAGTACTTTGCCCTCCAGTGTCTCCATATAATTATATTTTTCACTCTCTTGTAACCTCTGTCAACAGGTTATACAGATATGAGCAACTTTTGTGGGCTCTGCTCAACCACTGTGTTAAAGCTGAACTTAGGGTAATAAAGGAGCTGTTAGTGTGTCAGGAGCAGCAGCCTGTGGAAGAAATGGGATCCTCCTTTCATGGGAAGATGTTTGAAACAGAGGACAGCCCAGTACTTGAGTTTTGCTCTTGGAAATGGCATTTCGGCCATTGGAACTGGGCCATTTGGGAACCTGTGTTTTGCCTTCAGGTGGAGGACATTTGCACAGGTTATCTTTAAGCATAGAGGGCTCTATACTCTCTGGATGGTGAAGGTATCAGATGCTTTCTTATGTTTGTGTTTCTTCATGGTGAATACTCACACAATGTGGATCTTATTTGTGAACCACCAAAGTGGAGAGGAGGCACAGAAACTTTTAAAATGTTTTTTATTATTCAGTTATTTCTGAATATATGCCATTTCATGGACTAGCTGAATAGTTTTGGAAAAGGCAGGTCATGTTTTTAAGCTAATCATCCCTTAGTTAGGGATGTTAGTACTGTAGTAGAAAACAGGGCATTTTAACTTCGCATGTCAGCAAAGTCTGTCCATTGCAGACTCCTTGCTAGTCAGGAAAGCTCTTGTGGCTCTGCAGGAGGATAGGGAAGCAAAACGTTAGGGTGAAAGAACACTAGGTTTTATTTCTGTTCTGCTACTGGTGTTGCTTTTGTTTCTTTGCATCAGTGTGCAGTTAGGGCTGGAATTGAGAGTCACGAGAGTTTTGATACTTTCAGACTTTTATTTTGATCCTTTCTGACTCCCCTTATTGCTGTCCCGCTCCACGCTTAAAGCCTACTATTCTGAGCTGTCACTCATCATTCCTGTGCAAGGTGGTGGTGCCCAGTGTAATTCTTCCTTTTCTGGATTTTGCTATTCTACCATTACTCCCTGAGCTTCATTACCTCAGCAGATGAAGTCCCAGGCAGATTTTATTCCAGCATCATTGAGGGCTGTTATGAGGAGGCAGCTCCCTTGTTAAGTTAATGACCTGTGTCCTGCCTTTGAGGCCTTCTTTTGCTTGCAGCCCTAGGGTGGTGCACAACGTCAGTATTTATGAACTGTCTCTGTCATCTTGTCATGGTTCCTCACCTAAGGACACTAGTAGTGTTTTACTGTCCTTGAAGGCTCTTTTTGCTGCCTCTGCCAGTCTCTGCCAGCTGAATTGCTACTTCCTTCCCTTTTCATAATGTAGCTGACAAAATTGCTTTCCTTGGGACAAAGGAATAGCACCAATCAGCTCATTTGTGTTTTATTTTCTGATGTAATTTGCTGTCCGAGTGTTTGCATCAAAGTTTATCATTTACCATTCCTCACTTCTACCTGCCAACATGTTCACGTGTCTTTTTCAAGGCTGCTGTTCTCAGCATGCTGGTGGCTGTACTCCTCCATTGTGATATCTCTCATGCCACTCTCCTCTGTGCTTGGTGGTTCTTGCAGTGCCTTGGTGACCATTTAGGTGCCAGAGGAAGGAGAATGCTTCTTCATGCTCACTGTGCATCTCCAAACATGACCTTGTTAGTACATTCAGCTTTCCTTGAAGTTTCTCCATCTGTTCATAACATCTCTCGGCAGACTTTTGCCTGTGTTCTGGGTTTCAGCTCTTGCTGATGTGCTTTTGTCCTGGTTTCACCTCAAGCAGTTTTCACTGGAGTGAAACTGCCCTGCACTGGCAATCCAAGTGTCTTTTTCAGCTGCTTTCCATCCCGTTTCCAATCTTGAATGGAAATCTTCTCTCCTAGGAAATACCTTTCTTCTCACTTGTGTTTTTGTAATTCAGCCTCTACTGCTTTCTGCCAAGTGCTCAGGAGGCAAGTTTTCTTGTAAACACAAATTTGTGTTACAATAGTTATTACAAACCCAACTAAAACTGCTTGCTTGGAAGAAGTTTTTGTTTGCAGTAAGTGATTTATGGGACATAGTTGGTCAGGGTGATGTGTCTGTTCTCACACATTAGGAACAGCATGTTGCACCTGAATGCTGCCCTGGCTTGTTTGCAGCATTCTTCTGGATGGAGTGCTCCTCCCAAACCCCTGCAGTTAGATATGCAGTAGAAATGCTAAGGAAAGGAAACTGGCCAAGGGACCAGGTCAGAGAGCTTTTAGAAAAAGGGAGAAAATATATGGGAATAAACAGGCAAAAAGAACAAGGAAAGAATTAAATCCTCTGAGGAAGGGTACTGGCAGTGGTCTCTGCACATCTGTGCTACCCTCTCTTGTGGGTTTGAATGTGTTTGCATGCACATGGAAGGGTGCCTGAACAAAGGAGAGTTGCAAGGAGGAGTAAAGAAGAGCACTGACAACATGTGCAAAAGCTGTTCCATATGTGCCCAGAGCTAGTTTGAAACCTTCCCGAGACAGCGATGATGGTAGCTGATGTCATGCACTGATAAGAGGTGCAAACTGACTTCTTGATACTGACAGAGAAAATCATGATGGTAGGAAAATCAAGGAAGGTCACCTGCGCTGTATGTGGAAGAGAATGGAAGATAGGGAAGAGAGGCAAAGGTACCAGTGAAGTGACAGAACAGGATAATGAGATTGTTCTTGTAATGATGAGAACCGCCAACACTGCTTTGGTCAATACTCAATTACAAGGTGCTAAAGCGACTGAGACCCAGACTTGCCTCAGCTAGTTGCTTTAGTTGGGTGAATCAATAGGCAAAGATTATAGATGGTCATATGAAGAAGACGTCTTGTTCCAGTCAGGATGTGAAGGCTTAGGATTCAGGATGTGAATTGAGTGAAAGAGAATTGCTAACTTGTGACTGATTGGCAGGGAAAAGAGGGATGTTCTGCAGCAGAGAAAAAAAGCAAAAAGTGTGGTTTCTGTAGCCATATGAAGTTTCTCCTCTTGGGTTACAATTGTGCCTAGGTATCCAAGAATGGTCAAAGAAATGGAGATTTTGATTCAGGCAAGAGGAAATGGCACTGTGCTGAATGCATAGATACAATAGTTATTGCCTGCGTGTAACATGGGGAAAGGAGAACAGAACCTCAGAGATCCCAAAATATCAGGGGACAGTGGCTCATCATGAGCCTGGGACATGGGCACAGTAAAAGATGAAAGGTAATTTAGGTAATAGGAGCAGAATTAAGGAGGGATAGCTGAAGGTGGGTAAAATTTTGAGAAGTGGAATGTGATCAAATATGTCTTTGGAAACAAGCAGGTCAGAAAAATGAGACAAGAAACTGGTTCTGAATTTTGGGTAAGGATTTGCAGTGTAAGTCAGAATGAAGTGAGGAAAAAGAAATAACAGAAGAGAAAACATTGTTGAGCCTTACAGATAAATGGCAGAAAGGAGACCAATGGTACTGACATGCAGGTAGAATCAGAAGTCAATTTATGGATTGACAGCTTGTTTCAGGACTTGAAAAAAGGTTTGTTTTAGGAAATAATGGATTTGAAGAGATGCCAAAATATGAGCAGGTAGGAAAAAGTTGGCAGATGTGAAAGGAGGGTACTGAAACATTAGAGAGGAAGAATGAACAGTAGGTCAAAAATACTCAGAGCTTGTTTTGATGCTGGAGAGGGGTGAATGTATGTGCAGGACACCCATCTGTTCCTTTGAGATAACCAAAGAAAATAGGTCACTAAGGGAGCAGACAGAGTAAAGGGCATGGGGAATTAATAGACTGAGTGGGTTGAGGGGTAACTTGGTTGTGTGCATGAATTTGATTTGTGAAGTGTCATATTTGCTGCATGCTCTGTAAATCTCCACTTCTTGATTATGTTTTTGCAGTGCGACTCCATGACAGTATTTCAGAAGAAGGTTTCCATTACCTCGTCTTTGATCTGTAAGTGTCTGTCTCTGATGCTTCACCAGTGATGCAGGCACATTGGTGGTTGACTAAGAGTGGAATAAAAAGCACCTGCTTTAGTATCATTCTCCCTTTCTCTTTTGAGACCTGTAAATACTTCTGGCCTATTTGACAAAAATCCATTGACTGTGTGGTGGGGACAGACCAGGAAAGCTCCTGGCACCAGGTGTAAGAGTGGGATGGCTAAGAATGTCTATCCTGTGTATGGAGACTGATTTTTGTCTCTGAGGCAGCCCAACGGGGGTCGGAGGAGGGCTGTTCTTCCCAAGCTCAGCATACGCTGTGCTCAGCAGAGCTGTGTGGGCAATTCGTGCTCAGTGTGTCAACAGTGTCCTGTACACTGCTGGTGCAGAGGCAGTCCAGGGGCTCAGTCATGTGGGTATCACAGTGCTGGTGCCATGGTGGTGGAGCTCTGCCCTGGTTCCCCTGTATGGCAGTATCCCGTGCGGGCGCTGGCAAAGGACCCAGGTGGGTGGCCACGTACATCCTTTAACTGCACAAGCATGGGCTCTGTCACATCCTTTGTTCTTTTGCACTCCAGGGTTACTGGGGGGGAGCTCTTTGAAGATATTGTTGCTAGAGAATACTACAGTGAAGCAGATGCCAGGTAAGACTGTTTCCAGACCATTGCATGTGTGTTCCATGTACATGTACAAGTGGAATGAGTTTCCTGACTGCTGATCTGTGTGTGGCTTTGTTTTAACACTCTTGCCCCTTGTCTGGATAAAACAAATCCTCTTTCTGCTATTAGCATGAACTTGTCACCAGACAGCCTGACTCAGTACAGTTGTAGCCCTTGCCCACCTGCAGACGTTGCTGTCTCTGCCACTTGCATATGCTGTGCCCTTTGCTGGGAGAGCCGTTGCTAGCAGCTTTGTTTACCTGGCCTTTTTGGTGGGTGGTGACAGTGTGTCCTTACTGAGCAAACATAGAGGAGAGCTGCAAGGGTGCTGCCTGCTTGTCCTTCTTCTTCTAGCAGTGTTTCCAGTGATGTGCTGCTGCTGTTGGGCAGATCTATTCAATTTGCCTGTGTCTAGGTAATGGTTTACAGGACAGTGAGGAGAGGGGGCTTTGAAGGCTGTGTTTCTGTGGAAGCCCTGTCTGACTGTCAGCTGGTCAGTGCAGTGACAGAAGGCACAACATGAGAGAGCAACCTTCATATTTTAATGTTAAAAAGATTTAGAGTTATACCCTTCTGTTCCTGAATGTGTCCCCTCTCTCCCACACGTGAGTTTCTTGAAGTGGCATGTGCATGTCCCTGTTTATACAGGGTGGATGTTATGTGCAGCAGTAGCTGTCTGACCCATCCATCTGCTGGACATGCAGCATCTGGAATCGAAGCCAGGATTAGGCCACTCCTGCTCTGCTTTTGCATGGCCTCAGAGTGGCCCAATGGTGACATTTCACCCTGCAGACTGAACACTCAGTCATGTTCTTATCTCATACTAACCCTTGCTGAAGCAGAAATCAGGGGAGCCATGAGAAGAGAGGAGTAAGAAGGAAGCAGTGGGTACCGTGGCAGGTTGAGCTTGGTAGGCAGTACTTTAAGGACAATGATTCTGAGTGCAGGGAGGGAAAGAGAGTATGACCTGGGGTGCTGGTCTAGGTACTGCTAATGGTGTCTGCAGGCACTTATTTGCTTTCCCCATGGTTCACTTACAGTGTGTGTCTTCTGGTCATTGCAGGCTTTCAAGTGAGGCACTGCCCTGCATGCTCTGCCAGGAGCCATCTGGTGATTGGGAAGGCCAGTGAACTCATCAGTTTTGCTGGAGCTCCTGGCAGAGAGGTCTGAGAGCCCCATAGATGTTTTCAGTGGGGTGTACAGATCCTGTAGGCACAGCATCTCAGGCGGATACACAGTCAATCATGCCGCTCTGCCTTGAAGTTGGGAAGTTTTGAGGTTATCAATCACAATCCTTCCCCTGTTCCTCTTGCCAGTGCCTGTTCCCTGCAGTGCTCAAAAGCTGTCAGTGATTGACACAGCTCAGGAAAATTATGGCAGGGTTAGGGGAAAAGGAGGACTGTCTGTTGCTCAGTGAGCCCTCCTTAGGGTGCTCAGCCCTCTGACTGTCAGCTGGTCAGGTCTCCAAGTGCCCACAAGATGACAGAGTGAAACTCCTCCCTTTCTCTCCCCATGCTGTGCTGAATTCCAGAGCAGTCTGAGAGAGCGAGGTCTGTGCCAATCTGCCGTGTTTGGCTCGCCTGGGACACCTCACACTTTTGCCATTTTTGGCCAGAAAATCTCTCTCGCTCAGACTCAGCTCTGTTCTAATTATACATTTTTGTTTTGGGAGCAGGGAGATTTTCATGGATTCCGACCCTGAGGATCGTACTGCCAGCTCCAGAGGGCGGGGGATAGCAAATACACAGCGCTGTACCTCCTCTTCTCTTCCTCTCCTCACCCTCTTGCCATCTTTTCCTGGAGCCTTTTTTCCTTTCCTCAAATATTTCACTCATTTCACATTTGTTCCTCTGAGATTTGTAGAAATCAGTGAAGGGTCTGAGAGATCCTACAGTGAGGACATAGACCTCTCTGAGTTGTCCACATCTGCGTGCTTACTGCCCAGCCATAGTTGTCAAAATCCCTATTCCGTTCCACATTCACCCTTGTAAGCCAAGTAAACGTTTAGTGGAAGAGATGGTTCCAACCTGGAATCTCACCCATGGGTGGATTGTGCTGTTGTTATGCGACAGGTGTAAATAACATCTTGTTTTTGTCCCTGTGGTTTGCAGCAGTGGGAATGGCAGAGACAGGGTTTTCTGTGAGCTGGGGGAGTGCAGCACGCTGCACTTAATGGAATGAGTCTGCTTTTCAGATTACTAACCCCTTAAGTGGGATCTGTACTTAAAAGGCACCCAGCAAGCGGGTGTGTGTGCACATTGTGTATATAAAGTGCTTGAGCTGCTGCTCTGAAAGCTTTGCAAACTGGCAGGCACCCAGGCGTCGTCATCCTGAATTTTCTGGGGGAGGCTGCTGCTCTCCCAAAGTTTATTCTTTGCTCAGGACTAGCCCGGTGGAATGTTTCCTGGAGTGATTTGGTCTTGGTTGCACAATTTTGGCTGCTGTTTGAAGATACTCAGATACCTTGGTTGTTCTGTGTGGGGTAGGCACTGTCAGCTGAAGGAACAAGTGAGAGGCTTAGTATGATGGGAAGGGAAGGAAGGAAATGATGGGAGGTAGGAGAGAGGCTTTGTGCTCCTGCTACAGAAAGGTTGTTTGGCATCCTGTTGCTGGGGGGCTGGGGTCGTTCAGCTGTGATGGTGCTGAGCTGTGGCATCCACTGGTCATGAGGAAGACATTCAGCATGAGATCTTGAATGCCCCTTAGTACAAATAAAAGTTAGGGAAGTAGTTCTGGGATGAGATGAGATGTTAAATGTGGGTGCGTAACTTTGTGTGTCTCTCCCTTTTATCTTGCAGCCACTGTATTCATCAGATACTGGAGAGTGTGAATCACATTCATCAGCATGATATTGTGCACAGGGACTTGAAGGTAATGTTTCCTCTGTGCTGTAGTCTGAGGAGAGCAGCCAGGGGATCATTGGAAGAGGCAAGACAGGAATATTGTATTGCCAGCTGGCAGGGATTTTTGTGTGGGATTTTTTTGGGTTTGGTTTAGTTTTTTGGTTTTGTTTTTTTTTTTTTTACTTGAACTGGGTTCAGGGGTTCCTGAAGCACAAATTTGCTTCTTCAGAGTTTTCTAGAGGGCTAGAGGGTGTGCTGAACTCCCAAGGAAGTTTTCAGTCTTTGTGAACCTTGCCAGCTCTCAGCCTCTCTGAGGCAGCTCCAGGATGTGGTAGTTGTGAATCTTGGAGAGAAGTATGCTTCCAGAGAAACTTGGGTAGGATTCATTATAATGAAGGACACTTTTTAGTTTGTGATTGAAGAGATCTCTAGAGACCTGGAGCAATCTTTGTTCAATCTGCCAGGATGAGTTTGTCTGCACAGAGCATGTATATTTTTATTCTGCAGTGTTGCCAAATACATGCCACTGCGCTAGGGCAGAGATGTTCAACAAGAATTTTTTCTGTTATTTCTTTCTTCTCTCATCAGTAGAAGCACTTTTAATCTACAACCAAAACTGCTGGCCAGTTAAAGACTGGATGAATCAATCATTTGACACATTTATAACACATTTATAGCCCCTAAGCCTCCGCAGTAGAGTCATCTAAACTCCCCAAACTGGGCAGCTGGGAGCTGGGCAGGCTCCAGAATGAAGAGATTTGTGCAGGAAAGTCTGTGTGCCCTGGAGCCTTCTCTGTCTAAAGTGGCAGTGGTGACAGTCACAAACAGTCCAGATAAATTAATGCAGGATGACACCTGCTGCTAGTGTTGGTTTGGGCTTGGTAAACAATGTATGAGGGGGAAGGTAGAAAAATATTTTGCAGAGAGCAAGGTAAAAGCACATTGCAAGCTTGGTGGCAGTGCTCCTCTGGTGTTTTGATCTAGTGGAGAGCCCTTTGTGTTTCTGACAAACTCCCGTGCAACACTTTTGACCTTCTGCTTCACTACACTGTGAAAAAATGCAAATTATCTACTGTGGACTGCGGCTGCTCCTGATTAGACCCAACACCAGCTCCTGAGAAGGCAGCATCCAAGAGGCACTGGTGCCCAAAATTATTGAGTCTATGAAAATCAATAATGCTTTCCAGTACAGAAGAAGCTTTCGTTGTGTTCAAATATAATTTGGTTTCCTTCCAAAAGTTTTGTTTGTAGGAAAGCTAGCAACTTGTTCAGAATGTATCAGCTTCTAGACACTCCCTGCTGTAGTTAATGTTTCTTCTGTTGCTTGCTCTCATTGACTGGAGCTATCCAGGCCTGAGGAGTTATTCCTCCTGAGAAATGGTTATTCCTTTTAGCAATGAAAGTTCCTATGCTTTTTATTTAATATGTAGCTCCTCTCCAAAAGCTTGGCCTTCAGGGTCAGTGTGTAATAACTGCAGAGCCTGCTTCAAGTAAAGTTTTGCCTTTGCACCTCACTCTCATAAGCCTGTCTTTTGGCTGACATGCTATTAACATATGTCAAATGTTGAGCTGCCTATAGGGACTGTAAGAAATTAGGCAGTCCATTCACTTCCTCACTAAAAAGTATGTGAAACCTGAGACAATCCATATGTTGGCAAACATGCACATGGATAAGCACCATTAGCCTTGAGGTGTTTGCTTCTAAAATAGAGGTACAAGTGCTTAACTAGCACAAGTCTGTCTTAAATGTTGCTCTTAGTCAAGCTAAGCCTAGGTGTGAGCTGGAGTTAAGAGGGATTTTCAGAATATTTAATTGATCTTCTGCTTTAGGGTCTTGTTTATAGAGGTGAATTTTCATTAGTGTAGCTTAAATACCACAATCTTTTCTTCTTGCCATTAGTGAAAAGCCAGTGGCATCCAAATGTGTCGAGACCCAGTTGTCCTTCCTTCCATGCTGCTTATGGCAAAGACTGTGTTGAGGAAGGCTTTTCTCCTTTCATTCAAAGCAGAAGTAGGCACATGCCCAGTACTTTGGGACAGATGAGTGAGCAAAGCATCTTGTGCCTGTCAGGCAGAACAGGGGTAAAGAGTTGCTATGGGGTGAAAATAGTGAGCAGGCTGCAAAAAAGACCCTTATCAGATTTTTGAAACTGAGACAAGCTCCTGTTTCTGGATTTCCAGGTATCCATCCTGTTCAGTTAAAAAATCAACTTGATAGCAAATTGCATAAAAGATGAGAAGGAATTAGGATGAGAAACCACCGTTTGACCTGCCTATCTTCAAGTTGATTTTCCTGCAAAGCCATAATAGCCATCACCTTAAAGGCTTTGGGGTTTCAAGGGGTCCCAAGCTGCTCTGGTGCTTCAGAGGAAGCTGCCAATTCTCAGTCCACTTTTTGGAGCTGTGTAAAGCCTTCTGCTGAAGTCCTCTGCTGTAACACAACAGAATTATGGTTTGAGTGAGATTCATTCAAGGTGGAAATATGAGGGTCAAAAGTCTGTCTCCCTTTCCTGGCACATGGAAAAAGTGACATGGTTGCTTCTTGTATAGGTGATGGCAGCAGTAGCAAGACAGAATATTTTATGCTGCTGTAAATGTGTAGCATGAAAAAATTGCTTACAAGAATACTCACTGCTGTGCTGCTTATGCCAGTTTGAGGCTGAGGCTTTTTCTGTAAGGGATGAAAACTACTGCCTAGCCAGATGATGCCTTCCCACATTACAGCAGTGTGTTTGGCAGCCCTTATTAGCATCATATTTACTTTTTCAGTGCCTTGGGGACTGTCTAATGTTCAAGGGGAGAAACATCACTGCAGATTGTATCTTCTGCATTGTCCCTCCCTTCTTCCCCTGCTTCCCTTTCCCCTCCCCCCAGTTATCCTCTTTGAAGAGGGCAGAATAGAATTTTGGCTTAAGTGCTGCAGGAGCTGTACTGCCAGTGCCCTCTGGTGTCAGCATGTAATGCATGGGCTGGGTTGGAAGAGGCTCTGTCTCCCACGGAGGTGCCAGAGGATTTGTGTTAGACTCGACAATTTTCTGCCACTCTAGGTCAAGGCCATTTGTTGTTGTTGCTGTGTCTTCATCTGAACAGGTTTAGTACTGCATGCTAAATTCAGTCAGCAGGTGCAATTTAGTGATGTGAATACTAGGTGAGAGGTTTTAACAAGGATGTCAGTCTTTCATTCTTACTCTCCTTTTTCTTTCTTCTCCTCAGCCTGAGAATTTACTGCTAGCAAGTAAATGTAAGGGTGCTGCTGTCAAACTCGCTGACTTCGGACTGGCTATAGAAGTCCAGGGAGAGCAGCAGGCCTGGTTTGGTAAGACTGTTTGAGCTTTCCCAGCTTTGCTCCCCAGTTTTCTGGTGATTGGTTGAGTTGCATCCTCCTGAGTACTTTCTCTCAACTCTTCCAGCACACTTCTCTGTATTTGGCTGTTTCTTTGCCAGGCATCACAGCCTCTGGGTCTTAGGCTCAAGCTTAGGTGCAATAGAGGAAAAGCTAATAAAGAAAGACAGAAAAAATGGCTATGTGTTTCTCTATATTTCTTCTCAGTTTACAGTAGATGCTCGTGTCAGAGATGAATGAAGCTGCTAAGTTTAGACCCTGATCTGAACTTTCCTGCTGCTCAGAAGTGTAGACATCTGGAATTTTGTTTGGTCACTTTACAGAAATGCATTTGACCTAGCCTTCCTCAGGCACATTTGGATCTGACATTATATTTGTTTAGCTAAAACATAATTAGAAATGAGACCTTTTCAGGCTAAAAATCAGCTCTGATACTCTGCAGTGCTGCAGAGATTCTGGAAAAACAACTTCTTCTCCTGGTCTCCACATACCACTCAGCAATCAGATGTGTCCCATTTGTGTCTTGTGTTTTTAAACTCCAAGGCATTATATGTAGCAATTATATAAGGCCTGGCATACAAGTTTGTGCCCAGCTGGTTGACATGGTCCCTCTTACTTGTCTGTTTTTCTTGCAATACACAGGCACTGGATCCCATCTGATTTTCTGTTTTATTTTGGGGTTACTTGTCTCTTTTTATTGGTTTACCAAGAGACAGCTCTCGCAAATAAGAGATGAAGGGTGGGAGAGACAGGTTTTGGAATTTGTTAGTTACCACTGGTGGATTTTGTGATACAGCAAGCTCGCTTCTGCTTGGGTACTGTAAGTACTTCATGTCATCCATTTTCTGGCAGGGTTTGCCGGTACTCCAGGCTACCTCTCCCCTGAAGTCTTAAGAAAAGATCCTTATGGAAAACCAGTGGATATATGGGCATGTGGTAAGATATGACAAAATGTTTTGCACTTAAACAACATCATTCCATGTAAAAGAGTGATTCCTTGTAGTCTGTTGCTGGGAGGGTGCACAGTGCTCCTTCTTACTGGGTGGAGACATGAAGGCACAACTGAGGATAAGCACCTTGTGTAGATGAAATGAATACTGGAGCCTGAACTCACTTGATTCTGGCTCCTAATCTTTTCCTTGGGCCATGTATCAGATGTTTGAGACTCAAGAGATAGGACCTGTCTATGCTTTGCAGAGTCAGTTGTTTAGAGAACTGTAGTAATTTCCTATTACACTAACTATGTAGAAGATTAAATACTGAGAGGGATGATTTTTTTTAAAAGAAAAGAAGCAAGTGTTAATGTTTCTGGGACAGATAAGTTTAAAGATTTGTGATATCAGTGTTGCCTGACATGGACTAAATGGTTCTCTGCAGGCCAGGAGTGTCAGCTTTGTCGGTGTCATTTTTGTCCCAACACCATGCATAGTAAGCATCTAAACCCAGAGTTCTTCCTGAAACGTCCCTTGCTGCCCAGGAACCCTAGGAGATGTGGCTTCATCTTACTCTGAGAGCAGCTGGGAGTCGTGGCTCAGCAGCCATGGTAGCCAGAGGAGGGTAGAAAGACGTTATGCAGCTCGTTCTAGCTCCTGACACTGGTGTTAAGAGCTGACCATGAGGTGCCAGGGTGAGGTCCAGCAGATGACAGATTTGTACTGTTGTTTTGCTATCTCAGAAGGCTAAATATGATGGCAAATGAATATATGGGGCAATCATTGCCTTGGGGACTGTCAAGAGGGAAGGAAGAGGGGCTGAAGGAATAAATGGCATATTAGCCTAACCATAGTGTATCTGTGTCTCTCCCTCCCAGGAGTGATTCTGTACATATTACTAGTGGGGTACCCTCCCTTTTGGGATGAAGATCAGCACAAACTCTATCAGCAGATCAAAGCCGGAGCCTATGACGTAAGGGCACTTTCTTGCTGAGTACCTGCATGGGTGTAGAAGCCATCCAAAACATGGCACTGTCTTACCTGGCGTCCTGCAGCAGGCCAAGCTTCTGTGCCAAGTGACGTTTGATGTGCTCATACACCTCGTTGTCTTCACTGCCTGGGATTCAGTCCTGTCTGGGGCTGCTGAAGGGATATGAAGGGAAAGCATCACAGTGGGCACTAGAACATTGACACTTGTTAGGGAAACGCAGAGGGTGGGAAATGGTGTCTTCTAGTGATGTTGATATTTTTAGTGGAGTAGAGGGAAGATGGAATGAAGAAACTTGTCTTTGTCATGACCTAATAAAAAGTATGGGGATGTATTCTGTAGAATATTAGCTTCAATTATGGTCTTTTGCTCCTCTGTGCTGTAGTCCATGGAAAGCATGGAGCCCAATGAGAAGACTGAATGGTGGGGGACCATTGGAGGGGTGGCTTTGTGGTGGGGATCAGCATGGTGCATTGGGTTGGAGGCTCTTGTAAAAAGCCAAGCAGATCATGGAACATTTCTTAGAGCACAGCAAAACTGAGGTGTAAAAAGTGCCTGAAAGAGGAATAGCAAGGAGGTTAGTACTGAGGGAAGCAAAGGTGAAATGAAATATAGTTTGAGTACCATGGCTTTAATGTTTGAGAGGGAAGAGGAACTCCTGGAAATCCTAGCTCAAAGCCTGTGGGCATGAATATCAAGTGGAAGTTGGGGAGTTCTTTTTGTAGGCTGTCTTGTGGTTTGTATTAAACAAAAATAAAACCCCGAAAGGTGAGGGTTCTGCTGGACTCCTTCTGCCGGTTACCTCCCAGCTTCTGTGCTTGAGACCATGTGAGCAGCTGTACTGGTGAGAACAAAGGTCTGCCTATGTCCTGGTTCTGTGGCTTTCCTGAGTGAAAGCAAAGTGATGTCTTTGTACTTGATAGCCTTAAATGGACTTGTGTTCTTCTCTTGCCTTGCTGCCCCTCCAGTTTTTGTGTTGGTTGTTCTTATTTGAAGCATTTTCCCACTAATTGTATCAATGGGGATTTTCAAAGCACTTAAATACCTCTTTCTCTAAGTCATGAAGAGTGAAGTGCCTGATTCCTCCTTACCTATCTATTGTTTTTGAATTCTTATCTATAGTGAACAATTTCACTAGATCCTTCCCTCATTTTGCCTGATAGAAAACTGCTGCACTGCTGCATTTTACTGATGCACCTGTCGCTCGTGTCCTTATCCAGCACCAAGGGGCCTGTAGACACATGACCAGTCTGTTTTACACCAGATAGGAATTGTTTTTTTTTTTTCCTTGTGCTGTTGGGTAGGGGTTTTGCAAGACATTACCATGAATGCTTCAGAGTTCAGGTGTGGGAAAAGTGTCCTTGCCTGAAACTTCAGTATCATGATTTTTGAGTAGCCTCATGCAATGTTTGCAGAACAAATTGTATAATGCCTTAGTGATGCCTGCAAATGCAGAAATGAGATTATATGCAAATCAAATACAGCAGGTGTATTGTTATGACCCAACTGAGTGAAGTGATAAAAAAGCATGAGAAAAAAAAGATGGAAAAAACTTTTTCTAAATTATGTAGTAAGGAAACATTTTCAGGATGAATCCATTTTTTCCTCTGACTTAAAGACAGGGAGCTTCACCCCAGCAGCATATTTGTGTTCTGAAGATCACCTGTATTTGTACAGTAGATTCATATGATTTAATCTCATCATGCTGTCATCCATACCACATGCAAGCCTTTACAGGATGGTGTAAATATCTCATCTTTATCATTGCTGGAATTATAGCAGAAAGCAGTTATCCCTCATGGATGATCAGCAGCTGAAATACTTGAAATTCTTTTCTTTGTTTTCATGCTTCTATATTCCCATCCACTGTTACCTCTCTCTTGCCCCCCAAGTAAAGAGCTTGGTATGGTAGGTGGTTGCTAACAACTTGCTGGTGGTTTGCTACACCCAAGTGACTGGTATTGTTCCAGGATATTGTGTTTTATGGTGGGAAAAGTGTACCTGATGGGATGTTCCCTGTTAATGGCTTTTGCTTTCATGCAGTTTTGCTGTAGTTAACTGTTTGTGATTTTTCATAAGCTGTTAGAGCTTTCAGCATGTTGTAGAAAGAGACAGGTGGGGTAAAAAAAAGATAATACCTGTGTTTTTCATGTAAGAACTCAGTTAAAAAGATCTGTGACTTTACTTTTTTAACTGTTGAGTGTGAAAGAAATTCAAAGGTCTGAGTGATTCCTAAAAGGCTTTTAAAATCTTAATCTTCTTGCTTATGTCTGGTGAATGGTACAGGTGTGTCCTGCTGTCTGGTACCTGTCATTTGTTGGATTCTGGATGATTTTGTTCAGTATGATTTCTCACTAAAATTGTTGGGTTTTGCAAATGTGTTAGCCCTGGTATCAAAAGGGCAAAGGCTGGAATTTAGCTGTGTAGCAGGGAAGAATCTCTTCTGCTAGTAGAAGATATTTCCATTCAGTTCATCATCATCTGTTCCTTCTTCCTCTTTTAGTTCCCATCACCTGAGTGGGACACTGTGACTCCTGAAGCCAAGAATTTGATCAACCAGATGCTGACGATAAACCCAGCGAAGCGCATCACAGCTGACCAGGCTCTCAAACACCCATGGGTTTGTGTAAGTGTTCTCCTTATTACAGGTTAATTTGTGCTTTGCCTTGAATGGACATGCCAGGAAGACTTGAAGGACCCAGTATATTTCTGTGGTGGCAAAAAAACCATATTCCACCCCTCGCTACAATTTCAAATATTTCAGATTTTTTTTCCTTGGGTACTGACCTTCAACAAGCCAACTTTGTCATGCTGTGGTGCTTTTATTGCCACAATAGTAAAAAAAAAAAAAATCCCTTATTCTTTTAGAATTTTGTCCGTGTCCACAGTTTCTGTTTTTTTCCCCACATCTTTTCCAATCCATAACATCCTAAAATGTCAAATGGAGTTTGGCATCAGACAAAAAATTTAGGACCATTTTGTTCTTCATCTCTGCTTCAGTTTATGGCATAGCATCTTGGCAATATTTGGGACATTTCTGCTATGCTGCAGCTTAACTGGCTGTAAACTTGAAATCAGCAAAAAATGTTTTGCTGTTCTGTGTATGTAGTTTCTGCCGTGCCAGACCTCACACATAAGTATTTTTCATCCTTTGCAAAGTTGGCAAGGAAATCCCAGAACACAGCTGAGTGTGGGTGTAGGGGAGGGCAGCAGGGATGCACTTTTATCTCTGCAGGATGAGATCCTCTGGTAATACCACAGCATACTCTGAGATAGGTCTAGTGTGTTCCTTTGCTCATTCTTGAGAAACTGTGGTGGTGGTGTCCTTATACCACAAATCAACAGATAGCAATTCAAAGTGAATTAGGTGAACATCTGTCTAACAGGTGTGTCTGCTGTAAAATGATGCAAGTTCCTTGGAAGTCAAAACTTCACACTAGCTGAGACTGCATATCTTTTTTTTTTTTTCTCCTTGCATCCTTATAATCAAGTTCCTGTGTATTAAACTTTCCCCCCAATGCCTGCAGCCAAAGTTTTATTATGATAGCCCACTCCCTGTGGCAACTTTCCTTCTCTGAGCTAGGGAGAGTCTGATTTCACTTCCCAGCCATGTCAGCCTCTCACGGAAGCTGCCTCCTGTCGAGTCTGTTGTTTCCCTTTGCTTTGCAGTCCCTGTGTGCACAACATCTGTTTTTTCTGGATATGTATGGGTCCTCTAAAGTAAATGCTGTAGGAAATCTAAAAAAGTTTAAAAGTTTATCTGAGACACTGAGTGTCTTAGCATGACTGAACTTCTGAAGTGTGTGTCCTGATTCTTGTAAGTGCACATTGAACAACTGGACATCGCTGTCTCTCCTGAAGAGGCTGGAGGAACAGTGACCTGGTGTTTGAGGACACTTTGGCTACATTCTCCCCACACACTGCCATGTGTACTGCAATAGGTGATGAGCTTTGACAGTAGGATCAAAGCGGAGACTTCCCATGAAACTAGCTGAATATACACACAGTTTACAGTTCTTCTGGGACTGCAGATTTTTTTCCAAGCAAATGAAAGTTAGTGGAGACTTTGTTCACATTTATTCTGCCAGGTTAGAAATTCACCCACTGTCCTCGCAAAGGGAATTCAGGCTTGTGGTTCTGTGCAAGAGCAACAGCTACTTTGGCATTAGTCACTGGCTTCTTCATGTGCTCTAAATGCTTGGCAGTAACAGTCTCTGATTTCCTCTTGTGGTCTGAATGGCTGCAGCACTTCTGGGAAGTTGTCTTTTTGCAGCTGATGGCATCCCAGTCTGCTTTGGATGACAGATGTGCATTATTGCATAGAGATTATGCTATTTTTTTTTTCCATTGGTACAATAGAAATACAAGAGAAATGATCTTTTCTCTTACATGCTGAGAATCTGTTTCTGCACAAAGATGCCAAGGCCTCTGCTAGTCAGCCTCTTACATTCAGGGGGTTGCCATGTCCAGGAAGGCTGCTCCTTACAAGTATTCCCTTACTGCTTGAAATTTCCCTTTCAAACTGTAGCTAATGCAGCCCAGGTCTTTTCTGTAGTGCCGCTAACTCAGTTCCCCATGGGTATGTTTGTTCATTTGGCTTTGTCTTCATATTATCTTAAATCTTGTGTGTGCCTGAAAGGCGGGGAGCACTGATTGTCACCTTTACCTCAGTCATTAATTTCTTGGGTGCAGTCCTGTCGTAGCCCATCTTGATTTATTTAATGTGTCTTGATGGAAGTTCTCAGGTTATGAACCAGGTGCAGTGCTTTGCATCTGTGCAGTGGTGAGAGGCTTGGCCATGTCAGCCTGAATGTGTTGATTGTGTGCAAGTGGAATGAACTGGCGTGGCTGATTTGGTATGTGTGTTCTTGATCTGCTGTTCTGTTTTTCAGCAACGATCCACTGTCGCATCAATGATGCACAGGCAGGAGACTGTGGAATGCTTGAGAAAGTTCAATGCTAGAAGGAAGCTAAAGGTAAGGACATCTTAATTCACTTTAGGTTTGATTTTAGTTCACTGAATTTGAGGTTACTGCCTTCTTAACAGCATTACTTTTTTTCATGACTAGCATAGTGTTAGAGAAGTACCTTATGTGATCCTCCAGTACAGGGCACTGAAGGAGTGTACTGAGGAGCTGGGTAGTTTCTTTCTCCAAGCTCTAAGCTTCCCATGCCTCCTCTGCTACATATTCACCCCTTCTAGTTCCTGCTAGTGAGTTGAAATAGAGCAGGTAGTTCTGGGACTTTTAGTTCTGAACACTCTGCACCCTCCAGTATTAGTGTTACCAGTTGCCTGCAGCTGGGGCAAAGCCTCTGGCCTATGCACAATACAGCTCTCTGCTGTGGGATGTCTAGGAAGCAGCTGTGTGTTTAATTCTTAGTGCCATGTCAGATTTCCTAGGCTATCCTGCCTGGCAATTAGCTGCTGCTCTAGAAAGGCAGGACTGCGAGTGGTCCCGTGTCAGGCCTAAGAGCCACATGTGGGAATCCTGGATACACTGGGGTTCTTCAGAGTACCAGTGGTATACCTCTGCATTGGTAACTGATGCATTGTGTCCTCCATGGGCCAGCCCAGCCCCTTTCTCAAGTGGCACTTTCTGTTATCCTTGCTTTGTCTTCCCCACAGGGTGCAATCCTCACGACGATGCTTGTGTCTCGGAATTTTTCAGGTAAGTTCTCAATGTTCCCATCCCTGTTTTGTGTGCGTGAGCTGGAGAATATTTTAACCATGTTGGGGTCAAGTAGGAAGGGAGGAAACATGGTTTCAGTTCATTGTGGTGTAATGGTGGCCACTTTGCCTGAGCTGGTGACCAGAGTGAAATAGGAAATTATTTGTTTGGAGAGGAACACATGGTATTGTAGTCTGGTACAAAAGAGAAGTAAAGTCAGCTTCCATAATTGTCTCATGATATTTTATTAGCAAATTACTTGTGAGAAATTCTAGCTGATATCATTAGCTTTCCCATCATAAACCAGGAGTGAAGAGCTCTTATTGGGTAGGAGGGTTTCCTTCAGACTTGAGGCAGGGACAGGGAAGTAATATTGGTGAGAATAGGGGCAGGAGCTTTTTGGGTATTGTATTACTTTGACTCATCAAAAATGAGTCTGAAGTGTCTGGCTATTAGTTTTCCTTCTTGGAGTCTCAGAAGTGGTTTTCATCCTTTTAAATTTAATAGCTGGTAGTCTGGCTCCCACCCAACTGCATTACGTAGTGCATTTACTGAAAATGCAAATCTCAACATGTAAATCCATGCTTTTTGGAAGATTATTGTCTTGGCTCAGCACACCTAGGTGACGCAGTCTTATCTGTGTTCATTTTCATTTGGGTGGAAAGCCTCTATTTGTAAGTGCTTTCAGTTTATGGGATCTTTGTTTTCTTTACCCTCTTTGTAATTTTCTTTCTCTTTTAAAAGAGCAGTCATTGAATGCATGAGTCAGATTTTTATTGCACCTGACTACAGCTGCTTTCAAGTGGAAGTCTGCTATATAGATTGTGTGATGATGGAAGTGTATTGATTTCATCTGGCCATTTACTAATGGTGGATACCAATACTTATATTCTGGATGTTGTCACAATAAACTTGTAATTGGAATGAAAACCTCTGTGAAATGATCATCCCCGCACACAAAGTGCACATTCATGCCTACATTCTTCTGTGAACTCAAGGCAGTGTTTTTAACCTTCTGTATGGTGTGTAAAAAAACCAAACAAACAATTATGTGAAACTATGCTACTAATTAAGGGCTAGCCCTCACCAACATCCAAACTTTTTTTTCTTGGTTCTTCCTTTCAGGTAGACCTGTGCCAATATGTCAGCATTACTTGTGACTACAACAGTTTCTTTTTTCTGCATTTCTCATAGTTTGGCCTTAAAGGGACAGAGTAATTTTATCCATTCATCTGTCCCACAGTTGTGCTGTTACAGGACTTTAAATGCTATACTGTTTTCTGAGATTGATTCTGAAATAACTGTTTGAGGAGCTATGGCACAATGACAGGACTTCCACAAGCCTGTACAGAGCTAAATATTTTCTTGGGCCTTCTGCTGGTGTGAACTGTTTTTGTTCTGTTTACATAGCTCATCTTTATTTCACTTAATTGATGATTCTGAAATAGTCAGGGGTTTTATTCTTTTTTTTTAATAAACAGAAGTTTTAGATTAATTTTAACTCTGCAAATGTTGTCACTTCTAATGAAGCTGCAGAAGTGCTTGGGTGAGAATATCTCTTATGGGTAAGATTTTGAGTACATGAAATGCCAGAGAGAAGGGTTCTCCTTAATGGTGTGTGACCTATACATCCACTTAATCTCTGAGCTAGTAGTGAGGAGGAAAAAGCTTGCTCCACTCATTCTTTTCTGTGTCAAGGGCTGAAGCTGCTGGATCCACTTCAGTTAACAGCTGAAGAAAAGGAAATCCTAGGTGGCCCATAGTGAGTGCAGGGTTTGCAGTGTCATTGAGTTCTGCTTTGAATATAAACTGTGATTCCAAATATGAGACACTCAGAAAAGCTGTCCAGAGAGAGATGTTGTGAATTTAGATCCAAAGCCTCTGTCGAGAGTAGCAATTCCTTATCTTTTTGTGTATTTTTAGAGGTATGAGATCATCTACTCCTGTTTCCTTTGCAGGAGTGTGTGTAATATGAACTTGACTTTTTAAAATTGTAATTATTTTTTAATTTACTTAGGTTTTCTAGTTGGCTGCAGTTGAAGTAGATACATTTGCTGAAATTAAAGAATAAATGCATGCTAACTAAAACTAATACATTTAAAAGTTTGTGTGGGAACTTTAGGTAGACCTCAGACTTGAAGTGTTCTGCAGTAATATTTCTTTCTTTCCCTAAAGCCCTTAAGGAGTTTTTGTTTTTCTCTAATTGGGTGACACTATTTTGTGGATTTTTAAAAGTTCCATTCCCAGCAGACAGGGAACTAGATTTATGAAGAGAGAAGCATCTTCCTGCCTGGGGATGAGATCTCCTAAAAGCTTCTTTCACAGATGTTTTGAACAAAAAGGAAAATAAAGGCTCATGTGACCCCGGTATCAATTAATTAGGCACGATTGTACTATCTGCAGGAAATATGAGAAGACTCCTTTAATCTCGTTGTCATTACTATCTCCTGTGTCTCATTTTGTAATATGGAGCTCCTTCTCTGTATAGGCCTGTGACAAATTGTATTCCTAAAGAATCTGTAGCAGTACTCTCTCTCTCTCTTTTTTTAGCTCATCAAAAATTCTTGCTTTTTACAAAGAAAAAAAAAAGTTTCTGTTCTTTTGTGAGTAATTTGTTGCTTGCTATGTGCCTTTTGCCCCAGGCCAGTTAAGTTAAAGTAGGCCGTTTGTTAAAAGCAGGTACAGTTGCACTTCTTTCAGCATAAGTCAGGAAGATGAAACCTGGTTACAGTAAGGGGTTTGTAGCTTCTCTCCACACTCTGGTAAGGTGTTCATTCAGCTGCAGGAGAGAACAATGCAATCTAAGTTTTGCTGTAGGATTGTTAGGGTCACACCAGGGTATACACAGGATTAACCTGGGGCTTCAGATGTTCAGATGATCCAAGCAAGCACTGATCTGATCTGCATTCACTTACAGAATACAGAAGTGCAGTCAGTAAATCAACTGATTAGATCATATGCAAGAAACTCCTAAATCATCTTCTGACAAGTAAATGTAAATTTATTACTAGAAGAGAGTTGGCAAGGTTTTTAGAGACTCCTGCTATATTTAAGGATGTCTGGACTCATTTATGTAGATAAAACTCTGTAAATAGGCTTGCTATAAACAGTAAAAGGATGGGAAAAAAATGGTTTTCATCTTAGGAGCAGCCATGATGCCAGGAGGAGCATCACAAAATGCTGAGAAGTGGCTTTTCTCCATAAGCCAATTTTTATGCACAACTTACAAGTGGCCTCTGTGAAATTCTTAGTACTGGTTTCCTAAGTGGATTGCAACTGTTAATTTGGGGAGCTGTTCAACAAGCTTTCACACTGTGAAATTAATTTCTATCACGTGGTTCAGCACAAGTCCTCTGTTCAAAATAGATCCTAAGGCAGATTTTGCAGGTAATTATGCCTTATGCCTGAAACCTCTATTTTTAACTGATGTTGAGCTTTCTTCTGGGTTGTCACTGCTTGCTCAAGTCAGTTTTATGAGGGGGCTATTGTAGCAGAGTGTGACAATAACTGGAATTTCTTACATGTCTTTTACAGATCCTTATTAACACTCCAGTGTGCAGGTTTGAGGTTTTGGCTAGATAGGTGAGGTTGAGGGAGGTTGGAGGCAGATTTGAGGAGCAGAGTTCTTTCTAACTAAGTAAAGAAGGCCTGAATGTGCCTGTGTATATTTGGTATAACCTGTACAGAGGCATTTTTTTTCAGCTGACTAAAGAGCAAGAAGGAGAAAATAATACAAATACTGAAGTGGTAATGAAATATTTTGCTGTCTTGTTATACCTCCCTTCCAGAAGTGTGAAACTGATTTTTTGCTATTTTGTGTGTGTATGTGTGTATATATATATATATATTTTTTTTTTTTTGAGTTCTTTTTTTAACTGAAATGAGTCATTTATGTGAAGTTTCTACTGTGTTATGTTAGGTAGATATTGATTCAGCACGAGAAATTTGTATCTCCTGGTAGGAATCCAAAGGTATGAAAATATAGAGGGGGGAAAAATTATTAAGGTATTTGTAGAGCTTTGACTAAATAAGTATAACACTTATAACACTGGAAACCACATTTCCCAAGCAGTAGATGAAGTCACATTTAATGAAAGATTAAGTTGTTTTTAAGTGTTTTCTCTGTATCTACTGAATCTCCTAAGAAGCAGTAAGGGCCTAAGTGAATGGTGCTCAACTGCTACAGTGTGGACCTGCCAGAGTAGTGGATTGCAGTTAGTAACTGCCATTTGCAACTTCCTAGAGTGATACAGATTTCATTATTGCATTTAATTGTTTATCACTATAGCCAGAGAGTCTAATTTATCATCCAAAGTGGATGTAAGTGATTAGAATAATTTCTTCTACTTCTGTGTTCCTCTCTCTAAAGTTCAGGAAAGCTCTGGGAATACTTTTTGTTGTGGTGTTTGTCCTTAATAAATAGATATTCTTGAAGTCACACTGCATTCATGGTTATTGTGTGTGATGGTAGCCAAAAGTACCTCTTGTGACTGCACACTGACTGTTGGCTCCCTTGTGGTGACCCCAGAAGTGATATCAAGTTGAGAAATAGTTAATATTATTTTCTTTTAAGTGAGAATTTGAGAATGACAAGCTGCAACTCTGTGTCATTGGGAAGTCTGTGTTGGTATGATACAATTTTTATTTTATGAAGTCTCAGTGAATTCCAGAACTCTTCAGGTATAAATGCTTGTGTTTAGAAGCCAGAACTTGGCTTGTTTGTTAGACTAGCATCATAAGTTAGTCAGACTTTATAAAAGCAGCCTCAGTGTTCTTCCTGCATCCCAAAAAAGAATTCTCTGGAAGCTTAAGTGAAGTGAGAAACGTAACTGAGTTTTGAGGACAGGGCAAACCCAGGGACAGGCTGGATGCTGGATGAAGGGTTGCTCTCTCTGGAAGAGGAGGAGTGGGGCTGGCAGTGGGGAGGACACTGTCCGTGGCTATCTTTGGAGTGAGTATTTCCTCTTCAGAGTCCCCTTGGCTCTGGTACATCCAGAGTGTCTGGTGTTTACTGCTGATGAGTTCAGCATTAAGGATTTGTGTTTCTGCCAGGAGCATGGTCCAGAGCCCAGGCTGTTTACTATGGATGCCAGAACTGAAAAATGTGGGAAGAGGGAGGAGTATGTGCAGGAGAGGCCTTTTGTATTTCTCTTCAGAGTTTAACTGAAGAGTGTCTTGTTAAGCCAGGAACAGAACTGTGGTTTTTAAGTTACTGGGTTAGCAGCATGTGTGCTTTCATGTTTCTTTATTCTATAAGAACTCTTAACTTCTAGAAGTTAAAAGAAGAGGGAATTTAATCTTTACATGTAGAGGAAATGGGAAAGACAGAAAAATTAGTCCTAGCATCTCACACCTGGAAAACTGTAGAGCATTGGTACAAGACTGTTTCAGGAACAGTAAAGAATCTGCCTGCTTGTGCTTTTGGGTATTTCCCCTCCTGTTGTCTCTTTGCTAATCTGTCTGTCTTCTAAAAGGATTATTGTTACAGGAAGTCTTGTCTGTTGCTTGCGCAGAAATTCCTCTTGCATCCCCTTTTATTTGTGTCTTGTAATTAGTACAGGTTGATCTGTGGGTAGACTCGCATGCTTCCCTGTTGTCCGAGGTGTCTGAGTCATCTTTGTATGTAAATGCATTTCATGGGCTCTCCAGCTCTTTATAAACACAGTATGGTGCATGAACCAAATACCCCACAGACCAAGTTTCTTTCTACAGTCCTGGGATGCTGTCAGGCCTGTGGGAGAGCAGTGTGTGCCATGCAGAGGTACAATCAGGGAAGGAGGCTGGACAGGCAGGCTGCGCCAGGGAACATGGATCAACATCACATAGTGCTGGGCTGCATGGAGGGACTCACAGCTGAATTTCCTTTAATGTTGTAGAACATGATTTTAGCTGTCTTCTGTCCACAAAGACAAATGTGAGGCTGTGGGAAAACTGCAGAAAGTGTGAAAAATGTTGCTTCCCTGCTTGTCTCTGGGATGTTCCCAGAACATATGGTGGTACTATTTTGCTTCTCTTATGGTGTGTTGTTTTTTTTTTCCCCCACTTCAAGGATGTCCCATTTGGCATATTTGTTAAGTTGCAGAATCCTTTACTCCTTCTGAAGTGTTGTAAGGCTGTAACAGTTTCTTGTTTTCAGCAGTTGTTGTGTGAGATGCCTTCATGCATGTACGGTATGAATGCTGGATCCCTTCTGACCCCATAGTCACATTGCTCTCCTTCTCACTTGCATGTAGAATCAAGCTAGCCTTTGTCATGCCTTGAAGGTGGCGAGAACTGACTTGTCTTGCAGTCTTGCAATGCTTTAATGTGTGTACACTCCGAAAAGAGACTTTTGCAGGGTGGATGAGTTGCTTTGCCCACCTTCATGTGTGCACATTGGAACACTGTGTTTTGACACATCACATTCAGAAAACCTCTGCATGAGGTTCTTCCAATGTTCTTGGCTTCTGAGAGCTGGAATGAAAACAAAATTGTAATCTAGCTTTATAGTTGCATTGGAGAGTAGAATTAGGAAACAATTCCAAGAGTCTAGTAAACTTATATGGGGTGCCACCTCTTTGTTGGGAGGAGATGCTGTAGTCATTTGCAACAGCTCAGCTAATATTATGTAGTTAATCCAGGTCTGTAGGATCTTGTAGGAAAGGCAGAGTGGAAAATGTGGTTGACATAAAATTTGAACCGTTGCTTAGGTATTGCAAAAACCTTTTTTGCCTGATGTTGCTGCTTCTAGAGAGACTGAGCACTCTGTGCAAGTTGGTTAGTATGTCTTTGGGAATTTCAACAGTCATGTCAGCATTGTCTTAGGACTTGCCTTTTCTCTAGGCCTCATCTTTGCTGCACCTAAAACCCAAGTGCCCAGACCCAGAAGGTAGCTGCTTAGGAGAGCCATGGCATGTGTTGGTACAGTAGTTGTCTTGCATACTGTTTACAAAAGTTGATACAACTGAATACATTCTTCATAAGTGGACAAGAAATGGTTTGTAGCTGTCAAAGTTGTAGATGGGGTCTTGCTGTTGGCAGTGATGGTTAATGTACCACTTTGCTGTAATAGATGAAGCAGCTCCTTCATTGCTCCCAAGTATGCCTCCTGCCAGGCATTTGTTGTGGGCTCTCTGTGTGTGCTTATTCTCTCAGTTTCATTGGTAGTGCCAGTTGTTCAAGTTGAGCACAGCAGAGCATCTTTATCTTTCAATTAAGAAATTCAGCCTCGTTCCCTGTCTCTTTTGCCATTCTTCCTTTTTTAAACAGTTTTCAGATGCTGCCTTTTGCACTTTTTCAGTCCCTTTCTTTTAGTTATCCAGCTATCCCAAGAGAAACTGTGAATAGCAGTATTTAAAAGGCTTCTGTATTATCAGCACCCCATTTGTAAACCACATCTGCTATGTGAATGGCTGCACTTACAGGTGCAGCCTTTATCCTGTTACAAAAATCAGACAGGTTTCTTTTCCCCCTGACACTTCTGGGTGCGGTCACCACAGTGTGAGAGTGGGGGATTGACAGAGAAGCTCTGAATTACCATTTCAGACTCGGTCTTCTTGAGGTGGTGAAAGTGGTAGTGTTTTGCCTGAATAGGTGAACAATAGATAGGATAGATGACCCTCTGCTATCGGGATGAATTTGATGAGTGACTTGTCCTGTTTTCCAGGTCTCTTGCTGCTAGAGAGGAATTAGCAGGATGGTTGTCCTTCTGAGGTTTTGTGCATTTTTGAGGGGGGGCGGGCAGGGGGGGAGAGAGAGAAGATAGTCTTGAAATCAAAATCTGATCTACTTCTGCTTTTCTCCACAGCTGCCAAAAGCCTGCTGAACAAGAAGTCAGATGGAGTGAAGGTAAGTTCTTGCTTTGCCATTTCACTGTCTCTCCCACTATCTGAACAGAAGGCAGCCAGTCTCTGTGGTGCCTGTCCCTTTTCAGGGTAAAATGACAGCCCTGTGTCTTGTTATGGAGCCCTGGGTGGGATCTTTGTGTTCCTTACATGCATAACTAGCTGAGTGCACTGTTGCAGCAGCAGGAATTCCTTTTCCCCTTTCTGTGATGTATGGAGAGCTGGTCAGCACTGGATTAGAAAGACCAAGGACTTGCTCAGTTGTTACACATGCCTCTGACTAGTCTGTTCTATTCAGCGCTTCCGACAGTGAAAATTGCACAGAGCAATTGTGAATGACTGATGATATGTCCAGCAGACCCCATGGAAGTTTCTTGGTCTACTCACTTGGACAGATGCTGAAGGCTGAGCTGAGAAGAAGGGTGGGGAAGGAGGAGCCTCCAAATGTTCATGTTTGGACAGAACGGAAACTGAAGATTGTGTTGAAAGTTCAATTCGTGTGCCTGAAGTTGAGGCACTCTCCTGTTCCCTTCAGAAGATAATTATTTTTTCCCCACTTCAGTGTCACTCTTTGTGTTGCATGGTCATCATTTTTTTCTGGGGGTCACACAGGCCCTTGCCAAGGCTCTGTTGTTGCAGGCATCAGCCCTTTATTGTCTGGTACTGGAGGAGAGACAATTATAGGCTAGAGCATGGTCCTTCCCTAACTGTTCTGAAGGATAATTGTCCTCCACATGGAAAAGAAGAGTTGGCTTCATTTGCTTGCATTTTCCTTCGAAGTCCAAACCTTTCTCCACAGCTGTTAGGTGGAACAGTTCATCTCCTGGTTTAGCACTGTGGGCAGTCTTCATTCTTCCTGTGCTGGAGGGGCTGATATTCATACTGTAGGACCAGCACACTTGTTCTCTCCTGCTCTCTGAGCTCTTTCCCATTTTAATGAGGCTTTGTTCCCAGAGGGCTGACAGTACAAGCAGGCTGCTGGAAAAAGAGGTGTTTTCAGAAGAGTTGTGTTTGTTTTCGGGACTGCTCTAATAAAACATGCATTCTTACAGTTCTGCAGTATTCTGCCCTATTGACATCCAGGTTTTGGGGTTTGTTTATTTTTGGATCAAAATACTCTGGGAAAATGCTGTTCCTGCCGTAGGATTCTTGTCTTTGATATATGCCTGCAAGAGTGGGCTTTGGGCCATTGCACCAGCCTGTCTCTTGTACAGACATGCATTGAACACATACACACTAATACAGCAAGTGTGTTAGAGTTGTTGCATCTGTTGATATTTAAAACATTACAGTAGAATTCCAGTGGAATAAGAATGGATTATCCCTAATGTTGTGAAATGAGAACCAACAGGTGCTTGCTTCAAAATCCCAATGAGGCAGGGGAAAAGTAATTGGAAAAACAGCAGGTATCAAAATGTCTACAAAGTTTTGTTACCTATCTAGAAAAAAATGGCTTTCTTCTTAGGATTCTTGATTTCGAACAAGCTTTTAGGGAGTGTCACATCTTGGATTAAAATATTCAAAAAATGGATGTACATGTAAATCTTGAGGCACAACTTCCTGGTCATGTAGTTACAAGGAGACCCTGTACATCAGAACCTTCCAGCTCCATGGAAAGCTTGTGATGTTTGGTTCATGGATTACACAATGTCTTCCTCTGTGAAAAGGATAATTCTGGATTTACTTTTCTTCATCCCTTTGCAGTGTATGTTGCTCCTCATACGTGTAATTGAATACTTTGATAAAGTGGAATGTATATTAGAGAGCATGGCTTTCTCTGTTCATGGTGAATGAGATTGTCCTCAGGAAACTGCTGCTTCTGCAGGACACTGGAGACCTGCAGTCAAGAGTCCATGCAGCTTCCTCCCTCCAAAGTGTTACAGCAGTGTGGCTTTGCAGTGTGAACCTCGGTGTTGTCCGTGAGCACATTCACCCTGGCCTGAGGGCCCTCAGGAGAGGTGTTTAAGCTTCCCGTTTTCCCTAAATGGTGTCTATCTTCAGGTATGGACTTTGAGTCCTCATTTCTGTAAGTGTTAAAACTCAGAAATAAATAATGTGTTTCTTATTAAAGCTCCTGTTTTGAGTTACTCTTCTGCTCAGTAATACAGACTTTTAAAAGTGCAAGTTGTTTTTCCCCAGTGCTAAGCTTGGACAAGACAGAGAATACATAATGGTCTGTGTGTGTTAGTAGGACATCTTAACACTTCTGTTGTAGGATTTCTGTGTCTACATGCTTATCTCTTTCGTTGCCCTACTGTAATGGGTTCTGCATTCCATTTGAAGTGTAGTCTTTTACCATGTCCATTTGCTTGTTGGAGCAGTACTGGCCCATTGACTGCTGAGGACAGTCTTTGTGCTGGTCACTGTCTGGTTGGTGGCCTCACCATTGTGACCAGCATACTTGTCACATTTTGCTCCTTATGCAGGAAACTTGTCGTTTTAGCTCCACTCACTTTCTCACCCTGTACAGTTCTGAAAAACTACTTGTGCCAGTGTCTGGTTGAGATAAGAGATATCTGGTGTTACTTGTGGAAAACAATGATTTTCTGCCCATTTCAGTAGTGCAGAGCACAAATACCGTGGCTGGAACACCAACCAGATTTTCAGCTGTGTTATCCTTTTCACTCCCACTTCCTATATAAATTATTCTACATCCAATGTAGATGCACTGCATGCTGTACTTTACCTGGAGTCTGCTGCTAACCACATGCCATCTGGTTAGGCTGTTTCTCATGTTTCCTCCAGATAAGAAGACTGGTTTGTTTGATTGCAGAGTTTTCTGTTGTCTTTTACAACCTTCTTGGAAATCAACTCTTTATAGAGATTTGAGAGAAAATATGTTTCAGTTTCTTCATTGGTTTTATCTGATCCAGGGTGACTATGCACCATAAGACTGTTGTCACAGATATGCACAAAGCAGATAAGAATTGAAAGAGTATTTCTTCCACAAATAGATTATTACACTAGTGTAAAACTTAATGGCTTTAAAGACATTGAGAAAAAAGCACCACCAGTTTGTGTTAATTTACTTTCTGTTCGAGGAAACTTTCCCTTTTTTTGGCTGGTATTCAGAGCTGACTGTGCTAGAATTCCACATTGTTTGACAAGGATAGTAGGATTTTCTATGACACAGTATTACACAAGCTTGAGTGAGACATATACATCTTTCTCAAGTTTTGTTCCAAATAACTCCATGAAAATGTGTGTTGGTGAATTTCTGATGCAAGGTACAGCATGCACTTGCTGACTTAGCATAAATGAGAGAGGAATGATTTGATAGTCATACATGGTGATATGAGCATCTAGCATGAGTTGTGTTGAGCTGATACTAAAAAAAAGCACAATTATTGTTTCTCTAGCAATAGGCTCAAATCCTTTGCTGAAGAAAGTTTAGCACTAAAGCAATGAGGATGCATGCATTTTATTTGGATCAGACCATTTTGGAAGGCAGTGGGAGAAGTTTAAGTCAGATGGGGAGGACAGGAAAGAAACTATTTTTTTAAATTCCAATACTAGTGTTTCCACACTGGGGTTGTTTTGATAAATTTCTATAGCTGTGAGTGCCCCCTCCAGCAAATTCCTTTCCAAATTTCATTTGAAGCATTCCTGGTTTTCATTTTGAATTGTTGCTTCTATTTCCAGTACTAATTCTGCTAATTGGTAGATATTTCATCAGCTTGGCACTTGAGAACTTTTCCATTATCTTAAATAATGAATGATTTAAACTGCCTTGAATCTTAAATTCTGCCTGCTCACCAAACCTTTGTAGTGCTGCATTCACTTTCTTCAAGCAGAATTTGGATCCAAGCTGTTGGAGTAGCAGCAGGAAGGCCCAGGTTTTATCCCCAAGGAATATGGTTTTCTGCTTTCAAATCCAGAAAGTGAGGCTAGAAGATACTGAGTGACGAGTTGCAGAGCCCCTGTAACATACCACCTATCTTGTGGTCATCTCTGTAGGTCCCAGGTATTTTTTTAAGATTCTAAATTTATGAGCAACATTGTGCATCTACCATTAAAAAATTTACTTCAGATACTTTCAAATCAGATTTATTTGCTTTCTTGTTCCCCTTTCTGACTGTAATCTGGAGTTGCCATCTATTTCAAGGTGAGAGGGGTTAAGGAGTGGGCTGGGGTAAACACCTGGATGAAGATTAAGGACACTTTATGCTGAGTGTCCTTCCTCTAAGCTTGTCAGGGTCTGGGCTCCCTGTAGTGAGTGTTACAGTCCTACTGATGATTTTTTTCTTTGTCTCTGGGTAGCACTTCAAGGAGTCGTGTTCCCTTTTTTCCAAAGGGGTATTTCACTTCCTGCTGGTGTGAGAGGTTGTGTGTGTTTCCAGTTCTAGCAGGGCCTGTAAGACCCATTTCTATAATCAGAATTTTTTAATGCACAAAGTCTTATTTTCAGTTAAGCATGTAATGGTAATTATTTTTAATTGGTCCTTCTCTAAGCTCTTTGTCAGTTTCTTTTTTCCTTTCTTGTTTACTTCTGACCACTTGGGTTTGTGAGTACAATTTACAAAATTATATCAATGATGTTCTTCAGGCCCACTGTAACACTATGTAGATAGTAAATTGTGGAGCATGCTGTGGGATGCGAGAGATTTTAACAGCATTCACTTGCAATGCTTTGCCAAGTCCATTGATTTTCTACCTTGTCTTTCTGCCACGTGCACTCTGTTTTCTTTCCCAGTAAAAGCTGAATAGCACAGCTGAAAGGAGAACTTAAATGAAAGAGGAAAAATCCATTCATTTGGTTTAGCAAGGTTAATGTACATAACTGCAAAGAAGTACCAAATACCATTTGTTCTGCTGTTTGTGAGGAATATTGCAGTAAGTGTGCATTTTATGCCCAACGTGTACCACTTTCCCTGCCCTTTGCCCAGTAAAGAGTGTGTGGGGAAGGAAGGATGCTCTGTAAACTGGCATGTTGGGAAGCAGTTGGTGAAAGCATGTCTTAAACAGAGAAGGCACAGTAGCAAGGTAAAGCAACCGATAAAATCTGCAAGGGTCAAGTAACATTCACACAGTGACCAACAGGAGTTAATGCTCCTGTCTCTGTATCTGGACTTGTTATAATCTTAAAGCCATCCTGTTTAAAGTATAACTGATTGTTTATGGTGAAGCTAAAGAGGGAGGGCCCAAGTTCATCTGAACAGCAGAGTTTGGTGCTGAACTGTGTTATGCAAGACACCTGGGGAGTGCTTTAGATCTGATTAAGTGCTGACATCCAGTAGCACGTTACATCCATCGTTGATGCAGTCAGTTTTTTCACTGCATTGTTGTAATGCCTGGAAACACTAACAGAGATCAAGGGTCCAGTGTGCTTAGCTAGTGGTGGCTAAGCAGAAAATCCCTGCCTCTTAGCTTACAATTTAAATAGACAAGCTGACAAAAGGGCAAGAGGGAGGATGGATTGACAAAGATTAAATTATTTGCTCAGCATCACACAAAAGGGCTAAAGCAGAAGTAGAAATAGGACCTCAAATTTGCTGGTTCAAGATGACTCTCACCATGCTGATCTGCTTTTCAACATTTTTTTCCCTACCTTAAGTTCTGAAATGACTATACTCTCCACAGGAATATGAGTTGCTGCAAGCATGATACTTTAACTGTCAGTATCAGACTGGGGGAGAGCTGCATGTAGAAGATGAAAACACAAAAAGCTGTCATAAAAATAAAACAGCCATGTTAAGTTCCTGGGACTGTGAATGGGACCTTGCTTGGAATCACTCTACTTCTTATAGTATGTTTTAGTATGTGCTGTGGAATGATTTACATTCACCATTTCTAGTATTGCTGCCATACTGAAGAGAAAGTGATTCTTCAGATTGTCTTCTGTCATCTGCTGACTTCTGTTGATTGTTACCTAAAGCAAGGCTATTCTTTAAGTTTCACTGTAGAGAATCTGCTCCTCTTTGAGAGATGAACACCTAAAATTCACTCACATAATAAAAATAGAACTGTAACAAGCATTCATCCCTAGGTTTGTTGTCTGTAGTGCTTTGGGAGAATGTTTTGTCACTCAGGTGTAGGGAAACCCTTAAGTGATCAGTGAGGTACTTTATCATAGGCTGTGTCTGCCTTTAACAAATTTTTTCATTCCCTGGGACATCTCTGCCCTGCCTAGTAGTTCTTAGAGGGTTCTGTGTTATAGAAGGGAAAGAGAACTCTAGAACTAAACTTCTGTTCTCTTATTTACTTTGCTAAGTTGCAGTCACATTACAAGAAGAACAAAAAGCTTTGCTCACTCAGCTAGTCACCTTGGGAAGGTAACAATAGATGGTTCTGATACAGCTGTTCAGATGAACTGAGAGATTGATCTGGTTTAGTAACTTCCTTTTATATGATTTGACTTTAAAAATTATGATGCTTTAGCACTTACTGCCAGTGCCTCATGTTGGCATTATCTAACCTGTCTTGTGTTTTAGTAGTATCATGCTCTGGTCATAACACAGACCTCACTCCCTGCCCTTTTCGTGCTGCCAACCTAGCTTTTCTTCTCCATGTTATTAGAACAGCCAGTAATATTGTGCTTTCTGGGATTTCTACACTACATCATGCCCTGTAATAGACTAACACTGTTTTAAATTTAGCTTGTACTCTAATTAAGTTCAGATCTGCAGAGGGTTCTGTTTCCTCCTGTGTCAGTGTTACTTGTGCCTCTGTGTAGGAGGGTGTTTGTTTTCTGCGTGGCTTGGTTGATTCTTTTCCTATTGAACCTTTTTGCTTGTATCTTAACATTTTATGTCCCTTTTTTCTTTTGTGACTTACTGGAAGTCTGTATGAATTTCAAATGAGATTGTCTTTCTTAGAGACAGGTTTACCTCAGTATCCATATGGTTTCTTTTTGTCTGCTGCAACTTACAGGATACATTAAAAGTAAAACCAGTAGTTTTTCATTGTAGTGAATTTTCACTTTTCCCAGTTAAAAATTCCCTGTTGTGATGGGGTACAAGGATTTCTCTGGGTTAATGGCAGTCTAAGTGTTACATCCATGCACATGCTATTTTAGTTCTAGCTTGAGGAAAACCCTGTGGAGAAGCTAAATTGTCCTGAAAGAAATGAGAGGAAACACAAATTTGTAAACCATGTAATGGCAAGCCCTGTGTTCTGCCTTCATGAAATGGAAGATTTGTGAGCTAAATGGTGAACAGATCAAAGTCTGTTCTGGAATTAAAGATCAGATGAGGCAGAAGCTTTGCTAGTTTGAGTCTGTTCATGCAGTGGCTATGTGACTGTGGACTGTATGGTGTGATTAGGAATGTGGTTCTGGGTATGAGGTGAACATGGGCACTTCTGCTTTCAAACACATGCCAGTGCATGTGTGTGCTTGAGCTCTGATGGGAGGATAGCAGGGAGGAAGGCAATATTCAAGGTAAGAGCTGTGAAGGCTCAGTAAGTGTATGAAGTGGGGAGCTACAGCTCCGTGGCCTGTTCTGTGTTCACAGGCTGCTCCAGGGGGTGCTGTGGTAGTGTGCAGGAGTCCAGAGCTACAGAACTGAGCCCACACCATCGTGGGTTTTGACTGACATGAGGTGTGCTGTGCTGTACCACTCTGTGGGCTAGACTGTAGTAAGCAGCAGAGAAATAGCCTAGATAGTACCAAAGGAGAAGGGCAGATGGAAAATGTACGTGGAGACAGCAAGGGGAAGGCTGTAATGCTGCATTGTAATGCTGAAAGACCTGCCAGGCTCAGCTTGAACTGGATGACACTGAGAGTTTAGTGAGAGAGGAGGGAAGTGCATGCTGAGCCTCATTTACTGAGAGTGCAATTTGGTATGAAGATGCCATTGAACAAGAGTAGAGTCCAAGAAGGTTGAGTAGTTTGACCCTGTTTGTTCTTCTCCCAGTATGTGAGAGTGCAAAGGCTGTTGAGTGCTTCTGTCTTTCTTGTTTGAGCATTAGTGCACCTTACCTCTCCAATCAGGCCCAAATTCTATGTGAGGGAGCCTTTCTCCTCTCCATGCTATGCACAAAAGTTCCCTATTCTTTCTTTAGCCCCTGCGTGTGCCTTTCTGTTGTAGCCTCCTCCCTACCCTCTAATATGAGTGCAAACACACCTCTGCATTCTCCAAATGTGAACGCACAGGGGGTTTTCTGCCTACCTCCTCAGTTTGGCTGGGGGAGCTGCCCCATTTTCTGAGGTGGGAGAGCACAGAGAGCCACTCCCTTGTATCGCACATCCTGTGCATATATATTGCTCTCTCTTCTTCTCCCCTTATATCAGTGTGGGGCACCTATATTCTGACCTCGGTGTTTGGGGAGACGGGGTCTTCAGCCCTGCCCTTTCCCCTGGTGTGTAGTCACGTTCTTTAATGGTGACTTCTCTCTCTGTTCCTTTTTTCCCGTGTCTGTGCATTTCTGCTGCTGCTTATACCTGCCTCAGGGGAGCACTATTGACAGGGGGGCCCTTGCTGGCACACTAATGTGTGAATAGTTTCTGTGCTTTTCTTCTCATCTCCTCTCTTCCCTTCTCTTTCCCTCTCTCAATGATGTGTCCAGAAAAGGAAGTCGAGCTCCAGTGTGCATTTGATGGTGAGCACCTCCCGTAAGCTGCCTGCGATTCGTGCCTCCGCCATTTTCCATGCCATGCACGCTCGGCTTGTGCTCATCACCCTACATAGCATGTCCGTGCGAGGGGGCGGCCGGGGGGATCAGTGTGCTCTCAGGGGTCCATGTCCTCACAAAAAGGGCTCTGGGATCCTCTGGCCACATACAGCTCCCATTTTGTGCAGAAAATTCAGCTGCTGGCAACTCAGTTTGACTTTGCCTGCTCTGAGTGTGAAATGAAAGAAGACAGTGGTTCTCCTGGGCTCAGCAGAGCAGGTGTGTGCCTTGCCTGGACAGGAGGCTTTGTCATTCTGTTGCAGAGGTGCCAAAAAGAGGAACAGGTGTTTTGCCTGGTGTTGGTGCTATCATCCTCGATAGGAGTCTTGCAGTGTAGAACAAACTGGGAGTCACTCCAAATGTGGCAGAGACTGATGGGGCTCCACTGTTCAGATGAAATGTGTGGGCACAGCACCACTGGGCAGCTCAGAGGTGCTGGTCACTTCTTTTTTTAGCGTACTTACAGAAAAGGTTTGTTCAGAGCCTTTATAATCCAAAACTTCCTTTTGTCCTGATCTTGTTTATGTATCCCAGCATGACCAAATACCCAGTAACTGCCCCCCTTGTCCTTTTCATTTCCTTTTTCATCCATCAAGATGTTTGGCATATTTAGAATTTGTTAAAAAAATAGTCAAATCCACTCTCAAGGGTCCAAAGAGGAAATTGGCCAGTGTCATATTGTCAGAAGTCATACACAGCCCAATGACACACTTTGACACCAAGATTTAAACAGTAACCAAAGGACAAGAATTAGTTACTGTATTATCTTCTATGCACGGAAAAATAACAGAAAATATTTCTCCTATTTCAGATAGAGGTGGGAACGTTACAGTACCAAGACAGCAGAGTAATTGTTTTTGCATTACTACCTGGAAGATATTTCTTCTCTTCCTCCTTCAATGACACCTTAAAACTGTGTAAAAAAAAACCCACAAAAAAAGTAATCCCAAAGTACTGCTTTGAAAATCTGAAGTGAGTGACTTAACTTTTCACCAGCCCTGCATTTATGTGGGCCATAAGTTCACTTTGCCTTTCTTGCCCTTCTGCCAGCAATACTTAAACTTGCCTACAGCCAGCAATAATTAAATTCCCTTTGCATATTGTTTTAAAGCAGCTGGGATATGTAAACCATGTAAGCATAAGCCTCTGAGAACATGGAAGCAGTGAAAGTGGCTGAATAACCAGAGACAGCCCATGTATTGGTAGTTAAGTTTCTTTTAGTTGGCTACGGGTGTGTGTCCCTACAATATGAGCACTGGTCTGTTTTCTTTCTCTTGCACCCTCTGTGTTGCTCATGCCTGCCTGTCTGTCTGTCTGTCTTTTGTCGAGCTCAGGAAATGTTGCCAACTGTTGTGCAAAAACGAATCGATTACAGATCTTAAGGGCCTAGCACCTTTGTAGGTGAATGGGCCTCTTTTAACTTGAGTTCTACAGAATTACCAAGGATTGTTGCCTGGACCAGTGACTGATGTTGGCTGGCAGCTGGGGGAAGGAGGGATAAGAGCTGGCTGTGCTGCCTTGCGCCTCTGGGAAGGAAAGGCTAGCTTCTTCCAGGGAAGAGCACTGGTTAGATGGCCACATGATGTGAGTGTGTGCAGGAAGCTCAGTATGTCAGATACCTTCCTTCACCTGAGAAAGAGCTGTGAAAAACATGCAGGCTGAGCTGCCTCTAATTTCACTGGGACACTATCCTGTAGTAAAATGCTGTCCAATTCTGGACTAGCAAACATGATACTCGGTTGTCTTCAGCCCACTGGCTGGGGAAGAATACTGTGGGTGAGCTGGGTGCTCAGTGCAGACTGGCGGGTAGGCTGTGTGCTTTGAGTATGTGGGGCTTTGCACTTTATAAGGCAACATAACACTCCTAACAGGCTGTTGTCAACTTTTTATTTGGAACAGTGGCTTCGTGGATGTTTGTTTAGGCTTTGGTCATTTTGTTGGTTTTTTTTTTTCTCATTTGGCCTTAGTTATAAAGCCTTCCAAAACAGTGGAATTATTTTTGTATAGCTTCTTCCGTGCTAATTTTATCTTATCCCAGTGGCCTAAGAAAAATGGGTTACCTTCCTCTCACTGGAAGAGGTTTGGAAGATAGATCTCTGCATTTAGGATGAGTGTTTCTGAAGAAGTACAAGAGCCTCAGTGCTGTGTGGAGTGGTGGACCATTGTCAGAAGTCTGTGTTTGTGCCACAAAATAGCTTGGGATTAACTTTTTCAGGTTGATCTGCTCCTCTTTGACATCTACAGTGACCTGTCATCTGTTCTGCCATCAGCTGGAAATACATGCATAAAACAAAACTCATGGAAGGCTAGAGTCTTAGGACAGTGCAGGGATGTATACAAAGAGGCAGGAAACCATAATTTCTGTGGTATTTCTCCTTTCTTAGATTGGAGTTTGAGTGTAAATGTTTGGGGTTTTTTCCCACAGACTTCTAAAGAGTTCATTTCTGCCTCTCTCTCTTCTACTTCCTCCCCTCTTCACCTGCCCCATCTTCCTCTTTTGTTTCTCCTCTCTCCCTCTCCAAAAGGGATAGTTAAGCCAAGACCTGTTGCTTGTGAAGAAAAGCTGAATTATGAGTAGGTGTTCGACTTATAAGTCTCGGTCTTATAAGATCTGTCACTGGTTAACATAATTATACCTTTGGCAGATGTTTTCCAGCTTAGCATTTGACTTCTCCATTCTTTGTGGTGTTTGTGGTGTGGTGATGAGGGCCTGATGTTTTGCAGTATGAGTTCGCACTCCCTGAGTGGGATAGAGAGCCACTGCCATGAGGGCACACTACTGTGAGCTCCCATCAGGTGCCCTGATCTGTAAACTAAGGAGTGTGAGCGAGGCTCCTGCAGAGACAATTCTGACCTTGCCGCTGACATCCAGCAGCAAAAGAGACGTAGTCCGGTGTGAAGGTCACACGTGGGCTGGATTTGTGGGCTAGGAACCCTGTATTTATGGCTAGGTTTGGCTCCCTACAAACATAGACTTGGTTCATTCCTGACATTCATGACTCAATGGGATGATTCTTTTCAGCAAGCTGGTGATGGCCTCACTGTTGTGCTGTATGAACGCAGAAAGTGAAGATTTTATTCTTCTGCCACAGCTACAAGAGAGTCTGAAGAGGGGAAAGATGAAAAGCTGCTGGGCACCATCCAGAGAACTTCCTACTTGTGGAACTATATGGCCTTTTCCTCATGTCCCAATCCCATTCCTTTCAATATTTTGTCCTGAAGTCTCTTTGTTCAGGTTACAATAGGAATACAACATATCATACATTACCTTTTCTCTACCTTTTCTAGGGCTGAGCACACTTCTACTTGGCTCAATAGATTCCCTGGAGCTCTCAGCATTATCACATACTTAGAACTGTTTCTGTACACTTTGGGACACCTCAGATTTTACTCCCATTTGTGCCCTGTTTGAGACCATGACTACTGTGTGTCTCTCACTTCTGTAGTCTTTTTCTCTCAGGACAGCTGCCATCTCTCATTTTCCTTCACCAGATATTTTTTGTGAGTGCTCATTGCAGGATTCTCTCCACCCCTTTGGGCTGCTGCCTTTTTGCCTTCTGTTTTCCTTCCTTATAGCTCTAGCAGTCCATTTACATTTGAATTTTGGTACATCCCTTACAACTTCTATTGCCTCTGGGGGAAGGATGATGTCCAGCAACTGGGGCAGCACTCCTCCTTCCTCCCTCTTCTTGGTGATTGAGCTTGTGGGGAGGGTCGGGTCTGAGGAGATGGTTGGGGTTGAAGCAATACTGTCATTTTCTTGCTGTCTCTGCTGCCCAGCAAGGGAACTAAAACCATGTTTTTCTGTCTCAGCCACAGAGCAACAACAAAACCAGTATAGTAAGCACTGCAAAAGAAACACCCCCAGTGCAGACGTCCATGGTATCTTCCCCAACCGCTATTTTTTTCCTGTTTGGTTTAATTTTGATTTTGTCCTCTCCCCTTCTCCTCCCAAGCCCCTTCCCGAGTGCTGCTTGTGCCACTCTGTTTCAGCTTATGTTTTGGCTTCGTTCTGTCTGTGTCCCTGTGCTGCTGTGGGGCCGATCACAGCCTCACAGGCTTTGGGATGGGGGTGCTGAGCAGAGCTGTGGTTGGATGTGGGGATCGCAGCTTGCCTGGACTTCCCCGTGTGCCACCCCTGTATAGTTCTGTGTGTCCCGTTCAGCTGTTCCTGCTGGCTTTGGGGAGGATGGTTTTGAAGAGGAGAGTGTCAAGCTCCATCCTCTTCCAACACTCAAGAAATGGAGGATGGACTTCAGGACACCAGAGAGGAAAGGGCAGACAAAGGGTTTTTAGAAGAATCCTTTGCTGGCCTGTTTGGCCTGCTCAGTTGAGTGGCTGATCTCCTGCAACTCACTGACTTGCTGGGCTGGCACTTTCTGTTCGGCCTGTGTGCAAGCTCTACAGTGCCAGTACAGTGGCAGTGCCGAGCACATTGAATGGCACAGCTTGGGTGTGTGGCCTGCCTCAGAACCCGTGGAATCAGGCAGCAGGGCAGCGGGTGGCAGATGCAGATGGGTGAGTGTGCAGCACTGCCCAGCACTGTCCCTGATGCCCTTGCTGAGCCACCCAGCAAGAACGACAGCAGTGGGAGGAGATGGTGCAAGATCCTGAAGTCTTGTCCTGGTAATGAAGGGATGAGTGCAGGAGCTAGTTAGCACCCATAGGCCTGGTAGCTGCTCTTTGTTGTCTGTCTCTGGAGAGTTGGATTTGGCATTTTTGGGGCATGGGAGGGTGGGATTTGGTGTTGGGGTTTTTTTGTTGTAGAATGAAGGATTCTTGGGACACTTCATAATTTTCTGCTTTCCTTTCACTGGCTTTTTCATTATATTTTTGATACGGAGAGAGCCTTTCTAAATTATTAAATATGGTTATTATTGAAATTAGAGCTCATTTCAGAGACTTTTAGAAAAATGTGCCTTTTTCATAGTTCCTTAGCAACTCCTCTCTGAGAGGCATTGAGGTGGTCTGGCTCATCCTATGGTTTTTATGGAAATTATGAATGTCCCTTTTTTAGGGTAAAACACCCAGCAACCTTTCCAAAAAACTGGGAGACAAAGGCCCCAGCCCAGTATTATCCTTTCTTACCCCCTTCCTCTTCTGAAGCATTTTCCAGTGAGGATGCTGCTGAGGGGTCATTACCTCATGAATGGCTGCAGAGGGTGCAGACTCACTGCTTGGTTGCCCCCTTGTGTCTGTGCCAGCCTGGTTCACTGGAAGTGAATTAGGAATTAGGGGCAGTTGCAGGGAAGCTGGGGGCTTTGTCTCCTTGTGACTGTAGCTTGTAGTGCAGCCTCTCTCTTAATGAAACCTGTGCAGGAAGTGTGTGCGCACGCACGCAGGCACACGTGTGCTGTTTGGAGTTTGTGATTTGATTTGACTTTTTTAATGTCAGTCACCTTTTCTCCACTTTCTGGGGAGTGAAAGTAAATTAGAGAATGCTTTGGAACTAGAGTTTAATGATTCTTCCATCCTTTCCTAGGAGCCTCAAACAACTGTTGTCCATAATGCTACAGATGGCATAAAGGTAAGGGATGGGAGTGTTGTTAGAAAAACCTCTGCTTCTCTCTTGTTCTTGTCTTCAGGTGTCTTAATTCAGTTTCTACCTTTCCAATGTCTGGTCTGTAGCATGCTCCTGAATACTGCTGACAATAGACTAGGAGGGTTGTGTTATATGGCTGTGGATCTCTGAAAGAGGCTGAGTAAAAACAACTGTTCAGATAGTAACACATCTTTCCTGTTGTGGTGTATAACCACCACTCTCTTTCATATGTGGGATGGAAGAGGAGATATAGGCACTTATGCAATTTTTTTTTTCTTCTGCAAATGCACACTTCCTCTGAGAAAGCCTAGGAGCCCTTCTTTAGCTTCTTGTGGCTATTCTTCCAAACAGAAGCAACTCATTAGATTTAATTTGACAGAGTTTGGTAACTTCCACACTTGTAGAAGTTCTGGGTTAAGAGCTCGAACATGCAAAAGCTGACCAGAGATGCTGTTACGTTATGCTTTGTATTTGGCCTGCTTACATTCAAATCTTCCTTGTACCATCCTCTCCCTTCCATCCCTGCCAACGTTTTTGTGCTTTTCCCCATCTTTCTTCACAAAGAAATCAAACTATTTGCTCATTCTCCTGACTGCTGATGCCTGGTAATGCTCTGTTCTGCCGTGCAGGGTTCCACAGAGAGCTGTAACACCACAACTGAAGATGAGGATCTGAAAGGTAGGTATTTTGCCTGTAATTTCTAATACAGCTAAGTGTAGGCAAGGGATTCTAGAGATTCAATCATTGCCTTGAACTAGCTTCCCAGATTTCTGTGTCTGACTCAGTTCATAAATTCGCCATGACGCTGTCATTCCTGTCACAGTGGGACCATGCACTGGGGAACTGTCTGACTTGGCCTCTGTGGTATATAAACACTGAGCTAATTTGTTTTCGTCTCAGAGTTGGAATTCTTTTCTTGCATATATCATAATCTGTTCATCTCCAGTCCATTTCTAGGTGTGGAAAATCCCTACCAGTCCCTTGAGGTTTGAACTCTGCTTGTGTTTTTCTGCTTCCCTGTAGATTACAGAGAGTTGAAACCTCTCTGTTACTATTCAGTCTCCCTTTTCACCCCTTTCTGGGAATATCTTTTGTGACATGCAAAGACTTCCCTTGTTATTTTTTCTCTTTGGGTCTATTTTTTTTTAAGATGAAGATCATTCTCAGCCTGTTTTCCTTGACTGAGATATCAGTAGAGGGAGAGGCCAAGAAGAGATTTCATATCTTTCAGTGATCATATCATAAATATCCTGTGCTCGTAAAACTCTTTAAGTGAAGGAGCTCCAAGTTCCATATCTGCTCATGGTGTTTGAGCAGCTATCTTTTGCCTAACCTCCCTAACGAAGAACGAGCAGACATTTTCCTGAATAAACAAGTTTGAAATGGGTGAAGGTAGTTTGTATTCTGAGACAAATGTATTAATAACTTGCATTTTGAGGCAGAGGTATTCTCATTCTCCCTGTAATTCGTCTGAGTTACATATCCAGGGAAAAACCAGTGCTGACCCTGTGATGTAGCAGCAATGCCACCTCTGTCAGTGGGGTAATTCCTGATGCTTTTCCTCTGGCTTGTCACAAGCTGCTGGCTCCTCTTCTGAGGAATCACAGGGAGCAGAAACACATGCCATTAATGTGTTTGAATGAGCTCTGCAATACAGATTGTTTCAGATAAGACCTGGCCTCATTACAGGACAGTGTTCTAGCTCCCACTTTTTTGCCAAAGAGTAAGCTGTGGTTTAGGAACCTAGCTTTGAGTGAGGGGAACTGGATGGATTTCATAGTACAGTAATAAATTTGAGTTATCATCCCTTCTGGATAGCCATCCAGAACGGGTATTTGTCCAGAACCTTGTCTCCTGTGGCACTTTTTATTCTGGAGAGGTTCCATGGTTGAGGTAGCTGAGCCAATGGGTGTTGTAAGTCAGGAATACAAATGCTGCAAGGAAAAGAAGTCTAGGACTGGAACAGAAGGTGGGTAGGAAGGAAGGCAGCTGGTCAGTGTACAGAGTTGTATAGGGCTGCATTGCTACAGATCAAAACTATGTTTTGGTTTTTTTTGGCAGAGGTTAGAAAATTTTGTTATGATATTAATAGAAGGGAGCATTTGAATGGTGATTGGGAGCGAAAGAGTTTGCACAGTAGTGGTTTGTGCTGTGGCCAGCACTGGTAATTTTAATCCTCCAGTTATAAGTGTAGCTGTGTTCACCAGTGTTCTTTTTCCATTCCTGCCCTTCCACATTTTAAGATAAGCAAGCACTTGAGCAAAACTCAGTAGACCAAAAGGTTTGGGAGTGTTGAAGTTCTCAGTGTTCTGCATAGCCATGACTCTTAGAAAAGGGAAGTGCTTGTGCAGTTCCTCTGCCAACTTCTTGTTTTAAATAGACACCAGGATACACAGATCAGTTCTGCTGTGCTGTGGGCGACGTTATCTTTATCCATCAGTGACGGTTGCCTCAGGGAATTGTTGTTTCCACTGTGGTGGGGCTAAAGGCAGTGCGTGTCGTTCCTTCTTCCTCGGCCCCCCTGCCCTTGTGTCATTCTAAATTGCACAGCAGGTTCATGTTGTCGAGCTGTCTACTTGGCTTTGCCCTGGAGGATACTCCTGCATGTTTTGTGCCCAGCATTGTTGTTTCTTTAATGTTCTCCTATTTACTTTCTCTTTTTTTATTTACTGAACTTGCGTGTTTTGTTTGTGTTTGTGTTTTAATTCCCTGCCATGCTAGCTCCCCCTCTCTCCACCGGGGACGGCAGCTCAGTGCTTGAAGGACGGAGGCACAGTGAGAGCAAAACACAGACTGAGTCCATGCAGTCCCAGCTTTCTCTCTGTTTCTCAGCCAGTAAGTCCAGGGGTGCAGTGCTTCACAGCATCTTTTTCTCACCCCTTCCTCCACCTTTCCCATTTCTCCTTACCTAAGATTTTTCCTTTCCTCAACTTCCTTCCAATATGTTGATTTTCCATTTCCAGTGTTCCAGAATACAAAGAAATCATCTCCCTTCCTGCAAAATACCCTCCTTTGCACACTGAAATTTTCCGAACATTTCCTTCCCTTTCTGAAAAAAAAAAACCAAACCAAAAAAACAACCAAAAACCAGAACCTCATCCTAGCTAATTTCATTCCCTTGCTTTCATCTGGGTCAGATGTGGAGTTCTCTGCAGAGACACTGCCTTTTGGGGTTTCCTTGGGCAAGTCACTGCATCTCTTAGTTTTCCTTGTGGTAAATGGGGTCAGTGGTGCAGGTCTGCTTATGTGCTTATGGAGGGGATGCATGAGACTGAATTCAGTCTCACTCATCAGAACTTCTGACATAGATGGTGTTCAGAAGTACCAAAGGAACAAAAACCAGTTTTTTCAGACTACTTTAAGGTGCTTTGAAAGGGAGGCTGTGGCTCCTGAAAGACCCTAAAGCATTTTTGAATCCATTATCAGGTGCTTTGAGTGAAAATTCTGGGATAATGTTGGCTCTGAAGAGCATTTGTCTGTCACCAGCTTTACCTTGTGTTTTTCTTTAGCTCAGTTAGCTGCTACTATGGTTAGTCTATGAGTTATGGTAAGTTCTGCCTGATATCTCCTGAACTTGCTAGCACTGTAGAGGAGCCTGTGGCTGAAGAACTCTGAAAAATGCATATGAAAAAAGCTATTAGGTTGGAGAAAATCTAGGTAGAATTCATAACCTTTCTCCTACACAGACATACTGTACTAGCTGCCTGACTTTAAAGCAATAGTAGAAGGATCTTTAGTGTGAGCTGGGAACATCTGGAATATTTGATTTTGTTCAAGTCAGTCTAGAAAGGAAGAACCAGGTGTGTCCTCTTCTGTCTCTTCCTGTCGTATTTCCCTGCTTTTCTACACACAGCACCAGTATCTCATATGATTCAGCAGTTGGAGCGTCTCTGTTAGTGGCTCAAAGTATGAAGCAGCTCAAAGGATGTCAGACCGCTGGTTTGTAAGGTGCAGTAGGAAAGGTGTTTTGCCTAGCCAGAATGGAAGGGAAATGATCTCTTCTGAAGTCCTTTTTGCTGTGAGCTGTGCATCACTGCTCTCTTATTAATTCCTTCCTCTTGCTCATAGCAAGGCCCTGCTTGGTACACTGAGAAATGCTGAATCACTTCTCTGCCAAGTGGGTCAGTGTTCTCCCACTTCCCTCCAAGTTGAGATGTGCAGTGATTTCAATATCCTTACTTTCTTTAACCCCATCTTGTACTTGCCCTTGTGCTGCTGTCACTACTCCGACCACTGTTTTAGGTCGCCCTCAAACTTCCTCTGGCATTGGTGCAATTCCTGCTGTGCTTTTTGCGCCAGTGCCCGGGTGGCCCCTGCCAAGCAGTGTCTGGCCCAAGTGATGTGACAGAGGCAGGAGAGCACGTAGAAGTTATTGGGATGTGGATGTGTCTGTGTGCTGACCGGGGCTGGGGCTCTGTGTGTCTGTACTTCTTTGTTGGTTTTTATTTTACTTTCTAATTTTTGTCTGTTTATTATTTTAACGCTTACATTTGTTTTGCAGCTACACAGTCTTGTGAAGAGAAGCTCCATGCCTGGGACAGCCCAGGGCAGACATTGGAGTTAGAGCGTGCTCGGTCGGAGCCTTTGCTAACTCCAGTAGTTCCCTTTGTACTTAACCGAGCACCGTGTAAGTTAGCAGCTGGGTAGCAGTAGTGGAGTAGTGCAACTCATGCTAGTTACCCTAGGTGTAAAGTTCCCTCCTGTCTCCTCCCCTGCCCCTCACCCCGTCCGTCCGGGCCGGGCCGGGCCGGGCGCTCCGAGCTGGCGCCATCGCTGCCGGAGGGAGCGCGGCCGCAGGAGGCGGGTGCGGGGAGCGGCGGCGGCCGCCGGAGGGCGCCATGCGCGGGGGCGGGGAGCGGGGCCGCCCTCAGCGCGTCCCGGCCGCGGCCGCCCCGCGGGGGAGACAGAGCCCGGCCCGGCTCGGCCCCGGCCGTGAGAACTGCTGCTGCCGGACGCGCCCGCCGCGCTCCCCGGCCGGCCGTGTGGCTGCTGTGCCGGGGCTGCCGGCTGGGCTCGCACAAAGCGGAGTGGAGCAGCCGCGGGCCACGCTCGATGACCGTGCTGGTGCACGTCGCCTCCCGCTTGTGCCTCTGCCGTGCCAGTTTGGAGGACCCGCGGATTCATCGGGAGCGGCAGGCGCGAATGCCGTCCCCCTGGACATCCCGAGGCTCTCTGTCCTTCGGACAGAGTGGTCACCTCCCGTGTGCCGGTTCTAGCTCGGGACATGTAGTGAAAGCCAGGAGACGAGCACAGTCTGATGGGATGGGCTGGTGTTGAAGGACAGGCCTGATGGCAGTGCATCAGGGCATCTTGGGAGGGGATGCAGATTTCCTTAAGATGAGCCCGCACACCTCTGGACTGCAGACTCCCTCACTCATCCCAAATGCAGCTTTCCCGTGCACTCCATCTTCTGGACATTGGTAGTGCATGGTTTGGAGGTCCAACAAGTAGCCCTTCTTCATGTGAAAATAATCCCAGACAACTTGGTTGTAAGGACATTTTTCACAACAGGCTGTTGTGAAAGCCCACATAGCCCACTGTATTGTTTTGACTCATTCCCTGTGTACATCTTTTCACATGTGGAAGGGTATACAGCCTGCATAGTAAAACCAGCCCCCTTACTGTTATGAGCCAGATGTCTGAGGAGTTTCTGAGGCTGTCTCAGTAGTAAAATTCTCTTAACTGAATTCCAGAGTGAGTATGGACATCTTTCATAGCCAGTGAGACTATTACCTTGTTGCTCTTTGGCTGCACTTACCAATGGTGGGATGAGGTGCATGGGCAAGGGGGAGAGCAGTTCAGAGTAGCATCTTCTGGCATTTAGAATGGAATTCAGTTTCCCTAACTTGACCATCTAAGGATAGTAGGTCGGATTTAAACACCATCCCCCTAATGATAGGCATCTAAGATGCCTATGTGAGACTTCCCAGAAATCCCAATTTGTTTCAGGGCCCAAAGGGAGAACAGTCAGGGAACTGGTTCCGTTTCAGACACATATATTTTAGATGCTGAAGGGCACAAGAATGGCAGTTCTAGTGGTAGGAATTATGTATTATCTGATAACATTGAAAAGAATGCTAGGGAACCTCTTAAATCCATGTATAATGTGCAGAAGAGTCTACCTACAGGTGTGGGGAATGCTGAAGAGATGTAAGGTTGTGCATATAGACTCAGGCATAGGTATGGTGCACGCAGTAGTCATAGAATAGAATTGTGTTGTTTAACAGACCTAATTGAAACTTTGTAAATATTATTAGTTCTTGAGATCAGCATGGAGGATGGAGCACTGCAGAGGGGATGGGGCCTGGGCAATCTGCTGTGGGGAACCAAGAGAAGAGAGTGCAGAGGTGCTGACCAGATGGGGACAAAACAACAGTAGACAGACAGCCCTTGTCTTCATTCATCTTGGAGTCCAGTGGGCTGGGCTGGGTTAATGGCAATGCTGTCAGAGTGCTGTAAAGAATGGGGATTGGCAGAAGCCGACTACCTGAGGAACATTATGCACTCTCAGACATAGCTAGGACCTGCTCATCCAACCCATCCATCCTGCTGCCATCATCTTTCTAGCTTGCAGAAGCCATCCCTACATGTCCCAGTTGCTTTTTTGCAGCATTCACAATAGCTGAGGTATTGATGATGGTGATAGGCAAGTTGTTGGGAGACTCTTTCCAATTGGCTTGATCTGTGTGGTGGCCATTTGTATATGGCTACTGTGGTGAAGGTTTTCCACATCTTAAGCTGCCAAACAACTTCTTCACATGGGCAGGGCCACTGGCATTCATTGGTCAGACTCCGCAGAAGCAGCTCTGGCTGTCATTCAGGAGACACCTCTGGTGCCTTAGACCTTTCTAGAAGGAAAAAAAAAAAAAAGAAATGAATATGGTCTCTTTATTTCTTTTCTCCCTGCATTATGGGATCACCATTTCCCTTTCATACCACTGCCCCCCTACTCTCATGTGGATGACTGTGTTAACTGCATATCTCCAGAATGCTGGGAGCAGCATCCTATGAGATCTAGACTAATGGTGCTCTACAAATTGCTTGTAGGAAGCACCCACTAGCTTCATATTTCTACTGAACTCTTCAGCACAGCTAAATTGCTCTTTCTTCTTGTTCACAGTGCGTAAGCAAGAGATCATTAAGATAACAGAGCAGCTGATAGAGGCCATCAACAATGGAGATTTTGAGGCTTATACGTAAGTAGAGATGCTTTCTGACAGGTTGTTTATCAGTTTGTTTGCAAGTGATGCTCTGGCTCCTGGGTATGAGGAGCTGTCTCACAGTCAGGGATGGTAAAAGGTTTTATCCTTCTTAGCCTACATCAGTTATGAGTAAGGGATGCAGTAGTAGAGCTCTAAATGAATATCAAGTCAACTAGCAAACAGCAACAGGACCAACAATAGAAAAATGTCCTGGGTTTGTAAGAAAAGTGCAGGGGAGGGCAACAAGAAGAGCAGAAAGAGAATAAAAGGAAAGTCAGTAACCTAGAAATTTATTTCATGTGGAATGCCATCTAGTTGGCTCCTTGAGTTACAGTAGGGCTGAGTCTTCAGGAAGCTACTTCTTGGAGTAGGGAGATGTAGTTAGGTGGACACAGGGTGTGGGTCAAATGGCATATCAGCACTTCACTGTGTGAATAGCTCTTGGGCTCAAATGCAAACTGTAAACCTGTACTGCTTTTCTTTGCAGAAAAATTTGTGATCCTGGCTTGACCTCATTTGAACCTGAAGCACTGGGGAACTTGGTTGAAGGAATGGATTTCCATAAGTTTTACTTTGAAAACTGTGAGTGGGTAGATTTGGTAACTCCAACATCTTTCTCTCTACTCTTCCTTTATGTCACCTTTGGGGAGGAAAATTTGCCTTGTTTTTACTGGTTATCAGAATAAGCAGGAACTTGATTGTGCTTGGGTTATGATGCATTTATAAAAGCCAGCAGCCTTTCTGTCAAAAAGCCTGTTCAGCAACAATGTCAATGCTAAATCCCACATCCCTTCACTCTAGGCATACAATCTGCCAGGTGGAAATGTTTTGTACCTGGCATGGACTGCAGGAGTTTTAAAAGTTTGACTCACTTTGACTTCTTAAGATATGAAAATGGAAAAAATTATCAGATTTTGGTGGCAGCAACATGTATGTTTGAGGTAGACATGCTAAATGGTCACGTATAAAGATGCTTTCACTTTGAGTTTTCCCTGGATGGTTTCAGCTCTCTAAGACCTAATGAACCTTTTACATAGACAAGTGTCAGCCTGGGACAGGAAAGAGTTGGGAGAAATGCTATAATTTATGTTATGGGATTTGTCTCCCCTCCTGGATGTCTCCACAGGATGAGAGAATTGAAATTTAAATCCTGAGCTGTTCAATCTGCTTTATTTTGGGGGTTAGGTCAAGGTCCTTAGTATGGGCAATATGTATTTCCCTAAGTATGCAGAGACTTTGTCTCTCTCAACAGCCTATTTATGGAGGGATTTTAATGCTTCTCTGAGGTTTGTTCATATTTAGTGCTGTCCTGGCTTAAAGATCTCCTGATTACTGACTCCTTTGCAATGATATTCTGTAAGTGAAAGATCTTTCCCCATAACTGAAGACACAGCAGCAGAGGAAGTGGGGGCAAAGGGGCCAGGGGATTCCTGGCAGTAAGTGTGCAGTTCCTAAGGAGAACAACAGATGATAGGGGTAAGAATTGCTTGGGTTTTTCCTGAAAAATTGCAGGACCAATTTTTGTGCTATTTCAGAATCCAGTAAAAGGTGAGTAGAATATAGAAGAGGTTGGAGAATGTGGAACGCTGTTCCATCTTAGCTGTAAAATGAACCTGATGGTTTTGCATGTCCTGCCAGTACTGTCGAAGAACAGCAAGCCAATCCACACGACCATCCTGAACCCCCACGTCCACGTCATCGGGGAGGACGCCGCCTGCATCGCGTACATCCGCCTGACGCAGTACATCGACGGCCAAGGCCGGCCCCGCACCACGCAGTCGGAGGAGACCCGCGTCTGGCACCGCCGAGATGGCAAGTGGCTCAATGTCCACTACCACTGCTCTGGAGCTCCCGCAGCCCCTCTCCAGTGAGGATCAAATACGGGTATGGACTCTCAGGGAAGGAGAACATCACACACGCAGCTGAGGCTGTGTGTGTGGGAATTCAGCATTCAAGGCTGTTTAGCTGGCCGTGAGAGAACCATATTTAGTTGTCTGTAGGGCTGAAAACTTTGGCTTGTAGATGGTGTTCCTTTAAGTCCTGTCCTCTGGACTCAGTAGGGTTATCTGCCACTCCTGACAAATGGGAGTCATGTGCCAGACAGCTGTTCCTGGGCATAGGTACCCTTGTAGCAGCTGTGCTTCCCCCCAGGTGCTCAGGTCTGTGCTCGGACAAACAGCTGATCTGAAGCAGAGAGGAAGACTATCTCATGCTGTGCACAGGTTGGCCCTTTCACATCTACCTTTCCATGCTGGGGGTCATTTCAGAGGACTTTTTTGATGATTATGTCATCTTCTAGAAAGGATATTGTAGAATCCATACAGAACAATTTCCGTGCCATAAGGAGTAAGGGTTTATTCATATAAATTTTACTACTGATTTTCTGATAAGCAAGAAGTATTTAATGTACCACGTTGAGAAAACTCAGAGGGGAAAAGAATCTAAACAAACAGTAATATCAGAGGATTTAAAATATCCCCCAATTAACTTGCCAGAATTCATAATTGAAAGAAACTTTGGCTCTAAAATATGTCATGATGAAATGATTGTTGCTTGCTCCTGAAGGACATCAGACCCAATTACTTCTTCAGCATTAAGGCATTCTCGTTTATTGCCTTAGTGGTCTCTTTTAATTAGATGTACAAAGTCTTTCTGCATCCTTTTGTTTTATGCTGAAATATATGTTACATTCATTTTATAGCCCAAAGTTTCCTAATCTTAGGACCTTTTTACTAAGTATTTTCTATTTAAGGGCAAACAAACAAATATTTCCAACTGGGAGGCAACCTTTTTTTAATGTAGTCATTTAAGGATGAACCACTCAAGTGTAATTTCTGCTTGAGTCCTAGTTCTGTGAACAACTTGGTACTAAGCCAAGAGCAGTTTGTATTCATGTTTTGTGAAGTATTCAACCCTACTGAAGGCAATGGGAAGGAATGTGAACTATCACAAGCAAGCTGCAGAGGTCACAGATGGAATTTGAGAAGCAGAAGCCAGTTGGGGGCACCAGAAGCAGGGAAGCTTTCAAGGGAGCTGGAAAATCAGCTGAACTTCCAGGGAGTAATGCAGTGAGAAGGAAAAAGCCTTTGCAGGAAAACAAAAAAAAAACTTGCATCAGATTTCATCACAGAAATATTGAGGGAGATGTCTGTCCAAAAAAAGATGCAGAAGAAATTATTAAAGATCGGTATGGCTCAGTGGCTATGCCTGTGACTTCTGAAGAAATTTAGGAATGGAAAGTCTCCTGCAGAAGAGGTATGTTTCTTGGCTGTGGAAATGCTGAAGCCCTCCAAAAGTATGTGCTGGAGGGTTTCTGAAAACTGCAGAGCAGAAAGTATTTCCAAACCACAGAATGTTGGTTAAAACAATATTTAAAAATACCCTGTAAACTAATAGAAGTTGAAGTATTTGCATGCATTTCTGAGTTCTGAAGAAGGTATACCCACAAGCAATTACAGATGGGGTCAGTGTGGGCAGCCCCCATCTGAATGCACTGAATCATTTTGGAGTAGTGTTATCCCACGTGCAGTGAAAGCTAAGGATGAAGAATGAATGAGGTGAGTAAGAATGCCTAACTAGAAATTAGTGGTTTCTTCTCACCTGGCAGGCAGAGTTCAGTTCTGGGTAAATCATCTCAAAAGGAAACTGCAGCCAGAAAAAAAGTTTGATGTTAATCAGAGGACTTCTGTGTAAGGAGAGAGTAGGAACAAAGAAGGGAGAAGACTTATAAGGGAGATTCTGCAAAGATTTGCAGACTAAGAAATGGTAGAAAGAAGGGTTTGGCTATACTTTCATGACAGAATAATGCTAAACAGACATGAAAAAAACCCAGGCTTAAAACTGATCAAAATAAATCCAGTCATTTGGCACATGAGGGTTAACTAGGAAGGGCCTTTGCTAAAAGCAGTCACTAGGGCTGCAATTTCACAAAACTGCAGAGAAGCTCATACATTTGTTTAAATATTAAGTAAGTTCAGAGACAAAATTACTGAAGATTTGAAAAATAAAAACCCTAACAAAAATATAATTATCTCTCAGTTCAAGGCAAAAGCCCAAAAGCCAATGGAAAGTGAGGCAGAAAATGTTCCTTAGGACCAGAGCCTTTGAACTCTCTTTAGGAAACTTCTTCAGCTTCTGTGTCATGGCTGTGAGAGGGTGGGCTCAGGGCTGCTCCAAAGCAGCATGTAAATACATTTTAGCAGTTACTTAATTTTCACTGGCACTCTCAGCCACCTGGAAGGGGAAGTGAGTGCCTCTTACCTTTAGAGGTCTCCTCATGAGCCACAGTTTGTCTTGTGTTAGGGGTTTCTACCTACACCAAATAAATAATTAACCTGTAGAAAATACTTTTTTTTTAATTGTGTACAGCTAATGTATGGCTTTATTTCCTTCCATCTTCCATCCTGTTCTCCCCTCTCCTTTCTGGATGGACACTACCTCTTCCTGACTGCAGCAACTTGTGGAGATACTCAGCTGGAGGGCAATATCTTCTTAGCAAGCAGCTCTGGAGTGCCTGAGTGACAGCAACGGTCATGTCTGTTTTGACATTAAAAAAATAAATACAAATTACAAACAGGCAGCAGCCAAATGCACGAAACCCTGCATGCATCTGATGCTCCGGGCACTGCCTTTCTGTTGTTTTCCATGGATCCATCGTGTCTGTTTCTGCTGTACGAAGGTGTTTTTAAATCTAAAAAAAAAAAAAAAGACATGTTGTTTGTATAAAATAATAAAAAACCAGGAATAATGCTAAATAAACGACAGAATATCCAACATGCCCCCTCCCCCAGGGCTAAGAAAGTGGCAGCAGCCGGAACATCTTTCAGAAATGAAGTGAGGGGGAAAGCAAAAGTGAAGGAGAGAAAGAGAGAGGGAGAGCAAGAAAGGAGGCGGCTTGAACAGCGGATGGCTGAACTGTGCTCCGCAAAGCGATGGTGGAAGTTAAAACCACATTCGGGCTGTGCTGCAACTACAGTCGGTGAGAGGTGGCAAGGAGACCCCAGAGGAGCCAGTGTGAAGACTGGGGTTCAAGAGAGAGGAGGTGCTTCTCTTCCTGTTGCCCAGCAGTCTGACTTCAGCCTGTTTCTTCTTCGATTTCTGCACAGCAAGAATGCTATGGAGACCTGGTTGCTCGGCTGCTGGATCCCAAAATAGACTTTTTTTTTCTTTTCCTTTTTTTTTTTTAAGAAATAAAACAGAATGGAATGTTGGTTTAAAACTAAAGATGGAAGTAGGGATTTAAAAATGGGTTTAAGTAACCCATTATTAACCCAATTAATTAACTTGAATAGAAGCTCGCTCTTTAGTGATAGTGGTTTTAGAAACAGCCACTACCTGGACAAACATGGAGTTTTGAAGCCAGGTTATTTAATTTAACAAAATAAAAAAACCATTTCATTAAGAGCAGAGATTTCAGAGGAAGAGGGTATTTGTATGGGATTTTCTATTTTTTTTCTTTTTAGTAGCATAGTTGGGATCCACAGTGCTGCAGAACACATGTTCCTTAGGAAGCAGACAAAAAACTTAGTGTTATGTTCTTCATGAAAACTTGCACATACACTCCTATATGAGGCATAAATAGCGTGTGTTTTTATACTGAAATATATGCACCCGTAGAATTAAAGGGGTTACCTGGCCTCCTGTATGATTTGTTGGTCTCCAGTAAAATAGCAGTGGGAGCCAGCAGCCCCAGCCAGGTGCTTCTCCCCACCACTAACCCATCTGATGTTTGTAAGTGTCATGTTTCCTAGTGTTTATTTGGGTAATTTTTCTATTTTTTACAGTGATGTTGTAACACAGAAAACTATCAGATCAGAACCTCAAAAGCCGTAGCTGAAGGAATCCAGGCCATCCCCCACCCCGTGTTGCCTCTGGGTGTTAGAGGATACCTCATGAAGCAGAGGGGAAAGAGAATGAACACGTGATCTGATGTTCATCCTTTGGGCCAATTCATGTTCCTTTCTTTTCTTTGCTGCAAAAGGAGTTCAGTTCCTTTAGTCATTGGGTGGGAATATGGAAGTGTTTTGTTGACCTTACCAAGGAGGGAGCCTAGCCCCAAGAAGAAAATGGCCTTTCTGGCAGACCTGATGGGATTTGTCTTGACCAAGGGAAGGCATCACTTGCAGAAGTTGGAATGAGCTTTTACCTGAATTTATCTACCCCTAATAATTTTTTGGATCTCTAGAGAGAGTTAAAATGATTTCCATGACAGCGTACTAAGTGTGCGGCAATCTTTTAGCAGACTATAGAAGAGAAGAAAGAGAATTTGGAATTTTAATCTTTATTCAATAAAATGCAGGAAATAAAAGCTGTTGCACAAAGTGGAGCTGTCACTTTGGAGCAAACAGCGCTCTGCTCTCTTTATTGGAGAGGTGCTATCCCACACCAGGATTGCATCAGTTAACCGCTGATGAAGGAAAAGACCATCCACCCTTCCCAGGTTTATTTGAGCAAACACCCTTTTCTTCCTCCCTCTGCTATCCCAGGGGAGGAGTGAGGAGGTGATTGAACCCATGGGGGGGCAAACACTAGATTTTATTATTTCAAAACATTTCTAAGGCAGCGACTGAAGTGGAAGAGTAAAAAGCCTTGATATTTCATTCAGAAAAATTTTTAAGCCACAAAGAAAGCAAACAGATTACAGTTATGCCTCTTAAAAAAGATAAATACAAAACATTATGCATGCCTTCTTTCGGTCTGATCTTCCTTGTCTCTTTACCTGATAATTATTAATAGTTAAAAAAGAGAACCCTCTGTATTAAGTATATGCATCTTTCAGAGAAAATTTTAAAAGAAGAGAACTGTTGGGTTTTTTGTTTTTGCACAGTCTTGGAGACAAACTCTTTTGGATTTTTTTTGTTTTGTTTTGTTTCCTTTTAAGTTAATGAGAACCTTAGCTTGGTATGGCCATTATCAAACACAGCTGTACACCTTTAGCATTCTTAATGTTCTCTTATGGGGCTAATGTAAGCATCTATATAATATATATTATAAATATCACATTTTAAACAGGAAATGGAAGGCATTTGATGCAGAATTTTTGCATGATATAGAAATAATTAAAGTTAGCTAGTGTTTGTTTGTTTGGTCTGAATGTTGGTAGAACCTTCATAGCTTTGTTACAATGAAACCTTGAACTGAAGATATTTAATAAAATAACATTTAAACAGTGTAAAGTTTGGAGTGTCACATTATTCTCCTGAAGAAAATGAAATTGGTACTCCTGGGATAAGAATCAATTGACAGAGGAGGTTTTTTTCCCTGTGTCATTTAAAAATGTAATGTTTAAAATGTTAAGTGGTACCATACCTAAAAGGGGGGAGGGGAAGAATACTAGCATTAAAAACAAAAAGATGACAGAACCTGTTAAAATTACGGCATTTCCCTGACAGACCATGGATAATAGGGAAATTCTGCTTTTGTTCCAAATAGCCTGATCTTTGGCAAATCTATGCTGTTACTTCTTTTCCTGGTCTTTGTTTTCCTCACCAATATTTAAGCTTCTTCTTGTGGAAAAGCTGTCTTGCTACTTGTTTTGCCTGATGTAAACATGCTGATTTCAAGTTGTGTGACTTAGTTATTTGTCAAGTAGTGTATTTTTTGTCCTAGCTGGGATGCTTCTGCAGAGTCATAGAACTTGTTAAGTTAAAAGTTAGTTGGATTTAACTTGTTTAATTTTTATACTGCCTCTTGTTGTTAGCATTTCATGTATGCCCCATTAGGTAGGCTTTGCTCCACTCAGCCTTTGCCGCTTTGCCGTTTCTCTGTTGTTTCCCACCTTGCGGGTCTCCGCTGCTCTCGGGGGCAGGAGGCTGGGCCGTGCGGCCGCAGCCGGTGCTGCCCTCTGGCTCTGCCGAGCCCCTGCCCGGCGCCGGCTGTGCGGCAGCGGCGCCCAGGGGCTTCTCCGCGCCCGTGCTGCCGCTGGCCTTGTGCCTGGCACGGTCGCTGCTGTCATTGTGCGGGGGACACGCATCTCGTTTTCGCACCGGCTGCGGCAAAGGGGCTCTAGGCGGCATGTGGCCCCCCATTTGGCAGGCCTGGCTGGCCTCCGTTCCCCTGAGCTCTTCCCAGGTGTGTCTGAGAAGTGCGGCAAAGGGGAGGGGGTGGCTCTGCCTTATCACCGAAAGCGAGTTCATTGCGCTTAATCCCCTTTAACTGCAGCAATTACCCAGTAAATAGGTGTCAGCTGCTGCTGCTTAGAGAGATGATTACTTTTGCTGCCTGATGAAACAGGAGGAAAAAAATCGTCCTTAGTGTTTATAGGGAGAAGGTAAGAGTTTTATAGTCCGTTTTACTGGGACTAAAGGCAACCTGTTCGTGCCCAGAAGAAATGGCTGCTGCTATTTCGGGAGCAAAGAGACGTTCTGCTCTCGTTTCTGACATATGGGGCAGGAGCATTCATCTGGTAAGGTTTCTCCTGAAGCAGTTAATCCTGTCTTGATGATCTTTGAAGATACCTTGCAGTATGAGCCGATAAGCACCAGGAAGGTACTCAGAAAATTAGTGGTGATATCCTATGTTTTTAGGAACTCTTAATCAGGATAAGAGTAATTTAAACACTTGTTGAAAGCGAAACAGTCAGACTAACACTCAGGTCGAGAATATTTATTGTAGCGTATATCTGGGACCTGTTTTATGTCTTATGTTTTAGCTGACAGCAGGGATTAGGAATGGTACTTCCCTGCATTGTAATAGTTCCAGTATTGACCTATCAAACAGGGATATCCCCCAGAACCTTACTTCCCACTATGTAATAGCTGTTTAAAATCTGTTCATCCTACTAGATGAAGTTTTGCCATCTTCCTACCAAAGACGAGTGTCTGAGCCTGTTTTTTTAAGTTCCCTCCCAATTTATTCACGTGCGTGATTGTATACACAGGTGGATTACTCTGTGGGAGACTTGTGATTGATGGTAGCTTTTATTTATGCCCAAGTAGATTTCCTTTTAAACTAGGATTGCTCTGGTCTCACTTGCTGGGCTAGTGGCATAAAGGCCTGGCAGGGTGATCCTATGCTTATAGTATCTATGAGATGTGGGGAGAAGTATGAGCAGAACTGCACCCTGAATGTCAATATCCTTTCAATTTTGTTATGAAAATTGTTACCTCTTACTTATGTGTAATTGATAACATAGAAAAACAAACAGAGCATTTGACTAAAGATTGGATTTGTGATCTGGTTTTGGGTTTGCTATGGCTTTGCAGGGTAACTGCAGATAAGCCAGGTGTGTGCTTTGTGCTTCAGCTTTCCCATTTGTCCATGCAGATGATAAGCCTGACCTCTGTAGAAACTGCTGTAAGAGACTGATAAACAGTGCTGCAGTGAAGCTAAGGTGGTATTGTTCCTACACATCACAGATGATTTTTTTTGCCTGAGAATTTGAAAGGTTTGGGACTGCAGATTAATGCACCTGGAATGCTTGTTTATTTGGCTTTGGTATACATTATTTAAGAGTAGAGAAATGTGATCCTTTGGGGGCACTTAAAGAGGCTTGAGTAGAGGATTATGAATTTTTCCCTTGAGATCCTTCGTGCCTGAGAACTCCTCACCTGCCAGGATGTCCTCTTTGCCTGCTGGTAAAGAATAGGAATTTACTGGTTGGTGTGTAGTACTCTAAAGAATTTTAAGCCAATTTCTTATGTACTTAACAAATATCAGAAAACAAAAATGCATATGTTTGGGGTTTTTGAGGCAGACTGGCTACAAGGAAAGGATGGATATAATTAAGTTAATAAAATCTCATTCTGAAAGTTTCTTGTGCTACAGGAGGGTCCTCTAAAGCACTGGTGGATGGGGGAGAGGGAAAGGTGGTTGTGCCTAATTTGCTGCAATTTATAAAATTTTGCCATAATTATCTATGAATGGATGGGCAGGATGACATTTATTCACAGAAAGCCATTTTCATAATGCATCAAGCATGTTGGCATACTTGGGTTTTGGCCAGTACCTGCAATGAAATACTGTCTCATCATGGTTTATTTCTCCTTCACGTGTCTGTGGGAAAGAGTCGTGCTCATACCAAGAGAGGACAGCCTGCAAAAATGGCACCAGGGCTCTGCTTCAGAGGCTTGTTTACATTGGAGCGTGCTATAGGTTACATCAGTAGTCAGAGCAGTGCTACTGCCGGATGGTTGTTCCTGTTCCAGAAACCGTTTGTTTGTTTCTTGCTACATGTCTAGTTCAAAATAAACTGAAAAAATTACTTATACAAAGAAGGATATGTTCTATTAAAGTGACGTTTGAAATTAATTGCTTTAGATTTAGCATATTTTTCTTGTATAAAAAAGGCCCAAACTTGGCATAGATAGTCTTAAATGGTTTTAAGAATTCTAAACAGATTTCAGTCTTGTTCATTTCAAAAAGTATTAATGCTGAAATTGTTTTATATGTGCTAAGTTAGCAAGTTTTAACACCTTTTAATCTGTTATAATATCAGCAACAATCTTCCATACCTATTACAAAGACTATATTGAGCCTCAACAGAAACAGCAAGCCATTTAATCTTCTACTTTGACTTTCCCTTTAGGAAAAAACAGGCCTGAGCCATTAAATGGAATATCCAGGGAAAGATGGTTTATGTGACCTTAAGAAAGAGAAATTGCTTCGGTGAAGTGCGATGTTACCAGGGATAGCACGTGCTAAGGGAGGTAGGCACAGAGGGATATGATAACCTGGAAGATGGGAGTCATAAAGCCAAGCACTCAGGGTGGTCTGGAGTGAGAGGAAGAGAGTGGAGGTGCAAGATGGGGCTGAAGGTGTCTTGCAAGTAAGTAGAGAAAGTTACATATGAGGTAGCTAGAAAGGCAGTGAGGGCAGTGGGATGGAGAATTGTTTTGTGGTGAAATGAGAAGAAAAGCAAGTGAATTCTGTGCTGGTGGTTTGAGGAGGGGTTTGGAGACATGGGGCATATTTTGGGGTAGTTTCTTCCATGGCACATTTAACTAGAGTTTTAAGCTGATACTCTTCTGCTTGTATAGCAAACTATAGTGTACAACATACCCTCCTGTCACTGATTTCCCTCCCTCACTGTAACTGAGATAGGTTGGACTAAGGAAGAAATTTTATTTTTTTGTTAACCAGACTATCAAATTGTACTTTGAAATGGTAAATCCAATTTCACAGAATGTAGTACTGGATGATAAATGCTACAAGCACATGACAAAGTTCTGAGCTGCCACGCACATGACACAAAGTTCTGAGCTGCCACATAGTCCTTCTTGGCTCAGATTTGATCAGCTGTTTTGGAAAGTGCAAGGCCTGTGGTAGACTGGGCATCACCTGTTGCTGCCACACTAGCTTTGGATGGCTGCAGGCAAGGGGGCGATATTAATCAGAGCACTGTGGCACATGTTTGGATTCACTCAACAGGAATGCAATCACGTGTTAAAATTTGTGCTGCTGGGTATTTTGGCAGCACAGACCTGTGCGATGGGACTGCAGGTGGTGGGAGCAGCTGCCTCATCCACCTCTGCTGAGATGGGGGTGCTGTCAGCCAGAGGCAGAACAGGCATTGAAGCGTGATTGCTCATAGCTTTGTCTGCACTTCTTCAGTTATTTGATTCACCTGCTAACATGGGCGTAACAGGCTTGCAGAAGTCTGGACAGTGCTTCAGGTGCAAATTGAATAGCTGAAGATTAAAAATCCTCTATAATATAATGTGTCCATAAACCAAGATTTTTGAGTTTTTCAAACTTTTTAATAGAGGAGCCTGTTCCTGTACAGCAAATCTACATATTGCATTGCCTTTTTGAGGGTTTTGTGAGAGTTATTCACAAGGTGCCAGCAATCCTCTGACAGCAGGATGGGAAGCAGTACTTTGCCAACGCGAGGCCTTATTCCCTGAGCACCTGCTTTCCCTTTGCTTTCCCTTTTCTTCTGTCGCTTTTGACTGCTCCAGGTCCCAGGCGCGTTAACCTGTCCCAAATGTTCGCTCTCTGCAGCGCGGTGGGTTCTTTCTCCACAGCACATCCAAAAGCAGGACCGTGTAATAGCACTCCGGGCTACTGTCCGCTCCTCCAGCCTCCCCTACGAATAAATGTTTCTGTGATGTGGCTTCACATCCCGTTCTGGCTTCCTACTACAATTTCCTCCACCTCTTTAACGCAGCAAATTGCACCGTGCGTGTTTGTGTTTCTCGGGAGGCTGCTGCCGGCGATGTCACAGCAGTGGCAATCCCTACCTACTGCTTTCCTGGGCATCCCGCGCCTTCCGCGCGGCGGCCGCGACCGTGCCGGGCGGCGCCGGTCCCCGCCGGCGGGCGCGGGGAAGCCCCCGCCACGTGTTGGAGCGCGGGCGCGGCCGGGCTGCGGGACCCCGGCCCGAGCCCTCCCCGGCGCGCTGCCGGCGGGCGGGGCCCCGCGTCCCTCCCTCGCTCCGCCCGTCCCTCCCTCCCCGCGGAAGATGGCGGCCGGGCGGCGCGGCGGCGGCGGCGGCTCCCCCAGCGGCCGGACGGACGCGCAGCGCCCCGGAGCCGGCGGGCCGCGACCGGCCTGAGCGCTGCTCGCGGCGCCGGGGGACGCCCGTCCGCTCTCCCTCCGGGACCCGTGCCCTGCCCGCTCGGCGGGGGCCTCCTTGCGGCAGGTGAGGTGGAGGAGGAGGGCAGCGCGGTGGTGGCGGCGCGGCCCGGCCCGGTCCGGCTCGGAGCGCGGCGGGGCTGAGCGAGCGGCGCTGGCGGGGCCGGGGGAAGTTGTGCCGGCCGGGGGCGATGGTCGCGGGTGCGGGCGGTCTGTGAGGGGCGGCCGGAGCGTGGGAGGAAGCGGGGGGGCCGGGCCGGGCCGGGCGGTGCGGAGGGCGCTGCCCCCCGCCCTGGAGCCACCTGTGCGGCCGGGGCACCCCGCCGGGAGCCCGCTCCGGGGGACCCGTGCCCCAGCACGGTGCTCCGTTGCCGGCCGTGCCCGGGGCCGAAGGTTTCGCAGCCTTTCACGGCTGCTTTTGTCGGATTCTGGGCCCCCGACACGCGGCTGGGAGCGGCAGCCCCTGCCCCATCGCGGCTGCCGCCCCTCGGAGCCCCTGTGCTCCGGCCGCCGGCGGGGAGCGGCGTCCTGGGCCGGAGCTGCGCCCCCGGCCTCGCTCCAGCTTTGTTTACCCCGCGGCGTCGTGTTGCGGGCGGCGAGGTTGCCGAGTACGGCGGGACCGGCGCCCGAGTAGTCGGCGTGCACCGGGGCAGGGGATGCTCCTGTTGCCGTGTCGAGGCTGCGGCTGCACTGCCCGTGCTGCACACGCTGCTCTCTGGGGGCTGCGCTCAGAGCAGGCCAACCGCGGGTACGGTTGTGGTATTATAAAGACACACCAAAAATTACATAGAGAAAGCTAATGGAACGGGAGGAATCGTTCCTGTAGTATTTCCCATCATATTTTAGTTGTTAAAACATTTTTACAGAGGTAAAGTGAAAAATAGAAGCGTGGGACATCCCTGTTTGCTTATGCAAGAGTAAGTAAACTGTGTTGCCTGAATTAGAAGTGAGCCAATGTCAGACCTCTGAATTCAGCCACAAGTTAAACTACTCCACACTGGCGTCCTTTGGGACCAGTTCTGCCAAAAAAGTATTCAGAGTTGTTAATTGTATGTGCATTTCTCATTAGGAAATGTAACTTTGTCCTTTGTGGCAGAGGTAAACTAGAAACTTCTGGTGGATTGTTCAGGTTATGTGCACTCAATTATCTGTGGTAATTGGGCTGGGAAATTTTGGATGATGGCGGTATGGACGGACGTGTCGTGTACAAAAACACTTGAAAAGCCAGAAGAAATTAGAAGCTTAGCATCGGCCCCAGGAGTTCATTGTTTTGGGTGTCTACACGTGCGGCCATAGCCCATGTGAGCTGGCTCGGCACCTGGACAGTGATCCCAAAGCCAAGCCCTGCAGAAGTGCTGCACAAAGACACCTGGGGCGCTCCATCCACAGTGGGTTTGTGCAGTATTTCTTCATTGGGTCTCTCAGTGCAGCTGTTTTCATGGCACTGAGATCACTGATCTGCTCACAGAATGGACACAGAAAGGCATTTTAGTTTGTTCTTTACCCTGCACAAAAGTGATTGTGGTGTGTTGAGATTGCTGGTTCCAAAAACAGCCAGACTCCAGTAGACCAGTTTTGAGCCAGTGGAAAATCTGTGCGCTTAAGTCTGGCAACCAGCAAAAAATGGTCTAAAAACTTTCTCCTGTCAGCAGCTGTGAACAAGTACATATCTCTTACTGTTCTTATCTTGTTCAGTTGCTACTTCTTAAATTTTTCTTCCTTTGTTTGTTCTTCCCTTTTAGTTTTTTGTTCTCCCCTAAGCACATGGTAGTGTTTTCCTTCTTGCTTCTTGAACATGGTTTTGTAATGGGTCTCCTCTTCCTCTGTTTCAGTGTTTCTTCATTCTTTGTAAAACTGCATTTTTGCATGTATATATGAACTATGAAGAACTGGAATTTTCAAAAAAAGGTACAGCTCAGAATGAGCTGCGAGCAAGGACACAGAGCGGGAGTAGTGGTACATCTGTCCATATCAAATTTTTTGCTCCAGTTGCAGAAATTGCTTTTGCTTTTGGGTATGTGTTCTCAGACTGGATGTCAGAATGGAGAGTGGGGGGCAATGGGGCAGCAAAATGAGATTGTGATATGGAAAAATTGAGTCAGTGTTTTGAGGTATGGTAATAATATGTGCGATTGTTGGTCAGGATGTGAGCATGTGCCCAGGCAAGCTGGGTCTCCCAGCAGCGTCCAGTAGTACAGTGATGGTGGGATCTGCTGCATGGATTTTGCATAAAGCATGTTTCGCTGTTGTGCCTAACCTTCAGTCTGATCTGCATCAGAATTCATGTAGGGGCCTGGTAAAAATAGCTTGAGCCTACTTTTGTATTTACATTTGTAATTCCATGTTTGTTTGTTTTTTTAAAAAAAAATGGGGGAAGGGGAAATAACCAAATGCAGCTAAGATTTCGATGTGTCCTGAACCACAGCCTATCTCCCCATCACTGAGCCTCCTTTCAGAGGACTGAGTGAATGACTCAGATCTCTCCATGGTATATCTGGAGTATGTGGTGATTCTCTGAGCAGAGCTGCACAGATAAGATAATCCATTTCATTTTAATTGGCAGAGTTGTTTACACATGATCTCTTGCTCATTTTCCTCTTTTAAAGGAATGCATATCCATCCCTGATTATAGCTCAGGTCAAAATCCCTCAGCACTCGTAGCAAATCTCCTTTAATTGGTCTCATTTAGCTCTCATAAGGTTGTGTTTTAATTCTCTCTCTTCCGAATCCTTTTCCCCAATCTGTAATGTAATTTATTACAGGATATTTTATAGACAAGGGAGCAGCCTCTGGCTGTCAGCAGCCTTTGCAGTGTATCAAATTTCCAGCTCAACAGGCAGCTGCAGTGGAGTTTGTGGGTGTAAGGCAGTGATGCTGCAACAGCAGCGCGCAGACAGTCAGTGGTGGCGGTACTGGGCATGAGTGCAGGGTTTGTCCTGGATTCTGGAGATAATTGGGATGAATGCTCCTGTTTGCTCTCTCTACTTCTCTAGTGTTATTCTTGCTTTGCTGATGCAGGGGTCTTTGAGATCAATTTTTTTCCTTTCTAGCTGTCTTTCCAATCTCTTTGTTTCAAGGCAAACATATCCAAGTGGCTGCTGTTTTCTGATGACAGGCTTTGAGCAGCACAGGAGTGGTGAAAAGCAAGTACTGGTAGCATTATTTTTAGAAGGCCCAAAGCACCACTAGCTGTCTTTAGAAAATTCCCTGTGACTTTGCTGAATACAGTTGCTTTGATTAATTGAACATAATGCACAGAGGTGAAGCTCTGTATTTCATTATGCCTGTGCTGAGGCACTTCACCTCTGGCCTGTAACAGCACAGTCTGCAGGCTCCATGCGCTGTGCAGCTCCTGCCTGATCGCCGGGTGTTCTGACAACAGCTCTGAAAGGCTCAAAATCTGGGTTTTTTCTTTTTTTGAGCTGTACCCTCTGCTTTTAAGCTGGCAGTTTTCCCACTACAGTGAAAGCAGAAGGGACCATGTGCCTCTGCTTCAGCTGCCGGAGATGGCAGGCTGCATGCGCGTCGGTGAAGGTGCAGACAGACCTTTTGCTTTGCTGATCCTGCTCTGGAAGCAGGAATCTCCAGTAGAGCTGTGGAGCACAATTATATCTTAAATCACCACTGAAAGATTTAGTGGAGTGGACAGATCAGAGCCCTACCTGTTCTTCCTGCATAATGATTTTTGAAGGTCTTTGTCCTCTGACAGTTGCTGTTTGGGGACTGTTTTCCAGTGTAGACCCATATCCTGAAAGGAAATTATATAGATCACTAGACTCAATCCATATGTGCTCTGTTAAAAATGCAGTAGGACTCTCTAGACATGAGTGATGAATTAATCTTCTACACCAGGAAGATACTCTCCATCACATTCTTGCCTGCTCACATATTTTTTAGTAAGCTAACTGATTTAGCAGTGAATGTGAGGGATTTGGTAAGATTGTAAGTGCAGTTTGGACCTTCTCAAAATATTTGTGGCTTGTGCCGGGCAGTGTAACAAGATCTGTTTTCACAGAAGTGGGATTTGTTGTTTGCTTGTTTTCTAAAGCTGCCCAAACTCTTCAAACAAGGAGAAGGGATGGGCACATGTTCTCTCTATATAGACTCAGCTTGCTTTTAAATTCGTCAAGGAAAATAAATAGTGGAAAAAAAAAAAAAGGACAGCTTCATGCAGCACTTGCTTAGGTACTAGCAACACTAAGAAGGTGTTTGGAAATACCTGTCTCTTTCAAATGTGTTTGTAGCCGTGTGTAACCACAGCTGTTCTTCCTGCTGGGGTTGCAGATGTGAGGTATCAACAGTGCTTGCAGCACTTCTCAGGCTGAAATGTTACCACCTTAACTTAGTCTGTGATAGTGCCCTCTTCTTTCCATTAAGTGAACTTTATATTTGTCATGAAATACAAATTATGAAGTTATGCATTAAAAGTAACAGCAGTCAGATACCAACGTTCATATTTTTTCTCCATAATCAAAGGAGGTAGAAGGAGAGATGCATTTTGTCCTTTGCTCGGTGTACAGGACTTGTGCAGGTCCTAGTGCTGGTAGTCCCTGTGCTTTGGGTGTCTCACTCTTCACTTAACATCTGCAGCACTTTGTCACGTTTTGAGTGTGGAATGGAAGTGAGGGGGTGTGGGATACAGTTGTACTACACTAGTACTGATCTGTTTTCTCTCAACACTGTAGTGCATTATTCTGAATTCTTTTTTTTTCCCTTTAGAAATATCTCCATTAGTAGAAAAGATTGTCCAGGGCATTCTCTGTAAAGCAAGAGACAGCAGAGTTTGTCCCCTCCTCTCTTACCTCCCCATCTGGTACAGTTGCTCACAAGAGGAGGATGCCTCCCTGAGGGAGGGTTTCCACGGTGGGGGAGAGAGTAGTTCATACAGCTGGATGTGTTAGATGATACACCAGCAAGTCATAGCCCACTCCAGAGACAGGGATCACTGCTGATTTTATTTATTGATGCATGTTTTTTCTCTGTATTCAGTTGTTGGATTGGGAGCTGGGTTGGCATAACTGATGGAAGAGGGAAGGAGTAAAGAGGGACGGCAAAATGACAATTTTATCCCTACTTAATCTCTTTTTGCAGTTCTGGTCTGCCATCTGGTCAGTCTCTTTGAAAGCATCCAACCCTGTCCTTACTCTTCCCTTTGTTTCTCCAGTCTCCTACACCCTTCAGTTCTGCGTTAGGAGCTCTCCAAGAATATTGCACCCCTCTGAGTGGTTTGTGTTGGGAGGCTCCTGTGTCAGGACCGTTAGATTAGCTGATGGAGCAACTTGTTTTCCTTTGATCGTATTTAGTTTTACGGTTCCAGATGATTCCATTAGCCTAATATTTTATTGGTCTTTAAGCTTGTCTCTAATTAATGCTAATTTGCTTGGCAGTACTTCTGAAGTAAAATCAGAGCTTGCACGTGGGTTTTTAGAGCTCTTCAACAGATCTTAACTCTTACATTTTCAATCACTTTGGTATTAATTCCTCAAAGGAAACAGTGGAATGATAGGCCTTAGCTGTTCTACATTGTGAGCAGTGGAGTTCAATTTAGAAGAGCAGAGAAACTTGAGATTTACTTCAGAAAGGTTAGAAGAACCACAGAACATTTACAAATGTCTATTTTTGTTTTAAGAACCTCTTACTGAATGACTTTGCATTAGCCCTTCAGCCCTTACAGGTGCTTTAGAGTAAATGGAAAATTTTGTATCACAAAGGGCTTTTAAAACAGTCAGATCTAGCTTCTCTGGGATGATGAGTGTTGGACTCATCTGATTACATGTGAAAATATAGCATGTAAATACAGCTCAAATGTCCACAACTGCGCTGGGCACTATAAGTTCCCTTTATTTTAAGGGTATGTCAGGGCACTGTTCATTTCTAAATCTACTCTAAGTAGATGTCCACATTTATTGAGGTGAATCACTTGCTGGCCGTTCTTTTTTGCTTTTCCACTGACTGTATTAAAAACTGAGAATGTCACTCCGGATGTAGAGAATGTCAGCAGGATAAGTGTCTGAGCAGAAGCTGAGTTGAACATCTTCCAGGGTGACAACTTGCTTGTAATCCCGGACTGCTTTTCAGTGTAGCGCTTTTAATATTGTCACTATTAATTATGTAAACTTGCCTCTTCTGATCTTAACTACCTTTCCCATATTTAGAACTTTTTTTTCTGTACATTTTTCTTTTTAAGCTAATGCTGACATGGGGATTCTGTGCCACTCACACTTCCTTCTGAAAGCTTTTGCAGGTGCTGACTGTTATGGCTTGTTCTGCAGCTGTCGATTGCCTTTGCCCGTGCCTCTGAGATTAAGTTGTTCAACAGCCAGGATTCCATTGTAAGTGGTAACAAGAACCTTACTGTGGTCCTGGACAGCCATCCTGTCCCAGAGAAGTCAGACCAAATCATGGGTGGGTCTTTGATTCAAAATCTAGCTGCAGAGATTGTAGTTGACTCTAAGTGAGGAGAATGGGCAGTACCTGATATTTTGACAATGACTTTTTTCTGTAAAGAGACTGGTTTCCCTCTTGCATAGGTTCTGCACTGGCTTTTGCACTGCTGGAAGCTTAACCTTGACCAAATGGTGAGGTCAGGTTTGGAGTGGGCCAGCACAGTGGCACATAACATGACTGAGATGAATCATGTAATTTCACAGCAAGTTGAATACCTCTTAATATTTAACGGCCCAAGATAAACAAGGAGCACAGCAAGACTGGGAACTCTTGTGCGGTTTAATAAAAGGCAGAAATTTCAGTGGGGAAGAGTTTGGTGGTTTTTTCCTGACCCCTTAAAATGTCATAATCTTGAATCTGTCATCACCCATGTTTTGTTTGTGTTTCTTTTCTGGACATCACCTGTGTGTAGGTCAGTTTCAAGTGTAGAGATTTCTTTGAAGTCGCATTCTTTGTCTCAGCAATGGAGCTACAAAACTGAAATCATCATCACCTAACTGTTGGAAAACTGCTTGTCCTCCATTTATAGAGGGCTGTAGGGGTATTAAAAAGAGCAGATAGAAACTAGTGTAGACATTGCATCAATCAACACAGAGTGTCTGTGTGAGGGCTGCTGCAGCTCCCTGTTTCATCATCTGTGTGAATCCACTTTCAGGAGAACGATGTGAACTATTGCAGTGTTTAACCTGCTTTTTCAGTGGGATAAGGTGGGATCCTGGCCCAGTCCAGCAGTTGTGAGGCGGCAGATTCATTTCAGCACTGAAGCCTGGCATAAATTGCTAGTCTCCATGTCTGGTCTATTGTCCAGAACAGCTCTGAAACATTCAGCTTTCCCCTGCCCCCCATTTTGGTCACAAATAATGTATTTAATTTGTTACTTTTAATTTCATTGTTTTTATTTTTAATTTAATGCTCTGGATTCACTTAGGGATACTGAAGCTCAAAATGCATGTGCCTTACTTTTGGCTGAGTCATAATCATCTTCCTCTTAAGCAGAGATCTGTCACTGTCTCCTGATTTAGTTTTGTCTGGAGACTTCTATCCATATCCTTCCTTTATGTTCCTTTTTCTGATCTGGTCCTTTTTCTGATTCTATTGTATCAAAGCATGATGCGAGTGAGCCTACTTTCCTGAGTCAAGGCTACCATGAAAACGTGCTGTTATCATGTGCTCACATCTATATTTTAGTATCCTGTAGCTGTGCGTGGAACAGGGTGTGTTTCCATGGCCCAAGTCCACATAAACATATAAACACAAAGCTTTCTGCAGGAAAACTTGCTTTGCCTCAAACAAAATATTGATGTTTGCCTGTCCCAGCATTACTTATAAATACAAATTCCTCACTAACCACACGCGATGTTACGGTGCCTGTGGTAGCAGGCAGAGCTTGAAAGCTCTTTTTGGTCTTGCGTTGTGTATGTGGGCAGGTTAAGAGCAAACTGGTGTTCAGGGATTGTCATAATTGCAGTGGGTGTTGAACAGAAGGTTTCTCTGGGGTTGTTAACTCTTGCATGTAGTTGAGCTATGGTATAATTATTTTTATGTTAGTCCTAGCATTTTCCTGTTACTAAATGAAGATGCCCTTTGAACGCACTCCTCTTGGTTGCATTTAAACTGATACTACTGCTGAGGAAAGCAATCCAGTCCTGTAGTGGCACTCTCTGTATTGGTGTAAGAACTCGGCAAGGAGGATCAGGAAACTCATGTGGAAATTAAAATAACATAACAAAACAAACCTCCTTTTTTGATATGTTATCGTTCTCCAGAAGGGAAAATGTTACTGTAAGAATCCCAGTCAGGCTCAAGTGCTCTTGCAGTGGCACACCACACAGCACCTTGAGGAGAAGATGAATTGATGGCATGCCAGGGCAGCTGTCTTTGGGGGGGAGAGGGGTGATCACCTAAAGACATGCCAGATGGTCACCTCAGTACAGTTTCACATGGTCTAAGAGGAGTCTTGTGCTACTTCTCTCTGCATCAGTCCTGCAAAGTTTTTGAATCTTGGTTAGCCTTAACTAACAGTGATCATGAGAAACTCTGAAACAAGTAGCAGGGTAAGAGCCAAGCTGCATGCCCAGGAGACTGAGCGCCAGTAACTGCAGTCCTTTATTGCTGCCTGTTCTTTTCCCCTTCTAATTGGATACTTTTTTTTGGATAATTGGATAATTCTTACATCACTGATTTCTTGTAAGTGGTAAGCTGAAGAAGTAATAGCAATAGTAGTTTCTGATGAAAATGGGTCCTGAGGAAGAGCAAAGTAGTCATTTTGATCAAGGTGCAGACCAGCCCTGAGTTCACAGGGCTGCTCTTCTTTTTTTTTCTTTTTTTTTTTATGCATCTACTTGAAGACTTTCCAGCTTCTCTGATGAGCACTGCTGTATTATCTTTATGGTCCTGTGCAATTTACCAGAACAACATGACATGTTATGTTGGAAAACTAGTTATGTTTCTGTGGAATTAGTCTTGGGCTTGGTTTTTTCCATATTTTGTTGGGGGAAAAAAAAAAACCCAACCAAAAAAAAACCAAACAAACAACAGCAATGTTTCTGTGCTTTCCTCAACAGTTTTTTCTAGCACCCTTGCACAGACAGTTTGTCCCATGATACTATTCTGGACAGATCTTTGGGGACTGGAATTGTTGGGAGTGCTTAGGCCCCTTCCCCTTCCTGCAATTATATCTTCCTGAAATGCATCCTGTGCAAGGGTGAAGATCAGCTCCAGGCAGTGCTGGGAGACAGGGCAGTGGAAATTGATACAGTGTCTGCACTGGAAGCCAGGCTCTTCTTGAAGGGCATGTCTGTAAACTCTTTGGTCTTAAAGTATACTGAGTACTTCTAGAAATGCAGAAAGACTAAAAATACAGCCAAACATGTCTTCATACAGTTCTAGGGTGTAAATCACAAATGCAAGATTCTGGTTTTTCCTGTCGTTAGGCTTTATCTGGATAGAGTATTTGGTGGGGATACAGCTGTTATTTGGTCTTCATGGGTTAGTGATTTTGAATCCTCATGCTTGATCTTCTGGGATGGGGTGGGTAACGCTAGGCTTGCAAATGAGCATTGAGAGCGCTGCTCATTTTGTTCTGTCTTTGCAACTCTTTGACACTGGTGTTACACAGTCTCTGCTGGCTGCTCTGGTGGGATACTGTCACTTTTCCTGGGGCTCTGTGGAGTTGATCCTCATTTGCAGTCATGACCTTTTCCCACGAGTGTCTTCCAGTGTAGCTATGAAACTGCTGACAGAGCTGGGGAAGTGGTTGCAGCGTTTGTGAGCACAAATGCCAAGACTTTCATGATAGCCAGAATAACATGAGGGAGCTCTCAGCCAAATGAAGTATTGAAACCTTCTATGCACAGACATTAGGATATAACACTCAAGTCTTAAAATTTAAATTTCATAAAATTAATTATCTTTAGGTAATACTTTTTAGAAAATTTTACCTAGCTTGATTCCATCTGTCTTGAAGGAAAAGAAGGGAGATGCAGGAAGAAATGTAGGTTGTGGGGGGAATGTTCATGTAGAGTTATGGGAACAAGCTGGCTTATGCAGTGAAATTCATCTTGTGAATGTGAGGAGACTTCTTACCCCTTTTTTTTTCTTGTAAGGCTGGCTTCGCTGAGACTGCAGAAATCAGTGTGGAATACAAGAAAAAAGGAGAAATTAGTTTTGACTAATACTGATCTGAATCTAACTTTGAGTTGGTAATACTGGTGCAGAACATTCTTTGTCCTATCACTGTTGCCTAAGATGATCTTAAACAGTGATGAGTAAGTGTCACACAAAAAGTCTTAGAAATGTTGGTTAATTATTATTATTGGGTTTGGAAATGACAAATTCTAGGAAGCAGTCCTTGAGAGCAGTGAGTGCAATACTTTTTCCCCTGTTACAGTTGCTCAGATATAGTCTCTTTCCTGGGGAGCAAGTCATAGAATGCATTTTTTTGGCCTGGCAAGCTTCTTGCACGAGGTCAGCATTGCCATTAAACTGCTAGCCCAGCATAGTCATGCTTTAAATGTGCTAGCTGCAGAGCTTGCACATGACTACTGACTTTTTTGAGTGGTACAATATTAAGTATTCAGCTTGAGGCCTTTTATTCATTGGCAGTGCCAAGTGCTGTAAAAATTCTGTGCCTGTATAGTGCAGCTCATATTTGGCATAACTAATCACTGCTAGGGTTTAAAACCTTTGGTGTATAGTGCATCTGGGAGTAGGTAGCTATACGACTGGGCAGAGGAGTCCCCTTTCTTTTCCTTCTTCAGTATAAGCTCTTTCTTAATATAAAAGTCCAGTTGCTGCTGTTTCTTGTATAGTGTGCAAAGCACAGCAGTATGTGGGCAGCAAACTAATGCAAAGTGTTCTCCTGTCTAGTGTTTCATTGTTCTTTCTGCCTGAGGCTTTGCAACCTTGGTCTTTTTTAGTTAAAATCTTTAAACAATGGATTATCTGTTTTCTCAGGCTTTAGAGGATTTGATGTAGCAGTCACCCTTAGGCATTTGGCTCAAGATTACAGTAATAAATACATTCATCAGAGCCCCCTGGCCCTTCCAAGAGCCAGGCAGTCAAAAGATTATCTCTGCCATATTCATCTACTTGTAACTCCAGTGAAGTGTGTCACCCTGTTAAGAATTGGAGTTAAGTCCTGTTCTTCCTGAGCATTTGCACTCAGATGGTTTGTAAGAAAAGGGGGGGCTGTGTGTGGTGGGGTTGAGAGCACCTGCAGTAGGCAGACTTCATTCTTGCTGCCCTGTTGGCTTTTACAGCATTACCAATTTGTACTTTCCAGGAGATCAGAAACCTTTTTGGAAAGCCAGCTTTGCTTCTTTTCCCCCAAGGTCCAGCAATCTGAAAATTTCATATGGCTTTAAAATTTTGACATTGGAATGTAATTTTGATCAATATTGACATTTCAATATTGACATTGACATTTCATGATCTTTGTGTGCCAGCTGCTGTTTTTCTGAATGGTTCTGGGACTGGAGGGCCCTGTGCCAGAGATTACAAACCAGTTGCCACCCCGCTGTGATACCTGACGTGGCAGTTTCTGTAAGAGTGCTTCCCCATTGCACTGTTTAAAGAGTCAACTCTGATGTTTTTCTTCTGTTACTGTGAGATCTAAGGTAGTTTACAGATATTGGCCATTCTGCTGCGTTGCTTTGGAGAAAGATATCAGCCGTCAGAAGGAGACCCAAAAGTCAGTTCCAGTAAAAAAGCTGCATTTTCTAAAGGAGTTTATTTCTGGGTAGAAGAGCTGTTTGTTGTGTGATTTTGCATGGAGGGGCTTCTAAAGAGAGGCTTTATCTCAAGAAAGTTCAGTTGCCAAAAGAGAAACGTTAGACAGGGAATTGACAGATGACCAGAGAGGACGGGCAGGTGTGGCATGAGGAACGTGAGAAGGTTAGATGGAAAAGACAGGTTTTGAGGAGAAAGGAAGATGAAGTAGCTAAAATGCAGATAGCAGAAGTAGATACACAGCTTTGTAGCATCTTCCTGTGCCATGGATGGAATGTAGGTCTCAATCTGAAGACCTGGTTGTCAGAGAATACCTAAAACCTTTTGGCAATGCTGCTTCAGTTCTGTAGTGCTTCCACCCGGAGAGCAACCACCTATAGTTGCTATAACTTCTGGTTAGCTCAAGATGCCCGTGTGGCTTATCAGATGGTTGCTCAGCCCATGTGATACCAGTGGGATGCTTGTGTAGTAGAGTTTGTCATTCAGGATTTTGCTTTAATGTGGGAATTGTAGACAGGAGGAAGGACACACGTAGAGGCATGGATATGGATGTACACTTCCACATTCAGAAGGTGGTGAGGACAAACATAGGGCATATCAGAATTAATTTTGTTTGAGCAACTTTGGTATGTCCCTCTTAAATAAAACAACTTCTAACTTAAAAATAGAGTGGAAAAATTTAATTTTTCAAAATGTGTTCATTTAAATCTACCATCTATACATGCTTTATTGTAATTACTGTAAGGAAGAAAGCATATTACAGATTGAGGGTTATTTTCTATCTTTTGGTATTAATTGACCTTTTGGAATCCAACAGTGTGAGTGAGCATTATTTATGTATTACTTCTTGCTGGTGTTTAGTAGTGGTATGTGCCCAAATCTCTGAGCACCTTGCATTTGTGTTGCCTGTGAAGAAGTGTGCAGCTCCAAAATATATTCTAACATAATAACTAACATGCAAAGTCATTAGACAAAACAAGTTATTGTGAGTGAATGAGAGGAAATACTTTTAGACTCAAGACTGAAGCAATCGTTCAGAGGGGTATGGCTCTCTTTTCATCCTAGGGCCAAATTATCAGAAAGTCATTTCACTGGTTATGCTGTTTAAAATTTCCTTTGGAGAGGAAAAGACTACCACTTTATTATTGTTTTCTACATCAAGAATTCAACATTGTTTTCCAGGAGAATTGCTTAATTTGTACTTTATGTATGTAGGTATTTAAATGTGGGTGCTCTTAGTGGAGTTACTGTGTTTTCTGTAGACCTGAGTGTCTGCTTACATTAGTCCCATTTGTTTTGCACTTAATGTAGCTGAGCAGTCCCTGTGGTCTGGTACTTCATTCTTAAGCAGTTCTGAACAAAAGTATGTGTGATCAGTGGTTCTAGGTACTATAACTAAAGCAGACCCATTTTTCCGTATTACCTAGTTAAAATCCAGATCTTCACATTGAAGAGAGTAGAGAAGTTAACAGTAAGTTGATCACTATGTTAAAAAATACTTCACCTCTGTGCTGTTACAAGGCCACCTTATTGTAACACTCCTGCTGACAACCCACCTGCAAATTTTGAGGCGTCTGCCTCTTTGGTAACTTTGTTGAGATTGTTTATTTGGAGTAGTCAGCTTGCAGATTGAACAAGAAGTATAGGATGCAGCAAAAATTGATGTTACTGCCTGCTTACCCATGGCTGGTGTGGGCTTTGTTTCTGAGGGATGGTTGTGAGCCACCTACCTCTGCTCTCCCAGAGCAGAAAGTTGGGGCAGGAGACAGTCACAGACTTTGCCATGGATTTAAAAACACAAACAGCAGGTCAGTCATCTTCCTCTACCTCTTCAGCAGCACTCAAAATGAAAAAGTTGCTGCCTACTCTTTTCTATATTAAAGGACAAACTCACTGTGCAAGGTGTTGAGGATTGGAAGAGAAACTTAGGCAAAAGAGGGAAAATAAATGCAGAAAAGTCCTTTTAAAATGTTTTTTAAAGGAGATCTTGATTTGTGATTGATCTTTTCATTTTGCACTCAGTGTTAAATTCAGGTGTTTTAAAGTTCTAGGTAGTTTTTCTGTGCTAGAAGTAATTATTTGGGATCAAATGAAAAATGGCATTTGCTTAAGGACTTTTTGTGGTACGCTCTTGCCTTTTATTTCATCTGCATAACGTACATTGGTGGGAGGTGCCCATGGTATCTACTATGTACTACCCTCCTCCTTGACTTCTTAATGTGGAAGGAAATATTTTTATTTGTTTGTCAGAACTATTTCAAGGAAAGGTAAAAACAGGTGAATTCAGTAGAGCACAGATTACTCTGGAAATAGTTAAACTGAGTATCTCATGATGGAGAGAAACGGGAGCAGTACCTTATCTGCACAACAGATCTCTGTCCTTTCAGTGTTCGTGGGTAGATTATATATTGTTGTTTGTTTTGTCACAAGACTTGATCAAATAATGGTTTCCCGAGCAGGTGTGTCTGAACTGTGTCACAGATTCACTGGAAGCATGTGTGCAGTGAGAGGGGTAGCAGTAGATAGTGTCTGTGTCTGCTGCATCAGAGAGGGAATAGAGTCAAGCATCTTCACTTACAGCCTGTGTTGGCAAGGAGGAACTCAGTGGTTATCTGTTATATTTATATTCTTAGCATTAGATAAATGTGCCAAAAATGCTGTTTCACTGACATTTTGTTGTATGAGCACTTTGAATGTCTCTGGCTCATCCAGACCGAGCACTCTTTGTCATAACCTCTCTCTAAAGTGCTAAGAGACTTTTTTGGATACCTAAAAAGCACAATGTCATCTCTGCTTGGTTATTGCCAGCATCAAATGACTTGAAGCCATTACATACACTTTTGTCATTTCAGAATTAGTGGTGATCTCATCATTAGGCCTATCAGACATCCTTTAATATTTTGAAAACTGTTGAATCATCTGAAATTGTTCTTCTAATAAATTGAGAGATTATTTGACCCAAGTAAAACCCTGATGGCTAACATCAGAGAGATAATACTAGATCTCTTTAGCAGTACTTAGGTATCCATCCATGTTTTCAAATTGTCGATACAAGAAAAGCTGAAATCAAGTAAAAGTACCTTTGAAGATGGATAGCAAGATATTTAATCTATTTCAGGGACACCATTAATTGCAAGAGATGAATTAATGGCTATGAGGCTTTTTAACAGGAGAGGGGGGAGAGGGTCACACAGTTCCTGTCCAGGTTTTCAGATGATGGAGAGGAAGCCAGCCAGCACACTGATGAGGTTTGGCTTTTGCTGCTCTAAGTAGTTCTGGCCAGATCAGGATGGAAGATCCAGTCCATGACAGTGAAAAGTATAAGAAAATGCTTTACTTAGCTGTTCTAACAGTTTGTGGTGGATGAAGAGATCAAATTACTGTGTTGGAATCTCAAATGGTTTGTTCATTGTATTTTTCTTTCTGTCACTTAGTTGGGTAATCTCAATTTTTATGTATTGTTTGGCTGTTTTTTGTATGTGCTACCTCAGATTTTTATAAAAACCAGCATCATGATGACACCAGCTGCTTCAAACTTGACATTCTGCAGGTAGGAATCTTTAAATAAAGGCAAGTTCAAAAGAGCAGCACTCCAGTGAATAGCTAATTATTACAGCTGTTCCAACCATCCAGGGAGGCATGAATCTTTCTGGTATACCACAGCTGTGCTGACATGGTCAGAAAGCTTTGTGTTTATCATCATTCCTTGTGATAATGGTATTGCTGGTCCTGTTGTTCCTGGGCCTGGGTGTTGAGCTGTGAGGAAGGTGCTCTGAGCTCTGCCCTTCCAGCCTTAGTGCAGGGGCACATAAAGGGTCCTGCTGTTGAGAAACAAGGGCAGAGAGTGTGCTGTGCATGCGTTGTCAGTATCTTTCATACTGATTGCAGCATCTTTATGAATTACTGTGATTGCAGAGTCATTTCTATTTGTGAAATTGTTTCTCTGTAAAAAAGATCTGTAAAAGGCATATTGATTTTTTTTTGTTTGTTTGAAGTAGTGGCTTAGTTAGAGATCCCTTTCTGATGACAGCAAGGTAAACTGCCAGTTGTACTGGGACATAACAAATTCGCTTCTGGCCAAAGGAAATATATTCTACTCACATTCCACACATTAATTTGTGTACTATTGCTACAGTACATCATTGAGGTTAAAAATGTGTAGGGTCAGAAGTAATTGATATTTATGTGTCAGTTATATAGACAAATCCTGCAAATGAAAACACTTTTTAAAGTCTTCTGGACAGCTTCCTTGAGCTCAAGATATCCACAAGTATAAACAAAAATAAGAAGGACTACTTTTCCTTATTCCTATTTTGCAAATTTGTCTTTAAGGCTTTCTTTTACTAGTCTTTGCAATGCCTGGAGCTGGACAAGTACGGGTTGTAGGAACTGATGTGAATGAGTTTTAGGCCAAATTCATAATGAGTTTCTTATATCCTGTATTTTTCAAGTCTTTTAAATAGCTATGATTCTTGTCAGATTACAAAGCAATTACAAATACCCCATTTAAAACAAGGTGTTAAATTCAGATTATTACACTGGTGATAAAATATTTGGCAGAAATGTATTCTGCATTGCAGATTAACACTAACAATAAATTCAGAGTTTTGACAGGATTGAGAAAAAACATGTAGTTCAAGGGGAGGCAGTTTTCCTCTTTTTTTGTGATATGCTCAAGAACTATAACATAGAGTACAACTATAACAGAGAATAGACCTTGTTATTTGGATGGATCAGACAATGGCACATCTTCAACTTATTCTCCCATCATGTTCAATTTAAACCAAGCCCAGTGTTAGCTCATTTTGGACAGAAGTCTGTGTGCTGTTGTGTTTATCTAAACCTTTGTCCTTGTTGAGAAACTGAGGAGAGGTTACAGGCCTATGCCAGTGCTCAACCCTTGCTCCACAGGAGTGTGATTTGAAAGTGGGCTTCTGTGCTGGTCTCAAACACAAAAGTATTTCCAAAGCAGTTGCTACCTCACCTAAATTATTAGGCTTCTCTTGGGGTTAGTGTTTTTTGTTTTGTTTTGGTTTTTTTTGGGCAAAAAGGTAATATTCAGATCCTTACTGGTTTATTAGACACAGTTTTTAAAAAAATCATTTGCTTCATGCATTTGGAAACTACAGTTTGTGAACAGAAGGTCACATCTGTAGTTGAAGGTCAAATTACTGGCACTGAATATGGGAGTTGTTTGTTATCCATTCAGTCATCAAGTGCCAGTAAATTAATGACACCAGTGTACCACCATTATAGCATGTTACCTTTTGGCTGTAAAAAAACAGGAAGATGTTGCTTCTGTTGTCAGCAGTAGAAGATCTGAAAAGAAGCTGTTTAAAGTAATGCAAGCATTATAGTTTTGGGCATATTTTTGCTTTTGTGTGTCTGGCTTATGCTTTTTCACCTTTATGCTGGAGTTTCTTGGCTTGAGCTCTGTACCCTTTTTTGTTGTGATGTCAGATCCTGGCCTCTCAGACAGGCATGACTGACCTGATGTGCTATCACAGTTTATAAATAGCCCTAGAAAATTAGGGCTGAGCTCTGTATATTGGAATTGCAGTGGAGGACCAGGACTGGCTTGGTAAGGTGTGCTGATGCCAGGAGCTGAGGTGTGTTGGAGGGGTTCGTGGTCTCAGCCTTGGATTGGTAGATACAGGAGTGGGAAGGCATGAAACAGGATGAGTGCATTTTAACTGATGTTTTCTAGTTTTTAGTTTTCCTTACTTAAAAATTTATTCCGTGTGTGTTGATTAGTTAAGATTCTTTTCTACCTCCTTGACTTGTATTATTTCAAAGTCCCAGTGGTTTGACATGTTAAAAGATTTTTGTATACAGACTGCTGCAAGTACGCAGTGCAAACAGGGAAAAGAGAAGCCTTTTTGTAGAAGGGTCCAAACAGAATGCATTTAGATGCCAAAGGCACCTTTGTGTAACAGCTGTTACTTAAGAATGATGTTTTTTATTATAATCCACTGGAGAGAAACTAATGCTATTGAAAAGTTACTATTTTGTATAGATGTATGATATTTTGTCTCTCCTCTTGCAGCATACTCTGCGCAGTGCTTTATTGCAATCTATGTCTTGTCCCACTATTTTCCTTCATATCCTGTTTTGCCTTCTCAATGCTGAAGTCAAAATGTATACTGCTAAAACTATAGATTCTCTTTTTTTTTTTATCTTGGAGAATAAATTTGTAGTTGGAATTGTTTTCATCCAAGCTTGAAATTCTTTCTGCTTTCCTGCAATTTCTTGGATGCTACAGTTGAAAGGATATTGGCCATGTATTAGTGCATATGTGGCTGGAAAGGATATGTGGAAGTGAAAGTCAAAAGCTGGTATTTTCTTTCCTTCTGTTTTTTAAGACAGAAACTAAATATAGTGAATGTTAAACAGATGGCTATGCTGTCGCATAATAAATATTTAAAGAAAATTAAATTATGTCCTGCCTGCTCGCTGACGACAGTTCCAGCCCCCATAGTAACAGCAGTAATAATAATAGGAGGATTTACAGTGTATTTATTTTTTAATTCTCAAAGTGAGCTACCTAAAAAGGTCATTTGAGGAGATATTTTTTAATGTGGGAAAGATAAGTGATGTACTTGAGGTCATCCAGCATGTCAGAGAGTCTCTTGAAAGAGCATGCAGGGTCCCCTTGACTTCCAGGCAGTGTGTTTCCATTTTAAATCATGCTGATTTGCAAATACTTACTCAAGTACTTCCTACAGAACTTCGGGCTTTGATGTATTTTTTTCCTTAATTCCAACCTAATTGTTCATAAATGTTAAGTTGCCAAGAGGAGATAATAAAACTAGGCTTGCATTCCTGTCCAGCAAAAAAAACCCCTTCACTGTAGGTCCTCCTGAGAGTTTTGTTGTGAGGAGATGGTGGTGGATGCCAGAGAGATGACGAAGACTTAGCTGAAATGAGGGGTTTTATTTATACAGCTGAGTTTCATCTTGTGGTATTAATAGCATACAGGCATTTCTTTTGGAGGGAGGGGATGGGTACTGTATTTAGCAGAGGTCGGTGTGCTACTCTTTCTGCCGTGAGCCGGAAGATCCCATTGCCTTTAACTGTTCGCATGCATTACCTGTCTTTACTGGGAGGAGTCTTCTGTAAATCATTCTGGTGTTGCAAGTTTGAAAGCTCTGTGAGAGATACAGGATGAGGACAAGAACTGTAATGTTTCACTTAAAGGTAGAAGGCTGGACAGCAGATCAGGTTCATGGCAGCAACAAAGTTCATCTGGCCATGATCTTTCTCCTTTTCCTCAGGATTCTGCAGATGTGCTGGAGAGCAGGTTGAGGAGTTCATGAATTGTCTCAATTACCTATTTCTTGCTAACTTTTACTGATACTTTTTCAACCTCTGCAAGTAATTATATCACATAATAGAGGTGGAACTGGTGCTTATTGCATGATAATTCACTTGATGGGTGTAGTTTGGTGCTGTATTGCAGCAGAGTGTATAATCTGGGGGGTGAGTAGGGTGGTTTTTGGATTTGGGGGCAGGTTTTTTCCAGTTGGTGGGGAAATGGAGCCTGGAATTCTTCACTGCCTCTGTAAAAATTTGTCATCTGCCCCAGCTTAAAGATGTATTAATAGTATCATGATCTCTTACATGCATGGTTGGTCCTGTTGCCTGGATACAAACATAACGTGATTAGAAAGATATCATTAATATGAAGTGAACAAAATAGGTCATAGAAGTACCCAGTTATATGTTTATCCTATGTGCCCACCATGCACATTGGTACTTGACTCTTTTGCTTGCTTGCTGCAGATTGTGCTTTGCTCTAATGCTGCATTAGGTTTTTCACTAAGCTGCAAGTGTAACCTGTGTGATATTTTCTGCCAGCTCTTTCTCTGTGGTTTCTTCCCTGTTCTTTGAAATATACCCTTATCAGTTTTTCTCACATCATTTGTACCCTTCTGTGGTCTGTTACCTTTGTGTGTCTGATCAAATGCTGTTGTGTCTCCTGAACTTTTTTCATTATGCAATTGTATTTTTAGTTTCTGTATACTGCATTACTCTTCTTGGTAAATATATGCACTGTGTCACATAAAGGAGTATTAAAAATGCTACAAAAGCCCCTTGTTTTTTAACATCTCCCTAGAGCCTTGTGATGGATTTGTTAAGGCTCTGAGGAGATGTCCTTTTCTAACCTAGCTTCTGGTTTAGCGCTTTGCTTTTCCATAATTTCCGGTAGCATTTCTGATTTTCTTAATAAAAACACATACTCACTTCTGATACACTCTTAGCTGCTTTTGCATGTTTTTTTTCAAGTGTAGATGAAAATGTCTGTGGCTGTTTTGCCTTTTTTTCAGTGACTCCTTTATTTCTTAGTCTGCACTCTAACTTCAAGTGTGATTTTTCTCTTTCCAGCTGCTGTAGTGTAGCACTCCATCATACTGTAGTTTTAAGAGTGAAGAAACTAAAGCAATATTTTAGTTCTCCTGATTTAACAACCAGTTGCTGGAGGTGGACTGCAGTGACAGTTCCTCGTTTCCTTCAGTTGTGAAATGAGCTGTTTGCTTAAGCCCTGCTTTTGTAGGCCTTTGGTATGAACTGGTGTGAACTTAAGCGAAGAAGGAAAAATGAAGATGTGATATTGGCTTCCAATAATGCAGGATGGTAAAGAAAGAAAATATTTCCTGCTTTCTTTAGGAGAATTGTTGCATGTTGTTTGACCACCACTGTGGTTTCATTACTGTGAATGAGTGTTAGGCGCGGGCGTCATACATGTGTGTTATTTGGTCATAAGGGAGAGGAGAGGAGGATTGTTTTGTGGTCAATGAGCTTGTAACTGTGATTAGAAAATTGGATCTAGGCCTCTTGCTCTGCTTTTCATGTGAACTTTGGTAGTTCACTTCATTGCTGTCTCTGTTCTGTTTGTGTAAAATTTGGATAATACTTCTGTTCTGCTTGTGTGCTGTATCCATTTCTTTTGAAAAGGATGTGGTACAGCATCTGTCTTTTGTTAGGCATACAGAAATCTGATTACATATACAGATACTATTGGAATCCTAGTGGTTTTGGCTGGAAGAGACCGTATCTAGTTACTAGCGCTCCTGCCATGACCGGGGATCCCTTTCCACTAGCCCAGGTTGCTCAAAGCCAACCCAGCCTGGCTTGAACACTTCCAGGATGGGGCATCTGCAGCTTCTCTGGATGATAGATATATTGCTGTGCCCCACCGCCCTCATAGTGAAGAATTTCTTTCTAAATAAAACCTGCCCTCTTTCAGTTTGAAGCCATTCCTCCAAGTCCTATTACTACATGACCTTGTAAAAAGGGCAGCTGTGTGTTTGGGTAGATACATAGTATGTAACGAACCTAACCTTGGCTGAAGCCTTTTGGTATGTGCTGTAATGAAAATAGAAGTGAAAATATAGTTGAAACAAATGATCCAAAGATTTCTCAAGCATTTGCTCACAAAACACTGTTTTCTGTTTTTTACAGTAGGTGACATCACATAATTACTGTGTGATGGCTTTCAGATGTCATATATCCATGCACAAATACATTAAAGAAAGATTGCTGTCTGTCATTTCATTCGTTTGTTTCTTTGATGTCATTATTGTTTTATTTTAACTGCCAGTCTCCTTTCTGGCTTACTTTGAGGCATAGAATGCACTGATGAGAAATAAAAAAGGAGAAGAGAATGCTGTATCCAGTCATAGAAGTGCTGTGTGTAATGCAGTGTTCTGTTCTTAGTACCCAATCTGCTGTTTTGGAGGAAGTGATAGAATCTTTATTTTTTGTGTTATGGAAAATTGATCAATGGAAGAAAATGACCTGGATTGCTCCGGTCTGAACTCAGATCATGTAGGACTGTTGTAGTCTTTCTCTTCACTGTGTTCTGGAACAATGGACTGCTGCAGATATTTTTGCACACCATATTTGAGGAAAGATGAGGGCCAACTTGAAAGTAGCTCAGGAGAAAGTAATAGCAAAGAAAACATGACCTACCAGGAGAGAATGGAACAGTTAGAATTATTCAGGCTAGAGGAGTTACGATAATGTAAAAATTTTAAAGTGTGCTGCAAAGAGAGAAAAAAAAATCTCTCCAATTCTCTCTGCCCAGAAGTAAAAGGTGTAAATTGTATAATTAGAATTCAGGGAAAGCTTTCCAACAGCACCAGCAGTTAAGCAGTAGACTGGATTGCCTAGAAACCAGGCATACTCTGTCCTGGAGGATACTAGCAGAGATAACAGGAAAATGTGGAAATGCTTTAGGTGTCACTGATTCCAAGCCTGTTGCCTCTGATCAGAGGTACTGAAATGGTTTCTGTATAGTTTCTCTTCAATTTTAGGCGTATTCTTTGCCCTGATAATTTTCATTGAATTTTCTTCAGGATTTTTCTTTCTGCTAAATATTGCTTCAGTCAAGCTGGACTTAAATACATTGAAGGTGAAGGTATAGGTTTAGAAAGTGTATGCTAGAGAATGCTAATATGTATAATGGGGTGTTTTTCCTAAATATCTTGTTTACTTTTTTTACAGTGCTGATCACATGACTGTTTTCACTGACAGACAACATAAATTCTTACAGAGTAACGACAGGAAATTTATAGATTAACGACCTCTCTGGTGTTTATTTCTTTCTCATTTTCTTTGTTGCTATGGTTTCAGACTGCCCAAGAGTTGTCTCTGTTAGAATTTCCTTAAATAATACACATTATTCTGTGTATTCAACCCACCTCGCTCAAAGTTGTGTCCAGACGAAATTTTGTTTTTGCTTTCTTTTGCAATTATTTAATAACAACCTGAAAAAAATAGATGCTGATCTTTGAGAACTCCACAAATACCCTTCTTCCATGCTCAAAACTGATCAGTGATTCTTGTTTCATTTCTCTTTGCCAGTTTCCTGCTTGTGACAGTACTTTGTTCTTCTTGCCTGCACAGTGACTTGAGTTGCCCTTTGTGAAGGACTCTACCAAATCTTTTGAGAAAGTTCCAATAAACAATGTGGTTTTGTATTCCTTTTTTCTAATCCTTGAAAGAATTCAGCTCCCTAACAGATCTACCTCGTGTTCAGTTCATCTTGTCCCCTCAACTATGCAGAAATCTTCAGTGTTCGTTCACACGGTCTTAAGGATTCTCCTTTTATTTGTTTCTGGGAAGTCTTTGGGTTTTTGCAGACTTCCCAGTTACAGGATGTCAGGCTCGCTTTCTGACGCTAAGGTGATGCTTACGAGTGGGAATTCAGTCCAGGGCCCGGAGCACCTTTTCTGTGGTGTGAGTTCTCACACAGCCCCACTCTCCTGTCCCTGTGTAATCTGTGCAGAGTGCCATTACAAGTATATTTGCAGATGCACAATGCACTGAATCTAAAATAGAAAAGTAACCTGGCTCACCACACGGCAGTGGTGGCATGAAAAAGGCAATGTGCTGCTGGTTAATGTGGGGAAGGGAAGGGAGACAGCTGCTGCCTTCTAACAGCACTGCTGGCATAGCTGTGTATTCTAACTGGCTAAAGAGACATCAGATTGTGTGTTTTGGTCTTTTGTATTACATAATTTAGGCTGAGAGTAGGAAATTCTCAACAGGAAGTCACAGAAATGTAAATGTGGTAGTGCTGAGAAACACTGTATTTAGCCATGTGGTGTCCTTGTATTGTTGTATCTTACTGAAAAATGTGTGGTACAACAGTTTACACCTTTATTAGAGGCTGGGGTCTTTCTAAACTTCTAAGATACCGAATATTAGAAGTGAATTAACTACAAAGACACTAACGGAGGAACTAGAGATAGTAGAACTAATTGGAGAATATAAAGTACTTCCAACTCATGGGGAGGCACTGGGGAGAATTCAGTTTAACACTGAAAACAGTTTAACAAGAAATGAGTTTGTGTGTGCTCCAGGGAAGGAGTGAAACTCGAAAAGCACTAGTTTTTCAAGCACCAGAAACATTTGGAGTGAATAGCTGTGCAGCAGATAAATCAGTTTACAGATGTGTCATGGTAGCAAATGGTAAATTAATACAGTTTTGAGTTACAAAAATTAAAAAGAAGTTCCTTCTTGAACAGCTGTGAGCATTAACTTGCAAGTTGTACCAGGCTCAAACTTCTTGTTTTTAGATAGATATAAATGAACTGAAGAGATTGGAGGGACAAATGGCAAAGGAGTACAGAGCAGGGGACCTACAGGCACACATGCCTTCTTGGGCTATATGATAACAAGAAGTGTAGCTGAGAGATGTGATAAGAGTCTACAAATATTTGAACGGTGCATACTTGAAATATAGAAACTAATTAAATGAGTAAAGCAAGAAGGGGCATAACTAGAAATAAGGGAATGAGGTTATAAAATATATTGAAGTATGGAATAGTCTGCCCAAAGGAAAGACTGCAAGAACAAATATACAAAAACAAATAATACAGAAGACTGATGGAAATAGTCAGGAAATAATCTAACATCAAAGCTCAGTTTTCTAATGAAAATAGATTTGAAAATCTTTTACCCATTTAATTTATGTTTGCTTTTGACATATTAGGACAAGTTGGCACTCTCTTAATTCTTTAATATTGCCTTCATAATGCTTCCTGCTGATTCAAATCTACATTATTGCATACCAGTCTTAGATACTGCCTTTCTTCAGGAAAAAAGTGTTTTAAAAAGGAACAGTTGGGCAAACAGTATGAAAAGCTATAAGGGGAGAAGAAAGGTGAGTAAGTTTCAGGAATGATTTTTCAAGAATGGTGTCTTGCTACATTCTGCTTAAAAGCTGTAGCTGCAGATAAATGGGAGCAAACTACTACCAGATATAGAGGTCTAGTTGCACTGATTTGTTCCTGTTTGCATCTAGTGGGGAAGGTTAAAGGAGCTCCTGGACTGCGAATTACTGTTTGTGTTATGTGTGGCCACCTGCACATAATGGGATGGTATGAACAGGATTGACACCTTTTTAATGCAGAGGAAGGCAGCAGAGAATTTTTCATTAATGAAATAAAGTGCATCTTAAAGTTCCATTCAGAAAGTCAGTTTGGCTGCATCTGAATGGATAGGGAGCAGCCCTAAGCTTCTCTCTTTGCCTGGTGCCATAGGGTAAATAGCAAAATGTGCTCAGGTTCACTGCTCCCCTCAGTAACTTCTCTGGGTAGGTGCCAGGTGCCTCCTGGGCTCTGGTGTGGTGGAAATGGACAATGAGGAGTCATCACATGGCGCTGCTGCCGCAGACCCCAACTTGGGGAGGAAGAAAGGACTTGACTGTGCTTGGTATTTGCTGGGTGATTCCTGTAGGCTGGAACGCAGCCCCTGGAATTAATTTGAGGAGATTATTTAAAGAATTTGGAACGTGTACAGTCTGGGGATGTCCCTTTGCAAAGCAAAAAACCCCGAATCTTTGTTTTCAAACACAACTATGATACAGCAATTTATATTGCTCCATTTAATTTCTCTACATGGTCTCTCCATATCCCCAAGATCAGCTCAGTTGGTCAGAGCATGTGCTAATAGCACCAAGGCTGTCGTTTCATCCCTGCACGGACCATTCACTTAAGAGTTGGACTTGCCCAACCTTGTGGATCTTCTCCAGCTCAGAAGATTCTGTGATTCTGCTATTATGCAGTCTGCACAAAAATTTCAGTTGCTGTCTGAGCTCTGGTATTGAAGACTTCCTATGGGGGCATGTTTTGACTTTCTCATTACGAAGAAATATATTTATGGGAAATTTAAGGCCAAGTTTCTCTGGCAGTTATAGTCAAGGAAGTTGGAACTCTCTTGCCTGGTGGACTGTTAACTCTTAAAACAAACCAAGGGGTTCTTAGCATATTTTTTCTCTTCCTGCTTTTCCTTCTGTATACTGGGGGTTGGTTTCCATGAATGAGAAATACTGCACTTGCTTTCACTTGACATGTTTTTAGGGAGCCACAATAGTGTGTGTGCACTGTGTTGTTGAATATTTTCTGTTTAGAGCAAAGCGGTTGGTTGCACAGCCTGTGTGCAATGCTCTTCATATGTTTATAAAATAAAGTACTCTTTGATCTTTCTTTCCTGTGTATCTCTAATCTAGACCCATTCTGGTTTTTTTTTCCCCAGCTGGAGGGTGTGCTTCTAAGCCAGGCATTGTTGACTTTGCTCTGTGTGTTGGCTTCTGAACAAAGGCACTGCTGAAAAGGTGAGTGCTTAACTTCCATCCTCTTTGATGCAGGTTTATGTTCAGAGGAACTGATAAATTCAGACTTGCCAAACCTGTCACCTTAAACTGTATCTAGGTTTGCAATCGAAAAAGTCTAATCTACCAGCTCATAAAATTGCAAGCATCAGCCATCAAAACACTGTGAGACTCTGGTTTAGTGTAAATTGTGTGGCATTCTGCAGCACTGGAGACCAGAGAAGCTGCCAGGTAGGCACGTTTCATCTCTTGAACAGATCTGAATTTAGAGCTGGGGAAGTCTCTGAGACCCTGAAAATAAATGATACAAATACAATACCCACCCTGTAATCTACACGGGAAGGGATGGCTGCGGGGCATGCATGACTGCCTGTTTCCTACGTAGTTGTGTGAATTTCTCCTAAGATTCTATGTTTACCACATCAACTGTCTTTTGAAGGTAGCTGAGGTACCTGAGCATTAACTGAACAGACTTTTATCAAATCGACAAGACTCTTTATAACATGGGGAATAAATTTAATGGCGTTGCTCTGCTGTGAGTACTTATGAGGAGTTTTTCAAAATCTGCCCCTTCAGAAAGTGAAATACTGAGTGTGCCAGGCATGTAAAAGTGCAGTGACTAAGGGTAGTGTCAAACTTGGTTTATAGGAAAAAAACAAAACTTTGTTTATAGGAAGTTATTAGTATTCTGAAGAAGGGTAGATGAAAGTAAATATATGATATTGTAATGTCTATATTCATCTGTTTTCCATGAGACTGCATTAACCATCAATCCAATTTTAAGATGAATCTTTGAAACCATGAAAGGCAAGGCCAGATTCTCCTCCTCATTTTGTGTATAGATAAATTTGTCTGGTAAAGCAAGATCTTGTTCTGTGATTATCTTGCTCTGTGATTTCAATGAGAAGAACCTGTCTAACCAAGGACTCTTACAGTCTCCCAACTGAAGGACACTAAAATCCATAGTTTACTGCATACAACTCCAGTTGTGTGTGGCAGAAATGTGTCCCTTGCTGACATTTGACATGACAGTATGCATTGAATTTAAAATTCCATTTGGTTTGCAATGTTTCCTCTGTTGGGAAGTGGTGAGGTGCAATCATGAGGAATACAATATCAAGAAAGATTAGCAAGCAAGCAAGAAATAAGTTTAATTTAAGAGGTGGCAGGTAGATGTAAGGATCTGTCCTGGAAGAAGTTATGGTTATGAAATTGTAATTTTATTAAATAATCATAAAGAATAATTCTCTGTACCTGGGGGCTTGTAGAGAATAATCGTTTCTAATAAGGTTGAGTTTAGCAATTACGATGGTACTCTTGAGGCTAAGCATTTTTGGTCTTTCTACTGTTAGTGGCTAAGTCATGTGAGACTTAGTGATACAACTGAGCTGAGTTGGAAATAGCATTTGGGGTTTTTTTCTTCTAAAGCTTGCTGTTGTAGACAAGGCCCTCAAAGCGAGTGTAACTTATATGTTGAAGAAAACTGTAAGGGCAGTTACTGACGAGCCATGTGTTTTTGTGCTTGTCCTCTAGAAAACATGGATTTCTTAAAAAGAGGCAAACCTTCCCCCATCCCAAGCAAACTCTCCTAATTTTATTTCCCAGTGTGATGCTTTTATAAAATAAGTAGTCTGAGGAATCTGCATCAAGTTGCTTCTTTCCTCTTGTCATTTCTCTCACCTTTCTAAATGAGTTACTCTTTGCCCTCTGCCATATCCATGTAACTGGCTGAACTGTAGATGTGCAGTGACTTTGTGCAGCTACAAAAGCAATATATAATGCACAGGCCAGGTTTTTTTAATCAGGCAGCCTGATGAGACCAGAGATACAAACATCACTGGATTTAGCAATGTAGTTTTAGGTATTGAAAGAAGCTGATTGCTCATCCCTCCTGTTTGGTGGTATCTGTTTCTTTGTACTTTGATTCATGATGCAGGAAGGCTTGAACATCTTTTTTGAAATGTGTAGAATCTGTAAAGGGATCTTTGGAGTTCTTAATTAGCGTACTGCATTTTCGCTTCCTTTTCCATGCCAAGAGAATGGATGATTTGGAAATGGTTGTATGTACATAGGTTTACTGCTGGAAAACTTTCTAAGATCCCTTTTGAGATCCTCACTCACACCAGAAATTCAGGTGCAGGACAAAGTTTTGGACCTCTGTGTTGAAAACACCAGATCTAAACATGGAGTTGTGTTCTGCTGAGAGCTCTGGGTATGTTGGGCTGTATTGTCAGCAATTGCCTGAAGCATACCTTTCCTGCTGAGGAATTTTTTTCAACCAGACATCTCCTTCTCCAGTAAGCAGCAGTATCCTTGTGATTCCTTTCAGATGTGCTGGCTGTTGTGGATTCGAGTGAATGAGGATGGATATTGCACTGAATTTGGTGTCTCTCCCGAGCTGGCAGGATTGTTCCCAGCTGTCAGTGACTCACAGTAGCCGAGTTGCTGTCTCAGAGTTCAAGTTAATGGAATCTGCAGTTCAGTTTTCCTTGAGTTGTTTGGCAGAGATGAAATTTCCCATGAACTAGCAAGAGCAAGAGGGAGAGTCCATATTCAAAGTAGTAGCTTTGAATATATGTTGGGTCTGAAAAATTGCTGAGAAACGCTGTCCTTACTTCCTCAGCTCTTCCTTGGGAATAACTCCTTGTCACCAGTCATGCTTTCAGGTGTTTCCTTTTGTTTTGTCTAGCTTCTTCCACTGTACTTACTGCTGGCAATCTCCAATTTCCAGAACTGCATTAAATATGTGGTAAATGTATGCTACATGATTGTCATCTTATTCTTTCTCTGAATGGATGGCAAACTTCATTTGGAATTAGAGCTTCTGTTTTCTCAGCAGGGTAATTACTTTATTTATGCCAAATAAAAAGGGCACAAATGTCATCAATGCAATTTATTAATAGAATTAATTTATTTACTGGGTGAAAAGTTACATTTTATCCTGTCTTTTTTTGCCACATGACTTTTTTACCAAGCGGGTTATCTTATGGTAATATGGAAGGATATTTGAAATAACTGGAGTATACCACATACAGTGGGGATGTGTTTTTTTACATGTTGATTTTGACAGTTATTCTGATAGTGTGTGATTCCTCTAGAGAGCCTGCTGGACTGCTGTAGAGCTGTTTGAATGTAGGCAGTATTAAGTGCTGGCTAGTGAACAGCACTGATTCTTCCAGAATCAGTAGGAACGTCTGAATTTTGTTTATTTTCTTTGAAGGCAGCTGTTAGGTGACTGAGAATCACTGTCAGTTCCAAAATAAATTGGTCTTCTGAAACTTATTTGCCTTCTTGTTGCTCTGTTACAGAGTATCAGAATAGTGGAAGAAAGTTCAGTCTGAACTCTTGTAGCTCGATTATAATGCATGTGAACCTTGGGCATGTGTATAAAGAGTATTTTCTAGTTCAGGGTGCTGTTAGAAAATGCATGCGAGTCCAAGAAAACAGCAGATGTTTGCTATTCAATGTTGTGGCTTTTCTACTGTCATTAATCTATTAGAAGAATGCTCCAAGAACCCATAGTAAGAAGATGATATTCAGTTCACTAATCAGTAAGCAAAGAAGGAAAGAAGTAATAGATACAGTTTTATTTTCTGGTTGTACTAAGCAAGAACAGTCCAAGAAGATGAAATGTGTATATATTTGAGATTTCAGGTGTATTTTTCCTTTAATCCATTAAGCAGGATTGCTTTTTCCTTTCCAGTTCTATATTTGCTTCTGTTGTCTACCCTTTTATAAACAATAATCCTGTCTTTTTCAATGGAATTACAGATAGTGAAACTCCTCTGTTTCTATGTAGCAGAGGTTTGCCAAATCGAGTTTATAGGGCATGGTATTCATAGTGAGGTTAAGGACCCTTTCAAGGTACTTCTCTCTATTACTACAAAGTACTTGTTTTACTGTCTGGTAAATACAGGAGGTTTTTTTGTTCCATCCACCATCACAGGGAAATATTGAAGTAGTTTTCCTGCCCCAGAGTTATTCTCAAGGTATGTGGAGGGCAAGAGTTTCATGTGTTGACTGAAGATTTGTTTGCATGAATGCATTGAGAAAAGGTAAAATGAATGTTTTACAGCTAGGAAGTCAGTATGGAGTAAACTCATACTGATAGTACCAACAAGTTCCTTAAATCATGGTGTAGACTTGTTATTTAGAAAAGAAGTTTACCTGAGTTTGTTGTGTTTTTAGCTTTCTTTCTAAATGCCTGAAGAGTAAAAGCTCCTGTATATGACAGGGAATTTTGTAATGATCTCCCCTACTGATTTCAGTGACCTATTCAATTCTGCAGAAGTCATACAGTACATGCAAAATTCTTTATGTTTATCACTTGGATTTTTTCGTGTTGGTGTTGTGGCACTGACTTTCGTGGTTGTTCAGAGTCCTAAGGGCAGTCTTTGCTAGAGGACATGTTATAATTAATATCAGACTGATTGGAGTAACCTATGGTCTTAGAAATGAAAATATTGAGTAGATGCTGTTTGTTACCCAGACTTCAACATGCAGTGTTTTCTAGTCACTTTAAAGCCTAGGAAAGGATACAAGAGCAGCAGGGGCAGAGAGCTACATGCACAAATGAGAATGCCGCAGTACCAGATAAATATTATTCTGACTTTTTAGAAGTATTGAATACTTCAGCACAGGGTATTTGGAACCCTTCAGGCATGCACAATTGAGGGAAAAGAAGAAAAAAAGAGCCAGATAGAAAACAGATATAAACTTGCACAATTGTCAAATATTTGAGCAACATAAACTCCAGCTCTGAATTGTCCTCTGTACTATCTTACAGTTTCCTGATTTTTGTGAACTAATATAATTAACTGCAGGGAAACTGCATCAAAATTTACTCTGTTTCTAGAAGCTTTTTGTGGAAGGGGATTTCCCACAAAAGGCTTATTAAATTTATCTTACTTTGTCCTCTATTCTACCTTTTCACTCAGTTATGTAATTTATAACTTCTGTTCTTCCTTGCCCTCTTGATAGTTCAGAATTCCAAATCCTTCAGTCATTCTCTCCTTGCAGCTGCTGTCTGAATTCATTCCATCTGACTTCTGCAGTCTAATAGAGGAAATCTTAGACAAAGCATGTAATCTTACGTTTTGGAAATTAGGAATCAAAAGCATGTGTTTCAAGTGAGGAAGGGACTATCTCCATTTCAGAGTACTTGAACTGCTGTCCTATGTGGCTCACCCTGTGTCAAAAAGTGAATAATCGGATAAATTTCCATCTGTCATCAAGATAGCCAGTCAAAACCAGAGCTTTTAAGACAAGAATACTGTAGACTGTTTCTTTTATTGAGCCACTTGGAGGGCTCCGAGTGTAAGGGACTTTGCTGTATGTGCATGTGGCATCAAAGGCAGAAAATGTGCGGGAGTCCTGCAGCCAAGTCCTAAAGGCAGTGAGCAGTCTCGGGTCAGCTGTGCAGCACTGACTAGTTGGCAGATTGTCTTCCCACCTGAAATGGCACCTGGAGCTTACTGTTTGCCATGTCATTATTAAGAAAAGTACACATTTATTCTTTTGGTTCCACAATGTTTTAAAAACAGTTTACAGCTTCATGTCTGCTCTCTCTTCTCCTAGTGCTCTATGACTCTTGTGTTTGACCTGTTTTCTTGCTCTTTTTTCTTGAGCTGAAATATTTTATCTTGTCATAAAAAGAGGTCCCTCTTGCTTTTGTTGCCTGCGTTGTAACTTCAGTAGCTGAATTTGAAGTATGGTAATTGCTTATTTTCCAAGACAGCAGAGGTGAGGAAAAGCAGCAGTGCGAAGCAGGTAGGTGCATCGGTGTAACATGTGAGAGAATAGTGTGATGATGAAAGGCAGTGAGCTTCTAAATAAGCACAGGGAGAATGTGTGTGTGTGGTAGAGAGGGAGGTGTCTCAAAAAGCTGTGTTTGTTCTCTTGAGGCTCCCGAGTGCTATAATTGAGTCAACACGTCGAAGTGAAATATGTCCTGAGCTTTGGGAGCAGGGGAAAACTGCATCTTCTGCACGTACGGGTTTGGATGAACCCCACCTTGCAGCATTAATAAGCACTCTGCTTTTGCACTGCTGAAACTACAACTCAACAGAATAGCTGCCCAACCAAGCTCTATAAATGATGTTTCTCTAAGAACTGGTTTAAATCTTTGGTTGGTTGGGAAGCTGTGGGTAATTGGCTTCACCTTTGCTTCTGATGCAGATGTGAACAGATGTGATGAACAGAGGGGAATATGACTGAATGCGCTATTGAGATACAGGCAAAACAAACTGAGAGGGTCTTCCTTAATTTGTTTCTAAGTCTCAGAGAAACAGACTGAGAATCTATTTGTCTTGCCTTATTTCTTATGTTGGTGTCATGTTTTGGGGATATATGACTTCGCTTTACTGTAGGATTTTGGTGTTTTAAGAGGATGGGAAAGGGTTGATTTCAGCCCTTTGTCCTGGCGGTTTGTTGCAGCCTTTGGCTGTGTGGCTTCATGCATGATTCTGCACTGGCAGCTCTTTCCTTGGCCGTAGCTCATTGCAGCATTGCTCTAGGAAATCATATGAAATTGAAAGTTCTTTAAAGCCAATGTTTCCTTGCTAACAGGCTAATTTTGTCTTGATTGGGTTTTATGTAGAATATCTACCTTTGGTGCTTTTGTATTTTATAAATTGTGCTTACTGACATATCTGATGATCTGATTGTTTCCATAGTGACAGCAATGGCAAAAACCTGAAAAAGGGAGGTGACAGCACTGCATTTTTAAGATGAACTGTTTTACAGAGGAATGGTTTGAGGGGGTGAGAATACAGTAGATTTTTTTCAAGTAGTAACAGGATATTTTTTTTCAAGCAGTAGTACTTACTTGGAGGTCAGAGAGGAAAGATTTGGCTTGCTATTTTGGCATTTATTTCTGTGGGGAAGTAGTGAGCACAAGGTTAATCTAGGTAATATGAGATGTTTTCAGCAACGTCTCCTTTCTTGCTGCTCCAAAAGATGATAAAATCTTGAAATACAGAAAATTGAAATGTGCATATTATCTTCACAGGAAAGGTAGAAGTCAATATGCCTGTGAGAAAATGTGTTACATACTTTTGTTACAAAATTTCTCCCTTCCAAATTCATAAACTAAGCACAGGAAGCTTTTAGTATTAAAAATCAGACACAAAGCCATTAGTGAGAGCTTCAACCTTCTTTTGTCCTTTGGTAAATTCAGTTAGTTGTTTTATTTTATATTCTGGGAACAAGGCTTTATTCCCTTTCATTACACATCATATTATTTGCATTTGAAAGTAAGATACCTTGAGAGAATGTAGGCATATTTGTTTAGAGTCCATGCTACAGCAAAGAGGGTTTTTTTCAAAGCATTTTGTAGGAGACACAAGCTTCCCTAACATTCCCTTTTGTCGTTGGTGTCTATGCTTCTTCCTGTGGTGCGGTCAATTGAAGCAGTTGCCTGACATACAATGTATGCCTGCTGTTCTTATATCAGCACAGACAAGGGAGAGGAGATAATGTAAGAGATGCTTATAAATGATGTCAAGTATTTTCATTCAGGGGCTAAGTTTTTTTTCTCTGAATCTATGTTTAGCATTCTGGTTGAATCACCATACCTGGAGGCATTTAAAATATGTGTAGACATGGCACTTAGGGACTGCCAGGTCTACCACTTGGTTTGATTTAGGTGTACCTGGCCGTGCCAGCTTGATGGCTGGACTGCATCTTAAAGGTCTTTTCCAATTAAATGATTCTGTGATTCAAAGCATGCTTCTCCTGCCCACCCTACCGCAGTGCCCAGGATCTGTGGTCAGGCTGGGGACCTTGTGCCCAGTAGTTCCAGAAGGAGCTTAGAAAGGGTAAGTCGGGCTGTGCTGCCCATCTCCAGGTGGCAAACACGTTCTCCAGCCCTGGGGAAATCAAGCAGGCTGGTAGTAAGGCACCGGTGCTACGCTCCAATTTAACACATTGTTAAATTCATATCTCCTATGCCTTCCAGCAAAAATGTGGCATCATACTGTAAACTGAATATGTGTTACATCTTATTACACTGGGGAAGAGAAGCTGGCAGCTGGGAGTTTGTGTTGCTTTTTAAGTTGCACAGGTTGGTTGGTTATCTGTGCCTGAGGCCTCTTAGGTCACATCTGCATTAGTACCTTAGCTGGTTCTCCTGTCATTTTGGTGTCTTGGGAGTGGTGTGCATAAAAATATGTAATTTATGGTTCTTCTTTATATTTATCTGCAGTGTTCTGATCAGCTTCTTGAAAAGTGTTTGATTCTGGTTTTCCATTTCCATTTTCTCCTGAAGGAAGGGGAAGTTTCCCTCTTTTTTACAACTGAGATCACTGTGTAAAACAGGGAAGTGGTTTAGAAATCATGGGAGCAGTTAGTTGTTGCAGAAAGGCTGAAGAAAACGGTGTCATCTGTTCTAAAAAATGTCCTCTTATTTGCAGAATGCTACAAATGTAAATATTTTTTTGTAAGAGACTGGTTCATTTATAGATACATGAGTTGTTGAAATGCTGACTTAGTGGAAAAAAAGATTGGTTAGTTGGTGTTATCTCTATGTTATCTCTATGCCACTCCTCCCCACCCAAAAAAATCCCCAACCCATTGTTTTTGTATTATTTTCACGAATGGAGTTTTAAGGCATTGCTTAGTGCTTTGTCTTAAGTAGTGTCCTGTGTCCCAAGCGTATGTTGGACATCACTTGTATTTCAGTACCATTATGAAATGTAGACAGAAGTAGACATTTAGACATGCCTCTGTCATGTGAAACATATTCAGTTTCTTCATATTTCGTTTCTTCAAACTTCCAGGTTTAAATTCGCAGCTTCTTCTGGTCCCCATTGGAATGAAGGGGTAGTGTTTTTCTTTCTTGCACTGCTAGTGATAGCAGTTAGTACTGATTCATTGGTGTTGACCCCTCTGCTGCTTGTTAAAAGATAGCTTTATTTGCAGAGGTATCACAGTGAGCTCAATTTGGCTTGCTGCATCTTTGTAGCTGTTTTAATCTTATATGAAATAGATGACATCCAAAAGGAAATTGGGAACAAAAAAAAACCCCACCAAAACTAACTATTCACATGTAAATGTACCTATTAAAGCCCATAGACTGTGTAGATTTAGATAGTATTATATTAATTTCTTGAAGTAGAACTTTCCCTTAGATCTTGGGAAAACATCTGCAAGGAAGAAATCATCTCTTATACGTCTTTTGCTCCTGGTTCCAATTACAGGCAGCTGTCTGATTTATACTCATTGAAAACTGCTAATTGTGCCCTTTTAAACTCTTTAGTTTAGAGGAAAATGTATTTATTTGCATGAAAATGTTTGCATGTGAAACACTGAAAACCTTTCCTGCCGATACAAAATTTTAGGATTCAAAACATACAAGCTTCTAATGCTCTCCTAAAAGCTGTTCCTTCCCTGGCTGATAGTTTTTACCTTGCCATGTGTCGTTGACATTTACTGCTGTTGCAAGTTCTTGGATAACAGATTGAGGTGACTTTGTGTGCTGGTTTAGATGGCATTTGCCAAACAAATTGTTAGGAATCTTGCAGTCATTTGCTCTTTGTCTCTTATGAAACATGAAACTCTTGTGATCCAAAGGATTTTGCATTTATTCTTTTTGTTTCTAAAGTAGTGGAGAGTTCCTATTTTATGAAAAGTTTTTAAAACACTGACTAATTAAAAAAAAATAACCTTAAGTAGGTTTAAATTCCAGTCTTCACCTCTGTGGTGATTAATGCTGATTCTTTTGAGGAGCTTTTTATTAAAGTCTTCTCTTTGATTTTAATTTAATTTGAAAATAGGAAACTGGGTTAGTATAATTTTACTTATTAGAGAAATATGTTTTGATAAAATTGCACGCATTAAATCCACCTCTTCTGTTTTGGGGTGTGTGTCTGCTGTGGGAAATGCCTGCTAATTCAGTAATCCAGTGGCACAGTATGTTCTTTTACTGATGGCACACACACACTGAGTTGTCAGGTCAGCCGTGTGTACTCTGTCCATACTCATTCCTGCCTTGAAATCACTTGTATTGAGAATAGTTCAGAGATATTTCAGCCACGGGTGTCAATTTAAATCAAGATGCTTTGGCTTTCTCAAGTGCTGTTCTCAGAATTTTTTGAGATCTTGATGATTTTTGTGTGCTTCCCAATCATATTTTTTAGCCGTTTTTATTCCCAGAAACCATTTGTTACCTGGGCAGGTGCAGTTCAGGATGCTATAATGTGCCGCTGCCAGTGCTGTCCCAGTGAAGTTCACCGCTGGATCCCTCTGCTTCACTTCTCTGTAAAATTGCTGTCAGTAGAGATGGTAACTTCTGTAATGCAGGAGCTGTGTGGAGACCACCAAACTTGATTAGAACTCAAGTCAGTTTTGTTCTCAGCCAGCCTGAAGCCATTGATGCATTTCAGCTTTTATTATTGCCTGGCAGGCACACATGGTGACAGTCCTTTGAATCTTGGCTGTACTGTACTGTTTATTCTTCTGTTTTGGAAGCTGGATAAGGCCTTGATTCTGTGTGGGCATGCTTCACCCTTCACTTCAGGACCTCTTGGTAGGGTGCCTTTTGAGATACTAGTTTTAGCCAATTCATAGTAGATTTGTCTCCAAAATATGTATCTCTGTGTATGCCCTTGGTGAGACACATCAGCATTTCCCATCTGGTGGCTGAAAGGGAACACACAGTGGGCACTGTGGTTGGTACGACTCCATGCTCTTGGACTGGTTTTTGTCACATTTCTGAATATTGGTAACATTGTCAGTGTCTTCTTTCTTGCCTAAAGCGTGCTGCTAGAACAGATTTGGGAAAGCTCTTCATTTCTAAGGGTATAGTTTTTGAATCATTGGAAGACAAGTGGATAATGTTAATAGATGGCAACTCTTTGAAGTACATTAGAATCAACTTCAGAGAGAAAGAAAATCCCTTTCCCTGAGCTCCAGATAAACAACAATGCTTTCAAACCTTCAAGAGGATCAAGGTGAAATGCAGTGAACAGCAAGTGCAGGGATGATGATTCTGCTTTTATGGCAGTTGGCAAAAATACATTCTTTCCTTTTTGTGCTCCTGTAACAAAGCAAAGTAGCAAAGTACTCTGAGATTGTTCTATGAAAAGAATACGAAAAACTTTCTACATTAAATACCCTCATCTTAATAGATGTCGGTAGAATATATTTTAAATGGGCTGGAAATATCTCCTTGGAATTCTGAAGTATCTTCAAAACTAGCTGAAAAGAACTGAATTCATCTGATCATGCAAGTGCATTTAAAAGCATTTATTTGCTTATATAGAGTTGTAGGAGGCTGACATCTTCCATCTGAGGTGTGTGTCATTCCCACTTTTATTGGCTTTTGCTGGGAAAGAGAGAATGGACCAGTCTCATTTCTCATTTTCTTGCTAAAGTCTTCAGGAAAAAAAGGAAAATAGCTCTAAGCCACAGACCTGAAGTACATTTTGAAAGGTAAATGTGCCCTCCTTTGCCTAAGGAAGAGACTGTCTCAGGCAGATAAGTTGGAGAAAAGTAGCAAGTGACTGTAGGATTGTTCCTGCTGAGGTTCTGTTTTGGTCAGTCATGGAAGACAAAGGAGAAAATAAAACAATTTTTTTTAGAGTAGAAAAGTGATTTTCAAAAGCAAGAATGTATTCATGTGGCTTTGAAATTATTAGTGAGAATAAAGGCTGAAATTAGTGGGAAGCATTGTGTATTAACATGCCTTATGGGTTGCAATGTCATGAATGGTAAAGATCTACGTAAGAAATTGAAAGTTGCCTATCCAAAATTCAAATGAGTACAATGAAGAAAAATTCATAGTTTTTAAAAAACTATGATCTGAAACATATTTGTTCATACATAAGGACTACTGAAAGAACTCAAAACAACTCTGCAGGTCACCTTTAACAAAAAGCTCTCTGTATAGATAATAATATAAGTTATAAAAAAAGTATCACACCAACAGCATGTCCCATATGCAATATAAAAGTGAGAACAAACTCCAAATTGAGAGGTGGTGAGTTTGGATGGGGGAGAGAGGTTTAAATGTGTTCTTCAGGAAAGAATCGGTGTACAAAACTGAGAAAAAATAAGATGGCAGCAGCCAGGATTTGCAGAGCTTTTCAGTCCTTTGTTGGGTTATCTTGCATAAGTACTTCAGCCAGAGACTCTTTTCAGTAGCTGCATGGGGCCAGCTTGGAACACAAACGTGCATGAATCCAAATGTAATTTCCCTGTTGTGCACATTCTGGCTGTGACAGCTCAAGTTATGAATGTAAAATAGCTGGAAAAAAAGTTCAGAAGATGGCCAGGCCTGAAATGTTAATAGGAACTGACTTACCATGAGATCCCTTGAGGCTGGCAAAGGTGCTGCCCGAATTTTAAGTTTGTCTGCTTCCATGCTTCACATGTTTTTGTGTGCCTTGGAAAAGAATAAATAAATTCCTTGTTTTTGTATGTGCATCTAAGTTGTTTGGCATAACAGAAGTAACAAACATTTTCTTCCGTGTAAGATGCAAAGCAGACATAAAGAGTGATGTTAATCCTCTGCTCCGGTTTGTGGTCAGCGCTGGCACACAGACTGAATTGGCATCAGTGGCTTTGATCTGTAGACAAGAAGTACTGTACAGGGAATGACTGTATCTTTCCCTTTCAGACAGTTCTTTTTTCTGGGGGGCAATAATCCACATTTTTCCCAAATTTCCAGTGTTCAGAAGGCATTTGTCTTTCCTCTGGGTAGGATTGGTGCAGGATAAGGGATTTCCTCCCCCTACATCAATAACGCTGCTTGCAGAAAAGACACCTCATCATGGCCACGGGTCGGCTCGTCTCAGACTGTGCAGGCAAGGAAAGGGCTTTTCTCTCTTCTGTGTGCAACTTGGACAGCAGAGAGAAATTGCAAAGTTTGCAAGTTTCCCTGCATCTTCAATGTCGGATTTTCCCGGATCCGTACTCTCTCCTTTTTTTTTCCCAACCTCCTTCCATCTCTTGTTACCATGGAGAATGAAATGCCTGTTCCATTCAAGTTGTCGGCTGAATAGGTTTTGAGGTTGATGGATGGTGAGAATCTCTTATCCCTCCTTCTCCAAACACCGCCCCTGCCTGTTTCTTGACATTTCACTTGCCAGAGACTGGCAGTCAGAGAGTGGGAGCTGAAAAGGAGGCTGGCAGTGTCCTGCTGAGATGCTCTTTCAGTTCATGGATGAAATCAGCAGCCGTGAGAAGGTCTTAGGGGCCTCAGTGCAGAGCCTTGTCCTCAAGCTGAGGCATGAATGCTCACTTGAGTGAATGTTCTTGCTTCCCCAGAGCACCTAGGGAAGAAAGAATTCATATGTGAAACCTGTTGCTGCTTATGACTCTGTTTCAAGGGGTGAGGTAACCTCTGCAGTGTAAAGGCAAAGGTAAGGAACGAATGAATACAATACATGCTCTGGCATAATTTGTTCCTCTCATAAATACTTTTTTATCTGTGTCCATGTCACATCAGAAGTGGAATTTCTTTGCTGCAGTCTGACTTGGGTGGTTTCCTGGCTGTGATGCTGATGTTAGCAGGGGTCTCTGTGTTTAGTGGGATTCCGGCAGTCCCTGTATGAACTGACTGCGTACATGTGGCATCAGCAGTGCAGTGTCAAAACAGATTCCGAATAAGGTACCTTTTAATAACAAATATGTGGAATTGTGGCTATTGACAGGCCCGGGGCTGAAATGTGAGTTTGAGGGTACTGTTGACGTGCAAGAAATGGAGCTGCAAAGCAGAAAAATTAAAATTATAGCTCTGTAAAATTATACCGAAAACATTAGCTTTGTTGTTATTTATTACTTTTCATACAAGATAGCTATAGTTTTAGAGGGTATCAGAAAAATGTTTAGCCTATGCTGAAATGCTTAAGCCTGTCCTTTTTAAAGAAGGGGTTGTTTTGACTGATGACCACTTAGTAGTGATGGCTTGGGAGAAGCGTATACCTGGCATTGTTTATTAGATGTGTGGAATTTGCATCTGGAAATAAATGTTATTACTTTAAATTTTGACATTGCTTCCAGGTAGAAGCATTTCCCAAACATATCATTGTTGAGAGAAGATATTTCTGTGACTTTTCTGCTAAAACCTGCTGTGTCAGGACTGTGCCAGCATAAGAATTAATGCTGGTGGTATACCTTAATGGGTGGCATTTCAATGTTTTTGAGATCATATCTGAAAATTTGTCCTGGGTGATTTTGAACAGCTGTGTTTGATAAGTGACTGTGAACTTTCAGTACATCTTTTCAGCACCTTGCACTGATAAATATTTGCTCGCCTTCTATGTATTCCTAAAGTTGCTAACCAGTACATCTCTCCACACTACCACCAACAGCTTTTGCATCTGTCGTAGCTCCTCAAGAGTTCACTTTCCATTTGACGCTTTATGTCCTGTTTGTTGTTGGATTGTTGTCTCCCTGCTGGATATGCAGTTGCTTTTCCTGTTGTGCAAGCCATTTCCAAAATGCTGGTATGTTAGCTGTTTGGCCACTGGTGTGTTAGAAGGGAATTTTTAAGTTCTGCATCAGAAAGGCATGTGTGTATGTCAGTGCATTCAGAACAAATACATGTATTTGAAATACATATGAATATACCATCCTGTGCCTCAAGTAGTTTATTCTAGAGATTGTAGTAGTATTTTTGTTCCCGGAGACTGGGATTTCCTAGAGGGATGTGCACACAGAAGATTTGACTGCCTGTGACCTTCAGTCATACAAGATAATTTATGATTATGTGCAGGGCTTTGATTTCCTGGTTGGCTGGGCTACTGCAGAAAAAAATAGATTTTCAAAAATACACCACTGAAGCAGCTTTTTTCCTGCCATAAATACATCACACATGTTGGGTGGAGTTGAGGTAAAGTGTTACGGAGAGGAAAAAAGGGGATGTCCATTGGGACAGAAAATGTAGTTTGGGATTAGCTTCCTGACAGGAACTCAGCTTCATGTTACCGTTTGAAAGGGATGGGGAAAGAGTGAGCATCTGTTTTAACGCAGTGATTTTCAGTGAGCAGCAACAGCATCAGCATCAAAGCTTACATGTGTATTTCCATTTATTCTGTTAACCTGCTGGAGTTTTTTGATTCAGTATTATCTTCTTTATGAAAAAAATATACTCCTAGCAGCTTATGGGTTTGCATGAAAAAAAATCCCAAATCTCTCTCACACTCTGTGCGGATTGTTATGCTAATAATTTTAGAGATTGTCAAAAATTTTTCTGAGTATAACTGACAGGATTCAATCTCTGAAAAAAGATCTTCCAGTTTTCAACATGGATGTATTTAAATTCACTTTGCCTTCTGAAATTCCTCCTTTTCCCATCACAAAGATTGACCTTTACTTGATTGGGGTCTTTTGATTTTTATGTTTTCTCTGAGGAGAATTTGACTGACTTAATAAACTTGTAATTAGGACGTATCACTGCTTCATTCCATCTGGTCTTTTGTTAAATTATTCTTGGAAAAATTCTCATGTCCCACTCTTTTTAGATTCAGAGTTGTTTGATTCCTTTTTCCTGTCTTCCTTTTTTATCTTGATGGTAGCCAGAGCTTGTAATATTTTTATCTTGTCCTTACTATTTAAATGTGGGCAGCTGTAGAACAATCCATCTCTAAACCTCTTTCTGCATGCTAGATGTTTTATTTCACTTTTTCCTTAGTGATCAGTGCCTGAGTTTCCCTCCATTGCTTTCCCAGGCAGTGCAGCATGGAACTGACCTCATTTGCTTCAGCTCCATTCCTGTCCCTGCTGCCTGGTGCCCCAGTCAGTGAGTATGGGCAAAGCTTTGTTCAGGGCAGCTGGGGAGAAAAACCTGATCAAGCAGCAGACTGAAGCTATCTATCCATGGATTTACAAAGACAGGTCTTCACTGGTTTGTACCTTGTAAGTTACCTTTATAACCTTAAAATCTGGAAAATTAGTTTTAGTTTAGCTTTTGCCAAGGCTTCTGTTCTGTTTGAGTGAATGTTCTGTTTGAGTGAATTTTTAAGCCCTTTATAATAGGCTGGTACATATGCAAAGAATGAACATTGTGCTCTCCAGTAACTCATTCTGTTATCTCAAGTGTCATTTACTGGAATCTCCTTACCTTTTGCCTCCTGTAAAATGTAAACTGAATTACAGGCATATAATTAAATCAGCATATTAAGTGTGTGAGGAATGAGAGGCAGTGGGAATTTTGATGGCTATATCCACAGTAAGAACATTAAAATCTAAATCATCAGGTATCTAAACTATTTTCTAGTGTACTGGAGCACTGGTTGTAAAAGAACTGTTTCCAGGTGGATGAAATGTGTTTTGGTGCTAGGTCAGTACAACACGCTATCATTTTTCCTCACCCTGGCCGAGGGGCTGCTTCACAAACCATGGGGCTGCTAGCTGAAAGATTCAGATGTGCAGTATTAGTGCTCATCAAGGAAGGGGACATTTGAATAATTACTGAATAGTTGTGAGGTTTTGACTGGGAAAAAAGTGACAGTTTCAGGTACTGACGCATTTGCTTTTGCCTGTAATCCCATGTCCAAGTCACTTGTTGCATATGGCATACTTCATACTTAAAACTAACATGCTCAGTGTCTGAGACAGATTTTGATTTTTTTGTGCCTAAGCATCAGGCACGTAGTGTTGGTGCTGGCATTATCTAACGATATCTAAGAGCGTTTGCTTCTCAGAGATAAAAATTTTTAATTTATTTTATTTACTTTTTATTACGCATAGCAATTCAAGTTCCTGTTGTCTTGGCCACAACCCAAATTTGGAACACAAAATTCAAATGAAAAACTGCAAAACAAAATAAAGCAGGCATGACAAGAAGTGGGATTGATCTCTGTAATGTAAATATTATTTTCTCTAGCCTTGCATTTCTGATTAAGTGTTGATGTCAGTTTACTGTGAAGACCAAGAACAGCAAACTGTTGTGAGATGGAGTCAAATTTGAGTGCAACATGAGAGATGCCCCTTGTATTTCAGTGGATTTGTGTAGCGTGTGCCTCACAGCCAGTTGCTGGCTCTTTCAGATTTGTCCCTGTGAAATCCTCTCCTTTAGTCTTGTTCCAGAGCTGTAGCGCTTGACTCCACTACATCCCTCTCCAGCCAGTCTGGTTATCTTGGGCTGGCTCTGCAGTGCTCTTCCCTGGCTGTGATACTGGAGTGTTATCCTATCAGTAGGGCAAAATGGTAGGAAAGAAGCAGGGGAAGGGATGTCAGAAATGAGTGTTGGCTGCTGTTTTAAATGAAAGTTAACATTTTTAATGGCAGGGAGATACTATAGAAGAAACAGGAGGGCATGCTAGGGAGAGCTCTTGAAAATGCTGTTTGTGTTTGAGTCTTGTTCAGGGTTTTGACTCTAGAACATGTTCAAAGTTTGTTGCCAGTTTAGAGTTTAGAAGTTTATATGGAAGTAACCAGTGTTTCAGTTTTATAGTGATTCTTGAGATACAGGACAAAACACACACATGAAAAATGATTGTCTAATGGACTAGGGCATTCTTTAGCCAGCATTTTTATCTCCTGCCTTCCCCTTCAGTCTGTATAATAAAGATAATGCTTTGTGAGAGGTCATCTCGGACTGTGCTTCTCCCAGAAAGCTCAGTGTTGCTCTCATCTGCCACAGTTACAACATTCCTGTCTTCAGCTCCTGCAATCAGGGAGTTGTAGGGTGCATTTGATTAGCTCATAAGTCTGATTGATAATAAATCTTTGGTGGATTAGTTTTTTGGATGAGTGTGCTATGAATAGCTGGGGATGTGGGTCTACCTCTTTTGCTGGAAGCCACTAAAATTGCTTTATGCTCCTTGCAGAGCTGTACCCTGAAGCTCTTAACCCTCCACTTTTGGATAACTGAGTACAGCCTAACCCAGTATTATGTTGCAGATGAGTCCAGACAAGCTGCAGTATATAAGCAGTACCTTGATGTAGTGTAATAACTGTGTGGACTGAGTTGTGAGTGAGTTTTCAGACTCTGTTGGGCTGGATATCATCTGCAGGAGCCTGGTAACCCTGGGCCAAGCTGACGCAGCCATGGGTGGAAGCACACTTCTGTTCCATCCTCTTCTGTCTTCTCTCATTATTTGCTCTCTTAGGCTTTGCCCCATAGGACTGAATACCTCTTCCTATTTCATGGAATCTCAGACTTGAGTTTCCATCTGTGTTTTGCCAACCCACAAATCAGGCATTGCTTGAGGTTTAATCACAAACACTAAACCTGTGCTGCCCTGTGACATCCTGTGATGCCTCTGTTCCTGTGCAACACTGAGCAGCAGAAACTGTCTGTACACAAACCAGAAACTAGTGACCTCAGCCAGAAAACATTAACTGCATTGGCAGGGTTGCTGGCCCCATGTTCAGATGAGAACCAACAAGATGTCATCAGGAGTTGCTCTTGTGCCCTAACTTGGAAATTGTTGTTGAGACACTCTACCTTGGCAGTTGATCTTCTCAGACAGTATGGATCTTTTATTACCTTCATCCAAAAGTGGTTTTTTCTTGGTTTATGGTGAATAAGTGGATTTATACAGTAAAGGAGGTTGCTTCTAGTTTCATCTTTCTGTTTACGTATTTTATCCAAGGGTTGCTTCAGTTGTTTAAAGTACATGGGTTTGTTAGTCTGGATCATGGATATAAATAAATGCCAGAAGCATGAGGCCTTATCAGCTGTGAGCAGCTGTACTTGCCTTTTCATTTTAAATCTAGACACCTAAAGTGCAGATAAGCAACAAAACTCATTTTTCTGGAAGGTGAAACTTTAAAATTTGTTGGAGTTTGTTGAAGGCTATTGCATCTCTACTTAAAGTAAACTAGCATTAACATTTCTGGGAAAGGCTCTGATGTCCTTGTTAGAGCTCAGAGTTACAGTTCAGGGTAGTGAGTATTAACGTCTGTAGTGGTTTGGCTTTGAAATGCTGTCTGTGTATGGACAGTCATGCTTAACCTAGCACACTGCTTGCATGTATGGGACAGCCTAGAGAATTAAGTCGGACTTCCTTGAGGGTATAATCTTTATGTACTCTTCGCAGAAGTGGGTCTTGGGGAATGCCTGAGGATGCTGGCAAGTGAAGAGAAATATACTCAGGCTAAGCTTTAGAGGACAGGATTTTAAACACTTTATGGGAAATGTTGCAAATAACCTTTGTCATCAAGATAGGTTAATTTTTGACCTTAGAATTAATTTGTAGACGCAGAAATTTGCTTTCTTTCTGCACAGATACATTATTCAGGTAACAAGTTATCCATACTGAAATCCTGGGCTCAGACGTGGAAGCAGTACCTAGGTTTATGTGTGGCTCAGACCCTGAGCTAGTTCACCTGCTGAGCCCTCGCCAACTTTGCTCGGAGCTACTGCTGATGTCTCTGTGCTTCTGAAAGTTGGGATGCTGGGAAGCTGGCTTTGAAGGTGCTGGAGGAGCATTCAGGAGCCATCTGACTTCCACAACCCACAGATTTAGACTAAAGCTCTGGCTCTGCAAGACTTAGAGCTGTGGAGGTGATGATAGCAGAAGTTTCAGGAGGGAGAACTGGTGAAAGAGTACCATGTATGTACTGTGATCCCTTCTGCTTTGAGAGATTGGTCAGAGGGGTTTCTTATGGGGCTGCCTTTGTACCTCAGCTGAATTGTCCCAGAACCTGGAGTGCTGCAAAACATGTGCAAGGGCCCAGGGCTCTGGCCTCTTTGCAGCGGGGTTTGTGTGTTCGAGTTATCTGGCTATTTCCATCCCCCACTATTCTTGGACAGTGGAAAGCCAAGTTAGTATGCTAGTGCTCTGTGGAAGACTCTGTCAAGTGGTGTCTGACTAAGGAAAGAATAAAGTGTTTAGTTAAAATTTAATCTTTACACTTTTTTGTGTTGCTTTTGAAATGTCATAAAGTACAAGTAATCAAGCTGAGTAGTGACTCTTTAGGTATTCAGGCCTGTATACTCTTAGAAATTACTTTTTTCCCTGTTGGTATTGGCACTGAGCTATAAAAGTGTTAGAATTTGTGCTGAGTATCTAGCCTATCTACCTTACAATAGTACTGTAGTGAAATACATTAGCATTTACACACATCAGCATATCCATATACATGCATATATATTTTCAGATCAAAATACTGTGATACAGATTGCAAATTAAGAGTTTACTTGTCTGTCTCTTGTGCAGAATCTCCTGGGTAGGAAAGTATGTAACGTCCTCATGTATGCTGTAGCTATTAGTATATTAGGTCTAAGGGTTTTTCTTTTTAGCTTTTCTGTTTTGTCCAGTATGTTCTTCAAAGATCAAATTTTTGTAGTACGATTATTCAAGGAGTACCCGAGTATGATGATACTCAGGGGATATGAAGATGAAGCAGTAACCTTCTCCAGAGTGCACCTGTAGTTATTTTTGGCACTAGCTTGCTGTACTTTCAAAAGCAGAGACATTCATTTTGCTTCAAGTGATTTTATCCTCCAGAGCTCAGTGGGATGATTCTGCACAAGACAGGGAGCTGTCACCAGTTCAGTCCAATGGGTGGCTTTGATGTTGGGAGCTGGAGCAAACTCTACTGTTTCAGAACACTGTATTTATTTTCTTATCATCACCTTTTGGGAACAGTGGTAATAAGAGATTGACTTCTTGTTTCCCAAGTATTCCCTCAAACATGTATCCCTGCTAACTCTTTCTCAGCTGCTCTGCAGGGCTCTCTCTCTGGCACCAGAAAGCACACATCTTCCAGCCCTTTGGCAAGTGCTCATTTCACGTTTCCGTGTGTCTCTCCAGTTCATAAAGTTGATTTGAAAGGGGGAATGTAGAAAGGAAGAGTGGTCACACTTTCTGGGCTTGATTTCTTTGTGTTTAGTGTGACTACCTGTTTCTGGGCTAGGGCTGGCCCCTGAAATGTGCTCCTTGTAGCAGAGGAGTGTTGCATCACCTCACACAGGTATTGCAGAGCTCACTGGGACTCAGCTGATGCAGTTTTACACAGGACGAGGGTATCTGTGTTAAACTGCAAAGTTTTGTGTTAAACCTGATGTTACTTTTCAGCAGTGAAGGACTCTTTAATCTTCTTGTTACCATGCCCCAGGGAAATTGCAGGGACAGTAACATCTGTGCTTGCTCTGTAAGGCTGACAGCTGTTTCAGGAGTCAGTTGGTCCTTTTATCCAGTGTCTCTGAATAGCACAGGGAATGTGGGCACTGCACCTTGCTGCAGGAGGTTTTACTGGGTGGCAGTAAGTACTGGCATTGCAACGTGCTGAACCATGGGGCTCCATCACTTTCCTTTGACTTCTGAATACTTCTGAGATCCAGAGCACTCCAGAAAAGTTAGGAGGCATGTTGGTTGCAAGTGAGGGAAAGTCAATTCTCAGACAAACCCTGAGCTTTGTAGGTGACCATAGATTACTGAATAGATTGAATCAGGGCTTTAGTGACTGAATATGGAATGGATAATCTGCTTTAGAGAGTATCTTGGAGATCCCCCAGCCTCAACCTTTCTACAACATTACCATGTTGAGAGTAAGGGAATATGATTTCCCTTGACGTTCTCTCTTTGTTTCTGTACTGCTTCCTTTTTGTTTATAATTATTCTTTAAAGAAACAACAAAAACCCCTTACAATTTCCATAATTAAGAAGCTTTCCCAACAATAACAGCAAAAACAAACCCAAAAAACATAAAAGGGAGGTGTATAGAAGCCTCATTCATCACCTTTTGTCACCAGACCTGATTTGACATCTGAGACTACAGAGAAAGTTTGGCAAGTGCAATGATTTCCCGTGTGGGGGTAATAAGAGAGAAAAAACCTGTCAGTTGAAAACAGCAGGAGCTGCATTAGCAAATATAAATTAAACAGATGGCTAAGATACTGCAGCTGTCACATAGAAAGTCCAGGAAGATTTTTAGCTCAGAGCTGCAGGAGGCTATTTTAAAAGGAAATATGAAAACAGCAACAAAGCAAACTTTAACATGACGAAAGAGACAGTAGAACCATTCAGGTTATTATATTAAATTTATCCAGGATTGTGTTGTTGGTTTGTTTTTGTTTTTTTTTAATTAATGTTTCCAAATCTTAGGATTCTAAAATTAAGTTAGGATCAGCTATTATTAGATCATTTTCAGATTTTGGTATCATGGGTTTGCTTGTTTAGAGATACTCTTCTGTATGAGACACTGGCTCTGACATTCTCTGGAAAGCAGGGAGATGTGTAACACACATCATGCCATTTTGTTTTTCAACTGTTTGTTTTACAGCTATTTAAAGAAAAATCTCTTATGAAAGAATTTATAAGTAAAATCTTTTGGAAAAGTCATGTGGAAAGTGTTAACATTTTGGTGGAGGAAGAACAGGCATTTTAGTCTTGCACGTTCAATCTTACAATAACATTTTTCAGACTCCTTTTCAGCTGAGAAGTGACTATTCCTTTGTAAAGGAAGCACTAGAACAGCACCCAAGTTTGTTACACTAAAGTAGAGACAATAAAATGAGGACAAGTAGGAAATTGTGTGCTGTTTCTCGGGCACCAAAAGGCAATTAATTTTCTCATTGTTATGTCTTAGTGTTTTTGTCAGTTGGGGCTGAGTTTGTCATAGATTGTTTGTGCATAAGCAGAGATTGTTATGCTCCTTTATAGTTAAAGGATGATGTGAATTATGAAATAAGTTCAGCTACATTTGAAGGCTGTGTTCTGCATTCAAAGAAATAGCGTGCACAAATGGATTCCTAGGCAGGCTGACTGACTACCCTGAGTTCTGCTTTTTCTTTGCTTTCTTTACTGCAAAAGAATAAAGAAAGCATTTCATTATGTATTTGTGGTTGACTTTTTGATTCATACTTACTGTGCTAGAACTTCTGGCTTTTGATTGTACTTCAGCCCTTTGTGCAAAATTAGTATGTCTTCAGTTCTGCCTGTTGTCATCCAACTTGTGTATTTCTTTACAATAAATATCTTTCGGAACTGTTATATCTAATTCAAAACTACTTCTATATGGATTATTCAAGAGCTACAAAATCTACATATCAAAAAATTAAATCTTTTTTCCCTCTGTAGTTATTCTTCCGGCCATTCCCCATAAAGTTTGAGTACAGAGGCCCCAGCATGCTCTGAAAGCCATTCTATTAGAAATAGGAAGTTCGTCACTGAGATATGCATGCTCTTTGCTGGCTAAATCTTTAGCCTGTCCTAGACTTTTTCCCATTCTTAGTGGTTCAGGACACAAATCATGAAGGGCATTAAAGGTCAAAAGCAACACCTTGGGCTTGATGAAGATGTATACCCTCAGTCTTCCCATACAGTTCAGGGTGCTTTAGCTGTCTCAATAGAAGTGAGCTCCTCATCATTTAACTGCATTTCTTTTGTGGTTGTGGCTTCATGCATAAGTGTAGGAAAGAACAGCTGATCATGCTGAGTAACTGTTGTTTCTACCCTTCAGATTTCATTTCTATCCCTGCAGAAACTTTGCAGCACTTATAAACTCCAGAAAACTAGGAGGGAAAAAGCTCTAGCCTGGGTGTATTTCTTTTCTTCCATTTTTGCTTATGAGAAATGAAGCTGGCCTTGAAGTGTACTTGAACTTGAGAATTATAAATGTGGAATATCTTTGTCAGTGGTAGAGGGATGTTTCAGAGTAGCTGACCTGTCAGTGTGAAGCCTGGCCTCAGCCTCTATGTACTTGCTCCTAGGCTTCAGCTTCCAGTGCTTCAGGAAACTTCGCTGCCAGGATGTACACAGCAAGGGAGCAGCTGTGTAGGCAGGACCCAAGGCATACAGGAAAGGTACATGCTGAAAACTACCAGTTCCCCCTGACTTCTCCTGGGAAGAAATGCAGGGATCAGTCAAGTGTGATCAAAGGCTCAAGAGAGCTGACAGTTAAGAAAGGATGGGAAAGAGCTAAAACAGAGAAGTGAGCTGGATGGAAAGAAACAGAGGGGCAAGATGGCCTTGTCCTGAAAGATGGCTAACCTTAAATTTCCCTGCTGAGTATCCCAAAGGCAAGAATGAACTTTTCCAGCTGGAAGTGTAATTACTGTCTAATGGCCGTCTATACTCTCTTCTTCATCTTCATGCGAGCCTTCTAAAGCATGTAAGGCTGCATGGTTGTTTTGCTGTAGGTACAGCAAATTGAGTGCTGTCTGGCCTATGGCACAGAGCTGATGAGGAAAATGTCTTTTTAGACATTTGTCTTAAAGCCAAATGTCATATGTCTTTGAAACAAGTCTGTGACAAAAAATTTTATGTCATGTGAGGTGTTAATATCAAACTCTCACTGATTAGGATCAGCTGCTTCCATGCAAAATGTATGACAGTGGAAAAAAAAACATGATCCAACTTTTTTTTTAATACTCTCATGACAAGAAAGTGCATCTTAGGAAGCAAGTGGTCTCAGCCTTTTGGTGCTGTAGCTTTTGTGTGTAACGTAGCAACTCTGCAAAAAGATTGAACCTTGATCTTTTTAACCCTAGTCCAGAATTGCCAAGTCTGTCTTTTTAGGCCAGTGTTGTTCTTATGCTGTATAGGCAGCTGCATCGGTGACTGAAAGAACATGCGGCATTATAAATTGCTGCTTATTAATATGTTTATCATTTTGGAAGTCACATAAATGAATCCTAGGTGGAATAAAACAACACATCAGGTAGTGCTGGTATGTGGGTTGTGTATTCTATGGTGCTATGTCAGTAAATAATGGGTTAGTGATTAATTTACAGTAGTTAGTCTTTTCTGATTTGTCTCAATAGCAGAAGATTGTTAGTTTTGCTTTAAAGTAGTGTTAGCTTTATTTTTCAGTGAAAAGCAGCTGAATACACCTGCTTAAATTTTGGTTATGGAACCATCCTTCATATGCAAAATAAATATTGTCAAATATGGCAATTTCTGTCTGGATTTTGATCTCCATTCCAGATTCAAACATGTCTGATCCAGATTTGTTTGTGGAATAATGTTTAGCCAATTTGTAACTCACCAGAGTTTTGAAATATAACTCTGCCAAAGTCTTACACTTTAGTGCTGCATTATTTGGTCTGTTGGATGTTGGAAAATTGTATGCTACTGCACATGGATATGGAGTGACACCTTTCTAAAATAAATACAGGTATCTACCAGAGAAGAGCCTTCCAGAGATGTGAAACAAATGAGTTGCCTTTCCCTGTGTAAGCAAGTCCTTAGATGGTAAGAACTGCTACAGGCTTCTAGCAAGAAGAGGAAATGTTGAAAGGCAAAATGCAGATGCACTACTGCTGGTAGCTTCAGGCTGCCACCCTAAGCAACTCAGAATACAGCCAAGCATGTCTAGAAAAATGGCAAGTAGTCATTTGGGAACCTGGCATAATGGTGCCTCTCCACCTTTGTTAGGAAACAAATAACTGTTGGATATTTAGTGTTGTTTTAAACTTGAGTGAGAAAACTGGGACTTTGAATGGAAAATAACAATAACAGCACAGTTCAAAAGGACTAGCACATGAATTTGTTTCTTGTACCACAGTCTTTGTTCTTTGCAGTTGGGTAAGTAGTTTCTAGGCATTCATTCTAGTGCTGTTAACAGTCTGTTCTTTTCTGTTTGGCAGAATATATCTGACTGCGGCTTTGTCTTTATTCCTTCAATTATTTTGGATAAAACAGTAAAGTCGTATGCATTTGCTGCTAACGGGATCCGTACAGAGGACTTTGCTTCTAGCTTGTTCACACGAATAAATGGGCACAGATGCTTGGTAGAGTGAAAGCAGTAAATGCACACCCTTCATTTGCAATCTCCAAATTATGTTTCCCTCAGGATATTTCAGCGTAACTGTTTTGTTAAGATTGTGCAGAAATCACCCTTAGTTGATGTACAGTGTTTTGTGCTAGATTCAGTTATATACCACCAAAAGTGTGCTTCTGCTAGTTTAGCATGGTTTTTTCAGGGAACTGGTATTAGCTGTTCTGTCAAAATATCTTTTTTGCCTGTGTAAAACACATCTTGACTAGACAGATTTGCTAGTATAGCTATTTTAGCAAAGCCCTTCTACTGTAGGAAAGACCTTATTGATAATACTGTGAGGTTCCCACAGTAGATGAAAGGCACAATACAAAGGGCTTTACAAACATGAATTAAGCTTTACAACACCCTTGTGAAATAAATCATTATTCTAGCTTGCCAGTCTAGTTTCTTTTAATATGAGATGTTTTTCAGGGATGAGAAGGGAAGGTAGAAGATGCAATTGTGGGGATTAATGTCTGGTAGCATTGTGGTGTTTATAAACAAATTTATAACCTGTTCCAATTCCCTGTTCTCTTTGTCTGGTGTTTAAAATGTCCTCACAAAATCAGTGGTTTAGACTATCAAATTGCTTCTGATTGCTGGTTTCACTAATCTTTGGTAATAGCAGGAGTTTGGATACTGACACCTGGCCATTTCTCACTTCTTGAAAACCTAGAGGGCTTTTGTGTCTATGGTGTTCTCATTAACGCTGTTTTTAATAACATTGCTCTCTCTGACTGCATTTGCAGTCTCGCTGTTCATGTAGTAGTTCAGTTAAGGGACCTCAAAGTGAATGGAGAGAGGAATAAAACTATAGGTTTATACATGAGGGGTTTTAAATTCCAGTCACTCAGATTAGTCTGATATTGCGTTCACGCACATCGTCTTAGTTTAGACATTTTTGAGTGTTAATTATCATGTAATCTATAATGGCACGATCACATTCTATTTATTCTCTTTCATTTCTTAGGGAACAAGGAACAGAACAATTCTGCTGGGGTGTAGGTTTATTTTCTTCTCTACCATTCATCAGCATTCCTTTTGAATTCAGCCTGTAAACCTTTGGATCAGGCCCAGGCATTTCTGCAGTTCTCTGTTAAACACCATATCTTGTATTCTGTATTAGTACATCTCTCAAGAATTTAAGAAGGCTGTGCAATTTATCCACTTCTCAGTTTAGGGTCTTCAGACAGTGGTAGTTGTTTTCACCAAGAATAGCAAGGAACTCACATTTGAAAAGCTATTCTAGATCTGAAATCTGGGTGATGGTGGAAACATCCAGCCTGACTGGGTTCCCTGTCCTAACCCTTCACACATGCTGGGGGAAGTTCCAGTAACTGTTCAGTGGTGTGCCTGGTCCTCCAAGAGGGAGTTGATCTGATAGGAGTATTTCTGTGCTCTCATGCTGTTTCCACAGCAACAGCACACTTTCCCTTTTTTTCTCCTCTCAAGGTGACTGTTGCCTTGAGAATTAGATACGTGAAAAAGCCTGGCCCTCTTGTTCTCTACTGAGATTTTGGTTCGCACAGGTGGAGAGTGGAAGGAGTAGGATGGGAAGACTGTGACTCTTGGCAGAGACAGTGTAATTATGAAGTGACAGTGGAAGTAATGAGTCTAACTTAACTGTGGTTTCAGTGCTGATAATATGATTGTTTCGAAAGTCACGGCTCTTTCTAAGCTCTGCAGATGGAAGGACTGGGTCATTAGTGACTGCCATCATAGCCCTTTGCATGTGCTCTTGTAATCATTTAGAGCCCACATCCACTTCATGCCTGTGTTCATGTGCTCTGTGAAACCATGTGTTCCTTCTCCTATCCCTCTCCCATAGATACTTTGTGTGTGCGTGCCACTTAAAAACGCTGCTCTTCGTCACAGAGCTTGTCCTAGCGCTGTGGGGAAGAGATTCACTTGCTCCACTGAAGTAAGATGTAGCTGTTATGCCATGTCTTGGGTATGGTACTTGCTGTGAGTATTGAGACACTTCCTTTCAAACAAGTACACGTGCCTGTCTCAACATCTGCTGCAGTGTGGAGGACTAAGAAGCTTTCAGTTTTTGAGAGTTCATAGATCTGCCCCTTTTCTTACCATTTAAAGGTGGGTGAGAGCACAAGCATGTGGCCAGTCTCTTGCTGGGGTTGGCTTTTTTCACCAATTTAGAAAGCAGTCTCCTCTTATTTGGGTGCCTAACACAACCCTAAAACCAATTGTTTTATTTTTTTCAACTGTTTTATTTTGCCTCTTTGCCAGTATCCTTGTCATAAAAAATAAGCTGCCTTCTTTTCCTGCAGAACATACAATTTGGTGATACTGAGCTGTTCCCTGTGATTTTTTTTCCCTTCCTTTACTTCTCTTCCCTTTTTTAGGAACTGCATGTTCTTGCTGTAAGTGCTGTTCTGCTTTTTAACACATTAACTAACCCACTATATCATGGAATAATTTGAAATTCAGACAAGTCAATTATATTAATAATATTGAATTTGGGAATCTCCATTCCTTTAAGAGTGAGTATCTTAAGCAATATCTGTCACTATGTTATGGCTGTTGCAATAGAGACCTCTGCTTGATATGTGTTGTGGCTCTTTACCATCAGTATTTAGTGCCTAACAGTTTTGAGTCAGGATGCCAGAAGTCTTTGTTATTTTTCTCTGACAAACAGTAAGTGAATGTGTTGACTGGGAAAACAAACAGCTAGTATGTGAAACCACATGATCTGGGGTTATCCTGGAAAAACACATTGTTTATAGCTATCTTTACAGTTCTAAGGCCAGAAATGCACTTGTCCGTATAATGCTTATCCATCTAAAATGTTAAAAGCTGTTCAGGATTAAGTGTCCAAATCAGAAATGTCATATACATATAAAAACCAGAAATTAGTAAAAATACCTCTTATTACTTTTTCATTGTAAGCACATCTGGATGTACTTCTGTTAAAAATCTTACATTTAGTTGAAAGATGAAGAGCATTCCAGTACAGAACCATTTTAAAATTGAAAATAGGTTTATAATTGCAGGGCTTGCATTGCTTCACTTCAGTTCTTTTTGGTTGTATCTAGCTCTTTTTGACTGCACACCGAAGTGTACATTTTTGTTTACTCAAGAATTTGCTTATTAAAAGACCGGAGTAAAAAATTCCATGTCTGTTTAACATTCAGTAATTTGCTATTAAGCTACTTGACACAAGTTAAAATTTATGTTAATACTGTCTTGATTAAACAGCACTCATTATCACACACTCTGATTTGGCTAAATTGGTTTCCTAGCAGATGTCTCAATAAAGGAACTCACTCTAACATGAGCTCACTCTTGACATGAGATGCTGGAGCATGTCCAAATTAAGTTAGTATATTGCTGTAATGTTTGGCACTTGCGTAGCATCTTTCATTTCAAAACATTTCACACAGTCATGTATGATATTGGGAAAATGTGTTAGATATGGCCAGAGCAAATTTATAGGTTTTAAAGAACTAGAGGACATGTTACAATTCCAGCAGATGTCTGATATTACAATTTTTAGTGTTGAGCACAATGTAGTTGTCTAGTGGCTTCTAACACAAAACTCAGTTTCCATAGCTTGCAGAAGAAGGTTTGGGTTAACCCTCTGGAGGTCTCTGTATAAAAGGACTTCAAATCACAGCTTCAAACTGCTTTTTAAGTAATGCTTTCATCCAGTCTTAGAATCATCAGTGCTCTTCAATCATTTTTTCTTTCATTTTCTTTTAAAATTAGAACCACGGGCTTGTTATTTCTCATCTTTACCTTTAGTTATTCTTTGGTGACTACTTGCATCATCACTCAAATCTCCTGTCCTGTAGGCTTAACCAAACACTGAAGTCCAGAGGACATTTTTTTCCATGTGCGGTGTTACTTCATAGCTATGAGTTAAGACACTCCTCCTTTAGTCCTCACAGTTTGTTTTTGTGTATTTTGTTACTTCAGTTTATGTGTGCAGGAGAAGCTAATACAAATCATCATTGTGCATATGCAAATCTAAGGATTTTTCTGTGTTCAAATTGTTTGCCTGTAATGTGCTTTTCCAACTCCTATTTTCCAGCCTTTTCAGTATTTGGAAATTAGATTATAGTTACAGTGTAGTGCAAAGCAGGTATCTGACACATGAGACCTAACAAGTACCTGCCTAATTTTTTCTGCTTAAGAATTAGACTTACTACGTTTTGCATTTCCTTAATGGTTATGCTTATTGATTGTATTTTACAGATAGCATAACTGAGTGCAGACACTGAAAGCAATTTGCCTGAGATTCCCAGTATTTCCTGTAATTCTGGTTCTGTTTTCCTGATTTGATTTGGAATGATTCAATTATGAACTATATGTAATTTCATAGATGTGTGATGTATCAAGTTTGTGGCTCATCAGATAACTTTCAGACTTGCCTGCATGCACCTGTCTGGGTTTTCTTGTAACCATAACTCATTTTATTGTCAAATTTCCCCAAGTTTAATGTTTCATGGGCCATCTTGTAAGGTTGATGTCCACGTTATGTTACAAGGTGAACACTTCACTTGGATTTCAGCCATCCTCAAAAGCAAAGAGTACATTTTCCAAATATGAAAATGTTTTCTTGAATTTGTTAGGTTTAGTTTCTCTGTGACTCAAAGGAGGATGAAGTGGTTTTGCTTAAACGAAGCATTAACAATCCAGTGCTGAAGGCAAAAGTTAAATCTGAGGAGCAATTAACAACAGGCTGAGAAGGTGGAGGAGCTAGGTGGCATAGCCAGGAGGCTGCAGAGCCCAGCCCTCCTGGCCCCGCTTTGATCCTGAAGCCTCTGCTGGCTGTGCTGCTGCTGGGAAGGTGCTAAATGTTGGAGCTCCGAGTTGGAGTTGGGTTTAACGCTGGGACTGTAGCATTTAAAGGAAATGAAGGATATGGCAAGTGAGAACTGAACTGTGAGATCTGGTGAAGCTTTCTGAGGCATTAGGGGTCCTCCCAGCGGAGTTCTCTTATATTATTCATGGCCTTTAAGCTTTTAGCCAAGCTGAGCGCTCTGCACTCAAGTGTACTAGTAGAAGGTAAAAGGAAGTTAACCCTGTAGTGATACATTGTAAGTTTCTTGCCAAGGCAATAATTTTTACTGTGTGTTGAGGGGATAGAAGCATGTCTGAGAGAGGGAAAAACTGTTTTCAGCTCTGAACTGATCTCAGAAAGTGCTCAGGCAGGAGTACTCTGCAATAAACCAGGAGGAAAACCACTTGAACCTGTATGCAAGGCCTGGGGTCCCTTCCTGCCTTGGCCTTCCTCATCAAAGTAACTCTTCTAAGTTTCAAAAGAAGGTATAACTTCAAGCTGCAAGATAAAGGTAGCACTCAAATATTTCCAGTGATATTATGAAAGATTTGCTGTAGCAGGCTTCTGTGTGTTAAGGCTGACAGAAGTAGCCAAGACTTCTCAATGATTCTCTGATCACGTACCAGAAACCTGTATCTGAATTCCTGCTTGAGACTGTAGATTTTACTGTGCTTGTGATTGTTCATTTGAATACATTTACCTTTTCTTAGGTAACCTCCTTATGTTTAGGATTTTTTTTCTTCTTTCTCTCCTTCCTAGCATTTTTTTATCCCATCATTATGTACATTAGGACTGCATGCTCAAGGGGGCTTTTAGTAAGGGTTCAGAAACAGGAGATTTTTAATGCAGTGGATCTATATTGGTAATTGATCCGGGGTATTAGTGCTGGAGTGGTCTCTCATATCCAGCTTTTACTCCCTGTCTATTCCCTAGCTCTTCTGAGGTTTCACTACACAAGCATCCAGAATGTACAACAGCTTGTTGCAGACTAGGGGAGAATGACCTCACTCAAAGACTAAGAGTTACACTGAGGGGAAGAGTCGAGAAGGTGACAGTGTACAGAAGTCCTTTGCTGGTGTGTAAATTTCAAGATGTGTAATTTCAACCTGCTGTATGTACCTTTTGTTGATAGGACTAAAATATATTCCTTTGGAGGCAGGGCAGATAACATATGGAAAAATGCAATATTTGTGCCAAGCACTGGTTAATTTATGAGCACAGAATACGTATTTCCCCCATGTGCTCGCACAATCTTTAAATCTACATTCCTCCTTTTTCTTTCATCCTTAAAGAAAACTGTTCAAGGGTAATATTTTTCAGAACAGGTTATTACTTAGAAGCACAAGGTCTAAGGCTTTTAGTTAAAAGTCGGTTCTGAAAATTTTATGTTGGAATGTATGTGTCTTCTAGACTGGAGAAAGTAGTTCTGGTTTTGTTGAAGCCAAGAATTTAATACGTTTTTCACTTGACATAAGTCTTAAAAAAAATTTGATTAGAAGACTGTATTGGAGTCCAGCAGTCTGGAATAAAAGGTCTCTCTGTGAGCAGTGTATCTCTCTATGCTCTGGTTTTCAAGAGAAGCTAAAAATGTTTGAGCCACAGCAGAAAGGACCAAGGGGAAAATGATACAGGGTACATAGTGATTAGTCCTAGTTTGAGTATCATAACTGCACCCAGGACCTTTAAAAGACAGAAAGGAGAAGAGTTTAAAAAACAAAACAACATTCTTGTGAAGATTGCTGCTCTGGGATTGTGCTCTTGATTTTGCAGCCTCATAGCTGCGTCTGAAATGAGCTGTTGCAATTTTACCCCTTGGACAATTTTCAGGCTACTAAACATTTCTTTTGCCAGCAGATATCAGCAGAATGTTCTGGAGATCCAAAAGTTACTAATGGCAGCCTTCAAGTGATGATTGAGAAGCTGGGTTGAAAGTTCTGCTCAAAGTATGTTAAGCATTTGATAGTTAAGCAGTTAAACTCTTTTTGACATTGCTTCAACTATGGCATTTCCTTATAATCACTGCTGAGGGCAGATAATTTTCTTGATGTGGTGTTTTTGCTCCAGTGTCCTTCAAGACATAGAATCAGTAACAAATGCAGTGGAAAAGATATGCTGGAAGTTCCAGAATGTCTGTGTTGAAGGGCTTTAGCAGGCCAGGCTTTCCTGCTCTTGGCTGTCATCTTATGAGACACAAGCTTTTACAAGAACTCTGTTCTTGGTTATTTTTATGAATGATAGCAAAAATTCCAGTGCTGTTTTGTCCTTCTGTAAGTAATACTTTCAGATTCCTTGTATGTTTCCCATTTAAAGAAATCTGAGGTGTTACAGCCTCTATAATGGCACAAGCAGGTGGACTCCCCAGCGCCCTTCCTGCTCAGTCAGTCGTAGCAGAGGGTCTCTGTACACCAGAGGTGTACAGCAGGAGAGCCACGTTGGAGTTTCAGTGCAGCCTTTGGTTCCTCCCCATCCACAATTGAAAGGGCACCTGCACAGCCACTGGGGCAAGGCTGCAAACTTCTCATTTGAAACAAAGAAGCTCTGTACTAGTCTCCACTGCGGCTAGCAAAAAGAGAATCTATTGGGTTTTCGTGGCAAGGTTCTGGTAATGGGAGGGCTACAGGGCTGGTTTCTGTGAGAAGGTATTATAAGCTTTCCCTGTGTCTGATGGATCCAATACCAGCTGGTACTAAGATGGACCTGCTACTGGCCAAGGCTGAGCCTGTCAGAGATGGTGGTAACGCCTCTGTGGTAGAGGAATTTAGGAGAGGGAAAAGTTGCTCTGTGCAGCAGTAGTTGCAGCCAGTGAGAGGAGTGAGGAGATGTGAGAGAGCAGCTCTGTAGACATCAGGGACCTTGCACAAGGAGGGGCAGGAGGTGCTCCAGCTGCTTGGGTGCAGATTCCTCTGCAGCCCCAGGTGAAGACCATGGTGAGGCAGCTGTCCCCCCACAGCCCGTGGAGGTCCATGGTGGAGCAGACATCCACCTGCAGCCCATGGAGAGCCCCACAGTGGAGCAGGTGGATGTGTCCAAAGGAGGCTGTGGCCCTGGGGGAAGCCTGTGCTGGAGCAGGCTCCTGGCAGGGGCTGTGGACCCATGGGGAGGAGCCCATGCTGGAGCAGCTTTGCTGGCAGGACGTGGGACCCCATAGGGAACCCCTCTGTTCCTGAAGGACTGCACTCTCTGGAAGGGCCCCACGCTGGAGCAGTTCTTGACCTGCAGCCTGTGGGAAGGATTCACCTTGGAGAAGTTTGTAGAGGACTGTCTCAAGTGAGGGAGCCCTGTGCTGGAGCAGGGGAAGAGCGTGAGGAGTCCTCCCTGTGAGGAGGAAGGAGCAGCAGAGATGATGTGTGATGCACTGTTTGCAACCCCCATTCCCCTTCACTGTGTGCTGCTGGGGGGATGTAGAGAAAATCAGGAATAAAGTGAAACCTGGAAAGAAGGAAGATGTTTTTAAGATAAGGTATTATTTCTCACTATCCAGGTCTGATTTGATTGGTAATAAATGAAACTAATTTTTTTCCCCAGGTCGAGTCTGTTTTGCCTATGACAGTAATTGGTGAGTGATTTCTTTGTCCTTGTCTCAACCCACAGACCTTTCATTATATTTGCTCTCCCAGTTTAGCTGAGGAGGAGAGTGATAGGGCAGTTTTGGTGAGCACCTGGCATCCAGCCAGGGTCAGCCCAAGGCAGGGAAATAAAAAGCAGTAGTCCAAGGGTGATAGAGCAGGGAAACACCACTGTTCTCAGTCAGAAATGTAACAGGAAACTCTTGCTCTGGAGAACAGGTAAGCTTAGCCTGGGAAATAAGGGGGAGTAACTGCAGAAACTGGATTTCACATGCAGCATGCTGGCTCCATTTGAGTGTGCAGCATGTCTGCTATGCTTAAGAATGTTGGTATTTAAATAGTTTTAAGCAGGCTTTGAAGTTGGAGCCATGTGAGTTAAGGTAGAGGTCAGCGTGTTGTAACTGTTAGCTGAACATTGCTAACAACTTTGTGTACTTTTACATTTTTAAGCTACTTGACCAAAAAACCTAGGTGTGTGATTTTTAATCGTAAGTTCAATGTTTGTAGTTTTATGTGGCAAACCCCAACAAATCACAGAAGGCTGTTTTTTTCTGCATCCACAGTACCTTTCTTCATGGCTTAACTGAATGTATGAAATTATACCCTTGGGCCTGGATTTTTCTTCCAACAGGCAGAGAAGCATGTTTTTATGGCTTTAAATTTTAAACCGTGCTTGTCAAGTGTTTCAAAGCGAGGAAATCCCAGGAAAGCGAGGAGCGGATATCGCCCATTCGAAGCGGCAGAGAGGCGTAATAATGGCTGTGCCTGGGAAACTGGTCCAGAGCGGCGCTTCACGCCTCAGCCCCTGCGGGCACTGGCAGCACTGAAACAGGGGAAATTTTAAAAAACAGTATCGATGTAGACAAGCCCAGCACTGCTCATGTGGAAAGAATTAGTCCACAAGATTTTATCTTCTCTTTAGGTTTGCTGTTTTCTGCTCGTGTCATACCTCCTCACTCTTCCCCTTCTAACTTTCAGGAGTGCCTTCTCTTGCAGATGAGGCTCCCCTTCCCTGAGCTGTGTTTGAGGAGGGTGTGAGAGACACCAGCAGAGCCTTGAAGAAGGGCGTGCAGCTGTATTGCCTGTATTGTCAAGAGTGGTTAGAACACTTGGGATGGTGATTGCTGGAGGCAAAATGCTGCTTCAGACCTTTTAAGATATAGTTGAGTGGAGACTGCGCTGGTATAAAGAGGCCAGTATGGGTTGAACGAGCAATTACAGAAGAGCACTCCAGTGCAAGTGAAGTGGGAAAGAAGTATTTCCCAACTCCCTACACCTCCCATCCTCCCCCACCCTCTTTGGCAGGAATATGTTTACATAATTTGTAAGAAAACTGCTCTCAAATATCTGTAATTTTATATATATTCCCAGGAGTAAAAAAACTCTGAGGTCTGTAATTTTCTGTATATTCCCATGGGGACAGTAGAATGTGTGATATAAACCACCCTTGATCTTTGGCACATCATCTGTCTGCTCCTTCAGATGTTCTCAGTCCTTTCTTGCACTCAGAGGTTGCAGAAAGCAACTAAGCATCAGTCCTGAAGGCACCTGAATGAAAACCTTCATTCTGGCCCTCTTCCTGTGCCCTTGTTTTCCCAGGAGTCCAGGCAGTTCCTCTAGATCAAGCCTGAGCTTTCAGTCCCGATCTGAGTGGCATGGTAGTTGTGCCTGTCTCCTCTTCTGTCTCCACCCTTGTTTCCTGGATGGACCCCGCAGTCTTGTTCAGTCTTTGGTTCCATCTCCTGTTGCTATGAACTGAACACTTGGGTGACCCTTAGACCTGTTCTGTCACTCTCCTTGGTTGGGATTGTCATGGACCTTGTCACCAACACACAGCTCTGCCCACCACGTTCAGATATGTGTGTGGGAGTGTGGCCCTTCAGTGCCCTGGGGTTTCCACTCTTTTGGGGCAGCCAGCCTTTGAGGTACCCTGAGACCTTAAGATACGGTGCCAGCTTAGTCATTTTAGGTGAGAAAAGTAACCACAAGTGATGGAACAAACTGCCTGCAAGATCACTTTGTCTTTATGAAGCTGAAATAGTTGAAAAAATGAAAGCATGAGAGCAGAGGGTTAGAATGCTCCTTTTCTTGCTGGTGGTATTTCAGTGGCTTTTTTTCCTTCTTTTCTCTTTTTTTTTTCCTTTTTTTTTTTTTTAAAGCTGTTCCTGCCTGACACCACCTACCCACGCTACTGGTAAACACCATGTGGCACACAACAAAAATTCTTTTCTCTCTCCTCATGTTTGCTGCAGGACCAACAGTGGTTTATCCTTCATATTTAAGGGTCTCGATCCTTAAATCGTATTTTAAAAATTTCCAGAAATGCCCCAAATGTGTACAAAACCCCCTTGATTTTAATAATATTGGCCCAGTATTGTTGATTACTGTTATCTTACCTTCTGTTACACCTTTGACTGTATGTCCTTCTGTTGTTTCTTTTCTTAAGCTTAAACTAGAAGATCTTTGCTCTGCCCTTCTGTGGTACATTTCATAAGACTTTTTATCACTCTAGCTATAGTGATATCATTTATAATTTTTTTTTTCTGCAGATGAAACTGCTGCTGGTTTGTCTTTTCCATTTTCCTTAGTGGATCAGAGCATCTGTCCATCAAGATTCCGAGTCTTTCCTTTGTTAACAATAGCTCCGTTCAAGAAAAAACTTCTGTAGAAAATTATTATATTACATTTATCTTAGGTGTTTACTGTTATGTTTTTCCTTGAAATGGACATGATTTTTTTTTTCTGATTGGTGTTTATTGTTCTAATTCAAATATTCTACTTACGAATACTAATATTTTATAATTTTCTTAACATCAGTATAATGCTACAGTAAGCACTACAGGATAATTGTGTATGATGTGTAACTATATAATCTCAAATTACCCACATTTTTTGCCCTGAGTAGCGTTATGTATTCCCATGTTCTTTTATGAGGAAACCAAATAATAGTTCTTAATCTGACCAGCCTCTCCTCTTGACTGTTGAGGATTTTTTCATGTGCTTCTTAAACGCATGTTGGATTTTATAAAACAAAAAACCAAAACTCCAACAACAACAAAAAAACCCCAACAGACTTTAGATAGTTTTCTTTGTTTTCGTCAATTAGCAATTTCAATCTATTACTTCAGTGTTCTTCTGTTGTTTTAGGATCAACTGGTGAGAACTGAACAGTGTTTCACAGTGGAATGCACATGTTAGTTCTTGTACTACTCATCTCTTAGTTTCTTATGCATCTTAATGTAACTTAATGTGTATTATTATTGTCACTTTTTATTGAGCACACAGTGGAGCTTCATTAAGGTGTCTGGTTTTTCCTCTTTTTTTGAGCTAGTAATTTATTTATGACCCTGTTCAACAAGAAGTATGAGTGGTTATAATTTTCACTGTTTAGTACTTTGTCCTCATGTTTCCTCTACGTAATTAAATTTTTCTGAGAGAAATACATGAACATATGAAATTACTGTTTGGATTACAGTTTGTTTGTATTGCCAAAGTGCATGGAGTCCTCCACAGGTCAGGTGCTGGCTGTTTTGGATGCTGCATGAATACAGCACAAAAGCCCAAATCCTTCATTTGAACTCATTTGTAAGCTACAGAAGTCAGATTTATTAATCAAAAACTCATTGCACTACCATTTCTCTATCTTTAGAGTACAGCATTTGTGACTTCAAATCTCTGAAATATTTTTCTACTGTTAACGTTTGATTAGTTCAAATATTTGTATTTTCTGTTCATCAGTATTATGATTTTATCAAACAGCTTGTTTTACATCAGTGTTACGTTCCACTCTTTCTGAATTTCTGTTCTGTATTTTGTACCATGATTTGTATGATATGAAAGTTGTTTCCATATGAATTCGATTCTCTTTTTCTCCTAATAGAAAATGTTTTTATTAGACTCTCTGTAATCCTCTGCATGTGACAAATCTTTTCCTACCTCATTAGTGTGATGTATTCTGGTTTGTAGCCCACTGTGATTGCAGCCTGTTGACTTCTGTCATTCTATTGCATTTCAGTTCTGCTTGTTAGATTGTTCTCTTCTTGCATAGCAGAGTAATTTTCTCTCTCTTTTATATCATTCTTCATCCTACATCAGCCTCTTGAGCCCCAGATGTTACTGGTCTAAAAATGGGACAGAAATTAACCCTGAACTCAGAAGACCCCAAACACTCACTTTTATCATTTTTGCAGTCTGCCATGTATGAATGCATCTTCTGTCTCTCACAGGGAGAACATTTTTAAAGGGGCCAGGGCTGTTTCACAGACTCTGATTTCCATGTCCCTCAGCTGTGAGGGTTACCTGGAGAAATGATGGGCTGCACAGATAAACCAGTTATCAAGATTCTCCAGCTGTGTTTCCCCCACCTTTTCCTTTGCCCCCTACCTTGTGGGCAGTGTTCAGAGCTGTTCTGACCATAGGCAGCCTGTAGTAGTAGCTGTCTGCTACATACTCAGGGCTTATCATCCACTTGTCAGCAATTGCATGTTATTTCGTACCACGGCTTTAAAATCTGTCCTCGTGTTCAGAGCTCCAGACAGACCTTGCTTTCTCCCATTGCCTTGGTTGTAGAGCTGCCCTGTGCCACAGAGGGTACTGGTCAGTGGGGGAAAGGAGGATCTGCTGGCAGAAGATGCTTGGAAGCAAAATACTGCGCAGAGTCCTTCCCTAGAGAGTGCGAAGTCTGCATTTTCTATTTCTACCAGCATTCTAAGCAGTCAAAATTAATGTGCTGGGTGCTGGGGCATTTTCTGGTGTTTTAGGAAGGCCCCAGTGCCTGCAGCAGCGAGGTGAGTGATGACATGTGGACCTGGTTCTGCTGGCATTGGTGCCCATAGGCCTCGTTTGTCAGCACAGGAGTGCAGGGTCTCCATGTCCTCTTCAGTTCGTCTGCCTCGAGGAGCTGTTCCCTGCATCCCTGAGCTTTGCTGGGGTCAGGGCAGGTCTAGGTGGTGAGACTTTTATTTCTTTATTTGTGCGGGGGATGGGGAAAGGGCTGGCTGTTTTGTAGGAACTCCACTGTGATGGATTACCTCCTCTTGAGCGATTGCGCTTGGCGCATCCCAAAGCGATCGCGGGGGGCCCGAGCCGAGCGCTCGGAGGCTCTGTGGGCAGGGAGTGGCGGGGCTGCGCTCTCCTGCCTCGGCCTCCTCCAGGGCGGGGGTGTCAGGCTCCGTGTGCCGGCCCCGTGCCCTCACTTCTTGAGGGAAACAGCCCTTTCCCTCCCTCCCTCCAGCAGCTCCACTAGTAATCCACTAGGTCCCTAGTAATCCTCAGGAAAAGACGAAATGCTGTTCATGAATAGTTTTCAGTCCCCTTTCTCCCGCCTACCCTGCTCTCTGTCCTGGGAATGTGCTGCCCACACAGTGACCAGAGAGGAATTTGGACACATTTACAAGATAATGCCATATCAAATGTTCCATTCTTGCACTTTGTTCTTGAATTTTCCAAAACTGTTCACTACTTGTTTCCTTTCGGTTTTCATGAATAAGCACACATCTCCCAGACTAAGAATGGGAAAATGCATTTCCAAATGTGTGAAGCCATGTAACTGTAATAAATTGCTTTAATTATGTATGGTGTGGTTAGTTTCAGTTAGTTTCTGGAAGCCTATTGTGCATTTTTGCCTGCAACAAGTAGCTTTTCCTGGTTGCTTGCTGCTGTTTATCAGACGGGCTAGCTTCCCAAAGTAATCCTCATCTAAATTCTTCACTTTAGAAATGCTCACCGAGAGCCTTTTTGATTTTCAAATGCTCAGTGTCACCTCAGTTGTTGCTCTGACAGACAGCAGAAGGTAGAGTCTAGATTTCTTCATTGGAAATTTGGTGTCTTATGATGTTTTTAAGATATGTTTTTCATCTGGTTTATGAAGTTTTTAGAAAGATATAAAGTTACAGCTCAAGAGAGAGTGAATACAGTTTCAGATATCTAGAAAGCACAGGTGGAGGTCATTTATATCATCTTCCTCAGCTCCTGAGGTGATGATTCCTGGGAACTTGAGCAGTGCCCTTGCGTGCTTTTCTGTAGTTACTGGTTTTCCTGGTAAGTGCCGAATTCTTTACTTTTTTTCCTTTCCTATATTGTTTGGGAAGACTGGGGAAATGTGCTATCGAAGTGTTTTGGCTTCCTTATTTTTTGAATGACAATAGATACAGAAACATAATTATTTTATTTTTACTCCTGGCTAATGAATGTTTCTTACTGTTTTTTTCTTGTCCACTGTTGCCTGCATTAGACCTATTTGGTTTTGTTTCACTTGAAAATTATCAAGCTTTTTAACTCTTTCACCTTTTGTAAGGTAGATAGTTTTGGAGTTACTAAGCTGAAGTTATTTCCTATAACAATCAGTGACTTGAGGTGTTAGAAGGTATGAGAAAAGGTCTTACTTTGAAGACTTTCAACTTGAAGTTGAAAAGGAAGCAGCAAAGATTAAAGAGAAGCTTTTCTACTTTCTGTTAGGGGTTTTTCCCTGTCTGCAGTGTGGAAAAGTTATTCAGTACTGTTGGGATGCAGAGAAGTGACAAGAGAAATTTTCTCTTCCTCTGTAAAGAAATGACATTTCGGAAGGTTTGGAGTCAATTTTGAGAGCTAAAACAACCCTTCATATTATGGTGACCTGTCTGTTCCCATCATATCCCTCATCTTCTCTGAGGGGCTCCTGCAGAGCCAGCCACAGTGATCCTAAGTGTCTAGAAATCTCCGTTGTGCAGCCCTGCCCACAGCTGGGGAACTGATAGCGTTCTTTGTTCCTCTGCGCGAAGCTATCTGTGTGTGCAGAAGGGAGATATTTGCTCTTCCTTCCTGAAGCTTTCTCTGTAGAAGTTGCTCTGCTCTCAGGATACAATGACCATATTAATGAATTCATCAATCACAATAATCTGATTAAATTGATGGGGAAGAGGGAGCCAGCAGATGAAACAAACAGATTATTTTAAGATATATGAGATACCCAGTTAGAACCTGACTCAGCATTTAAGTGAAAGTGTTGCTCAAGAGATTTCCTGGTAACCAGTGTAATAAATTACCCTTAATGGCTTTTGTCTTTGAGAAAGGCTTGTGCGCTGTTATTCGGAATCTGTAAGTAAAGTAGTAACAAAGTGTTGCACGTAAGAAGTATCAGCTACATATTACTTTTTAAAAGGTATGGATTTGTGTATGTGCATTTTACTTAGAAATAGACTAGGCTATGGGCAGTTTCATGGACAGATTAATACGGATTTTAAGCCTTGTACAGGTACTTCAGCCATGACCTGCTGAATGTGTATTCAGGCATATAGGAAATTGAGACTTGAGTAGGAAGGGAGTTGCTTTATGTCACTGAGGTTTCAGGGGCAATCCCCTGGAGTACAGAGATAATGGGAGGGAAGCTCTCTGTCAGGGAGCATATGTTTTTGTGGTGATTACACTGTGTATAGATTAGGACTTCTGGGAGGGAGGGAATGGGAAGATGTGCTTGGAACATGGGACCATCTGCCAGTACCTTGGCATAGTCATTTCAGTAATGGGAAGCTTTATTAGCTTGAGTGCAGAGATAGACAAGAAAGGCAGCGAAAGAGACAAAAAACTGTCATCCAGCTGCCATTGAAAATGGGAAAAGATGGCTCTGATAACCTCTAAAATCTGATTTTATTAGAACTACTTGTGCTCTTCTAGGTAAGAAGGTATTAATCTTCTTGTTGCAGAAATTTTTTTTCTAAATTTTGTGATGCGGTGTGGGATGTTCTTTGGTAGGGAAACTATTAAAACTGAAGGTGAGCTGGAATAGGAGAAAAGGTGCTAGGAAGAAAAAGGAAGGAACTGTGATTTTTAGTGGGAAGGGTTTTTTTTTCATCGAAATCTGCCTTTTCCCTTTGGTAAACACTTGAGGTGACCTATACTGAATGTTGGATATTTAATGTTTGTGGTGATAGAGGATGACACCTGGAAGATACAACCCTCGGAGCATCACAGTCCCAGCCCTGGCCTACGCCAGGAACCTCAGAGAACATGACCTGTATTCCATGGGAGGCAGAAAATTAGGGGAATGCTCTGGTTGGACATAAAATAGTGTTCCTGAGGCAAAAAGGCAATAGTTAGAGCCTGTAAACTCTGTTCCAGTGTCCTCACGTACCTAGTTCTACTGCTGACATGGTAAGTGTCCAAGCTTGTGTTCTCTTCCTCAGTTTTGCTGTCCTGTAGATCAGAAAAACTATACTTAGCCTGTTTTAGGGAGAGCTCTGCTGTTCTGTTGACAGAAGGTTTAAATGCTGTTGTATTTGAACAGCTCTGTTTTTCTTTGGACAGTTGTGTCAGACTAGAGTCTGGGTGAGGGTGAGATGGCAGAGCCTTTGCCTGGTGAAAATTGTGGTTGGAAGTATAAAGTGGTTTAAGTGTTGGCAGTTGGGAAATAATTTTCCTTTGGTTTATACAATTCAAGTTAGACTGGTAGTTAAGATCAAGGGAAGGAATGAGAATAGAACTGTTTCCCATGAAAAGCCTTATAATCTGCAGGTGCCTTAGTTCATGGAAGTGTGGGTGTGTTCAGGACAGTGTGAGGGTTATGCAGTTCACCAGCAAAATGGTTTGTTATCCAAGGCTGGACAAGTTTCTGTTTGCACTGCTAAGATGGAAAAGACAGTTTCCCCTTATGTTTTTTGCTGATTTATGAGGTAACTCAAATGGAGCATTGTCTCTGACTTTGTCTGTTGTAAATCTAGGGAAACAAAAGGAGCATGCATTTTCAAAAAAATGAGTAGAAAAATATAGCTTAGGAGTGTCAAAACACCTAAGCAGAGTGATGCTTAACAGAAAGAGGGTTGGTTAGTCATCCACTTTGCAAATTCTCTTTTTGTATTGAGGATGGAAGAAGATTAGTTAGATGAAAATCTATGTTATTACAGAGATAAGAATGGGTTATGGCTGGGTCCCAAAGGAGAAGGAATTTTTTAATATTATTAAAGAAACCCAACCCTTTGCTGTGATTCATGTGTAACGCTTAGACAATTACATGCAAAAAAATTCCTCATAGTAGTGTACAACATGGTGTTTGTATCTGTAAATGTATGTACAAATACTGACATAACATAAATTTAGATCCTGACCCAGTGCTTGTTCAATTCAGTGGAAATGCTTCTGATGGTTCTGATAAGCATTTGATCAGATTCTCACACTGACACTGGAATGTGTTCTGAAACTCAAACAGGATCTTGTGCTTTAGAATATTTTTTTCTAACTGCCTTAAAATGGAGCAGAGTTGATTCAAAATCTTTAAAAATATTTGCTCTGCACAAGAGATCTTTCTGTGTTTTTTCTACTGAAACACTGATAGTATACAGTGATTCACTCACCATGTTGCATGATATTTGCATAGAGTCAGAACCATAAAATAGCAGAATAGGCTGACTTAGAGGGGACCCATCAGGATCAATGAGTCCAGCTCCTGTCTCTGTACAGGACACCCCAAGAATCCCACCATGTGCCTGAGTTCATTGTCCAAACTGACAGTTCATGTACTTTCTCTCTCAAGTAGTGGAAGAATGTTGTTGGCCCCACAAGGGCATGGTAGGTCAAGGTTTTGGCTCAGTCTACAAGTCTAAAAGGCTTTTCACTTAGTGAAGCTGTAAAGAAACCTCCAGCTGGCTGAATGCCTCTCTTAAAAACACAAGTGTGGCCTTATTCTGAAATGATGCTCAGGGAAAGTTGTGCATGCCTCAATGTCTTGGGATGAGAGGAGTGGGAGGGGGGCCTTTGCTGAGATTCCGGTGAAGCCAGGAAAGTCAGATGTTTGCATGAAAACGAAGGGAATTTTATCTGATTGACTCAGAATTGCTCTGAAAGGACACAGTAAGGGGAAGAGAAAGAAGGATGGGAGCAGAGAGCTTTTAGCTTGAGATATGAAAGGAAATTAGGAAGGTGAGCACAAATTTTCATTTCATTGCAGGCACAAAGTTCCTTTAGCTGTTTATGTGAACTATGAAATTGTGGAACTTCATGCAGTGTTTCCCTTCCAGCAGAAGAGCACGGAGCTGAGTGCTGCCTGCATTGGGAATGTTATGTACAGCTTTACTTTAGTGCCTTTCTGGGTCAGTGGCTCTCAAACAATGCCACACAGAGCTGCTTTAGTTGTGTTTCCATGAGTCAGTCTGTAAGTACTGACACTTCTCCCTGATCATAAGCTGGTGTCCTAGAGAATCTGCAGGCTTTTCTGACTGCTAATCTCAAAGCATTTGTGATGTTCCTTGAACTCAGATGGTTGATCCATGTGTACCTTTTTCAGATGCCATTCCTCCTTACAATTCAACCACAGTCAGATTGTTGACTTCAAAAATCAAGTAGAACTAGGCAGCGAGTCCTTGTACCTTTAGCATTGTTCTGGCTCTGCTCTCTCAGTAGCCATAATCTGTATTATTGTCTCATGATTACTGATATATGCAAGGATTTTTTTTTCCAGGCATAATTTACAGTAGGATCAAGCAACTGCATCATCTGTAGTCTTTCAAAATAGGTTTATGCAGCAGATTGTTTTACCTCTGCATACCAGAAAATATAAAGGAAGAGGAATGATACAGTAAAATAGTGTATTTAAATATGCTTCCAAACAAGCATGTGTGGTAGTGGAGACTTCTCTGGGTGGATCAGGTATCTGTTTCCATTTGTGGGAAGGTTTGGTGATGGTTTGAGCATTTATACAGTCAATCTCAGTGACAATTGGGAGCCCCGAGGGAGGAGGGAACAGTCTGTTCAACATTTGTGTATTCCTCATCAACTGACTGCACCTGCAATCTTAATCATCAGCAATCAGGTATTTGGGCATTTTGGAAAGTAGTAGCAGTGAGGAGCAGAACTTGAGAAGACTGTGGAAAGAGAAAGAAGGCTGTCATTCCTGAAGTGTGAGGAAAATCCTGAAGATATGTCTGTTTTTGTGCTTTGGCGAAGCTGAATTTGGGGCTGAACACTAATCAAGCATGTAAAAAGTAATTGGGTAGGAAGTTTTAATTTCTTCTTTCCTTTCACTCCCCTAAAAGCATGGTTTTTTTTTTAACCTGTTTTCTCTGTTCCATGTATGGAAATAAAACAGGTGTGGATACAGGCAGTCTGCAATAAGTCTTGCCCAATTTGGCTTCAAGATATTATACTTATTCTTCCAGATTTGGATTTCATTCAGCTCTGTGTGTTTGTATCCAGGAAAACTATCTGTAATTTTTTACTTGGCTTATTGGATTGAGTATTTCTTTCTATTATACATTCTTTTCTGTACAGCCAGCTGTGGTATTACCACTTTTTGGGCATCTTGGAGGTTACTACTATGAACTTCGAAGTGCATGTGAAGAAAGTTGCTTAAGCAGCAGATTTACATTGAATTATGGGCAAAACTCCATTTTCTTTATTGCAGCATGTCTTTACCATAATATAAAATGTGTTTTATATGTTATGTTTGTGTATAGATTTTTGGCTTAATTGGTTTCCTTCCTCCTTTATAAAAATGAACAATGTTAATTCTAGTTTGAATTCATTCCTTAGTGGGGGTGAGTCGTAATTTAGATCATTATAGGCTCATGGATGAGGTTAAGCAAGGAGCTGTTCATACTTCTTTTCCCAACAGCATCTGAGATATTGGAGGAATCTGCTCTGCAATGTAGAGTGCACGTCATTTATGTTAAAAGACAGATAAAAGTAAGCGTAAGGAGCCTGAAGAGGCAACACTGTCCAGATCAAATACTGATAGTGATAAAAGAAGAACATAAAGTTGACAGGCTTCTGGCTTAGTTTTCTTTATTTAATAGAAGGATAAAATGAGAGAAGCAAATTATTCTCTTCCTCTTCAAATTCTCCAAGGTAGCTGTCAGCTTCACTGGGGATCACCATTTTGGTACAAAACCTTCACATAGCTTTTGGTTGACATTAAGTTCATTCTTGTGGGATTTGAGCACCTAGGTGTTTTCAGGCTATCTGGAAACATAATAAATGATTGTCTTTCACGAATCTGGTTATTTGTTTGCTGCTTTTTTTTTAATGCTATTTTTCTTAAGATAGCAATGGCTTTGTGACAGGTGCAGAGGGATAAGGCATTGGTTTGACTATGTAAGCCATGGTTTACTAGGACCAGGGAAAGACAAGTACCAAACTAGGTGTCTTTAGTCCTTTTGGGTGCTCTTAATTTGGAATGCTTTGAGGAGGATTAGCCTAAACAAGCCATTAGCAGAATTGTTTAAATTATCTGAATGGGGTGAAAGGTTTAAATACAGTGCTGTACTACTTTAACCCAGTAATTCAGAGAATACTCAATGCTATCAACTTAATTACAACATTGCTGCCAGGAGGCAGTGGCTCTGTGGCAGGATAGAAACTGACAGTCATTCAAGATATATCTGTCTAATACATAAATCATAGTTGTTCCTTCTTCAAGACTCTTCTTTGCTCGTTAATGAACAGTCACAAACAAAGGGTGGGAGTGGAGAGGAAGAGGGAATAATAGCAATGGAGTTTAATCAGCTGAGAAAGCTGCTTCCTTCCTATTACCTGATGAGAGCAAAAACAGACAAGAACTGGGAGAGTTATTTTTGTAATATTGTAGTCATTCCCCCTTTCTTTACAAATTTCTTCTCACCAAGGTGGCATGATTTCAGCTGCTAGGTTGCAGCACTGGGAAGAAGGCTACTGATAGCTTTTTCCCCATTGACCTTGATTGCAGTTGGTTTGCTTTTTTGCTTGTCTAGTGGCCTACAGCTAAGCTGATAGCAGGAGAGAAAAGGGCAGAGGTAAAGACAGCATTACTCTTTTAACACTTCACTGCTTGTATTGGCCTTTCTGAAAATCAGCCTGCTGAAGCAGCTGGGGGCATGGGCATTTCAGAGCAGCACGGTTGCAAGCAAGCACAGTCATGCTGGTGGCAGACAGGGCCTGGGCCACCTGCCCTTCGTGCCATGAATAGGCTCATCAGGAGGAATCCTTTCCTTTGGAAAAGGAAAGAAGAGGCGATGCCCTGTAAGGACATGCAAGATCTGAAGTAGGGCATTGGATGAATGATGAACTGTAATAAGCCATTTGCTTAATATTATCAAAGTGATCATAAAACCTTGGAATATTCTGAGTTGGAGGGGACCCACAAGTATAATGAAAGTCCAACTTCTGGCTCTGCACAGGAGAACCCCAAGAATCACATCATAGGACCTATGAATGTTAGCCAGACACTTCTTGATCTCTGGCAGGCTGTGTGCTGTGACCTTGATGCTTCTCCTTCATCCGATGGTTCTGCCTTTTTCTTCTGTTGTGAAAAATCTTCTGGTGAATTACATTGAAGACAACTCTCATACAAGAGGGACAGGAGGAATTTAAGGGATCAGATCTAGAACTTTGAAAAGTAGACTGCTTTCTCTTGTGAAAAATACAAGTTCACTTGAGAGCTTGAGTGTGTCTCAGAAAATATTTCCCTTCTTAAACCAATTCTGCTGGGTGTATGTGAATGAGTAATGAAGGAACTATCATGGAATCACAGAATGGAAGGGGCCTCAAAGATAATCTCATTTCAACCCCTCTGCCATGGACAGGAACACCTTCCACTAGATCAGCTTGCTCATCCAGGGCCCCATCCAACCTGGCCTTGAACATTTCCAAGGATGGGACATCCCCAGCTTCTCTGAGCAACCTGTTCCAGTGCCTCACCACTCTCACAGTAAAGAATTTCCTCCTACTATCTAATCTAAACATACTCTGTTTGAAGCCATTCCCCCATGTCTTGTTACTACATGCCCTTGTAAGTAGTCTCTCTCCATGTTTCTTATAGACTTCCTTCAGGTACTGGAAGGCCACAATTAGGTTGCCCCAAAGTCTTCTCTTTTCCAGGCTGAACAGTCCCAATTCTCTCAGGTTTTTGCTCACAGCAAAGTGCTCCATCCCTCTAATCATCTTGGTGGTCCCCCACCTTTTGGACTTGCTCCAACAGGTTGATGTCCTTCCTGTACTGGGTATTCCAGAGCTGGATGCAGTATTTCAGGTGTAGTCTCAAATAAATATGTTAATGTAAATGTATTCATGTGTTTTGTTGTCCAATGTCCTTAATTAACTATTTCAAGTATATCCTTGCTGCCTAGTTTCCATTTCTATCACTTGTTTGGAGATTCTGGCAGTGAATGCAGTTTTCTGCATTGTCTTTTTTTTCTTGAGCATTTGCAGTTTCTGACAGTAGTATTTTCTAATAATTGTTCCTGGGTTTCGCTCATTCCCAGATAGCTTTGTCTTTCCTCTTCTCCTTCTCTATGTATATTTTCCTTTTCCCCAGTTTGATTGCTGCAGTCCATCCATACTTACTTCCTGTAACCACTAGAAAGCCAACCCTGTCCTTGCTCATCTTTTTGCAGCTTTGAACTGTAAAACGGCACAATTCTTATAAAATATTGGTTGAAAAAATACAGACCTTAGGTGGCTGTGGTTTTTATTCTGAATTCTATTTTTTTTCTGAAATTAACTAAAATTTCCACCATTTGGTAAATAGGACTTTCTATTCTGTGTCCTATTCTCTATTTCTATATTTCTTTCTCTTCTCATATTCCTGTAAGTGTTGGCATTTTTTGACTATATCAAGCTATATTCTCTTTTCCCCATGTATGCTTTATCATTATATATTCTCACTATTCTTTGGGCTTTTAAAATGATTAATATTTTTAAGCTAAGGACAGTCATGTTTCTTTGGTGTAATTACTACAGAGACATACAGGGCAGAACTGTTGTCTGTCTAGTGTGACTTGAATTGTTTGCCCAGACTGAGGATAAGATCTTCATGGGAAAATAGTTCTGCCTGGTTGGGCTCCCATGTGCATGCTGTTCTTCTGACTAAGAAAACCCTGTTATATTTGATTAGTGTAAATATTAAGGTTTTTATGCTTTAAAAAACCAAGCACCCTTCTCATTTTCCTGAAAGCTGTTTTATCTCATAATGGTGAAGGGGGACCACACACGTGCTCTCATATGTGTCATGGGATTTCCAGGCAGCCTCTGTTATACTGAGATTTGGCCTGTATTCTGGAGTAAAAAAGTAAAGTGAAACTTCCAGTGTGGCTGGTGTTTGAAGAAATAAAACTGTCAGGAACACAAATGTCACTGCTTATTGAGTCTCTGTGTGGTGCACGCCCTGACTAACAGGAGCTCCTGCAGGAGCCTGCCTGGCTGGCACACAAGCTCCTGAGCTTTCCCACTCCACTGTTATGGCTGGTAAATATGCAAGCAAATACAAGCATGGGAAAAGATATGATGCTTCTAGAGTTAATGACATCCTTCCAAAATCACTTAATTGTGTACTAGGCAGAGTTTTATTTCCATTAGTAAATTCTTTGATGCCTAAGATGAAATGTGGGGTTGCCTCTTCTGTTCAGCATTTGGGAGCTGGTATTAAGCAGCTGTTGATAATGGTGGTAATGTACACTTTGTGCTGAGGGCTCTGTAAACATACAGATCTGTTTGCTTCTCAGGGATGACATAGGCACAAGAGTATGTATGGAGAAGGGAAATGGGAAATCATTAGGTAAGTTTTTTGCCACCTCACTTGGCTTTCTGTGGAAATTGCAACAGTGTCATCCCTTGCACGTTGCTTTAAATAGCTCCTTTAATTGAGGTTCTGAAAAATAAATCTTGTAGTGAAATCAGATTTGGCCAATTCCAGTCTCATTCTACTGATAGATTTTTCTGTCTGGTTGATAATATTGCTCTGTTCGTTGTGTTTAATCACTTATCAATTATTGCATTCAGTTTAAATTCCCTGTTATGCCATTCAGCTGGCATTAAATTCTGCCCCCTTCTTACCAGGCTCTGTTGCATTTCTACTTGTATCTGTTTTGACATGCCTTAGTGGAAAATTGGCACAAATAGCAGTTTCTTCACCTCCTTCCTATAAGTGTTTTCTGAGTTTCTGTATGCAGGAGTAAGTTTAATTTTTAAAAGCTGAAGACAAAATTATTTGAAACTTATGTTCCTCTCTGAGTGTCTCTCCTGCGTTTGCTGTCTGCTAATCCTTTTGGGTTTTTTCAAGTTTTCTGTGTTCTGGAAAGTAAAATCAGCTAGATCAGAGTGATACTGTATCTTGTTCCAAATCAGCATCTTGGTAATAGTTTACACCAGAGAGTGCAAGATACTTAGCAGTGAAACAGAGAGCCAACCCCTATGGGAAACTTCTGTTAAATGCTAGTAGCTGGATGTTGGTGTATCTGCTTGTGTGGGTCTTACAGACTACCATGAGGGTAGAATTTTATAAATTCTGCTAATAATTAACTTCCTAATTTGACTGTTTTTCTCAATGACTCTCATGGGATTGTACTGTGAAAACAACATTTCTTTAGTTGTCTATTCTTTTTACGGTGAAATCAAGCATTCGCATCTTCTGTAGTTTAGTTGTTTTGTGGTTTCATCTGGCTGTTCTGATGTTTACCCTGGTGTTTTGGGATCTGCGGAGGCCAGGCATGCAGGGCTTCTTATTCTGCTTTCTCAAACTATTTAGTGAAGGAAGATAAGAATTATGGATCAAAAGAAGAGAGAAAAATTGTGTCCTGCAGAAGGATAGGTGGTTTTTCTGCTAAACTAATCTTTATCTAACCAGGAAAAAGGAGAAACTTTTGCTCTTATAATTATGTGAGGAAGGCAGAGAGCTGGGTGTGCTTCATTATATTTACAGGCAGGGCAAGTGTGGTTCTTGTTTAGTAATTGGCTGTAGAGGTATTAAGGATTATTGGAAACTCAAAGGTCAGAATTGTTGCTGAATCAGGGTCTGTGTGAACTGGAAGGCTGCAGAGGTACCTGATGTGAAAGATCTGACTTCAGAGGCAGTCCAACAGGTATAGTAAAATTATAGCAGTCTAGTCTGTGCCCTCCCTCGGGGTATTGGTGACTCTTGAGACGCTCTCCCTGGCCAGCTGCTCTGTGTGCCTGTCTCAGTGTGTGTATACACACACACTTCCTGAGCTGCAGCTGGCTTCCCAGAGTACTTCCATTCCTGTGATCACCAGCCAGGCAGGCGTGGAGGAGGGTGTGACTCCCTCCTTGGGGTGGCTTGTTTGTATTTCACAGTATAACTAATTTTGAAGGCTTTGGGAATGGACTACACAGACTTTGTCACACCATTGAAGTTTTAGTGAACTGATTTAATTGTGGCTAAGACAAAAGAAGGTAACATCTTATATTTTGCTTTGTTGATTGTTTCAAAGACAGCAATATTAATGAACAGGTGTGAAAAATCCCATTCAGATTGTGCTGGCATTTCCAGTTCTCTCAGCTCACACTGAATTTGCTTGTTCTGTGAACTTTCTTTTTCCTTTGTGGTTCGAAATCCAGGTTCCTGGTTTGTTGACTGTGGGGATTTTTCCCTCCTGCATTTTTCATTTCTCATCTTGCCCTACTCTTTCTCACTCTTGCCCAGTTGAGCTTGCTGCAGTGCAGCCCTGTGTCATTGTCTAGCCATTGCCAGCATGGCTGTTGTCATGGCCTCAATCTGTCCTCATGCCCTGTTTAGTGTAATGTAATCATTACCTTGGTTGTGGGGAGCGAAGGTGCTCCTGCTAAGTAAATGTTTACCAACACTGCTGAAGGCTAACGTTAGGGAAGAGGGAGAGGGAAATATTGTTTTAAATTTTGTTTTGTCTTTTTATTTATTTTAAAACAGAACCTTGATCCTGAGTGAAGCAACTAATGAGTATTTTCCTTCACCAGACTGTGATCAAAGGTAAGTGCACAATCTTTTGTGTTTTAATGGTCTGGCATATCCAGGTTTGGTGAGGGGAAGGCCTCAAGTCCTTCTGAGCAGTCTCATGTCAGAAAAGAGACACAGATTAGGAGGAGGATAGACTGTTTTGCTGCAGTGTGAAGTTGCACTCTTTTTCATCCTTCTATAAAGGGTTGCAGAGGAAACAATTTCACGTCTCTAGTCGTCAGTTGCACAGTTGTCAGCATAAAGTGGCAGATGAGTTAATTTAGATTAGGAAGGCATTTCTGATGCAGTTCTGGGACTGCAGTACTGTGATAGGACAGGGTTGTTGCTTACTGCTAAATATTACTTGATTTAGATGGAGTTACTACTTCCATACCTTCTGGGCAAAATTTGGGGCAATGTCATTCATTATCCATTAACTCTGCCTTTGAAAAGAAATGGGAAGGATGTGGGCTAAAAAGCTTTTAAAGTTTCAGATTTTGCGTTTCACGGAATCTCTGACCCGTGCATAACAGCTGTAAGATCCCTTCGGGAATAACTATTTACATTGCTCCCAGCATACTGGAACTGCATTCATGACTTAAACTCACAGGAAATATCATAAATGTAATTAAAAATTAAAAATAGAAATACTGGATTGGTCGAAATTCTGTGCTGGAGGAAAGGAGTCCTACTTTTTTTTTCCCCTCATTTTTGTCTGGATGAATAGTGAGGGAAGGTTATTCTTGTGGTGTTTATTCAGTATATATGTTTGAATACTGCACTCTAATGTAGCAAAAAAAAAAGCACTGTTCTACCAAGTTGTCTGACAGAAAACTTGCAGAGATTCAGCCTCCTGTAATATTTATAATTTTCAGGTGCTAATATACTTACAAAAGTGTTAATCCTGTCTTAGGAGTGGAAGTTCCTACAGTCAGTGCAGTAGAAAGACAGATTATGTGGTCCAGTGAAAGGTTCTTAGATTTTTTTTCTTGGAAAGAACAGAGATGATTTAGTTCTGTATGTGTGCTGAACAAATCTGATTGAAATACTTTTTCATGCCTTGAAGAGTGCTGCATGGATTTCTCAGATTGCTTTATGTGAGTAGACCCCTATGGCTTTAACTCTGCAGAAAACTGGGGGCAGAGAAGGGAGGATGGAACAGCTCATGACTTAGGCAAGTAGCCTGGGTTTATAGAAAGGAGATTGCAGAGCTGGTGCTTTGTGCTGAGTTCCCGTGTACAGTAGCTGAGGTGGTGAGGAAAGGTGGATATGCTGAAACAAGGACTTTGGGCTATTTGAGCCCTACACATGCTACAATTCTAAATTCCTGTGTATGTCAACCAGAAGATGAACTTTACCTGTATTTTCCTGTTAAGGCTCTGATACTGTTGCCCAAACAAAAGATTTCTTCCCAGACTGATTTCCACCCAAGTCCCACTTTCTTTTGGCAGCCACTCACGCTGCAGCTTTATGCTTTTTCACAACCCTAACCCTGACTCTGAGTTTTCTAGAGACACGTAGACAAGAGTCCTTAGGCCTTGGTTGGATAAAAGGATTTTGGGAGAGAGGTATGACCTATGTAGTTGGTGTGGCCCTGTTATCATAGCTCATTCCAGTGTGATTCAATACTAAATCTTGTCTTCTGTAAACTTTTTATCAGTTTTGCAGGTGGCATTTGCAGAGAGACAGTAAAGGAACAAAAATAACTTGAAATGTGTGATACATGTTTGTATACTTGCAGTACATTCTTGTGAAGAATAAACTGGTAGAAGAAGCTGCAGCTAAGTTTGCAAACTCAAGATTTTAAAAACAATAAATTGCACAAAAATTTGACATGGAGTAGAATGAGTGTAGTGACCACATTAGCATTCTACTCAGCTTGAATAGTGATGTACTTCCAGGGACATTTGGTGTAATTTTCACATGTGAAATTGATAGATATTTATAATAAGTGAAAGAGTCAAAATATTAATGGAATGCTTCATGTGTTCTACCAGTGTCAATGTATATGTGACATCGTGGCTAGAAGAGCAAAGGGAGATCAATGTTTGACTTAAGGCAGAGCCACAGTAAATTGCTACTACACCACTGATTTCATTGACACAAAGGGTAGAAAATAGGAAAGACAGCAGAAATGTAGGAATTATAGGAGATGGAAAGGAGACCATGCAGTTAGAATGTACAGCCAGGTAGTCCATGCAGAATCCATTTCACTCTACATAAAAGCAGAGTTATTGGAAAATTTATTATTATTAATTTGAAAGTGTACTTTAGTCTTTCCTTGTACTAGTACATGGTTAGTTCATGCTTAGCAATTCTTACTTATTGTTTAAGACTAATGTCTTAATGCTTCCTGCCTATGCCAGCAATATCCCACAGTTAAATTACAGAAAGTGGGTGCTAAAATGCCTATAGCACACTTTTCAAAAAACGTTTATTTTCCCAAAAGTGTTTATTTTCCTGTGAGATATCTCGGCTCTGTTAAGTTGTAACAGAAATAGGGAGGCAAATAACTTCTTTTCTATTATATTTTAAGTTTTTCTGGTTCCTAACTGTGTCTGTTTTGTTAGTTGGTTCTAATAAGGATTTGTCTGCCATGTCAGTCTCCTTTGCAGTCACCAGTTTTTCATCTTCATGTCTGGAGCAGGTTGCAGTAAACCAGTTCCTTTGAAACTTTGTGGAATTGATCCAATATTATCAAAGAGGTGCTGTCATTGGAACAACTCCAGAGGTATGCTAGTTTATTTAAATGGTGTGTCTTCATGACATTGTGCTACATTTATTCAATAGGGATGAATTCTAGTGCTTGGACAGGATTTAGTTTTAAACATTTTAATTAGCTTATTGGTCTGAGGTTTGAGAACTGGCACATTTTGTAGTGGATTTTTGCCAGTTACAATTTACATCATTTTTAAGGATTGGCTGTTGCTGAAGATGAGTCTGTCAAGTATTAAAGATTAATACAAAAAATTTAATTAACTCTCTGAAATTGTAAGCACTGTGAAGTGTAAAGACCATGTAAGACTAGCAACCTGCATAGCCATACCCACTAACCTCATTATCCTTTCCTCCATATAAGCATACTTTGTCCCCAAGTGGGCCTTGGAGATCTGTGAGATAAGAAATGTGAGCACAGCTGAACAGAAAAAATTAATTACAAAGCAGAAGGGCATGACTTAAGGTGCTTTGTGGGGGCATGTTCCTCCCTCCTGGATGTATCATCTGTTTGTCAATTGAATGGCTTAACTTTGACCCTTTTTACCCTATTCATCATGCATTTTAAATTAATATCATGGCTGGGGAATGCTGCATTCAATATATGAAGAGCTTTTCCCCTCCCTTAACATGGAAGATGAAAAGTAACATTATTGTTAGGTTTACTTCTATAAATAGAGATGCATGTTCTTCCTTTCTTTCACCTTCTTTCACAAAATGATTAGTGTGCTTAATATATTACAAAACTCTGTTAGTCTCTGAGATTTTATTTACTGTATCTGGTATTAAAGTTATTGATCCAAGGCCCACGCCAAACTGCCAAGGTCTGTCTGAAGGCCATGCTTAAAGGCTTCAGAAATCAACTTAGGTTTTGATTATGGACAACTTGGAGGGCTTCCCAGAAAAGACCTGGACAGCTGACAGTTAAGAGATGAATATTGCTTCCATTGATTTTTAAATTTGTTCCTGCAACTGCTATGCACCAGCCTTCTTGTGAGGGTACAGCATGAGCTGGGAGCTGAGGCAAGTCAGAAAGTAAGGGTGACCCCAGTGCAGCAGTGCCACCACCGATGGGGCACGGTTCCACAGGCCCCTAGTGACGGGGTTTGTTGACACTCCCAGCTGAGATGGAGCAATGAGGTTCCATCCAGGAGTTGAAGACATGGCTGGAGACAAAGCAGCAGCGTGGGTCCAAAGGCCACCCAGGAGACAGGGCCAAAGACAGAACTGGGTTTGAGTTACACCATATATATGAGGGGTCTTTCCAGAAGAAGAGCTTCCTCCAGCCTAAGTCAATCCAGGAGGTGAAGCCAGAGGCAGGGCTGCAGACAGGTGTACCTGCAGCCAAGCTCAGGCAGAGAGCCGGGGGCCAGGCCCAGCCTTAAATCAGGCTGCAGAGGGAGGGCATGGAGGTCAGCTTGAGAGCAGTCCATGTCATCAAAGGCTGATGGTGCCCTCAGGTACTGACACCTTTAGTTCCTTAATGGGATGAAAGGTTGCTTGTTCCCTGTAGTGCTGTCTCACATGAATTTTAATTATATAACTGGTACCAATAACAAAGCTTCTTTGTTTCACTGAAGAAAAAGAAAAGAGTTTTCACTCACATGTTTATTCTGGCTTCAGAAATTGTGGCCTCGCTGGATAGGCACTCATTCCAAATGAGGTGGATAGTGGTTCACTTGTCTCCTGCTGTTAGAGACAGAGGTGTGTTTTTAGGACACAAACCTTTTGCTGTTTGTTTGTTTTGCTTTGTTTTGTTTCCCCTCTTAATTCCAACATCAACTACAACCAGTGTGGCAAGAAGGACCTTTTCAAGACCACTCTTGTTTTCTATTTCAGTGCCAGGACAAAAAGAAAAAAAAGAATAATATGACGTAGCTGTCTTTGGTTGAATTTCAGGTAGGGTAGATTTCACCAGTGGTGACATGAACATCCAAGCCAGCTAGAAATTTACCAAAATATGTGCAAATAGAGTGAGTTGATTGAAGCTGAAGAGATTCTATCTACCCAAGTCTGCAAAGTCGATCCCCTTTCTCAGCCCAATCCCAGCCTCCATTCTGACAATGTTCACATGGCTTATTGAGGCCAACTCTTGTTGGGTTTAATTGTAGTCTTCCTTGTGCTTTGGGGTGGATCTCTGTTATCCTTGGTTAAAGAGGAAGTTCAGGAGAAGAAACTGTTTTTCTGTTAACAAGCAGATATTGGCTGGGTTAAGTGCCTCCTTGAATCTTCTATCCCTTCCACAGCTGCTAAGGTGCATGAGAAGTTTTACCTTCTCTCTTGGTGATCCCTAGAAAATCTGAGTTGTGCCCAAGTATCTTTTTTAAAAGAGCCAAGGTATATATTCTGCATCAATATTTGGGTGAGGAAGAATGGAGAAACTCAAAGGAAAACAACTTTTTCAGCTAGTAAGTGCAGTATTTAAGTACCTCGATAGTAATCTATCTTTGCTGGTATTTTTTTCTGGGAAATTTACACACAAATATGTTTGGTCTTCACTGGCTTCAGTGAGAATTTCAAGATTTATGGGACTGGCTACATTATATCCTGTGTGTTGTCTTCAGCTGTAAATATGGTAAATTGAGTTAGTGAGATGGTGGACAGAGCCCTGGGGGGACAAGATCTGTGAACAGGGTAGACGGGGGATGGGGAGGGTGTGTGTGTTACTGAAGAACTTGGGTGAGTAATTCTTACTTGGCACTTTACCATTCTAGATTTGTTACGTGTTTCTGTCTGGAGTTTAAGAGAGAACTATCAGTGCTATTGTGTCATGATGACTTACAAATAAGGGTTGATCAAGAAAAAAAATTCAAATAATGTAAGCTAAACAAGCACATGTGTTATGGCTGGGTAATTAGGACTGAATTGTGTAGTAAAATACCATTGAAATCTCACCAGAACTACCTACTAGCATGAAGACATAGTTCATGTACTTGCCCCTAAATGGTGCTTAACCTCAGTTGGGCTAAGTTATTCCTCTGCTTGCCATTGGTCTAGGGGACACTGGAATAGTTGTGGGAGTTGGCAGGGCATGGAAGTTTGGTTAAGGAGGATAAAGAAGAGGAAATCTAGCCTTTGAGAGGAATACTGAAGCTGTGATTTTAGGCAGTGAGCAAAAGTTAATTGTCTTCATGTATATATGGAGCAGTAGTAATTCTTCTTTCTAATATTTTCTAAATTAATAGATTTGAAAAGATTACCAGCAAGTGTCCAGTAAGCCTGAATCTCTATAAAACACTGGAGACTAGAGAAAGGTGTATTAAATGTATGGTGGAAACCCATAATGGAAATCTCGGTTATTCTAAAAACTGATTCTTTGTTGTGTGGAGTCAGATTTTTCTGTCATGCTTCTGATTAGTGGAGTATTAAGAGATTTCCAACCTCTGCTGTTTGCATACTGCAGCTTGAATGGAAAGGGTTTGTTTACTGGCATAGACAGGAGCTAAAAAATTTAATGGTTTTAGGTTATGATTCTATGAACATTTTGGTCAGCATTATCCATCTGCAGCTCACAAAGAGGCTTGCAGATTCACAGTGCTGCATTGTAGCATGACATGTATGTGAGATGATTTTTTTTTTTTTTGAACGAGGCAAAATAGAGAATTGTCTCCTCTCTCAGATGTGGAAACAACATTTTTCAAAGGTGCTCAACTTCCATTTATCTTTCATTGATTGATTAGAACAGCAGCTCTAGTTTTATGTGTGTAATCCTTATCCCTCAGCACCTTGTCTTTTATTCACCGCTTAGCAATAAATATCTTTGTGACTATGTGCTTTCCTTTCTGAAATACTTCAGGGTTTTTTTTCTGTTTTCATATTAAATAAATGAATGAAGAATTTGTGCTCTTTTTTTTGTGATGTAAGGTAATGTTTTTGTAATATATCTTCTAGGATTAAAAAAACACTGAGCAAATCTTTGTGCCATTGTAGGACAGAAAGAATACCTATTGTGTGCCTACTTGGAATGAATTTTATTGTTAATTCAAAAGGAAAGTAATTTACTCTTAATAAACATTTAAAAACATTTCCTACCTTAGCTTCCAAGGTTGTTTTTTTTTTGGTCCTGCCAAAACAATGAGACAGTAGGAAATATCTTTGAGGCAGACCTTAAAGCTGGACATTCTACAAAAGCAGATTAAATCATAGTGGGTAAACCCAAGAGCCTGGTACTTGACCCTTGTTTCTGATTTTAGTTTTTAGTTTGTTATTGTCAGGATAAAATTTTAAGGAGGTGCTTTTTTCACTTTATGACAGAGATGGCACTTGATGAATCAGTGAGATTCAGGCCTCTTCCGGAGTGCTCTCTACTACCCTGTAACATTCCATCGCATTAAGGTCGCCTTGTCTTACTACAGAAGTGTTTGCTGTGCACTGTCAGCTCCTGTTATAGGAACTCTTCTAGAGATGTGTGGTAGTATGTCATCCTGTCTGAAAACCCTCTACTCCCAAACCCTGACTGGGAAAGGATACAACTTAGAGCATACCTGGGGCATTGCATCTTTGAAGAGCAGAGTATGCTGCTGTGGTAGGAAGTGCCTCCTTTCCTGCCTGTCTCTCTGCCTCTCTACAGCACCGTTTCCTGTTCCCTTCTGAAGTAGAGAGCCCCTCTTGTGCCAGGCTTTCAGGAGTTTAGCTGCTGCCCCACCCCCCAACCATTGCTACCAAAAGTGCTTACACAGGGACAGAGCATAATCTGAGATTTATGTATTTGTTCTTTTAACATGTTAATTTTTTATTAGTGGTGCACAAGAAGGTGATTTTTCTTTGTCCCTCTGTAGATTTATTCCAGTCTCCAGATTCCAATAATAGTGTCTGAATATACATAGTTGATTTGCTCCCTGCACCGCCCCAAATGAGATCAGTTCCCTGAGTGAAGCTGCAAACCACATTAGGGCAAGAGAAGCAATTTACTGCAGCTGAATACATTTTCTGAGTGTAGTTTCTCTCATCTTGTCAGCTTGTCAGTCTAGAGGCATCCATAAACCCATGACAGCTTCAGAAGATGAACTCTGGCAGCAGGCTGTCAGGGTGCCAGGCACTGCTGTCTGTGGGCTCCCTTTTTTCGCTCTCCCCCTTTGCCTGCCAGCTTGCTCTCCCTCTGCCTGCCAGCCTCTCTCTTCTTGTCTCACTCTCCCTCCTCTTCCGCCACTCACTCCCCACCTCCCTCTACCTTATTGATGTGGGTTTAGGTGCTGCTGTTCTTGGTGGTGGTACCTTTTGGGTTTCCTCCTTCACTCTTGCCACTGGAACAAAATGAGAGCTGCCTGCCCATGGTGCAGCACCTGCCTCTGCAGCCTCAGTGGAGGCAGGGAGGAAAGTGGGGCGCTCTGCGTCCTCGCCTGCCTGCGCCAGCAGTGAGCTTGTTCAGTCACTTTGCCTTTGAACTGCTGCCAGATCCCTTGTCTGCCGTGCAAATGGAGTTCAACGCCCCACCGTGATTAGATGCACAGTGTGTAAGATGAGGAAGGAATGGAGGAGCTGTTCCCACCCTGAGTCACATCTTGAATCTGCCATGTGCCATGAGAAGCTGAGTACTGGACCATGCTTTCCTTTGCACACCATCTTTCTTACTTTCCCCTCATTGTTCCTGAGATTTCAGGGAGTGACATGGAATCTTTACAGAGAGGAGCTGCAAGGCAAGATACTGGGGAGCTGTGCTTTTGGACTGTTTACATGGTATTGTGCTTTGGCCCACCACCTACCTGTGGCTGCAGTATGGTGTAGCAGCTAGTCTTTAATGGTGCTTATGCTCAGCACTAATGTGCTCTTTTTAATAGCGTGAATTTATTTACGTTTTTTTCATTTGCCTGTGCTTAAAATTACAGCATGCTTAGGTTTACAAAATGTGAGAGATTTTGGCAACACTGAGTAAAGGGAAGGCAGCCACTGGTACTAATGGTTTATCCATCTACCAACTGTGCAGCCCAGCTGCCCTTCCCCAGAAAGGCCAGCTCACTGTATGATTTTTGTGGAGACCAGCTCTCAGGCTTTCTTGCTTTCTATTTGGCTCTATGTCTTTCCTTGGGTTGCTGACTGACCTCTTTGTAAGGGTAACTGCATATAAGGATTTCACTTTTAAAGGTAGGAATTTGAATCTTTGTGCCTATCTTTACTGTTCCTTGTCTAAGCACTGCCTAGGTTGTTACAAGAAAACACTGTTTTCTTTCATGCCTTGCTGTTTGACTGCTTGTTAACCAGTCATTATCTGCAAGGACAGTGCTTTGAGAGGAGGATGGAGGAGCTGCTATTCAGTGACTGTATTAGGCAGTGCACTAAGTGGAGTTGGCAGGGCTTGTATCTCATACTGATATGCCTGCTATGGTTCCTTGCTCATTAAGCCCTTTCTTAGTTCCTTCTTCTCTGCCTCCCCCTGCTCTCCTTTTCCCTCCCCACAGAATGTCTCTGCATCTAACCTTGCTGCTGGGTTAAATTCATGTTTGAAATGTGCTGGAGGAGATTGAAATCGGGCCTGTGATGGACTGGTGGCTCATTAATGCACTGGAGTCGCACAGGGAAGGTGGTTGTAGCTGCGCATGCCTTTGCCTGGGCCGCTGCTCATGATGCGCTATAAATAGATACTCCCTTGAACCTTCATTGTCTTGGCTGCCAGACTGGTAGATGAAGAGATATCAGCAATATTGGTAATTGATGAAATCACTGTAAAGATCAGACCCATTACAGAGAACATTTTAAAAATCAGATGATGCCTTATATGTTTTCTGAGGACTAAACCACAATTATTAGTGTTTTGTCACACAGCACTCTAAATTCTCATTTGCATCTCAAGAGCAAAGCTAGTTCTGCTTAGTTAATATTTAGCAAGATGAAAGCTTAGAAATGGAAATTTTATACATATTATTTTTCCTTTAACCACAGACTAGTAAATGATGATCCTTTGGTTAACAATGTGTTTGATTTCCATTATTTTTTTAGTTTCTTGGAAAAGAGATTCACTTGGAACATTGAGGGTTTTTCTGGTCATTAAAAAACTTCTTGATCCTCAAGCTGACATGTAGCTGCCATTCTCCTGGTCAAGGCACATTAAACAGAATTTGGGTCTTTGAAAATATTCTTTTATTAACCAGTCACATTCATGTCAGTAGTACAGAGGCCTCTGAAATTTGGCCAGACACTGCAAATGTAGAAAGCAAGAGCATGGCCTGGAGCACAGACTTGAGACTTTTCACAAGGCCTCTTTTCTTAATGGTCTTTGGTTTTTCATCTTAAAGTAACAAATATTAGTTAGGTGGTTAGCCTGCCTTGTAAGCAACAGTGTAGACATAGCTCTTGCTGTCTGAAACCTGCCCTCACAAATGTGGCTATATGGAAGAGGAGACACAGTTTTCAATTACCTTCTCTACCCTTCCCCTTCACTCCCCAAATTCAGCTCATAAAGGGATGAGGAAGGGTGATGGTCTCTGTTTAAGTGATGTCATATGTTTCAGGTTAGCTAAAATTGCAGTGCATTTTTTTTCCATATTGTTTTGGGATGTGGCCTTTCCATAAGCCGTCCCGTTCAAGAATCCCAAAGATATAAAGAAAAGTGTATTTTGATAGGCGTGCTTAACCAAAAGAGAGCCAAAGAACCCTGTTAAAGGGTTGCTGCTAACTCCAAAAATCTTGGATCTTACTTCACTGCTGGAATTATCAGACAGCCTCCCATGTGGCTTCTCAGCTTTGATGATTTGAAGGAAATCACTAAAAATACAAATGATTTTTCAATATAAACATTCTCTATTTCTCTAAACCATTTGAAATGCTGTATTAACTGTTCACCCTAGATGAAATATAACACAAAGTTGTTAACCCTGCTGCTGTCCTTCCTGTGGAAGAGCAATGTTAGGCGCAGTAAAATGCTGCAGTATGTCAGAGGCGTTTCAGGAATACAGCAGCCGTTTGCCTCGAGGCACAGTTAGGCTCACATTGCAAGGACCCTCTTCAGCCTGGTGTTGCCACTTGGGTACATATAGACATGTCCCTGTTGTTGTACCTCCTTTCACAACTGGACCTTGCTGAATTTTTCTTCCAGCAGAGTGAAGTGCCACTTGTAGGACAGGAGCAGCTATTAGAGTAGCTATCACTCTTCGGGGCGCCTGTTTTCTAATGCTTTGTGATGGAGTCACCTCGTGCAGTAGTAGAAGCATTCAGTTATGTTTGAAAGCTGGGAACTTTGTCTTATTCTCTGCAACACTAAAAAGAAGGTGATAGTTTCAATAACCTTGTTTCAAAAGAGACACTTGATAGTGCTCATTTGTAAAAAATGTTGGGTTGCTGGAAAATAGGAGGGGGAAGTAGTAAAGAAGGAAGGTCTGTAAACTAAGCCTGCTTGCGCACATTATGATGAGCCCAGGCATGAAGTGAAAGGAAAACTCTGAGCTCTTCATTATCTAATGCTCTCTTAGGGCAATAACAAACTCACTATATAGTCAGCAAGCCCAGCCCAGGGGTGTGTGGAGAGGGAGCACACGTTGTTCTTAGATTATGGCTGGTGCTGGAATATTTCACTGCAACTGTGAAGCCATTTTTAATGCAAAATATTCCGCAAAGGAATTTGGTTTTGTAGCTTGCTATTTGAAAAGCTGCTTTCAGTCAATGTGATGCCTTCTTCCAAACAAAAGGCTGTAAAGTTAGATATGGTATGAACATAGCATAGTCTTGCTTTTTCATACTCCTTATATGAACTGAGATTATGCAGAGACCCTCCTTTTCGGAACTGAAAAAACCCGAATGGAGACATTTACCCCTTTCTGCTTTAGTGTGTTGTGGCTTTTCAGCCTTTTTCTGGTGCTTAGTGACCACTCTATATTGTGTGCTTCATTTCAGAATAAGTAAATAATTTTTATACTGATAATTCAAATGCAGAATATATTTGTGTAAAGGCCAAAGAGTCTTCCTGGGGAGAGGGATGGGTAATGTGGGAGAGCACATAATACAAACTTCCAGAGTCTCGCACTGATAGGTTGTTTGGTTTGTATTTCTATAAGGAGCAGGGGCTAAAGATAAGGTATTACGTCTGAGGTCAAAGCATTCATGGCATTGATTCAGCCTGCAGATGTACATCCATTGGTGGACTACTCTGTTTAGCATTGTGGAGGGAAGTGGAACTCTCCCATAAAAATAGAGGACTCCTATATTTCCTCTTATTTGTATTCTTAGCAGAGCATTTGCAGAGTCCAAGGTGATTCTTCATATAAGCAGTTTGACCTAAAATAAACTGTCTTCCCCCTTTTCAATAAATTAAATGTCACTGCCTGTAGTTTAACCTCCGAGGTGGCTCTTGTTGAATGAATGTGATTCTGGTTTTGATGCAAATAGCAGCAGTGAAAGAAAGGAAATATATGAGAGCCTGGAAAAGGCAGTGGAGGGGAGGAGAATTTTCACCCCTTCCATGGAGCAGCCTTTATGTTGTCAGCAAACCAAGCTGAGTTACAGTCCTTCTGCTAATTGAGAACGGATGGAGAATTTTTGACTTTGTCTCACATCTGGTTCTCTGGAGTGTTTGCAGTAGAGCAGCAAGTGGTGGCAATCCCACGCTTACCACTGTTTTGAAGTTTGTGTTTTTCCCAGGTAACACCAGGATACCAGTTCATTCTGATACATTCACAAAGTGCTGTAGAGGCATTGATGCTCAGCATCTTCGTGTAATGTGATTCCCATTTTCCGGATGGAGTTCCGGAATGTGTAACCACATCAAGGTAAAAGTGGAGTAAAGGACTGAAGTCAGCTAGGGAATTCATTACCCTTGAATTCCCTAGCATTTAGGATGATGTCTGGCTCCCTCCCAGAGAGAACATGAAGCAGTCTCACTGTCTTAGAGATTCTTTGAACCCATTTCTGCTGTTTGTGGACCAGTGCACAAAAAGAAATTTAAGATTTTAATGTCCCACCCTGTCTCGTCTCCTGTGATAATGCTGCTTGTCCTTTTGTTCTTCTGACCCTGCAAAAACAGCAAGACAGAAACCAAATAGGGCACTGAAGTTTCTCTGGCAGCTCCTGATGTTGGTCTCTTGAACACAGATTCCTCGCCTGTGGCTCATCTGTGGAGTTTTCCTCTCTGAATGCTTTGGGAAATTGGCATTCAGATGAGAGGGCAAAAGTTGGGTCCTTAGCTTATGTATGCAGGAATTAGAAAACAGTCATCCTGTCTAACTCTGGAGGAGCTGAGTGAGAGTAGCAGAAAGCTGAAAGTTATCAAGTTTTCAAGCTGAGAACTCTTAAACCCTTACCCATGCCCTGTGGCACTGCTGCCCAGGGACAGCCTGGCTGAGCACAGGGACACCAGGGCTTGAGACCAAGGGCCGTGTCCCTGGGTTTCCTGAGGCTGAAATGACCAATGCATTTGTCAAACTGTCACCTTGTGTGGATGATGTTCAGGTCTGCTCTCCTAGGAGTGGTGGGGTGGTACTGGTGAGTTTGCACAGTTCTCCATGTTCCTCTCAGCAGATAGGGAGGTCAGGCAGCAAAGCTGGCACCCAGCAGGCAGAGAGGAGGCTGGGTTGCATCCAGTGGCAGGCAGCTGCCTCATGATGCTGCCTGGTTGTGTCAACTAAATTGTTTGGAAAAATTCAGGCAGGGCACTGTGGAATATGGGCAAAAATAAACATGAAATCACTGGGGCAGGATTCTTGCTATGGGTACCAAGATGCCAGCAGGTCCTCTGAATGTGCTTTCTGTTAACACTTGCAATCACAGATATTCTGCAAGTCACTTAGCACTTCACGGGAGAGTGGGGACAAAGTCAAAGCATTCCAAATTACTGCAGAAAGACTAACCCAGATTCATAATGAAGACTGAATTTTTACAGACTTCATTTCTTTGTTGTGTAAGAAAACAGCATGTCTTCCCAAAAAGTTCAACCTTTACATTTCTATATACCATATAGAAATATGGTAGCTATATTCTAGCTATAATTCTATTTTCTATATTCTAGCTCCCAAATTAATTATGTGAGAGTTAAGTAGACCAAATCATTAGAGTTAAAAGTAATTTCAGTATTTTACTTCTAAAATTAATGTCTAAAATTTTAAAATATGTTTATCATTATATATCTTTTCGTAACATAGCTCTTCAAAGTTGCTGTCTAGCTAAAAATTATTTATTCTTGTGTTTTGTCTGCAATGAAAAAGGTAGGAAACCTCAGAGTTGGGATCCAGACTGCCTTTGCTCTCTCATTTGCAGCATTGTTGAATAGAAAAAGGAGGAAAACATCATGTCTGGAAGTATAGTGTTAATCTAATCTAAAGCTATGAGAAAGCATTAATTATTTAGTTATAGTGTTGTTGCAAAGTTGAGTTGAATTACTTGCATGCTAAATGCAGGTGTTTCTCTCCTTTCACATCCATGCACAAGATACAGTGTTAAGTGATCTGAAAACTATAAAGTATCTGTTGCTTCAGTGAGATCAGTTAGCACATTTAGACTTGGGATTTCAACATTAATGATGAAATTTCAGCATTTTTAATGTTTCTTGGGGTTATTTTTTAATGCAGGTAGTCTAAACTGTCAGCTAACTAATACCACTTTTGTCTCTGCGTGGGACGTGGTTCACGACTGACAGGGCAGAAAGCACTGATGGAGTGTAGTTGAGGCAGCTTTAGTGCCATAATGTAGCTCTTGCCTTCCATTGCTCCAGAACACTGTTCTGGACAAAGGAGAGGGATGAATGCAGCGAGTACAGCAAGCGTGTTAGGTTTTTCACAACAAAACCAGCAGTGTCCTTAGTCAGGATATGGATGCAGTAATGTTGCGGTGTGTCTGGAATATTGTGTGACATGCTGAAATTTCAGAAGTCCAGACTGCATGAGCCCTCCTCTATCAGCATTAAATGCATAAGCTGTAAGCATGCTGGCCTGTTTCTGGTGGAATTTGTCTCTGAAGATGAGTTGTTAAGCCTTTTAGACCATGTTTCTTTTGGTTATTAGAGTAAATGATGTTTTTTTAAATGCAGGCAAGCTAGACCTAATGTCATAGGAAAATTCTGTCTTTAGCCACTACATTTCTGTCTCTTTAAGCAATATGAGCTGTCATTTTCTCTTACTCCCCTCTGACACGCTGTGTATCCCTCCAATTATCTCATCCTCCTACTCCCCTAGGGTTAGGGTTCTGAAAACCACAAACCCCAGAGCTCCAGGCACACTGCAGCTGCAAAAGGCATGCCAAGGGGAACACAGAACTGCCAAAACATGGCTTCCTCCACAGCTTTCTCCTTTGAACCAGCCTTAGTCCAAGGCTGCTTTTACTGCTCTGCCTAGGGGTTAGTGTTTTGCCTAGGGTTGGGGTTCTGAAAACCACAAACCCCAGAGCTCCAGGCACACTGCAGCTGCAAAAGGCATGCCAAGGGGAACGCAAAACTGCCAAAACATGGCTCCCTCCACAGCTTTCTGCTTCGCACCAGCCTCACTCCCATGCACCTCTTACTGCCTCACCTAGGGTTGGGGTTATGCTAGGCTTAGGGTTACACCTAGGGTTATGGGTCCAAAAGCCACAAAGCCCAGATCTCTAGGAGCACTGCAGCTGCAAAAGGCATGCCATGGGGAACACAGAACTGCCACAACATGGCTCCCTCCCCACCTTTCTGATTCGCACCAGCCTTAGCTCAAGGCTGCTTTTACTGCTCTGCCTAGGGTTAGGGTTATGCTTTGCATTTTCTTTCATGCTGCCTCCTATTCCTGGAACAGTTTCCCAATCTCTGCTGCCAAATCCTCCCTCCCTTTCTCTGCTCTTGTGAACCGTTTCTTCTAGCAATCGTTCCCAAGTTGTTTACTTGACTAATTGTCTCTCTTTTGTAGCCTTGCTTTCTTATGTCTACTGTTCTGGGTCATGTTTCTTAATGTGAGGTAGTACATATGCAAGATAAAGGAGTGTATTTTCCACTGTGTTGAGCATTGTTCACATTAGATCTTCATGCAGTGATTAGTAATGAATTCCCCTTTTCATTTTGAGTGCAGAATTTTTCACATAGTTTGCTATTTTCTGTGTCCTGGTAAAGAGCAGCCACATTTTATCTTAGAATAGTTGCCTGGTTGTGGGGAGTGGTGTCTGTATTACAGCAAGTGCCATCCGCTGGCCTATGTGTAATAGCAAAGTTCAGCCGTGCTGATCAACCTGCAGGATGTTGAAGTAGGAAACACAGGGCTCTGGGCAAACCGGCTGAGGCTCAGCGCTGCTCCTGTCATTGCACAGCTTCACTGCAGTGGTAATTATGCTGCCATGGCTGTTATTCTCAAGCATGGACAAGCTCACAGAAGCACGCTTGAGATGGATCTGCTTGTTTTTATACCGTTTTGTGTCTCTTTCTTTGGGGAACAAGTCTTTGCACAAAAACAAGCGCAGGACCCACCATACTAGTAGAAATGCTGTTGGTAAGTGATTATGTTGCTGTGTGCAAGTGGTGGATCAAGTTACTGTACTTTCTGCAATGCATTTTACAGACTGAATGCATTGTACCAGACTAGACCGAAAGAAATGTGCTCTCTGTCCTACTGAAGACCTCGCCAGACAGGCAGATGCACATTTCTATTTGGAGAGAATTTTTCTTTTCTGGAAATTCTCTTCTTTCTATTCCAACTGAGATAAGGCAATTGGATCACTAATTTAATTTTTTTAAAGTGATTTCCTGTTTTCAGTTCACCTATTTGAACTAAGCTGAAAATTTATTAAGAAAGCCAAAGAATCCCTGAAAACATTAGTGTTGTGTTAGACTAAGTTTCATAATCAACAATGTTCTGAATGCTTCTTTTTTCTTAAGTCCTACTTCTGATATCATCTGTCCTTGTCTCTTACTGCTACATATGAAAGAGAAATAGTTTTATCATAATTGTCTTATCCTGTAAATACTTATAAAAACTTACAAAATGGCTCAGACTAACTCCATTATTTTGACTCAAAGGTTAAACCTGTTGTTTCATTATCACAAACTATAAGTAAACTTAATATTTAATTTCTTCATGGAAAAAATTTTCATGCTTCAACACATAAACAGTTTCCATGTTAATAATAAAAAATTAATCCAGTTTTCAGTAATTGATTGCATTTCATTGGGCATTTTACTACTACCTGTAAATTTGGGGGAAGAGTCCCCAAGACAGCAGAGTTATTCTCCAAAACCTGTAATTGGGCTCCTTGCAGTTTTCAACACCCAGATCAGTTTTACTACAGCTGTAGTCCAAAATAGCGACCTATATTTTGCTCAAAACTCTTGAGCTTTCCTGACAAAACTTCAGTTTTATCAGAGGGTAGATTTGATTGCAACAATGGCAGCTTTTTTCCTGAGTTGTCCTGGGTACTGTTAATTAAGATGTTAATGAGGTCCTGGACTTAATTCTGCATGAATGAATATTGTAAAGATGCAGTACTTCATAGCAGAAAAAAATCCAACTTGTAAACAGTTGACTAATTAAAATTGTAAGAATATAGCATCCACTCTAGTAATTAAGTCTAGAAAACGGGAGAAAGACTAAAAGCTAGTGGCATGTAATTACAGTACAGTTTAAAATTAATATCTTTGAGATGTATGTGTTTTCAAAAGAGTTTCTTTCCTGTGAGTTGATTATCTGAAAACAAGATGGAAACGAGGGGAAACAGAAGGTATGGGGTTGAAATTATTGTTGTTTGTGTAGTGAGCATGGCACAGTGTAAGGTATGGAAATAAGCACATATTGCCTGCGATTTTGTAACAATTGCAAACACAGATGGTTTGAGAGAAAACTAAATAATTCCACCCACATGAAGACAGGGAAGTCTAACAATAGTCACAGCTTTTTATCACCCTGTTTCTCTAGCAGTCTCTATCCTCCTGTCTCTTACACATCCTTTGTCTATGGATAAGTAACAGTGTGTGAAGCTGCTGTGGGGTGCATCAAGGCCATGAGGACCGCACTAGGCTGGAGCTGCCTCACCCCACTGTGCAGGGGGGCTCCATCCACCCTCTGCTGGCACAGGCAGTATCCTCAGCAGCAGCACCCAAAGAGCACAACTACAGAGGCAGGCAGTGATGGGTGCCAGGTTCAGCCTGGAGTCACCAGGTGAGTGCACAAGGATCAGTCAGGTCAGCAAGGCAGAGCATACTTGTAGCATGGTTTGGGTCGGGCCTAATTTCAGGTGCAGCTCACAGCTCAGGAAGTGGAGGCTGGTCAGGGCATTCAGAGGCTGTTGGTGGGTGCAGTGCCCCCATTGACATCTATTTCTGCCATAATGCTTGTGAAAAGCAGATAATGACTTTTCATTGCCCAGATGGCTGTGAAGGCTCGGAGAGAGCAGTAGAGCACTTTGGATTTGCTCCTGACTTGTAAAAACCAGGTCCCCAAACCATTGTCTCACCCAGCCTGGGTAATCTTCAAAAACCTCAATTCATAGCTTTTTCACTCATTTTACTTTTCTTCCCATTGTTTGTTTTTGCTCTTTTTGCCTGGCTAGATTTATAGTTTGCTTATATCACTTTTTGTGCTTTTTTTTTTTTTTTTAACTGGAGTTTGCATTGTGTTAAGAGCTGTTTTCAAATAGACAAGCCAGGAAAAATGCAAATATTTTGTTTTCTGAGTCCAGGAGACTTGCTTATTTCAATCACACTACGAGAACTGGATAATTAGATACTGTAAAGGCTGGGAGATATGCCATGGTTGTTACACTGGGTGGAGATCTTGTGAGTAGAACATCTCAGCTGAAGGCAGGTAGGAGGGCACTGCTGTAACAGCTGGGGAACATGTTCTCTTATGAGTCCAGCAGATTCTGACCCTGAATTTTAGTGCAAATACACCAGAACAGGTGAGCACAAGAACTCAAGAGCTTTCCTGAGGTTTTAAGATTTGATAGACCGTACTTAGAGTTTTCTTCTGGTGTCAGTTTGGATAAACTTTCAGTGTCGTGGTATTAAACCTGTTCCCTAATGTCATATGTTCCTAGATAAAACTGATTGTAAAAGATTATCTCCTATGTGTTATGTGACAGGAGGAAGCAACAGAATATAGAAGATCAGCCTCTTGTTAATTAAGGTGCAATTTTCTAAGTCCTCATAGGAAGAATGGTTAGGCTGCTTTCATAATAATTACAGATGAACTTTCATAATATACATTCTATATTAAGACGCTTCAACTCTGACTGACACTGAATTTTCTTGGTTTTGCCAGTTTGACTGTATTTCCCCACTTGATTAAGTTACTTAGGAGAAATCACCAGAGAAGACGTTTTGCTTTCTGCAGCAGAATAGTTGATCTGAATTGTGATAAGCAAGGAGCATGAGAGAATGGAAATGCGATTCTTGTCCATATCTATTTCGGAAGGAACTGCATCTATTTCCTGTTCCCACAGCTAAGCTGAAGATGTTCTGCCATGATAGAGCATACGTGTTGATTCCTGATGAAAGCGGGAGGCTGAAGATGGGATATTCCCTCCCTTTGGGGTGACTGAAGGGGGGGATTGTAGAGCAGCTACTTTCGCCCTGGGGGGGATTGTAGAGCAGCTTGGACTGCCTTTGTGTTGCAAGGCTCTAGCCTGCACTCTCTCTGGCTCTCTGTCCCACAGCTCTGCGTGTCTGGGTGCAGAGAGGAGCTGCTGTCTCATTATCCCCTGCAGTGGGAAAAGGGTTAGGGTCAGAGTGGGCACAGACTTGTGTCAGGAAAGGCACAAAACAGAAGGAGAGGTATGGCCAGAATGAAACCACTGTTCTTCTGGTGGCCTGATCCCTAGACTTGAAAGGCTCAGTACCATGTGAAATGAAGCAATGGATACTTCCCTTCAGTTACCTCTGAGGAAAGTGTCTCCTTTCTCTCCGATGAGCAGTTGCATTACAGAGACCTGTGCATTCCCAGAGCAGTTACATCCCCTTAGCTGGTGGAAAGCCCTGACTTGTGTGAGCACTTCCACTGCTACAATACCTGTAGTCTTTCCTTTTCATTTCAGCAGAGGTGTGCTGCTGCCAAGCTACATATTATTCCTATCAAGCAGCATCAGTGACTGCTGAAAGCTGAAATTTTATTTATTTGGTTTTTTAACAATTCTTCAGGTTCCTTATTTGCAGATCCACTCTTTAAGCAGGCTGAAAATATGAGACAGCAAACTGTTTTCCTTTCCCAAATTTGTCCTATGCTGAGGCTGTGAAACTTGTTGAGGCTTGTGGTTCTGACATTTAACTTAAGGGAATACCCCAGTGTAAAAGTCTGAAATTCCCTTGCTTTGGAAAATAAGGTCAGTTGTAATGACCCTAAGCAGTGAGTGTATTATGATGGGGAGAAGGCAAGGAGCTGACAATGAGAGATCCTGGAAGCTTTTATAAGGAGGACCTTTTTGTTTTCAGGGGAAGGGACTGGTTGCTAACAGGCAATGCTGGGCCATGCCTCTGTCACTGGCATGTGAAGGAGTTTATTTCTTTTTGTAATATAAAAGAGCAAGGGAACAAATATCTGCTGCAAACAAAGGTATCTATTATGTACCCAAACACCAAGAACCTTGCAGGAGTCCTGGGATCTCTATGCAGCCCTCTGCGAAGCTCAACTGGAGCCAGCCTCTCCAAGATCTCTGCCTTCGTGTTGTCTTCAGACTTCATTGCACTGGCACAAGGGTAAATTGATGGCTGCAGATGGGTTTCCACCAGTCTGGGATGAGAGAAGTGCATGCAGATCTGTTTAGCTGCAGTTTGTTGCTCTTGCAGAAAGTGTGAAATTACTTACCTGTCTAGGGGTGATAATAAAATAATTAAAATAATTATTACTTCATCACACAGGTCTTCTCCTCTTACATCAGACTGGCACATTTCAAGCCTGCTGGCCAGCTGGCAGCTTTCTGGCTCAGCACAGGTCTGTACTGAGAGGCTTTTCCCTGCATGGGGACTTGCCCGAGCAAAACACAAAGCTGACTGGAGGCTGCAGCCCTGTGTGTCAGAGCAGCATGGGCACCATTAGTGTTTCTTGCATCTTTGATCTGAATTTTGTATTCTTAGGCAGTCTCTCATGGCAGGATTCTACTGGCAGTGCACGTTAGCTGAAACACATGGCCAGAGCCCAGAAATGAGCATGGCAATTTCATTGCAAGATGGCTGTAATTTTCACCCAATATGTGAAATACAAACTGCATTAATTCTCCTGAGCTTTCTACCGGTTCTTTTGCTGTGTGGCTTGCTGTGTTTTGCTGACACTACTTACCAGGGTCCCCATCTTTGTGAGAGAAGGGCTCTACCTGAAGGTCTGGCATACAGATACCACCACAGACAAAGAGAGGGGCTGTGGTATCTCAGAATGGAGCAGACTAATGAGGAATTTTGTGTCTTGATGACACCATGAAAGTGGAATGGGTTGGAAAATCAATCAGATTCCTTCTCTGATTACTGTGTAACTCAATTACTGCAGTCTCCCTGGGGCCCAAGGCAACAAGCATCTCAGAGGAAGTGCAGAAGAAAGGCCTCTGAAATAGAGCTATTGTGGACAAAGGCAAGATCTTGCTGCTGTGCATTCCAGACTGAGAGAGTATACTATGAATAATGAAAAGGGCTGGGGAAATGTACTGGTGACACTGGACTCTGGGGTTTGAGTGGTAAGACCTGTAGCTCAGCTAGGAATGCACTGACAGTTCTTGATAAAAGGTGTCAGATGATACCCAGGATCTTCCATGTGCCTTGGCATGAATGTACCAGGAGCTCCAAATACTCATATTCTGGTCAGTGGTTTTGGGTAAGTGCTGGTCCTGAGCATTTGTACTGATCTCCCACAATCATTTCCAAGCACTGGAAATATCTGGAGATCAGATGTTTAAACCACAGGGTTAAGGTTGCTATCTTGGTTTCATATCACATCAGTTGCTATGTGGTTTAGCAGGTGATAATTCAAAAAGCAGTTTGTGTTTCACATTAACACTGTATATCATTAGGAAACAGAACATCTAAGTTTGATAAAGCCTTTGTCTTAATGCTGGTGGTCTGTGGGATATCTGACCTTACAGCTGATGCTCTCTGATCTGGAGGTGCTTTTCTGGCAGGATGGGTGCCTGCTGAGCCTGCGTCCTTGGACCTCTGAACGTTCTTGCTGTGCATTCCGACTGCCACCTCCCTAAATTCACACTGAGGCAGTCCTGACAGGAGTTAAGAGTGGACCTCAGTTTATCTAGAAACCTGTTTTTTTTGTGGTGTTAGATTCCCAGGAGTTTGATGTCAAAAGAGGACACAGCTATTTTCTTTTCCTTTAAGAGGGAATAATTTTCACTGTAATTCTATTTTTTTTTTTCTTTTTCCAGTATAGCTATTTCTCAGCTTTTCGGGTATGACTGGTTTCTGACAGTTCTCCTGCCTTGTAATATAAATTCTGTTCAGCGTATTTGTTTGTTGGGTTTTTTTCTCTTTTATTTTGAACTTAAACCAGCTGATGCAGTCCCCAAAGAAAGAAATGCATCCCGTGCCAGCTGGCGTGCCCTCTGGCTGTGAAGCCTTGTTAAAGAGATCGGAGCTGACAGATTCTTGAGCAGCAATCTGATACAGGCCTTTTCTTTTTTTTTTTTTTTAATTTGCTTTTTTGAGCTCACCCTTGTAACAAATGGGGCTTGTTTGGGAGCTTCGCTAGAGGCTTGAATGGAATCATTGTTATCAAAACACTGCTGTGATTCAGAAGTGCCCAGCAAAGGGGGTTCTTCTCCCTGGTGCCCCTCAGCTGGGCACTGCAGGTGTGGCAGCCTAGCTTAAACTCTGGTTTCATTCTTATTCTGTGGAATAATCCAGTTGTCCTGTGATTTTCATCTTTAAACTGATAACTGGGAAACTGAAGCTACAGTTCTTTACAAAAGAGAGTCAGTTCAAAAGTTAAAATTAGTTTGGAGGGATGAATGAGTCCATCCAGGGAAGAGAGGTGTTTTCCATGTTGGTGCTTTGGGGATAAAGAGTTGTAAAAGTAGAACCTTGCCAGGCTTTTGCATAAATCAACATATTCTTGACTTTCTTACCATTACCCTGGTGTTTAGATTATAAATTCTACCCCAGAAACACTTGCTTGGAAATTCATAGAAGTAACATTTAGCCTCCTGAGTTCCTCTTTGCATTATTTTCCCCTGCAAAACCAACTTTGTGTCTAATACGTGTTAAAATAGTGAATCTTTAAATCCAAAATAGTTTTTATGTTTCTGTTTTATTCAGTGGAATTGACAAGCAAAAGGAAGCGAGTTATTTGGGATGGCAATAACTTGGAATTCTCAGGTTTATCCATCAAAATTGACTATTATTGGAATCTGAGTGAAGTGTTCAGCATGAATTTGTTGCACAGGAGTAGAATGAAGATCACTTCTCATATATGCAGCATTGTGATATGCGTGGAGCCATGTATTACTCTGTCTTACAAGGAATTCACCTCATAAAAAAGATACAGCATTCTTTGTATGTTTCTCTTTTACCTCTCTCTGCCCTGCTGAGTTCTGCCTCTGCCGGCTTCTGCCTCTCTGCAGCTTTGAAGCTGTAATGCCAAGCAGAAAGGTGCTAACACTGGAGTCTTCTCTGCAGAGTCAGTGAGATGGGAAGGGCTTGTTGTGGAGGTGCAAAGGCTATTTTCCGGGCTGCTTTTGGAAGGTGGCACATGTTTTTGGGTACTGAGCTGATACACTTGAATTCCTGGTGTATTACAGGGACTGAACTTGACTTGAGAAGTCACGTTCTATGCTCTGTCCAGGGAGTCATATATTCAAAATCAGTAGCAAGAAAAAGATAAAACTATACAAGTTCTGGTTTTTACATCTTCACATAGTTATTTCTCGCTTTCTCTCCCCTGTCCTTTTTCCAGTAAAAAGTTAACAGTATGTAGAGACAAAACTGAAAGATAAGTTGTCTGTGATGAAGAAAGCACTGCTTATTGTTGCTGACTGAGCTGGACTTCCAAAGTCAGCTCTGTCATTACAGAGGCCATTTGGGAATGGAGACCCCAATCCATTTTGAATCTTGGGAACAGGGATAATTCTACCAAAAATCCTGATCCGTCTGCTGTGTTGCAGTGCAACCTTCAGTAAGTTTTGCTGTGTCTCAGTTTCTCCAGTGGAAAATTATTTGTGTGATATACTTCACATTGATAGTCTACAGCTATTCTGAAAGCCTCATCAGTGCTGAGGTTTCATTGTGCACTACACAAACCAATCCCTGCTCTGCTGAGCTTATAGCAGAGGCGTTGTTTGAGGTAATACTTAATGATCATCATAAGGCTTGTGTAAAGAGCACTCTGACTCTTTTCCATCTGCTGTCATAAAGTTAGCAGTATTGTATCTCTTCATAAAATCTGTTTGTGATTTTTGTCTCTGCTTCAAGCTGCACCAACAGTTAGGAAAACAGCCTGGTGGGAGTCTTAAGAGTGGGACTTTTGGCCTCATCTGTGAACTGATATGTCCCCTGACTCAGAAGGACTTTTTTCTGTCTAGTAATACACATTACAAAATAAGCATCGGTCTCACAAGTAGTTCCTTTTCTGGTGGAGCTGGTTGTTGGAAACCCCTGCCTTTACTATATAAGAAACTTACGCATGCCTTAAACTCATAGACAAACTAGTCTTCTCATATTCTTTGTAATATCAGAATGGTAGTAACAGAAAAGCTCACAAATGGGAGGAATGGAGAAAGGATGAAGATCTCTTTTAGTAATATTATTCGCTATTGCTTTCTTGTGCCTCCTGGTGTTGCAAGCTGTGCCAGTTGAGCAGGTGGTTAGAGGGTCTGTATGTGGTGGAGCACATCTACAGGAGTTGGGGGTGTGACTAAAAAAGCTTTTTAAATAAAAAAAAAGTGGTTTAATTTTTACAGAGAAGTCATCATGAACATGACTGATTTGGTGAGCAACATCTAGCATTGAGGGTGCTCTTGCATTGTTCTGGGAGACGCGGCAGATGTGCCCCAAAAATGTACTTGTATTCCAGGAAAGGCTCCAGGGTATTGCTATGGGTAAGTCACACTGCTGGTGGGGGAGAGAAGACTCCACTGTGAGTTTTGCTTTCTTTGTAAACAAAGAAATTTAGTTCTTTTCTCTGGTGTTTGTTTTGGAATATTTGTTATTTGTTTGCTTTGTTAGGCACTTTTCCTGGAAAAATAGCAACATGTGGTGAAATAGTCTGCTGCCATGAACACAAAGCAGGAGGTGAGAGAGCTTCGTAACAAGAGGCTTTCATGTATTTGAGACCAACCCAAATTTATGTTTCACTGTTGGTGATTTAAAACTGGCTTCATGTTCTTCAGTGGCATATGAGAGAAGGTGATGAAGGTTTCAGGAGATGTTTCATCTCCAACTGCCACTGAATCAGTTAGCAGCCTTTAAGTGTGCGGTGTGTGGGAGCCTGTGTCCCCCGCCCTCTGTGCTGCCTGAGGGATGATGCCTCTCCAGAGCTGTATTTTATGACCTCTGGAAGAAAGTGAGTTCCCAGGACAAATAGGGATAGCCTTGCAGAGAGTGCTCTCTCCTCCTCTTGTTAGCTTTGAAATATAGGTTGGACTAAAAGGATTTTGTGTTTTCTGTTCAGTGGCCTGCAGAGGGCTAGGGGAAGGCCAGGTACTTGGCTCTGTTTGCTGTAGTGTGTGAGAATCTCACCCAAGGTGAATGTTGAGTTGCTGTGCACTGTCAGGACCTTTCTTCCTAAGGCCGTTTGGTTGTTCTGTCAAGCTCCCACACAAATGGGATGTGACCCTTCCCAGGGACCAGACCTGCTGATGGACGAGTGATGCTGCCAGCCTGTTGCCCCCTAGTCCTGCCATTTCATCTCGAGCCTGTGAAATGCTGGAGTCATACTGAGAATTGACTTTTTCTTTTTAAATTGCAGGATGCAAAAAGAAGATGCCATCATGTGAATGTGAAACATCTAAATGAGAAACAGGACACATGGGAAGGCTGAGCTGAAACTGCTTGTGCACAGAATGACAGACTGATTTGCTACTGGAGACGAGATTCTGTAAACCTTGTTCTTCCGGAGACTTCTGAGTGAGAGGAGAGGAGCCCGAGGAAGCGCACAAAAGAGCGATGGGAATTGAGGGCCATGGTTACCTGAGATAAATGGCAGATCTCTGGGAGTCTCGCCTTGTAGCTGTTTGCTTTAGCTTTTTCTCTCTCTGCAGCTGCACTTTCTTTTTTGTGAGCTGCTGCTGGGCACTGCCACGGCGCCACTGGAGATTCCAAGCGCGACGTGGGTCCGGAGCGTGAGGAGGGGGTGAGCCGCCCGCCTCACCATGATTCAGCTGTGGAAAGTGGTGCGACACGTGCGACAGCTGGAGCTCCACAGATTGATCCTGCTGCTCATTGCCTTCAGCCTGATCTCCATGTGCATCCTGGCTTATTACGTCACTAACAGTCCTAAAATCAAGGAGCCGCCACCCCTGCCCTTCAGTGACTGCAGCAGCCAGCACCGTGTCTTGATCCCACCGCAAGCCAGCTGGAGGCTCACCAAGTCTGTGGACACGTCGCGCACGGATCCTGTGGTGCTCGTCTTCGTGGAAAGCATTTACTCCCAGCTTGGGCAGGAAATAGTGGCCATCCTGGAATCCAGCCGGTTCAAATACAGGACAGAGATCGCCCCTGGCAAAGGGGATATGCCCACCCTGACGGACAAAGATAGAGGACGCTATGCTCTAATTATCTATGAGAACATCCTTAAATATGTGAATCTAGATGCTTGGAACCGAGAGCTGCTAGACAAATACTGTGTGGAGTATGGAGTGGGAATTATAGGCTTTTTCAAAGCTAATGAGAACAGCCTGCTCAGTGCACAGCTCAAGGGTTTCCCCCTTTTCCTACATTCCAACTTGGGGCTGCGGGACTATCACATCAATCCTAGTGCTCCCCTGCTCTATGTCACCCGGGCTAATGAGGTGGAGCAGGGTCCTCTGCCTGGTGATGACTGGACTGTGTTTCAATCAAACCACAGCACCTATGAGCCGGTGCTGTTGGCCAGCACGAAATCCTCGGAGTCCATTCCTCACCTGGCCACTCACAAAGCATTGCATGCCACAGTGATGCAGGACCTGGGTCTGCATGATGGGATCCAGCGGGTTCTCTTCGGCAATAATCTCAATTTTTGGCTGCACAAACTCATCTTCGTGGATGCCATTGCCTACTTGACTGGCAAACGCCTCTGTCTGACGCTTGATCGCTATATCCTTGTTGACATCGATGATATATTTGTGGGAAAAGAGGGCACTCGCATGAAAGTGTCTGATGTAGAGGTAAAATACTAGAGTAGATATCTCCAGAGGTTCTAGACAGATTTCTGGTGCGTGTGGTTTACTGGGAAAGTCAAGATGACATTTAATTTGAGGGAAAGCATTGATTGCTGCAGTTGTACTCATCTTATACAGAGAATTAGCCTGCAAAGATGCTGAGGCACCGTGTGTGATGCTCTCAACAGTTTTGCAGGTTTAAATGGAGCACTTTGGGAGCTGGCCTCTCTGAGTTTAAGAGGAGGGTGCCTGTGGTTGTCTATCCTGTCTCCTCTTTGATGAAAGGAACAAGTATATGCAGGTTTCCTATGCCAGCCTATTTGTAGCTGTAAACTGCTGTTCAAAAGGAGAAAGCAAGTTGTGTTAGAACAGAGCATATTCATTATTATTTGTGATACGTATAAGCTGTATATATTATATTGCAAAAGTGTAGGCCAGTCCACGCAGTGTAAACTCATACGGTCTATATTTTAGCCATATAGCTTTTCAACACACAACTAAATGGGGAAAGGAAGGAATTTCTCCTACCCTTTGCACCCTCCTCATGTGTGCCACCAGCAACTCTCATTCCTGAGGGAATATCAACAAATTCACCAGAGAAACATGGTCAGACCAGGCCTTGATGAGAACCATCTCTGTGGCCTCATGATTGAAAAAGAGACATGCCAGCTCTGTGGTTTGCTTTCCTTGGCAGTTCCTGGAATAATGCAGTGACCTATTAGGAAAGGTTATGGGTGAGAGACAGATTTTGTGGAGGAGAGGGAAACGAGACAGGCAAAGATAAAAATAAGTAGGAAAAAGGTAACAAACATAAGTGCTCCTTCTGATTCAGTGTGTCCTTGAAAGTAACGATGAAGTGTTCTTTTAAGTCTGTGGTCCATGTGCATGTGATGTTTCATGGAGCCAAGGACTTCCCTTTGTATCTTCCCCATCAGTTGTGGTTTGTAGCCCTTGAGGGAGGTGCACTGCCTGTTTCTTAGCTGTGCTGAGGTTGTCCATAGGTACATCCTCTGGATTCCCATTCACCGCTTCCCTTCAGGTGAGTCCTGGATGGTACCAGCCATGATGGTGGTAAGCTTGTGACAGCACCTGCTTTAGCATGTTTCCAAAACAACCTCAAGGTGAAGCACCCTTTAAACTTACATCCAAGGCACAAAATATTTGAGGCAAAGATGTAAGAAGAATATTGTTGTACAGGTTTGGCCTCTTACCCGAACCTTGTCTGTTGCATTTTCCCAAGAACCTTCTTCCACCTCCCTAGAATCTTGCCACCTTTTCTACCTGTTTTATGCATCCCTGCAGCATATGTCTTAGTTCATCTCCAAGGTTTTAGGACTTCAAGATTTTATGTTTTGTGTGTAGTGTTTATTTAAGGAAAATGCTATAATTTTCTTCATTTCACTTCAGTGTCCCTGTGCTTTGAAGTGCATTTCAGTTTTGAAAGAGAATTTTTTTTTCTTTTTTTTCCTTTTGTGAAGGATCACAATCTAATCTTGGTCCTAAGACAGCCCTACACCCACTAGTCCAAACCAGCAGAGATTCAGAGATTCTCACCTCTGTAGTGTTTGTGGAGGTTACCAGACCCATGTGGGAAGGCAGGATAGGTGGCCAAACCTCTTGGGAACAAAGGCTGCTCTAGTGATGTTAAAAACAAACCCAGACAAGATTATTCCAAAAGATGCTTTGTTTGGGTTTTAACAGGGTGAAATGGAGGAATAATCTGTGATCAGTAAGCAGAGAATCTCAGGAAAAGCAGATAAAACCCAGATTTATCCATTTAAAAGAAGCTCTCTGATTGCAAAGCCACATGAGGTTAATGAATTTTTATTTTTTAAAAGCGAGAAATAACTACATGCATTTGTTGATAGTCTCTCACCATGGGGAGAGAAGGGGATATAATAGTAACAGAACAGCTGGCATTTTCTTTGGCCTTTTATATGAAAGCTCTGTTTCAGGGCTGATATCTCAACACCCAGCTCCTTATCTCAAAGCTTAGATTACTGTGGTCAGGGTAGTGGTTTGAAGACTGGATGTTGTGTGAAGGTATAAAATTGACTCTGCTCTCCCAGTGAGCCTCTTTGCCATATGCAGGTCCATGTTCAGAGACCTTCCCAGACAAAATGCCTATTAAAAGAAAGCACTGAATATAATTTGATCAAATGCATGCCCATAGTATGTGTCTTACACAAGAGAAATGTTTTTATTTGTGATGCTTAAAAGAGAGATGAATAGCTTTCTTCTTTAACAAGAAAAAAAAAGGAATTGTGCTTGCTTTAAAGATGATAACCCTTGAGTTCCTGTTCCTGCTGAAAAGCTGCAGTAGGAGCTTGCAGTCCTCAGTAGAAGTGGAACAGTTGGAAGTTGCACAAGAAAATGTTTTTGCTTTGTAGAGTTTACCAGAGATTTGAGCTGCACATAATTAACAAAACTAAATCTCAGAGAATCCCTTCTCTTCTCAATTTATTCCACATTCAGTCTCTTCTAAAATCATAATCCTTGGAATTTACCAAACCTCCATGGAACTGGCCAACAAAGACAAGCCATTTCTAATGCAAAAGGATCTGGCTTTTGTGATCTTTTCTGGTCATCTTTAGGTATGAGGAAAGAAGATTAAGTAGATGAGGTTTTGCCTCTTTTGCTGGTAATCTCTGCAAGGGCATAAATAGTGAACAATCATTGCAAGTGAATCTGAGAGCCAGCTAAGTGAAAATCAAGGACAGTAATTTCGTTTTGGATTATGAATGGTGAGGGTGCAGAAGAGAGAACGTAGTGAGGGCGACTGTCAGCCGGCTCTTGCCTTTCTAAACTGTAGAGTATGATCTTACCTGCAATTGAAGCACTCAGCAATTTTTAACTCCCTGATTCTAAGACTGCAGGGGAGGTAGACATACCAGTACCACGAGAGCTTTGTTTTTTGCCAGTGTTGTTTTGAGCTCGGCCAGTGCTACTGCTGGCTGGTAAGAAAACTGCAGGAACTCATCTCAAGAGCGCGCTGCCCAGGGCAGTATCTGCCAAGACCGTGTTTCTGCCACATGTTCCTAGTTTGGTTTGCTTGAGCATTGAGAAGGGGCTGCAAAAGCACTCAGCTTTCTCCCTCCATTTTTTCATCATCTCTTTCTCTTCATTTGCCCGTGTACTGTTTTCTTAGAGTCATGTTTTTTTCTTTTCTGAGCATCTGACTCTCAGCCTTATTTACCTATTTTATTTTGCCTCTTGTTAAGAGGGAGCTGAGATAGATAACATTTGGGGTTTGTGTAGAACAACTAAATTCTCTGCAAACCCTTCTGGAAGTTATAAATTTCTTAGCTTAAAAAGCAGAGCTGCATTAAGATTTAGCCCTGTATTACTCCAATGCCAAGGACACTCTGTTATCTTAGAAAAGGAATTTGGCCTTAAAGAAGCTCCCAATATCGTCAGAGTGCTGTGACTTTCCCTGATTTCTTCCTCACTCCTAGAATGAGGAGAGGTTTTATTTTCCCTGGATGACATCAAGAGCTTGTAGTGACTGTTAAGGAAATCTTTGCAGATCTGTCAGTGAAATACAAATTTTTAATGTACTGCAACAAAAGGCACAATTTTAAATAGTTTTCCCTTAACATTTGCCTAGAAGTAAATATTTATCATAATTTGATATTATTTTAAAGCCCTTTTTTAAAATGATGGGCATTGAACATCGGAGCACAGCTTAGACATTTTTACCATTGTGTCCAGAAATGTGCCTTGGAATGTGGTTTTCTGTCACTTGGGCCTGCAGCATGGCTGCCACAGTTAAGTACTAAAGGCCTGCAAAAATACAGGTTGTGCATGGCAGTGAATGCTCCAATAGACTGTGACAAGCATGAAGCAGGTCTGGCCTTGACATGGCTTAAGAATTCCTGTGGCCAGTGCTGGGAGTCTCCTTGGGGACCCCATCAGTGCCTTGCTGGGGTGAGCCTTACAGAGCTTTAGCAGGGAGCATAGCTGGGGCAGGGGCCTTTCTGGCTAGTTAGTGGGCAGCTTGTATCTTGGAAGGCTTTTAGAAATAAAAGATAACAATAAAATATAAAAACAGATAAAAAGAGGTACTTGGATGGGTGGAGGGGCAGTTTTCTAGGGGAATAAAGTCTGCCTTTTAGAGGTGGGTGATAGCTTAAATGCTAGCTGTCTCTCATACCATGTGAGCAACTGAACTTCTTAAATATGCTAATGAAGATCTGTTCACATCTGGCTGGCTGTTTTCTCTCTTAAGGGGTAGCCTGCTCCACAACTCTTGATTGCCTTTTCTTTGAGTCTTAGAGCATTTTATGGATGCAAAAGAAATACCACTTGAATCACATGTTGGATATAGTTAGTACTATCATATTCATCTTACTTTATGAAAGAGTGTGCAGAGAGAAGTGCCATCTTCCAGCCTCTTCCCACTCCTGCATTATTGCACCTTCCCACAGCTGACAGACCTCTTGGAACCAATGTGGAACCAGGGAACACGGAAGGCATAATGTGTTGAAACAAATGTTCCCATTGGCACCTTAGTCTCCTTTATCCGGTTCAGGGGAAAGACATTTCTTCAAACCTGTGCTGTGCCACCTTACAGCTGTGACTGTGACAAGGACCCAGCATCAGCAGAGGGATGGACCACGACTAACAATAATCTTGCCAGAAAGCAGGACTCCATAGGACTCCATAGTTTCTGAATTTCTGGGGCCTCCATAGTTCCTCCCTGTTCCCTCTCCAGACACAAAGGATTGCAGCCTGCTGGAGCAGGGCTTTTTGGGATTTATTCTCAGACAGATGTGTTGTCATGGTAACCCCAGCCAGGCTTTAAATCTCTTTCTGTAAGAATGCTAAGCCTCTTAACCGCTGTCTTTCCTCCCACCACTTCCCCACTCAAGCTTGGGGAACTGGATGTGCCTTTCAGGGCGGCAGAGGGAAGTGTTGGGGCTTGGGACAGCTCTGGAGGAAGAAAAGAAAGTGGCCCTTTCCTGTCTGAATTACTGGGTCATGTGTTCAAGGTGCTGGTCCCAAATCTGAAGTGATCTTGTAAACCATTGTCTGGACAGACAGATGTTTTTCTGAGGAGAGATGACCAGGTCTTAGTCTGTGCTCCCTGATGTGTGGGGTGAGTCCCGGTGTCTTCCTGGGCTACATAAAGGGCACTTGACCTCCCATTGCCTGTCCTGGGTCTTGTACTGCAAAGTAGGCTTCAGCCATCAGTTTTGCTAGCATGTCACTTTTTAAAAGCACTGCCTGTATTTGTGGTAGGTTCTGGAGATGTCACATGCCTTGCATTTCTCAAACTAGTGTTCTTGGGTGGGGACTGAGGTAAAGATGTGGTAGGCAAGTGGCCATGGAAAAGCTGAAATCTTTGAAATTTGTCCCAAGCTGCATTTGGTGTCAGTGTTGTGTGGATGTGGAAATGAGGAACAGGCAGTGAAGTGTGTGTCTGTAGGGAAAGCTTGGTTCCCTCGCCGAGAAGCATTGAGGGTGTCTTGTAGCACTGCACATGTAATCTGTCTGTCTTCCCATCCTGCCATAGTAATGGAGTGCCTGCCTTGAGTGTAAAACCACTCAGCATATGTTTGAGGTGAATGGGTGATTGAAGTGAATTATAGAATTAATTATTTTTAAGTTAATGTGATGACCAGTGTTTGGTTAACACTGGTTTGATATATCGGCGGCAGCAGGGATTTGTCAGGTTATCCATAAGAAGTTGATGTCAAGGCACCTCTATAGCATGAGAGTCTGCCTTTGTGAGTGCACCACTGAGGGAGTGGTGCACCCACACAGTGCCTCTGGAGTGTGAGCTGTGGGAGGGCACCTTGCAGTGCTGTGCTCTGCTCCTTGGGCCTGGGCAAGGGCAGCTGATGCAGGAAGATCTGTCCATCTTCCCTACACGGTTTGGTAGGTGTGTGTGCTTTCCCCAGAGTTATATTCCATGTTTCCTGTGTGATTACATCCAACTGAAGTCTGCTGTTGAGAGGTCATCACCTTCACCTTGGTGCAGCCACGAATCCATTGCTTTCTGAGAAAAGCTATTAAAATCTAAATAGCCCAGACAAGGACCAAGTCTGTCACCTGCCAACAGGATGGCCCTCCTGCCATCCCCTGTTTGATTGGGAATTCTCCCACAGGGGGATGCACCAGTGACATTTCCCCCAAAGCACACAGGTAGCAGCAGAGTGTTCATCTCACAGCTGCTCTCTTTTTATTGTTTTCCAGCAGAAGGAATTTGACTAGAATTAGTTTGTGTCCTACTTGTCTGTGACATGCTGAGCCTCTGGAGTTTGGTTTTTTTCTGTTAAGGCTGTGTGCTGTCTTACTGTGTACCCTGCTGGCCCCTGAGGCTCATGGCACAAGGCTTTGGTTAAAGCGATGACTTTGGACATTTAAAGTGATCGCAGGTGAGCATGAGAGAACCTGTAGGAGATGCGAGGATTGTGAATGTTAGCTTTCCCTGATGTTCTTCCCAGAATCCAGGAAACATTTTCTGCTACAAAATTTTGGCAATTTCAAGGGAACACAGAGTCAGGGAAACCTCTCTGCTGTGGCGGGACTCGTTGCATGGGTAGAGAGAATCCGCCTTTGGTCTCTAAAGAAAAGCCCCCTCCCTTTGGATCACTTAGTTCCTGTTCATGATATTGATTTCTTTTCCATCATCTTAGCAAAGTCTCAGCCAACATGGGTGAGGGAAGGGAGCATTGAGGCTGAACCTGCAAAGTGTAAAGAATCTATTGCTTTCAAGTGAGATTTATTGTCCTTTTGCCTTAGGACAGACACTCTGGGTCCCTCACATTGAATGGAGATCATGATCTGATCGTGCTTTTAGAGGCATCATTTAGTACAGTAGAACTACTTCAAGTAAAGGCTGTGTATGAGGAGCACTTCTCTGCTCTGCTCCACTCCAAGGGGAACAATGCCTAAGCCCCATCTCCTGTGATTCCTCTTCAGACTCAACTGGGCACCAGTAGAACACAAAGACGTGTTACAGAGGAAAAAATATGAACATTTCTTTTTCCTTTTGTTCAAACAGGCTTTACTGAGCACTCAGAATAAGCTGAGAACTTTAGTCCCAAATTTCACCTTCAACCTGGGCTTCTCAGGGAAATTCTACCACACAGGTAAGCCCCTGACACTCCTTTGTCTCAGCACCTGCACAGAGCCCCCACCTTGGGGCGGGTGTCGTGTGTAATGCAGTAGAGAGAGCGTGACTGTTGGAAGGGGATTAGCCACTGCTTTTAAACATTGAGCCCCTCTTCTGCCTTTTGATTTTGCACTTCCTTTTCTGCTTTCTGCAGGTACAGATGAGGAAGATGAAGGGGATGACATGCTGCTCAAGCACAGGAAAGAGTTCTGGTGGTTCCCTCACATGTGGAGTCACATGCAGCCTCACCTTTTCCACAATGTCACTGTGTTGGCTGAGCAGATGAAGCTGAACAAGCAGTTTGCTGTGGTAGGGAGCACTGCAGTTTATTTACTTTACAGTGCTAATCCTTAAACATTTTTCTCCTGGAATAGCTGTTTGGACCGTACTGAACGCAAATACTAGTCTAATATTTCAGCTACATTTAAGCAAGGCAGTTCTGGAAGTTCAAATGGATGTGTAGCTCCTGCTGTCTCGGGGCAAGAAACACCATTCACATGCTTGCCATTCCGTGGGAAATGTTTCCCAGCACCTGCATGGCCCCAGGCAGCTCTGGTACATTCCAGGGTGCAAATCCCAAGGCACTTGTTTCCTGAGGTGTGAACTCATAGCATTGCCATCCAAATGCAATTAATTTACAAACTCTGGCAATGAGCAACCATTTCCTTTTCCATCCTTATTTAGTGTGGCTCTGTAAGGAAGTCACCTGGTCGGTAGTATAAAATGCTCTGTCTGCTAACAGCCCTTCTTCTGGCCTTCCAGACAATGTCGAAGGAAGTTACTTATCTAGGAAGCACAGACGAAATTCCCTGGGTTTTGGCAGAGGAGGGGGAAGCCTTGAACATCCTGCATTGATGGAACAATGTCTGTTTAGTTCTTACAGCTCAGAGTTGAATATAGCATACATGTTTCACTGAAAAGAAATGTCCTCTTCACCTCTAGTTTGGTTCTTTTGATGGTAATCCCCTTGGGAATAACAGGCTGCTGTCTTGTGTTCCTGTGACACACATAGATTAGGAATGATCATGAATGCAGAGCACAGTCACAGCATTATAGAAACAGTTTAGGCTCCTCCTTTTCCTCGTTAAATAACAATGGAGTCTTTTGCAAAGAGAGACAAAGCACAGAACACAATTACACATATTTAACATAAAACAGGCTAGCAGTCAGAAAAGGTTATTGCTTCATTTAGGGGCTCTGGTTTTATCATACACCACCAGGTCAGAGCTGTCATAATGGATATTTTTACCAGAACCATTAAATGGAATTAAAACCAAGAAATTCAGAAATTTCCTGTCATTTTGATGTAGCTCCAGCCCCATATCTTCACCTTCAATAGTCTCTTGCTCCTTGTCTGCTTTTCTTTGAATTACTAGAGACAATACAGATCCCAGTCATCTTCCTTTCCTCTATATCAGTTAAGGAAATTTTGTTCTCCTTCTCTAGTGACTTATATCTAGACATTGTGGGAGTGAGATGTGTCACTTAACAGCATTGCTTAGTTTGTAGTAACCAGGGAGCCTGACCTGAGGGTTCTGGATTAATCTGATCTGTCACAGCTGCAAGTTACAAGACCATTCTTACAGCAGCTATTACCAGTGCTGAATGTCCTTGTTGGTACAGAATTGCCCCTCTATTTCTACAGATGCATAAAGCAAGAAGTATGAGCAGTATTTCAGGTTTCCCAATCCAGAGAGTTCTCATGTTCCTCTGTCATCTTGCTCCAACTTGGATGCTGTCACTAAATATGATCCTTATTAAGGCTATTAGTTAAATACCGAATTACCAAGCTGTATATTCTGCTTCCAGGAGCATGGGATTCCCACAGACTTGGGCTATGCTGTAGCACCCCATCATTCTGGGGTTTATCCTGTCCACACACAGCTCTATGAGGCATGGAAATCTGTTTGGAGCATCCAAGTAACGAGCACAGAGGAATACCCACACCTACGGCCTGCCCGGTACCGGCGTGGATTCATCCATAATGGAATCATGGTGAGAGCTCACTTGCCTACCCAGGGAATGGTCTTCTTATGACCTGCATCAGAGACATTAATCTTAATATCACCAGTGTTTCCAAAATCAGTGAGTGAGGCAAAGAAGAAAAATGTGGCTAAGGTCAGTTCTGTGTTTCTCAGAGCAATTCAGGGGTCAGTACTGAATGGAGAGCAAAACCAAGCCCATCCAGACTAAATGGAAATCCCAGTGGCTTGTTCACAGTGTGATGAGTTAAGTGGTTGAGAGGAATAGCAAGAGTCCTCTGCACCTATGTCACTTACACCCCTTACTCTTTATGTTGATCCTTAAAGTGCTGCTTTGACTCATTCTCACACATGCTGCTGCATCTGCCTCTTGTCTAACTTTGCTTTTTTCTGATATTTCCAGGTTCTGCCTCGACAGACCTGTGGTCTTTTTACTCACACTATCTTCTATAATGAATATCCTGGTGGCTCAAAGGAGTTGGACAAGAGCATTCGTGGTGGTGAACTCTTCCTGACGGTGCTTCTGAACCCAGTAAGTTCATCTGAAAGGGGAATTTGTGCACAGCTGTCCCAGCTTATGTGCCTGATATGGGGAAGGACTAGATCTTGTTGGGGATTCAGTGTCGCCCCCATCACAGTGTGGGTATCTCCAGTGTTTTGCTAAGGAGATGTGAAATGGAGGTCCAAGGAAGTACTCGCTGCTTAATGGTGCTTTGCTTTACACGCTGCCAAGGGAGCATCAGTATTGAGTGTGTCAGGAGCTGCAACACCGAGCAGACAGAAAGCAGCCAGGGTGACATGCTGACCATGGGCCACAGCACAGGGGGTGTTACCTGGGCTGCTCTGTCTTCATGAATCGCAAGTGAGATGTGCCTTGGCTCCTTCTGTTCCATGCACATCTGCTGCCTGCTGGCTTCTCCCCTGGCTTACTGATGAGTTCTGTTCACAATAATTGCTTTTGCTGGGCTTTCATTATGAAGTGTTGTCCCCTTTCTTTCAGTATGCAAACATTTGAAATTATTTCTGTGTTCTGCTTTTGTGATACAGATGTTACACTAAGGCTTTTTTGTGAGATATGGGTCTAACAGAGCTTCAATATTTGACAGTTCTGTTAAGCCACTAAGCAAATGTAGGACCTTCAACACCCTGCAGTCCCTTCTTAGAGCCGTGGACAGCAAATCACATGAGTTTCTTACTTCCCACTGAGGCTGGGATGATGTACTAGGACGCAGGAGACACAAAAAAACCTGGTCATTATTAGAAAATTCTGAATGGGTAGAATCAAGAGATGAAGTTTAGTAGCCCTTTCCAATCACAGATCACACTTCCTCCTATTTCTGCTTATTAGCTGCAGCAGGAAGATATGCTGCTCCTTTTGTTCATACATAACTTTCTCAGTTCCCCACCTGAATTTCTATCTTACTAAAGCTGATTTGACCCACAGCTGCTTGTCCTCCATTTCTCTGAACAGACATTGGCTTGCAAAGTTTAGACAATCATTTTAGAATGTCTGTCTTTGCAGTTACTCCTGAATATAATAATGCTTAATCTCTTCTCATGACTTCCACATTTCTACTACCTTCCTTCTCCTTTATACATCTTTTCCACCAGTGCCTGGGTATGGACAAGGAGCCATGCAGGCAGATCTGGGAGAGAAAGTATGTTGGTTCTGGCTTCCTAGGGGGGAGCCCTGGTCTACCATGGCCAGTCCTTGAGTACTTGTTTGTGGCATTTTTTCATGTAACACCAGTGGCTCTGTTCACCGTGATGTTTTCTTTCATTCCCTCTTTCTTTTGCACCTTGATTGCAGGGTTGAATATGCAGCTTTAGCCACTTTTGGTCAGGGCTGTAGAAGACCAGCAAATCAGGAAATGAACCTTTCTCCATCAGTGACCTTAATTTTTCCTTTGTCTCTTGTTTTTTCTAGTGTTTAGTAGAACTGATAGTGAAGAAACCCTCACAGTGTGCTCCGGGTGCACCAGGCAGGCAGGCTGTGGTTGACAAACAGGCCTGGTTAGCCTGTGACCAGCTCTGGCTTGTGTAGGACCTGCAGAAACTGTGGGTCCATGACAGCCCCAGCTAAAAAGCTGTAGGAGTTTATACGTTCAGGTCTGGAAGCCCAGCCTTCTGTCCCTATTGCCTGGGACAGAATTGTTTTCCTTACACACCACAACCTGCTTTACACACCACTTCCTGCTTGATAAAAATCTGGAGTAAGGAGGAGGTTGTTCTTTGCATTACATATGGAGTGATCAGTCAGATGGAAAGAAACTGCTTTTTTGTCTTGACAATTTCTTTTCTGGGCTTGTGTTCCCATATGCTGGGTGAATTGCACCTTGCCCCACTCTGTAATTGTCAAATCTTGAAGCGTGCAGAAACAGCCTCTGTGAAGGTAAAGACTAGAGGTTTCTCTGGGAAAACCAGTTGCTAGATTGTAATCCAGAGATCTTTACTGATCTAGGAGGCCTTGCCAAAGAATTAATAGAAACATAGTACCTAGAACTACCCATTAAAATTTACTGATAAGATGTGATGGTCAAAGCTGCTGGCAGTAATCTATGATCCAAAAACAATTTAGGAAAATTGTGTTCTGATACAGGATGGGCTTATTTGCCAGATTTACTGTTGGCTCTTTGTGGTGACTTAAAACTCTTTCAGGCACCTTTGGATGCTTCCCATGTTTAGACTTCTGCTTCCTTTTGGCAGTGTAGCATTTCTCTGTGTCAGACCAGAGTGCTGTGCTCTAAGCTCCTCTGGTGTTTGCACAGTGACTCAGACCTTGCATTCCTCCTCTTGCTGATAGAGCCATCTCAGGGACCTGATAGAAATCTGGCCAGCTCTGCAGCCCCAGCAGCGATCTGTGGCAGACTTGGACCAGGCTCTTCCAGTCCTTTCTGGTGCTTCCAGCTCCCATTAAGTGGCATGGAGGAGTCTCCAAGCCTGTGTGTATGATCAACTCCACAGTGCAAACAGAAGATGTTTGATCTTCTGACCAGTGAACAAGGTCTGATGTCAGAATAGCTGTTGATCCTGAGCGCAGGCTGATTGCTTCTCACAAACACTTCTGCTCACCCTGCAAAGGCTGGTTACTGCTGTGCCCACAGCTGCTGTTATTGCAAGGGTGCTCATACCCTTCTGCTTCTGTATGCCAGGCTCTCTGGGATCTTTGCTCTCATCTTTGCTCAGTGTGAAAGAAGGGAAATCACAGCATACTGACAGTAGGAGGGAGGTGTTACTTTCAAGTCAGTCTGCAGAGTCAGTGGGTGTGGATGGGAGGAAGGGAGGGAGATGGCCCTTGAGTGTAGCTTATGTCAGAAGTAGTGCTCGGAGCTGTTCTGGCAGCAGTAGCTGTGAGGGGGCAGAGCAGGCTGCCAGGCCTTGTTAAGCAGTGCACATGTCACAGGCCGTGACTGCACACTCAAAAGTCGTAGGAAATGGCTCGTCGGCTGGATTTGTCTTTTCTTCTTCCAAATCCAGTTGCTTGTGACTGTTTGCAGGTGGCAGCATTACCTGCGTGAACCATTTTACCAAATGTAGTCAGTCTTGAGACACAGTTGCTAACTTGGAGCACGTGCAGGCTGTTTTTTCAATTCTGGAAATTTTGAAGGGGTCCCAGGTGGTCTCCTTTGTCCTCCTTGATGTGGTATTTGATTTGTGCCAGTGAGCCAGACTCCTCATACAGCAAATTTTTCCTCCACGTGTTTCACCAGCAGTCAAAGGGATGAGGTTGATATTTTGCTATCACAGAAGCTCCCTGATGCCTCCCAGAAAGGGGCAAAATACAACATAAGATGCATCCTTTTGCCACCATGCGCTGCAGTTACACAGATCTTTGTTCCACTGCTCTGTGTTGTATTTCGCACATCCTTCCTACAGAACAGCCCCATGCACGTGCTGCTCTTTGAAGTGTAGGGGCCAGAGCCTGTCTGGCAGGGCCTCTCTGTCAGCTCAGTAGGGAACCAGAAGTGAGAAACTCACAGGCAGACAAACATGATAAATCTTGATCTCCACTAATTTTCCATGTGTCCCAGAGTCCTACCAAGTGTTCTCTGTTGCCTACCCAAAGATGCTGGGTTGTGAGCACCTTATGGACAGAATTAGATTTGTTTCATACGGTCTTGGGGATGGCTCAGGCACAAAGAGCTACTATCAGTGCCTCTTCTCTTGCTGAGACCAGCCCATGGTGACACTGGGCAGAAAACTGAATTCAGACTTCCTCAGTGCCAGCAAATGTCTTCATTCCAAGACCATCTGTCTCCTGCTTCCCCGTTTTGCTCTTTTCCTACTGTGAGTGGGAAAGCCATTCCTGCCCCCTGACAGGGAAGCCTGTCATTACCTCCTGACCTTACCTGGTGTCATCAGAATTGAAGCCAGGACTGTACAGCAATGGGTGCCCCTGCTGTGACTGAAGTAATTTTCCCTCCCTGCACTTGCAGACACTGGGCAAGGAGGGCTAAATCAGCCATTCCTCCACTGGCCTCAGTGTTCTACTTTTGTTTTTCTAACTTCTAGCCAAGGTGTGGTTTATGTCTGGCTAAGTGCCATTGTGTTATGGGCATGTTACTGGGATGCTGAATTCCATGGGACATATTAAAACCACACACTAGAGTTAAGCTCACACTCTTTTCCAAAAGTTAAAATAGTGAAAAACTGACAGGAGGAAAATGTATCTGCTTGAGGGAAGAGATGGCTTGGCACAGCAGAGAGAGTGCACAACCTCCTGAGCAGTGCTGAGGCATCTGCCATGGCTGTTGAGTGCCACTTTGCCCATGGATGTTAAAGCTTGGCAAGACATTTTTCAGGGGCTGCCTGTGCTGAAGGTTCTTGCAGGCTAAAACTTACCACCTGGTGTCTCTTTCTAGGTCAATATCCTACTGCAGTCTCTGTGCAGTCCCTGTTCAGATCCACAGACACACCTGTTTATATTTTAAAGTGGGAGTTGTTCCTTTACATTTGAGATGTCAATTCCAAAGAGAATGAAAGCTGACAGGGCCCAGGAATGACTCCTGTGACAACCATCCCTGTGCTGTGTGGCCTGGCCTGCAGCGTGGTACCCCCTCCCTGGCCTGCTGCCCTGCTGTAGCAGAGTCTGCAGCTCAAGAGGTTGCCCTGGTTGTGCCTTGGGGAGGGAAAGGGAAGCCCCTGTTTTCCCATGAAAGTAGCTTTGCAACGTTTTTGACTAGTAGGGAGTTACTGACTAAGCCTTGTTCACCTAAACGTTCTAGAGCCACCTGAATGGGATTTTGAAACTGTTCTGGACACAGATCCAGGGTTGAGTTACCATGACCCTGCACCATTCCCAGGGATTACTGAGAGGTCTGTGCCCTTCCTCTCCTGAGTTCTTGTCTTCCAAGCACCGTTTCCTGGCAGATGGACATTTGTTAGCCAAGACAATCATGGCAGAGTCTGAGTTGTGAACAGCTTCTTGCTGGCCACGGAATCAAGCTAGGCAGAAACAGTTCTGTTACGTGATTTACCAGTATCCCATGTCTTTTTTATTTTCAGATCAGCATCTTCATGACACACCTGTCCAACTATGGCAATGACCGTCTGGGACTGTACACTTTTGAGAGCCTGGTCAAGTTTGTGCAGTGCTGGACCAACCTTCGCCTGCAAACATTGCCTCCAGTCCAGCTTGCAAAAAAGTACTTTGAAATCTTCCCGCAGGAGAAGAATCCCTTGTGGCAGGTGAGAAGGCAGCTTTTACCACTCCTAGTGATTTTGTAAGAGGTGTATCCCACATTTGAAGTGTAGCAAGACTGCTGATCCAGAGTGCAGAGGGGTAAAGCATAAAGCTTTTAGGTTTAACTTTTGTGGCTTCAGGCTGCCTGTGGCAAATGACAAGGTGGAAGGGGTGGGGAGTAGGAACAGTAGGATGCAGTCACAGTGTGAGCTTAGGGACAGGGATTGACTGTCATACATGACCAGGGGCCAGCTTGCAGGCATTTGGGTCATTAAAGAGTTTGTATTGGAGCAAGCTGCTGTGAAATGTAAAGTGTGCAAGCAAGAGCCCTGTTTGGTGCTGGAGGAGCTTGCAGGCATGTTAATGTGATTAATCTCAAAGTAATTTCACACTGCAGAATTCATGTTCATTAAATAAAAACACGCTTATTCCATTTTATCCCAGTGCAGCAGCTCTCTGCATGGTAATGAGCAGATGAAATTAACTGAAGGTGATAGAGTTGTCTGTCTGCCAGAGCTGTGCTGTGCTGTCACGGTGGTCCAGCCCAGTAGGGCTACATAGGGCAAGGCCTGTGGTTAACACTCTCAGAGGGACTTTGGATCCTGTGTCACTGGAGCTTTTGAAAATAGTCCCCAGTGTTTTTACTTAACACTTGATGTCTGGCAGAGCAGCAGTGTGGCTCTGAAGTGTTCTTCATATGCTAATAGCATTTTCCCGAGAGGACCGTCCCTTCCAGCTTTTCCTCCCCTTGCCATTACCTTCTGTGGTAATGCTTAATCTCATCACTTGTGCTACAGAATCCCTGTGATGATAAAAGGCACAAGGATATCTGGTCAAAAGAGAAAACATGTGATCGACTCCCCAAGTTCCTCATCGTGGGACCTCAGAAAACTGGTAATGTGAAAACTGTTCTATAGATTGTGGCTTCCATCTCACTCTTGCAGAGAGCTGTAAAGGTCTGTGCTGTAGCTTTGTATGGCTGCCCTTTGCACAAGCTGCCAAATGGCCACAGAGGACATTTCAGACAATCTCAGATATGTTCTAACCTAAATCTGGCAAGTCTGCCAGTACTTTTTCCCCCTGGCACTGTGCTTGGCTTCCCCAACCTTTTTGGCTTTCCATGTAAGCTCAGAGAACCTGTGACTTAGTGTGTCACAAACCGGCTGTCAGCAGGACTAAGCTCACACACTTAGAAAACATTACAATGATTGTCCCCTAGTGCTTTTATTGCTGCACATCTGTGTACCCACTGTATGCTCCATGTCACAATCATTGGGAGGGAGAGAAACTCCTTTGTCTGATCTCTGTCACCACCTTTTAACTGCTGTGGCATTGTGGTTGGCAGTGACATAGCTGTGTATACTGTACTGATGAGTTCCCTTCTAGGCTGAAGAGGGAAAAATCTCTTCAGCTAAGACCAGGTCTTCAAGCCTTGGCTTTCTGTGTAATGCAGTGCAACTAGTAGTACCAACTATTCACAGCAAATGGTGATCCTGGACTTGGAACAAAGCTTGTCCCAGGAGAGCTGCTGTCCCCTGGCTGTGTCACCTCGAAGCACTGATGGTGTGTGCGCAGCATGAACCCTCCTGTATCGTGACCCGGGCTAGTTGCAGGTGGCTCAGTAAGAGTCGGGTAAAGGGAATACATCTGCAGGACATTGCTTCTCTGGTGGAGTTCTCACCCCAGGACACTAATGTTGTCCCAATCACACCTCCTGACCAGGCCACCTCTCATGTGACAGTTTGTGTTCTGCCACGTGACAGTGTGGCTGTGCCACTGGCATGGGAGTAGCTGACATGGGGGTGGCAGATGTCTTGCAAAGGAGGCAATTCAAACCAGCTGCATGAGTTAAAATGTGGATTTAACTTGACTGAGCAGTGCTTGTGTCACTGCTGTTGTAACCTGCATGAGTTACGGGGTTGGTCAGCTACAAAGGAGAGGAGTGTGCCCATCTGGGAACCGTTTCTTGCAGTGTAGGTAAGCCTTTCATTCAGCCAAAGCATTATGTGTGACCCAGGTCCCGTTAACTGGTTCCTGTTGCAGGCACAACAGCTGTGCACTTCTTCTTGACCATGCATCCAGCTGTCACCAGTAACTTCCCAAGTCCATCCACCTTTGAGGAGATCCAGTTTTTTAATGGCCCCAACTATCACAAAGGAATCGATTGGTAAGAGACCTGACACATGTTCTTCTGTGATATGGTGCACCCATGTTGCCTTCTCTCAAGTCTCTCTGTATGTCTGCCTCATCCCCCTTAGCAGCCTCTCTGTTTCTGAACAGCTGTTTTCCTTGCTTTGCTCAGTGCATGCTTTCTGTTTTCCTGGTAATCCAGCTGTGTAGTCCCAGGAGCTGCACAAGTAGTTTCTTCTTTTACTGACTCTTCACCAGGACTCTGCCCAAGGACTAGGGGAACACACTCTCAGCAAAATACTTTCTTACCTTTGTATCATTTCTCAACTTTTTTTGTCATGTGCCACTACCCCTTTTTGAGTCATGCCTCTGCTACATCTGCACTCCTTTGCTCATCCCCTGCATTACTGGGGAGGTGCAATTTTGCTGCAGCTGTGTTTGTTAAAAAGGAGTAAGGGAATCATGGGGCTGTGCCTTTTCTTATTGGGCCATGGTGCTCACCAGCATCCCTTCTGTTTGGCAGGTACATGGAATTCTTTCCCATTCCCTCCAATGCCAGCACAGACTTCATGTTTGAGAAGAGTGCCAATTACTTCGACACTGAGGTGGTACCAAAACGTGGTGCAGCACTGCTGCCTCGAGCCAAAATCATTACTGTTCTGATCAACCCTGCTGACCGAGCCTATTCGTGGTATCAGGTAACTTCCCTGCGCGGTGCTGGGGTAACGGCCACAGAGGTATTTCACTGGGGGAGCTAGAAAGCCCACGGATGTGCTTTCCTAGAGGAGGCAGGGTCCCTGCAGGGTGTGAACACATTCCCATACAGAGGCATTGGTGGGTGGCTGCGCTGAGTCATCGGGGTCCGCACTGAGAAGCGTAAGGCGGAATCGTGTTCCTGCTCCTGAATTCAGCTTGTGTTTCTCAGCACCAGCGTGCTCACAATGACCCTGTGGCGCTCAATTACACCTTCTACCAAGTGATCTCTGCGAAATCCCAGGCCCCGCAGGAGCTGCGCAACCTGCAGAGCCGATGCCTGTTCCCCGGCTGGTATTCCACTCACCTGGAGCGCTGGCTGACGTACTATCCCTCTGGGCAGGTAGGAGAGCTTCTTGTGGAGCCCCTTGCAGGTTTAGTGTAGAGGAGAGGGGAACAAACTGATTCATGAGCATGTGCTCCCACCATAATTTTAATTTTACCTTCTTGTCTTTTGGAACAAAAGCCACTACTTCCTTTCTCCTAAGAAATGAGGCTTCAATACTCCAATTTTGCACTTTATTGTATTTGTAAAAGGAAATGAGTGCACGAGGATACTGTGATCTCCTAGAATGCTCCATAGTACTGGGAATTTCAGCAAGAACAGCAGTGTTAGCACTCCCTTTCATCTTGGCAGTCTGCAGTCCAGGGACCCTCTTCAGGCCCAGAAGGTCTTCAGCCACTTGCTGTCGTTTTGTTGCTTTACAGAGGGTCTCGTAGACTCTGCTTCTTGTTAGTTCCCACGTTGTGAAGCCTTTAGCTGTCTGCTGAAGGGAAAGTTTACTGCAGAGATGTCAGGATTCTGTGTTTTGTGTATAAATTTGCAAAAATGCAAATGAATAGACAGTGTAAACTATTTCAGTCTCTAAATTCTGAAGAAGTTTCTAAATTGTCTAAGATTATCTATCTATCTTTGTATATGTGTGTGTATATATATATATATACACATATATATATATATATACATATATATATATATACACATATATATATATACACATACATATATATATATATACACATATATATATATACACATACATATATATATATATATATATATATATATATATATATATATATATGATTACTGTGAGTCAGAATATGTTTTTTCAAGCTCTTTCTGCTTCTGGGGTTATTCTTAAGACAGTCTGTAATCCATTAGAGGTTTATAATGTCCATTTGGTCTCTTATTCTCTGCCAAAGCAGCAGAGCCTGAACTGTACATGACAGATATGTCAAGACTAAAAGAGAGATGGTAAAGCATTCTTAGGCTTGCATCTCATTGCCTTTCTATTCCTGGTGGTTATTGCTGTGAGGAATGATGGAGCCTAACACACACCTCCTTGTTCTAACTGCAGGTCAGTCTTCAGTTCATGTGACTGTTGCTCCATTCTGTTCTTTGGAGTAGATAATTTATTAGCACAAATGTTGTTTGTTCTCTGAGACACGTAACAGAATACCTGGCACAGTGGCTGCTGACATCCAAAAACAGGGGTTTCCAGAGACAATCTGTACATGCTGCTGCTGCTGGGCGTTAGCACTTAGTTACAGGCATTTAGCCAAAAACAACTTTAATAAGCAAAGCCTGTCATGATGTACTGTTATATGGTACCTGTGGCCCATATCATAACTTCTCTGTCTCTGGTGACAAATGGGCCTCATGCCCCCACTGTGTTGTTCTAGAACAAGCAGATTTTGGCTGCCTGTACTCACAGGCCAGGGCAGTTGGAGATGGAGGAAGCTCACAGGTGTCAGTCAGCACAAGCTGGCAGAGGCTAAGGCAACTGTTCTCTTTTCAGCTTCTCATTGTGGATGGTCAGGAGCTGAGACACAACCCTGCCTCTGTAATGGACAACATCCAGAAGTTCTTGGGAGTTACGCCGCTCTTCAACTACACCCAGGCCCTCAGGTAGGGAAAGAACTCCGTTTTGGGAGAATGCTTTCTCAGCCAGGAAGCCTGTGATTGAAAGAATACTTCTTGTCTGATCACAAGATCTGCCAAGATTTTACAGTTATGCCTAACCCTAAAATCAGATTCTGATAGCATGAAGCTTTCTGGAGACTGGAAACACACCTTATTGTTTCCTGAAATTATAGGGGAAGGGCAAGGTTCTGACACTGTCATGGAGAAGAATGAAGTTGTTCACAGCAGTGACTATGATGTTTTTTCCATTTGGTCTTTGTGTTTCAGAAAAGGTGCTGGAATTATTAGCACTCCTTATGCTTTGTGTTATACCTGTATCTGACAAAAAGTAGAGGAGGTATGATAAAAAATGTGTGACAATCTGCTCCTATCTTCACCCAGATGGAGATTAGGGCTGCACTGCACAGTTTTGAGGTAAAGAGCCTGTTATTAAGAGATGATGTGGATTTGACAGGTGCCCAGAGCTGAGGGAGCATTAGCAGAGGCACCACCTCACTGCTACAGTTACAGGATGTTACTGAGCCCTGACTGTGACCTTGCCCACACTGCAGTCTGAATGGGTGAAGTGCTGTTGCAGGTGTACTGTGGCCATACCAGTGTTCAGTGAAAACTCTGCAAGCTCACTGAAGATGCTGAATATTGTTCTTTGCAGCTGAAACCTGTTTTCACATCTTCTCTGCTGTCACAGCCTGTGTCAGCTGAGGATGGTGGGTGCGTGCATGTAGACCCAGAACAATTGCCCTTTCCTTTCAGAGTAAAGAGAGGACAACTCATTCAGTTCTCCCCCTACAGCTGTTTCCAAAGGGGTGGCACACAGCTCCTCAGGGGGAACAGATTTAGAGAAATGTCAGGTTACTTGAAAGCTTCACTTGCTACAGCACACGCGCTGATGGTGAATGGAGTATCTACAGTTGAGGTACTGCCAGTACCCCTCAGCCAGGGTCAGAAAACAGATGAGATTTGTCAGCTTGCCTCCAGTTTCTTCAGGGGACTTGCTCAAACCTCGAGCTCACCTTTGGCCAGCTGAAGGGACAGACCAGGCCAGATCCAGACACGGTTCCCAGCATTGCCTCATGGCTGTGTTTTAGCAAGAAAAGAAACACTTGACTCTTTATAAACAGTCAGGAGATTCTCTAATACTCAACTATAGCGAGGAGATTTAAAAGAATTTACGTACACTAAAAAACTGATTATTATCTTCCCCCCCAGCTGAACAGACAAATTGTGTAACCATGTTACATCTGAAATTTGCACAAAGCTGAAACCATCATGTTTGTAATAGATTTCTTGTCAAAATAGTCCAGTGCTAAAAAAATCCAAGGAACCAATATCACAAAATAAAGAGGTAAAGCATGAAAATAGGCAATCACTATGGAGTTACTTAATTTCTGCTGCTACTAATTGGGTATGTGGCTGTATCTTTCAAAGATAAATGTCTTTTTCAGATTTGATGAAGCAAAAGGATTTTGGTGCCAGCTGCTAGATGGAGGAAAGACTAAATGCCTAGGAAAGAGTAAAGGAAGAAAATACCCCGATATGGATTCCTTGGTGAGTAGCTGTCTCAAATCTCTTGGCAACAAGAGAAGTAGAAACACCCCAGCAAACCCACATGGATTTTCCTACCATCTGTCCTAGATGACCGGAGTATGTGTTGAGGGTAACATCTTTCATGCTCATGTGATCTGTTTTTTCCACACAGTCACGGCTCTTTCTAAGAGACTTCTACCGGGAGCACAACATTGAATTATCCAAGCTGATGAACAGACTGGGGCAGCCCCTTCCAACCTGGCTCCGAGAGGAACTGCAAAACTCCAGCTGGAGCTGAGAGGGACTCCCTGGCGCCAGTGGTGCTCCAACGTGTGCTATGATGCCATCTCTTGTCAAGCCAAAACAACTGGACAAAGGAGCAGAGAATGTGCATGTGGAGCCTTGCCCCACCCTTGGAAAGGGCTGCTGCCCTGACACTGCCTTGGGGCATAGAGTGCAAGTCACATTCTTGAGTATTAATGGTGTGCTACTACAATTCGACTTTTACTTACGGAAAGGATTTGAAATGCCTGCCCTACTTAGAGCAGGGGAGAGAGCAGAGTTAACACTTTGTGCATTTTTAAATTACTTTTCTCAGTTTATGAAACAGGCATGAGCTGGAGTTAATGTGTTACTCCTCTGAGCCCAGAAGTAAAGGCTGAAGAGGGGAGACAATGAGCCCACTGCTGAGAAAAGAGCAGCAGCCTAATAAAAGGGGAATCTAGTGCAGTGAAGCCCAGCTTTTATCCGTAGTCTGGCACAGCGAGGCCCAAGAACGCCTTGTCCCTGCCCCTGCCTGTTGCTTACAGTGCCGCTGCCTGGGGATGGAGGGGACTGCACCTGCGGGGACGGGAGCGACAGGCACCCTTGTCTCTCCTTATCTGCAGTGCTTGGGGTGGGAGACAGTGTCTGGTGACTCTGGTCAATGAATTACTTTGTTAGCTCAGAGAAAAGGTTTGCCACGTGTGGCAACGGGGCAAGTATTTCTCTGCAGGGACTTTAAAACATTTCAAAAGAGAACCAGAGGAGTTAAAAGGAGCAGTAATGTCCCTGTAGCACACGGGAGGTGTGTGTAAGTGCAGCACAGCGGTGGGGGGAGGCGAAGCTCAGGTATTGTAAACTAAGGCTGATGTTACAGCTGAAAGCAGGCAATTCAGTTCCCCGTGTCTGATCAGCTTAAAAAAATATCCCTTTCCAACAATTCCAGCGTTCCTACCACATAGTCCAGTTGCTAGCACTGTTTTAATCTTCTTGCACGCCAACAGTCCAAGGAGAAAAGGAAAAAAAAACAGTTAAAAGTAAGTATTGTTCAGCTATAAAGGGACGGCGTTGTACCAGAAGTGGATTCCCATGCCTAAAAGGGGCTTCTGCAAAGTACACCTAAGGTATTTTGCCTCCTCCTGCAGTTGCTGAATAATTATTCTCAGAGGAAATCCTCCATCATGGTTGTACATATTTTCTTTGAGCCCTCCTTCCCAGGCACAGGTGGTCCTTGGAGAGTGCTGCAGAGGGGCAGGATCCACATGAACAAGTTATGGAAACTTCCACAACTCTCACAAGCCACTTCTCTCTCATCCAGAGAGAAGGTGCTTCAAAACTGAGCTTTTCCATTGAGCCTTAGGTCTTGTGTATTTCTGACTGAATGGTGCATTTACCGTTGTATGTAAATGTATATAGTATGCAATATAGTATTTTATTTCATGTGCCCTTGGAAAGGGTTATTTTGTGCAGCCAAAAAATGGATGGAAAGACTAGAAACCCCTCTCTCATTCCTGTTCGAGAGAAAAGCCCAACTTCCTGCACTTGATTCATGTATAGCATCATTCACATTGAATGATAATGAAGAAATTCTTGGCTCTTGAAGCTGAGCACATGTGTCTCAATAAAGGCTAGAAGTAGTAGTAAGTGGAGATTCAATAAATGTACTACTTATTTTTCTTCTTTGTGATGATTTGGAGTGGTGTCATGGACCCTAAGCTGGTACAAGGGTAAGAAAACTGGAAATCCTCCTCCAGCCCTTAAGAGCTGGTATTTGGAATGGCAGCAGGTGTTTAACTTACATCTGAAACAAGGTAGAAGCAGTGTGCTACAGCTTGCAGCCAGCCTGGAGTTTGAGACTCATTCTTACTGGTTTGCAGTAGTGGTGATTTTGGGGCCATTCCTGGCTACTGCAGTTGTTTCCAGCTGCTGTGCCTGCCATAGCAGAGCTTGGCTTTGTCCCTCCTGTCCAGGTGTGCCTGGCACAGCAGCTCTTACAGTAATAACTGGAAGGAAAGCATTGTTTGAATAGTCATGCTTGTGAGAGCATTGTAAAACAGTCCTACAGCTCTCCCTCCACCAGACACTTCACAAATAACCCTGGCAGGAGCAAGGCATTTTCCCATGCCACAGGAGGTGGAGGATCCCAGGACCAATGATTGTGCTGCTCCCTTAAACATTTTCCTGCTCTTAATTCATTATAGGTTGTCACACAATCACTTCATGCTTTACCTCAGACTATGGTACATCTTTGAGGAGAGGCCCAGTAAAAATAAATGTGGTATGAGGAATAAATGTTGGGAGGGGCTCAGTAAGTCAGTGTTACTTTACTGGTAATAGTCTGTCACTCAACTGTGGAGTCTCATTCTCTATTTCTTCCCTCCCCTGGTTGCCTAATTCCTGTACTGCACTAGTTCTTACTGCTTATGCTAATGACAAACAAAGCACCTGCTATGGTCAGCTCCAAATATAGGATGTCCTTACCTGATGAAGAGCTGTTCTCCAATCTGCTACCTTTCTCTGACAGCACATGGATGCAGAAGCTACCTGCGGTCCAGACAGCTCTTCAAAGCTGTGGAATCAAACACTGCCTCCTGAGAGAAGCATGTATAATATCAGAAGCTCTGTGATACCAAAAAGCCAACAAACCCCCTCTTTTTTAGTGAGACACACTGGGTACTAAATACTGACCCATTTGGCACTAAAACATTCCAGATCCTCACACTTCCATAGTAGAAACAAACCTCACCTTCTTGCCTCACTGCTGCATAGCAGAAGTTCGTGGTAACCAGTTCACTTCTAAGACAAAGGAAAATGATAATCACAAAACAGGACCTTAAGGGTTTTTTTGGTAAGGTATTAAAAAAAAAAAATTGTTTAGTCTGATGCAACTCCCATTTAAAAAGGAGTAATTTGACCCAGGAATCAGAAGGCCAGGTGATGCCTATAGCCAGGTGCATGAAAGGTGAGAATTGGCAAAACAACAACAGGAAAATCTTCAGAGCTTGTGCTTGCAAACCACCTCAGGAATTCAATCGGGAAGCTACTTAAAAGTTGTCTGCTGCCTCTTCCTAGTCAGCACAACATTCAGGGAACCCTGGTATGAATCTCAACTATAGGGTGAAGACCTTCTAAGGGAACTGGAGAATTTCTCTGTAGGTGGCAGCATGTATCAGTTCTACACAAAAAGCTGATCACTGAAAATTGCCATTTTCATTGGATGACAGGACTGCAAAGAAAAATATTCCTGACAGAAGCCTGCAGCTCCTTGAAATCAGAATGCCACACAGGAATCTAACAAGCCACTTGATCAACCTCATCCTGATGTTTTTCAGCCCTTAAATGCAGTTGGAGAGAAAATCCTTTGATTCCTTGCTGATCATTTTGCTTTATCAGTAGTAACATGGCTAGAAAAGTAATGATAAACAGGTCTGAATGTGCCAAATGAATCAAACCATGCTGAATCTTGAGGGACTTCTGGCTGACATGGTGCAACTGCACACAAGACACCACCACAGCAGCAGCCAACACATACAAGTGTTCTCAGGTTGCCTCAATCCAGGAATCCCATCCCCCATCACATAACAGAACATAGATGGAACACTGATACCCTCTCTCCATTTATCAGTTTGTTTGTTCCTTTTTTCTTAAAGGCTTGTAGGGGTTAAAAAATACAACAAACCAAGTAATATTCACCTCAGAAACACTTAGCAGGCTGTTTTGCTACAAAAAGTATTCCTGACACTGATCTCCACTATTCTATGTAGAAATCAAGAATCTATTTTCAGCTTTAAAAAGTAGCTTTCTTCCAAGACTTGGTTTCTCACCTTTCTCATCTCCATAGCTTTGTCAGCTCTCACACCTCTCCACAATGCTTGTAAACCAGCAGATCCATAGTGGTGGCACCATCGCAGCAGTCAGAATCCAGCTCATGGTTGTGTCACTTACAGTGACAGGATCAGAAATCAGGCTGGGCCATAACCCCACAGGTCACTAGAAAAGGTGCTTTGCAGGACTTAAGAGAAAAAGTTCTTGGCTGACTTAAATGAGGCAATGCTAGTAGGACATGAAAGGAAATGTCAGGGACCCAGTCCCTGTTTACAATGCATGCTGCATACAGGTACCAGATCTGTACTAGATTTAATCCATTTCTACCATTTCCCCCTTAAAACTCACAACTCCTTCATGGCAAAAAAGGAACTGTGCAGTGCAGCCTGGCCAGCACTGAGTAGTTATGAATACTCTAACTGGGAGCAGACAGTGCCCTCAAGATAAAAAGTCACTGGTTTACAGAGCACAATCAGTCTTTACAAGAAGCAGAAACACTATTCAGTAATGGCAGCTCTTGACAGCACACACGGTTCATCTGCAGGGTGCCCTCAGGGAAAGCACTCACGAGCCCTCAGCTCAAAGACCCTCACTTCCAGCTTCCACAAATTAATGCTACTTTGGGAGAGGTGCCTCCAGTGCCTCCACCACCCTGCCCCAAGTGCAAATACCCTTAAAATGGAAACAGGAAGCAAAAATGAGTTCCAAAAGCCAGACTGGAGTAATTCTGGGGGCAAGAAGATAGTGAGGGGGAGGCAGTTTAAAAAAAACCCACCAACCAAAAGATCCTGCCTTCACCATAATCATGTCAATGGCACTTAAATTCAGACACAGAAAGAGAAAACACAAAATATTTAAAATAAACTGTAGTTGAGAGCCACTCAGTCTATGGCTTAAAAGGGTTTAAAAGAAAATTCCTGCAACAGTCATGGTGAGCAAATGCTGAGAAGTCCTGATGGCCCAACCTTTTCTGCACCTCAGTGGTAGCAGACCACTGTGAGAACATACATCTCTTTCGGCACATTCTCTTCCCAGTTACATCCTGAAAAATTCATTTTTATATCCTGCCCATCTCTTCATGTCTAGGTAGGAAAACTACAACTTTTCTGCCTCTTACAGAAAACTATTCTAAATTTATGCCATGTTGTTACAGCTGACAACTTTGACCAGGAGGTGGTGAAGAACTTCATGGGTACTTCAGTGCTTACCCCATTTCCACTGACTGAGGTTTCCAAGGTTCCACAGAGCACTCCAGCACTGTGTAGCAATAGCCAAGCTGGTGCTAAATAAGCTGGGAAAGTAAAAGCTGTATTCTGCTCCAAAATACCACAGTTCCAGGCTTGATAAAAACCAAACCCAAGCAAAAAAATTTTAAAACCTTAGTTTCAACAACTCTTCAGAAGGCTAGTTCTGATTAGACTCTCCAAAAACCAAAATAAAAATCCCAAATAAATAGTAAAGACTGTAAACAAAACTAGACAGGGAGGCTTTTCAGCTAATTACAGCCATACCTGTTGCCGGGCACGTCATTTCATTAGAGGACATCTCGAAGTCACCTTGTTCATGGGCTGTAAAGACACTGAAGTTCAAAGGCAAATACTGTTCTGTTAACTCATATTCCTGGAAAGTGCCTCCAAAAGAAAATTTTCACAGGCAAGAAAGATGGTAATAGGTGAACATGTCCAAAGATGGAGACACTTCATGTGTAGCTGGGAAAGTCCTGGAGAACATTTACTCCAAGTGAAAAAACACATGTGTTAAAAGTTAAAGGAAATCTGAGTTGCCTGCAACCTCTTTTACAGGTCTTCTGCTGAAATGTCTTTTCAGAATTTCTAAGCCTATGTATTTCTCCCACTCCTGAAATTGTGACTGACTAACAAGACTGCAGTGGGTAATAATTGTTCTTTTTTAACAGGAAATGAATGCTTCTGGAGCCATCAGGGCTCATCCCATCTCTTATAAAGGAAAAAGGAAAAATACCTCAATAACCTCACAGTCACATGGCAATAAAAACCATCATCATCTCGTTCTTCACTTTCTTCTGTCCTTGCTCAGATATATTTCACGAGACTCGGCTCAGGAACAATGTATTACCAGACAGTGGTCTGAAAACTTGCCTGCTCAGGGTCTAAGTGTATTTTTCCAATCAACATCACAGATGAGGCTCTGACATTTCATTTCCCTACTCAATCCAAATCCTTAATGCTACAAGTCACTTCTGCTCCTGATAATTCATATTCAGCTCTTTTACCTATTTCCCTTCTGCTTCTCTCCTTCTAAAACATGCTCCCTTCTCTTCCACAGATTTTCCCCTATAGCATTAGAAAATATTAGACTTTATTAGACAAGTCGTTTTTCTCTATGCTCCTTTAACAGTTCTGAACATGCAAGATCCAGAGCACAGAAAGTGTCCTAGGAACTCAATCCTTCCATACATCATCAGGCTGTGCTCTCCACTCAAATCCAGACGTTTTGCCAAATAACAGGCAGCTCATAATCAACACAGACTTCAGTTTAAAAACCACAGAACCTAACCCATTATTACAACCATCTGCATTTCTAGTTAGCATGTAACTAGACACCTCATGGAGGAACACAAGGAGCTATAAGGAGACCTTTAAATAGTTACTGTTGCACAATCAGAAGTAGAGGAACCTAAGCCATGCTCTCTGGCCTGTGCAGTACACAAAGCCAAACCAAAAGAACCTGTTCATCTCTTTTGCCCCATGCCTATGATTTACTTTATTCTTTAAGAGTATCATTTAAAATATCAAACAGGCACATATTTCTAACTTGCAGAAACTAAAACTCATTGCCTAAACCCAAGTAAGAAGCAAAATACATTACTGCTGAGAAATGGGATTCTTAACATCCACGAGTCATCTAACTTCCACTTTTAAAAGCACTGAAATGCAGGTGCTTACACACTTAAGCTATCTAAACTTAATTTTCTGCAATGCCATCCCTACTAGATATCTTTCACAGTCCACCAAATACCTCTCTAAATACATGGGAGCAACTGGTGTTCTGCACAGTACTTGGAAAATACAAGGCTCTGCATTATCACACAGTATCAAGGCTAGAAAAGGAACCCAGTGACTGACAGAACTGTAGGAAGAACATCCCAGGCTTATCACCAACTTGCCCAACACCCATCAAACATGTACCTCAGCCTCTGCAGAGGCAGGTCATTGTCAGAGCAGTATGAGTCAAGAAACCTTTGGACCCCAGCTTGTTCTGGATTGCTGCCCCCCAGAACACAGCAGCCACCTAGCAGGGCTCACAGGAGCTCCCAGTGACACACAGCTGGCCAGTTCCTTCAGACTGCCAACATCATAGCAGAGAGAAGAGAGAGTCAGTCTAAGAAAACAAGTGTTTAATCAGGAAACGAGAAGAGACGAGGGATAAGAAAGTGATTACAGGAGAGTAATACCCCAGCCAAAAGAAACAGGATTGTACAACTTGTAACAACCAGGATCAAAACATTCTATGAGCCAGCAGTGCCCAGTGAGGGACACTCCTGAGAAAGAGCTCAAGCACTTCTGGCAGTCTCCAGGCAGCTCAGTGCAGTCAGGGACTCACTGCCCGAGCTCCAGCCTCTGTCCTCAGCTGCTGCAGAAAGCTGCAGAGGTGGCCCTGGCCCTGCTACTCCAGTCTCAGCTTCTCTCACCAGGAGTTGCTGAAAGGGATGGAGGGAGCACTTGCTGTGCACAGCAGTTCCAGCCACTCTCCAAAAGGAGATGGTGTGTGGAGTAAGAGAAGCCCATACAAAAAAAAAAAAAAAAAAGTTTACATATTTATAAATGCCAAAATAAATATTTCAGACAGAATCCCCAACCCCTCTAACATGTGCGCAATCACACTGCAAACTGCTCGCAGGACAGCCTCCCGGGGCTCAGGGAAAAAAGCCGTGACTACACCACAGGGCAGCCAGCTCAACTTCCTTCTCATTTCCTGATGCTTCTCAAGCCTGCAGCCCACTGAGAAGGAGGAGGAAGAGCGAGCAAAGCAGAGCGCCAACACGCAACAGTGCTGGAGAGGAATGTCATGGTATAAATACATCAGATCAGTGGTTTCCAACAAGTTAAAACTAAAATAAAAAAAGACACCAGAAGGAAGGATGGTGTAAATGGAACTACAACTATGTTGGGCAAAGGGTTGTGTGTCCATGGAGCTCCACCTGATGTCACGGTGAGAAGGTGGTCATTTCCAGAGAGACCCTTTGCCACAGCTCCTTTGTCTGCTTGCTGCGCTTTAGGTTCTGGAGAATATCATTAAACTGCATCATGCCCATGGGAGTCAGGCAGAAGGCGCTTCTGGCGCTGCGGATGGCATTCACAAAGTCATCGTAGTCAGCTGGAGTGAGATGGATCAGCCGATGATGGATGTACTGGATGGGAAAAGGGAAAGAGCCTTAAGGCATTTGCTCACCACTCTCCTGCTGGTGAAACTCAGAAGATTGAGCTCCCAGGGCAGCAGGTCACATGGTCCTGTTACCCACCAGTGGTCCTCTCGCAGCTCTGACAGAGAAGAGTACCCCAAAAGCAGCACTGCTGTATCCTACACCCCAGCACACCCAAGGGCAGTGCTCCCTCAGAGCATCAAAATGCAGCGCACAGCATCAGCAAGTGTCCTCTATGTCATGAGCACTGTATTGGGCCATAGTACAGCACTAAAGGGCCAGGTAATATTCTACCCCACCAGCATCCAACCCTCACAACCTTTCATTCTGCAGCTGACACCCAGCCTGGTCACTGCACATCTCCTTCCCTAAGGGACATGGGCTAAGTTTACACTAAATTGCTACAAAATATCTCTAGGCTTAATACTGTAATTTCTATCAGCTTCTCAAAGAAGGACCCAAACCAGCAGACTTAGCTTTCAAGGTCAAATGAAGAAGCTGTCATGTCTCAAAAATACCATCGAGGATGATAGAACAGCTAATCCAATCTGGACAATATAGCTACAGAATCACCCTTAGGTCATTTATTCAGAGAAGCAGATATACGTGAGGTGTCCTGACTGCACTGTTTTAAAGAACAGGCAGCTTTGGTATTCCAGCTGGCTCACTGAAACACTGGTTTCAACAAAGCCTGGGCTATCTGTGCTGGTAGCTGACCAAGCCATTTCCTCTGTTGGTGTCAGCACTGGCACACCAGACAGCCATGCCAGGGCTTCGTGAGGAGGGGAAAACAGCCTACTACTAACAAGAAAGTAGCAAGGATGGGCTAGGGACAGGGGTGGATATGAGGCTTGAAAACATAAAGTTCAGAAGTTAAAAGGTACATGTAGCATTTGCGGGGAGGAAGAACACCACCACCCCAGGCTCCATGGAAGAGCACAGGAGGTGGAAGGCCTTGGCAGAAGCAGTACAGTGAGTTCCTTTGCATGCAGCCCCCATACAGGCCGGTGACATCTATTCCACCTGCTGAGGGAGAAGGATACATCAGGAAATGGCCCACTTCAGCTCCCAGTGCCAAGGCCACTATCCCACTGCACATGCACACACAGGCAGCACCTCCAAGGCAGGCAATGGCCTGGCAGCTCTGACAGGCAGGAAGATAAGCCACACTTTACCTGCATATAGGCCTGCTGGCACCTCTGCACCAGCTGGTGGAAGGCTGGGGTGCGCAGGTGGTTGTGCACATGGGCAGGGTTGAGCCTCTGTAGAGCTTCCATGATGATCTCCTGGAGCACAAAAGGGCTCAGCACCCCCTTGGCAGCACCAACGCAAAACTGATGCACGTAGTTTACACCTGCACAGGAGGAAGTCAGAACAACAGTGCTAAGATAACAGACACACAAGAAATCACACTTCACAGCAAGAACCTGGATCTGGACCATCTTCTCACAGTACTGCATCTTCCAGCAGGCTTGGGGGAGACAGTCTAGCAAACTCAGGGACAGAGAAGATTCTGCTATATCCATCAGGTCTGAGGAGAGACCAGGTACCACCTCAGTTACTGGTGTTCCCAAATTCACTTTTCTTTAAAGGAGATGTGAAAGGAAACTAATGTGGCAAGGTTACTAGAAAGACAAGGATAACACTGTACCTTCTCTGTTGTTTCCTGACTGCCCAGCAAGGAAGCACCTAGATGCCTCAGCACTCAGGCTTTAAGGAGGCTGTAGACACAAGTCAAGCTTCCCCACCACTTCCTACAGTGGAGCTCTGCCAGCAGGAGCAGCAGAAGCTGTACCACTAACATGCTGTTGGTAAAGATTTTTTTAGCTCTTACTGCTTATGAAAGAATTTAGAAAGTGAGCTGACAAAAAAGATCCAAGAGCAAAATGGAAGTAAAAACAAGCAACCCCCCAAAAAAATAGGTGTTTTGAGTACCTATTGCTATAAAAAGTCTTCACAGAAGGTATAAATGTACATAAGAGGAATACCTACAATATAGTGCAAATGGAAAAGAAAGAATCAGTATTATAGAATGGAAGAGATACAAGCTCTGAACCCTGTCCAATCTCATGTACTTCATCAAGCGACTCAAAATTTAACAGCATGCCTACAGAACCCAAAAATGGGACAAATGAGTGGATGAAAGAGCAGTAGGGATCTTCTCTCAGGAATGGCACTGATCTCAGGCTCGCCCAATCTTTGAAGTTTCACTCCTTCAAGAGCTTTTTCCCACCATGGCCCAAATCCCATCAAGTGGATTTCTGTTAAGTACTGCTCTGAGCCTTACCTAACTTTGCAGCTAACCCAAGGAGCCATTTTACATCCTCAGTGTAGGGCGGGCTGCGGGAGAAGTTGTTGGGATGGTCGTTGTGAGCTCTTCGGCCAAGCATCTCCAGAGCCAGCATCCCTGTGAGAAAGGGGCAGCCACAGTCAAGCAGCACTTCTGCCCAGTAAGGCTAAGCCTAGCATTTCACTCACTGCAACACAACCTGACTGGCCTGCCCTTCACCAACAGAAAATTCCACAGCTGCAGAGTCCAGACAGAAACAAAATGCCAGTCTTGGAGCCTGCCAGCATAGGAACTTTCTGCAAGAACATCTGGATCTGCTGCTCCAAGCTGGGAAATCTGCACAGCCATCACCCCTCACCAGAGCTGCAAAGAGACACTCAAGCACCCACGACAGCATCAAGCAGAGAGCCCCAAAGGCTGCACTACAAGAGAGGTCCTGAAAGCAAAACTTTTGATCTAAATTTTGCAACAGAGAAGCTACCGAAACCAACCTGCTCTGCAGCAAAGACAACAGGCCACCACTGAGCTGCAGTAGTGCCAATCTGCAAACATTTCACTTATGCTATTACAGTTCTTCAGACAAATCTACCCATTAAACAGTATTAAAGTACCAACATGTGCCATGTCCTGATCTTCCAGACCATCTTCCCTGCCTGTGCCTATCTCTTATTCAGGTTATTAAACACCCTTCATATTTTAAGGCACCTACATGCCTTTCTAGCTAACAAGTACTCTCTGTTCTGGCTTTCAACAAAAAAGTCAAGCTTCCCTTCCATTTTCTTGCTGTTTCTCTTCCTTTGCTTATTTTAGAGGCTTCCTTATCCTACATCAAGCATCCACTGGGTTGAATCATGAGTACGTACAAGTAGCTTACTACTTACTACTATAGTAGCTTACTGCAATCTAAGCTTAACCCCCAACCCTACAACTACTATCCTTGTACCAATGGCAATTCAGGCAGAGACTTATTTTCTCATAACCAGTGTGACTGAGAAAGGAATGCTAATTACATACCCACTCTTCACTAAAGGTAAGTTCCCTCTGCATCTATCTTCAACAAATAACTGGAGAGGCACAGGCACTTCCTTTGTGCATCTGAAGACTCAGCTGGTATTAAACTAGAGGTGTGTCCTCCCCATCCATGAGCAGCAGGAGCCAAATATCATTTTATCATATAGCCACAACTTGCACAGTCACATCCTTGGAGCCCTATTCAGGCTCCTTTATGAACATCTGCTGAAAGGCAAGACTCCTCCCAGCTTTAACCCACTTAGCTTTCTTTTCTGCTCTGATGGTCCTGAAAAGCAATTGTTCAATCTTACAATGCTTTGCCTTCATTTTTAGACTCCACATCTGATCATCAACTTGCTTTTCCCACGTCCCTCAGGTGCATTCACCCTCAACAGGTGCAGTAGCCAATTGCCAAACTGACAGTGAAAACCTGCAGCCTTGCCCTGAATCCCTCTCAAGGGGACTACAGAAACCCACTTGGCCATCCTTACCAACTCGGTATGCAGAGTGGAGGTAGTGCAGACCCTGGGGGCTCACAGGCTGACTGTGCTGCTCATCCTCGGCAGGAAAACTCCCCGTAACAAGGGAGTTGGGCTGTGAGGACAGAGTTGTCAAGGAAGCACCCTGAATCGCTGGGAACGTTGATCCTGCATGGACACTGCCTACTGAAGAGAGCAAAACAGCAGCATTAGGACCCAGCACCAGCCTAAAAGAAGGCTTACTTGGGATACCATCTCCTTCACCTGACTGCCCCCTGCCAGTGTAGGGTTATATTCCCCTAAACAGAACAATAAAGCAACCAAAACCCACAGGCTTACAACTGAAATACAATGAGCCAGGAATAGCTCTAGTCTGTGTGCAAAGTGGGCCTGACAGGGTCAGTTATGTGTGTGTCCGTTTCTTCTGCAGTCTCTCATGAACATGCACAAAATCCATGTTTTACTTGTAAACATGTGTGTTGATTCAAAGGCATTTGCTATTATTAAATAAAATGTCTGGTTCTGGTTTCTTGTCCAAGGAAACAACCATGCGTATGGCTACACCTGATGAGAAACTGCTAGGAAAATTACTGAGCAGGAACAGAATTAAGTCACTCAAAGATCGAGTCCAACAATGCACGGTTCTTCCATTTTGGCTGTATGACAGCTGTCACTCCGTTCAGGAAGGCCTATACTGAAGGCTGATCTCCAATCCATCCCTGGAAAGAACAGTCACTGCACACACTGGCAGCATGTATCAACAGCAAAATCAGCAAGGAGACTTGAGAAGTTGTCACCTTCAGACACTTAACTAGTATGAGCAAACCCAAGGGAAATGATAGGTTTCAAATGCACATCCATTGCATTGTACCACCTAAACTTGTACAGACAGCAGTAAACACTGAGTCACTAAACACTCATACAAGACTCAAATTTACCTGTCCCTCTCAAGAAAGGTAGAAAGAGTAAAAGGCACGGTTTGCTTGAGAACTCCAGTGCACAGATGCCATTAGGTGTGTGCAAACTGTTACCCTAATTTCACAGTTTCTCTGTGATGCTACTACACCAGCTTGAGCAACGCTGTAAGTTCCTTTTTATTTCTCCCTCCATGTTTGCTAGTGAACAGTTAAATACCTGAGAACAATGCATCTCCCAGGAAAGACCTGTCTAACCTCCTCAACCAAGGAGACACAGGGTGCCAAACAACGCACAAAGCGGGGCAGAATTCATACTGAAGTTTGAAGTCTGGCCAAGGAGAATAACCCATAAAAATGAGGTAAATTATTGCCAGAGCTCAGGCCTCACCACATGATTCTGTACTTCAGGAACACTGAAACAGTATTGCAAGAACTGAAAATAAGTTTATGGAAGCTATAAACAATGGCAACTGGCAAGGGTGGGGTTGTTTTCTCCTTTTGGTATTTTAAATGTTCTAGGATGAATTAGCCCTTCTGGAAGATTCATAACTCTTTGGAGAAGTATAGAAATGGTTTCTCACAATGAAAAGTCACAGCATCAGATTGTGACTAAGGCTGGCAGCTATCAGATCCTGAGGCCTTCAAGACTGTTTTATTTGCTTTTGTGGTAGCTTTTTAGCATGAAAATAAAGGATAAACAAATAACTAAAATTATTCTCCTGACACTATGAGAATATGAAGGAGACCAACACAACTCTTCAGTATTTTTCCATACACCAGTCTTCCAGCACCTGGTGAGTTGCAACACACTGAAAACAGGGAAATATTACAGCCTCTCCAATGAGGGGTTAGCAGAGATTGGGGTCAAGCATGACCCACTAGTGCAGAACTCCATGGCAATGACAGCATGTCCACAATCCAGTCAACATCTGCTGTCCCAGTGCTACACGCTACTTCATGGATTTTCACCATCACTCAAGCCCTGGCACAACACATGAGCAACCATTCCAAATGCTATTGACATGACTCCTGACAAAACATCCATCATCTCTGATAGGTCCACATTTGGGCACTGGCTGACTCCAATCCTTTCAGGCAGGAAAAGACATTTAATAGTGCTTCTGTAGCAGAAGTCTGCCTGCTTCCTGCACTCTGTTCACCTGACCCAGCAGAATTACATGAGTCTGCTCAATATCATCTATGCTCACCTTGCCCAAAGGAGAGCAGGAATTAAGCTTTTACAGTTAAGAAGTCAGAAGGACCACAAGGGCTCCAAACATGATTTAGTCTTGAGGCCAAAACAATCTCATACTGGAAATTCAGCTGAACAAAAGCTTCTCTTTGCTAGATATATCAGGCCCCCTTGGGAATCCCAGTACCCTGAGCATGCACACCTTTAAAATGGTGTGCATTTAGCCAGAACTTCCCAGTGCAAGAACCCTCGTTCCACTTGTAATCGGTGAGGAACAGGACCTCACTGAGGAACAGCTAAGAGACAGTAAAGAAACCTCTGCTCCCCAGCCCAGAGCTGTAACTTACGTGCTACATTGGAAGACAGCGACAGTCCCGTCTCACTGTGATAGGGATGCACCGCAATCTGCGTCATGGAGGGGACGGGCACGCCAGGGAAGGACACTGCTGTAGCTGCCAGTGACGGTGCTGTTACTGAGTAAGGGTACTGCGCCCCTATGAATGCTGGATGGACACCCTACAACAGAAGGTACACAACAGTCATGTCTACTTCGCCCGACCACTTCGAAGTAATTCAAAACATCGTGTCCCCACACAAGCCTCAGAGCTTGAAAAGTCCAGTCTGAAGGAAGCAAAGGAGGAAACTTGCACCGCATGAGCATTACATCTGCTTGGTTCCTACTCCTTTTAAAAACCTAATAATTTTGTAGAAAATCACTCCAAGACCTTCAAAAACAGGCACAGGTTAAAATAACCTTTATTTGGCTTTCCCAGCGTAGTCTCTATTTAGCCTGCAAGCTCTCAAGAAAACAAGCTTTCTGTCCAGTGCCTTCTGAGAAATTACAGAGCAACACAAATTAAGAACTACTGATGTATTATATTTCATATTCTCTTGAGACTTTAAACGCAGCCACAAAAGGCTCCTTATTGTGCAAATGCCGAGCTGGAGGGCCAAAGTGTCACCAACTGGCAAGCGAGAGCAGCAAGAGAGACCTGATCTCAAGTCACGACAGGTCTGAGCCCCACGCTCTCCCCACTCCAACATACTCCCCCAGAAGCAGCCACACAAGGTCACAGGAAATGAACATGGCACAGCCAAAACTCACCTGCGGATACGCCGAGCCAGGGACCGGGAAGACAGCTGGGCGCGGCATGTGCTGGATAGTGTGTCCGATATACTGGGGATTGCAGGGGATGTGAGTCTGAAGGGTGGTGTAAGGGTGGAGACCCTGCGTGTGTGTATGCGCCATTGCTGGCCCTGCCACCGTGTGCTGCTGGTACATGGTCGACCCCACAGAGATCACTGGCATGACGGTTGCTGCTGCAGTTACTGCAGCTGCCACTGTCACCGTGGTCGGCTCTGAGGTCACCCGGCTGTCTGCCAAGCCACGCGCTGCTTCAGACGCGGCCCGCGCGCCACCGGCGCTGCAGCCGGTGGCACCTTCTCTCTGGGCTGGGGTCCCACCAACAGTCTGTTCATAAAGCCAGTACCACTGATGAGCTACTTCAAAGAGGACTTCTGGGTACACACCACCTCCTTTAGCTGCCTCTTCTACTGCCATGCAAGCCTTTTCCAGCATCAGGTTGTCCTGGGAGCAGTGAAACAAAAGAAGTTAAGAATGCAAAACGAAAAATATAAGAAGGAAAAACTACAAGAGGGGAGAAGTACAAGGCGCTCTAAAATGACTAATACTATGGGGACCAGCCAGACCCTATGCAGCAGAATAACCAGTGTTATTCATGAAACATAAGAAATCCAGAGAACTGGGCTTAAGGCTGGGCAGTAGCAAAGCTGCCCACCCCACAGGTAACAACAGCACATCCTTGATGCTAGAAATCAGCCTCCACTAGCAGCTGCCATATGATGCTCACCTGTTCCTTACACTGCACCAGAGCCCTCTGGATCTCATTTGGGTTCAGGGCATGGGCATGAGGCAGGCAGCTGAGTGCCAGTTCAGCAGCTGCCCGCACCATGTTGGAGTCTCTGGCCCGTGAAGCTCTGTCTGCCAATGATGCCACCTCTGGGGGAGTTAGATGTCCATCCCAACACTCCACTAAGATGTTCAAGGCTGCGCTACCAATCTCCATGGCCTGCCCTAAGAAGAAGAAGAGTGAGAGAGACTCTCACACCACTGTATGCCCAGCACAGTCAGCTTTCTTTCAACAGCAGGTGCACTCCTCACTTCCTTCAGCAGTGGTGACACAGCCCAGTTGCTTCCCTTAAGGTTCACATCAAATTTAGGTGCTTTCTCCCAAAACACAGGACAAACAAGAGCCCTCAATGAGCAAGTGGTGAGTGAGGACACCATTACTTAAGCTAAAATGCAGCGGAAATAGCAAAAAGTACTTGCTATAGCTGATTTTAGTACCCACAAACCAGTCTGGACTGCCAATCTATTAATTCATGTCAGGAAAACATGAATTTTTGAAGGTCTGTTTTTTAGGCCTCTAAAAGCCATATGGATAGGTAGTAGGTATTGGTGCAATCAGAAAGAAGAGGAAAGTGAAAACTGAACACAGCCAGAGAGCATGTTCAGACTTGACGAATGTCTGTCTCTTCAGCACACTTCTGAAGGAGAGGTAAAGACCAGTCTTCTGTATGAGAAGTGGGGGTTTTAGACTGAAGCATGTTGCAGTACAAACAAGAAAGAGGTCACAAGAACTTTCCAGGCCAAAGTAACCACCACTGTGTAAATCACTGCTGGTCAGCAACTACTGCAGCAGTGTGAGCTGCTCACACGGCTCCTACAGCACATCAGTATCACCATTTTCAAGAACAAGCTTGCCTCCCTACCCCACTTCCTGCCCAAAAGTTAGCCTCCCAATGAAGTTTTGCTGTAACCTGTGATCCAAGAGACATGCGAGGAGTAAGTTCGAGAGAGCCAGTTGGGAGACACAAAGTTGTGCAGCCCTAGTGCATACAGCCCAATCTCAAAGGCGCAGAGGTGAAGGTTGCGGTGTGGTCCCTGGTGCCCACCACTGGAGGAAGGGTGGGTGAAGATAGAGGTACTGCTGTTTCCACCTGCTTTGATAAGGACTGTCTTGGCCAATTCAAAGTAGAAGTGAGCAGCTGCCTCTGAGGGCTGGTTTGGGACATGAGGAGCATGGCTCTCCAGCCGCCTCCCTTTATACCTAGAAGAAAGACAGAGGACTCTTTTCAGATAAGTACCTCAAGTTTGCCAGCTGGAGCTCCTCTCTTTAGGGTCCAGAGGAAAGAAAGCAAGTTTCCCCCATAAAGTATTTCCCGATGCACACATGTCATGTCCCCAACAGCAGGCCTACAGGTTGGCTCTGTGCATTGCTATTATTCATTACCTGCCAACTTCCACAGTCTTTGCACGAGCTCCCCCACTTGCTCTCCTACTGCCACTGGAAGAGGAAGATCCCAGAGAATCACTTGAAGAACTGCTGATGCTGTCACTGTCCTGTCCTCTGCCCCAGGATGTTGTTGCCCAGCCCCCACGTAGAGGACGTCGACTGAGTGTTGGAGAACTGTCAGAGGTGGTTTCAGGAGCGCTGCTGTCAATACTAGCCATGCCTACAACACCAGAACCAACACAGAAATGTCACTAGGGATGGTAAATGCAATGCAGGAAGGTAAACTCTGAACCATATCACCTGCAGTACTAGCTAAGATCAGTTGTGTCAGTGACTGCCTTAGGGCTGACAGGCATTCATTGTAAATTTAGAGAGATTAAATCAAATCAATTTGGCCACAGACATCAGTGACATTTTGTAATTCCTGGATTAAAATGCAGAAGAGTCCAAGAACAAGGCATCTTTATTTTCCCCTTCACACCATCACAATCCCTCACTCCACCTGCTAAGTTTTGTGGCAGAATATAATAACAAGAAGCAAATGTACTTACAAAGTCAAGTTCCACAGATTATATGAATAGGAAGAAAACCCTTCAGATACACGCTGCACAACCTTCACATCCTCTGCCTCTAACTTATACCCTTCCCAAGAGAAGTGTAGAGAGGCAGCAGCTTCTCTGAATTTGTTTCTGGATCCAGGAGCACAGTGCTGCACTTCTAGAGTTAGCAGTCATTCAGCTCCAGGTAGCTAATCTATCACACAGAACATAAGTGGTGCAAGAAAGGCAGGAAATTTATGGAGCAAATCTTTTTGTCCACGTCAAACACCTCAGAGATACTCAGCTGCTTCTCTTGTACAGGAAAGGCTGACAAGTAAAATCCCAGAGTCATAGAACAGGTTGCTCAAAGTCCCATCCAAGCTGGTCTTGAACTCCCAGGGATGGGGCACCCACCACTTCTCTGTGCAACCTGTTCAGAGCCTCACGGCCCTTAAAATAAAGAACTTCTTCCTAATGTCCAATCTAAATCTCCCATCTTTCGGTTTAAAGCTGTTATCCTTTGTCATATCACTACATGTCCTTGTAAAAAGCTCTTTCTCTGGCTTTCTTCACCCCAGCAGACTGCCTAAGAGAGTACTAGATGCTGTATGAGCCAGTCCATTCCCACCTGTGTGTTTCTTCTTCTGCCTGACAGGTGAACCCCAGCATCTCCCATTGTATCCGCCTCGGTTTCCAAGGGCCAGACGACTGGGGACCTTTCCCTCTTGTTTCAAAACAGTGGCCTCTGCAGCTGGCTCACAGGGGGACCTCTGAGAGCTCTCTGCTAAACAGAACAGTGACAACATAAATATCATCTTGTTTCTGTATCTCTAAAATCAGACATGGCCATTTAAAAGATACATGTATCATCAGATAAAGGATTTTTATAAAATGAATTCTATTCATGAGCAGGATTATGTCAGTTTTCTTTCAGTTATAAAGCAGATCATCTGACACTAGGCCAAGAACATTTAATTCAAGATTTGGAAAATAGGCTGTAACTGTGGAAAATTTTAGCATAGTGGTTACAAACCACTTCTTACCCTGTGTACTCTTCTCCACAAAGTTCTCAGGACTGCTCTGGACTGCAGTGCTTACAGCAGCTTGCTGAGTGACAGAAGTCCCTGGAAGCTGCTGGATAGCTGCAGCAGACTGGGCAGCATGTTTGGAAGGAGACTTTTGGTTGGCTACTGCCGGCTTGCTGGATGAGTAGAAGGAACTCAGTGTCTGTGGTTTGTGAGTTTGACTCTCTCTGTCCAGGAGTTTGTCTAAAATCTTCAACAACAAGGGGAAAAAAAAAAAGGCACTCAAGAGAAGGGTAAGAGACCAGGCATTACACTAAGACAAAGAGGTAAAATATCAAATCAACTTCCTGGTGGACAACAAATTTTATTTGTTGGAGAAAAAAAGAAAATGCTTATTTTCTGGAAAATATGCATCATCTTCCTGCACCAAAGAGCAATGCAATGCACAGCTGGAAGCCATGTGGTCTGCATTACTTCAGGAAGCAAAGACTCAGTAATACCACATTTTCCCTTAAAACAGCTTTACTTGAAAAGCACCTAAAACTCACAAAAATAAGCAATTCTGGTATATCAAGGACAGAATGGAGAATTCTAAATTTAGTTCTGCCAGATGTTGTTTAAGTCACAAAAATTCCATGCTCACCATTCAGAAAATCCTGTCATACACTACTGAGAAACGGGCAAAGCCACTAGAGAAACTGCTTTATACTGGCCTACAGTAACATTTTCTTGTCATAATTTATTATGTAATTGGGGAACAACGCAGCACTAAGGGTTTGTCCACTTCTACCATTTGTTCTCCATATTTAATCAACACTACAAGTCTGACAGATCATTTATACACAGATGGTTGATATCACAGCATCCCTGTTATTCCCTGGAGAAGAGTATAGCAAAAATGCTTCTCTTTTAGGAGACAAAAAGACACTAATAATGTAGCTCTTGCTGTGTAGGAGGATTTCTGAATATAAAAGATTAATAAAATCCTTTCTGAAGCTTCAGCAGTTTTCAGATTTTTTTCTTCCTTCGGGGTGGACAGGCAGAGTTTCACTCTCTCTCTTGCATAGGAAATTAAGACAGGTGTAATGAACTAGTATATCAAAGAGGTGAGAGGTTAAGAAATAGAGCTTTTGCTAGCTATACTGTTCTGCAAGCCAATATCCCTGCAGCAAAACATATGCAATTCCCAGACCACACACCGACTGCAGACCATAAACCCTTAGGAGTAGACTTGTCTTAGAAATAAAAGCAGTGACAACACATCTCCTGACTGAATCTTAAGAAACCTATGGAAAGAGTGCCTCTCCCAGGGCAACACACTCCGTACAATCAGGTTTTGCAGCAGTGGATGAATATAAATACCACAACATAGCTTATAAAACATCAGTATGTGACACAGCAACTTATACTCACTGGCAAAACTATCAAATCCATCAAAACCCAAACCTTCCTTCTCCCTCTCCCCTTTCAAAGGGAAACTCACCTTTTTCAGCTTAGACTGATCATCCTTGTAAGTGATCATCAGGGCTAATGCCAGATCCCCTTTCTCCCTTCGTGTGCCTTCACACAACAGAGGATGTTCTGCTTCACTGACAGTTGTTTTCATACCTGCAGCCCATAAAAGAGAGCATGAAGAGACAAGTGAGCTCATGGGACTACACTACATCCTGAGAGCTGTCTATGCTTCAGACTGCTTTAATCACCTCACTGTTACAGGCAAAAAAAAGATTTTTTTCTGTTAACTTCAAGAAGAGGCAATGAATAAACAGAAGCTGCAGTCTGTCCCTAGAATACTAAGTTCGCCACAACTGTCAGAACAACCAGATACTAAAAGGCTACAGGAAGAGTCCAGGTAAGTCTACAACCCTATCTTGAAACAAACCTTTTGGTTTCTGCAGATGCTACAAGCCAGCATTCCAACACCAGAAAAAACTCATCTTTCTTTCAGAGATGAGGCAACAAACAGCAGGTCTTGTCTAATCCACTTAATTTCTTTTTGCATAGTGCTTTAAAACATGCATACAGTATTGTCAACATAACATGTATATAATCACTGCTTTGTTGTTGAAGCAAATGAGGCAAAAATTCAGTACTATGCTAAGATCCTGAATGATATGATAGTACTTGAGAATACTTCTGCTAATCTTTTGCTATCATTGTCTAATCTCTTCAAAAATTATTGCCTTTTGCTCTCTGAAACTGTCCATTTCCACTGAAGTCTAGGCAATACATATTTCCTGACAAAAGAGCAAGCAGAAAGCTAAAATTGATGTTACTACCAAAACACTGAGCTCTCGTCCCGTATTCTCCTTCCATTTTTTCACAGCTTTGCAATGATACCTCAACCCTGGCATGCAGAATCCTGCATCTGGTTCTGTCAAACTCTGCAAACACTTCTACTTCTGCACCAAACTGGAATGAACTACTTACTCTCACCATTCAAAATGGGAAAGCATGCAGACCATGGATGAAGGCAGACTTTCCTTGTAAAAGATTCTTACCAAGAGCAGCAACAGCTGCCTCAAAACCAAGCTCTTCATCTCCAGGCATTTCATTATTCCAATTACGGCTTGGGGGTCTAGAGCCTGTAGGAGAAACCACTGAAAGAAGACAATAGAATTAGTGTTCATCCTTCAAAGCTAAGGCTTCAAAGCAAAAGACATTTCTGAGAGCTTTCTGAATTTGCACAGCTTCCTGTGGTCCTATTCTTAGCCTCATACCAGTTTCAAGACCACAGCACCTTACAGGGTTTTCTTCCCATTTCTCTCTCTAAGCTCAGAAGGCTCCAAACCAGTGTACTGCCAAATCAGTCTTCTAATCCCAGGTTGCTGGGTTCCTTTTTATATTCTAGATTTATATTAGCTTCCCCTGAATATAACCAGCGTAAAAGCAGTAATTTACAACTATTTTACAAACTCACATAGAGTGCTGAAATGTCTTAAGTGTGCAGTTGTTTTCAAATGTAGGCAGAAGGAGAAACTGTTCCACTGGGGAACAAAATATCTTTAAAACAATGTAGAGGCAAGTGCAAGCAACAGTGCATGAAGAATTAAACTTTGGTTGTTCTTATATCAAAGAGTTTCTCTTTGAAAATCCCTCGAGACCTGGCACCTCAAAATATGCCCTGCACACACTCAGGCCAATGCTGTCAGTACCTGGAGTGCACAGGACATCAAATATAAAGCTTGCCAACATCAGAGGCAGGACAGGACGGTAATCACACAAGGTCCCTTCTCGCAGTTCTTCAGCTCTTCCTCGAATAGTGTTCATCTCATTGGTGCCCAAGGGAATCTTCTTCAAGAGGGCTGCAATCTCAGATTCCTGATAAGCCAGCTTCACCTGGTAGTATCCACAAGGAAACAGAATAAAAGCTGTCAACAGCACAGCCCCCTGTGGGGAGCAGACCATTCTCTCCCCTACACATAAAGTACAGCAATAGTTTTTATTAGTTTATTAAATGATAGCAATGCTTACCAGCCTAGCCACCATTACCATTCTCTCCACAATGAAAACAGGTTTTCAAATCTAGTAACAGTCTTGCTTCGTATTTATACACAATTTTTTTTACTCAAATGATCGCTTTTCAGCTGCATACAGAAAAAATGCATCAGCTCTCATAAGAACATCAGCAGAAGTATCTGACTGGATAGGCCAGTGGAAAAGGTAGTTACTTGTAATTGTAGGAAGAAAGGATGCTATGTAAGTGATACACCCATTTGAGACACCAGAGATTGATTAGCAGAAGAACAGGCACAGTTGCAGCACACACAACATTAGGATGAAGACATTTCACTACTCTGTGCCTGTATTCTCTCCATTCTTAACACATGAAAGCAATAGTTTTCTTTTAGGTAGCAAGTGACTGCCAAACTCACAATCTTCTAATCAGACCACAAGAAGTACAGATAATTAGTGTAATAATTGTAATTGGTGGATAACTACCAACAATACACAATCTAAGGGACTGAACAACCCTGCAGTGAAAAGCAAGGTAGCTGTAAAATCACACACACATGGTCTTCACCGGACACTTTTTTCAAAACAGGAATCCTAATAGTAATCAAGGAGTGTCCAAAATAATATGCTTGTGCACTTACTTGCCAGTGAATGAGGTATCAGCAAAAGCAACAATTTTCAAACACATAACAATTGCACCAATTCGCCCTAAGGAATAACTTTCAAACCATTTCACCAATGCAAATATGGACATATATGGGTACTTACATGGGACTTTGTTTTCCCCACATTAGCAAAGCAAAATGAAAACATATTTAAGATAAGAACTAGGCTGTTCTTATCCAAATAATACATTCATAAAAGATTTTGTACTCATTTAAATATTTTCAGACCTATAGCTTCATGTGAGATCAAAAACCTATTGACACATGAGGTCTGAGCTTCCTATCAGTGAAGGTAACAACAGCTCACGTGATATTGCTAATAATTTTTTTAGGAGATCAACATGTCCTAATGGGATGTGCACTCAATTGATTCAGTTCTATTGCAATCCATTTCAAGAAAACACATAAAAGCACAACCAAACTTCAGGCGCTGAAATTTAAGCCATGTGAGCAACCACAATCCAAGAAAACAACGTTTATGGATACTGTCTTTCTGAGATATTTCCTTACCTCCAGAGCCTTGGTAGACGCAGGTGGTCTCTGCAGCTCCAGAGCAAACATTCCTATTCGGAAGGCCAGGTTGTGGTACTCCAACCGCTCACTCAATACAGTCAGCAAGAAAGCAGCTTTAGACAAGGTGTTGGTTGCCATCCATGTCTGCTTGCTGGTTGACACCTTGTTCTTTTTGCCCTGTTTGAGAAGGAATTTGTCACAGGACACTTTACTAACATCTTAAATGACTCTATGCTTGTCCTCTTACCCTTTCCAGTAATTACAGGCAGGGGAAGAAAGAAAATACATTTAGATTTTGGTCCTTCTGCTGAGGAATCTCCAACTTCAGTGGTTACCATTGAACACCATTGCTTCCCCTATGTCACCCCAGCACAACACAGTGAAAGAGCTGGCCTGTGGACAAGACACATGTTCCCTACTGGACTGACGCTGTGCAGGCTGATGTCACACGCCCATCCCTTCCAAGGGAACCCTTCTATACAACAAACAGTACTTAGTGTCACTACAACTGAGTTTCCAGAAGTTTATGGTTATGTCCAAACCCTCTTATCTGTTTCACAGCAAAACTACTAACATTTCCAGTGATGTACACTACGAAATAGGAGACCAAGGTTTTGGAGAAAATCACAAGAAACAGGGTCACCTGCACAGAGCTGCACTAACATCAAGACTACTGATGGTTGCTGCCATCTCTCTACCTTAGTTGGTGGCTGCTCCACTTTGAGATCTGGAGGGTTGGCCAGTAGGTCCCTGGCAAGCTCTACAGTCAAGCGGCAAGCCTCGTTACTGTATCCGTGTGCATACAGTGCCTCTGCACAGGCAAACAGGATCTGCAAGAAGGAACAAATGGTCATGTCCAAACCACATACCCCGGCCTGGAGTTAGCCTGCTCAAACCACCTGGCACAAAGACTGCAAGCACAATTCACGACTAACTTCAGCAGCAGGTATTCTCAGAGTCCTCCTTGCCTAGTCCTTCACCACCACTCTGTGAAGCGCTCCCCCAAAAAGCCTTTTCTTACATGATTAAGTCCCATCCTCTCTCCAAGTGTTATGAGATCAGAGAATAGCTCAGAAAACACTAAACTTCAAACTACCGCTATTTCCATGCATTGCCATTTGGCTGCTTGGTTATATAGGTGCAATCTCTAAGCACATTTTGTGGTTATTACAGGAATAAGACACAGTTTATTTAGACTGTTTCTCCTTTCCAAAGAACTTCTGCTTAAATGGTTGGATTTAACTTTTTCTTTCTGACCATTTCTCAGTCTCACTTTTAATTCTGGGTAATTTTTGCCTTTTCCAATGGTGAGACTAGGTGAAAAGCACACACTTTTTGTCTACATTTGTAAATGCTGGAGTGTGAGATGGGACTAACTAAAACTGGGACACACTTGCAGTTAGCACAGAAACAGGGAATCAAGCTTGCGGGAAGCAGACACATGCTACCAATTGCATTAAGCTTGTAGATACCTTATTACACAGTTGGTTATCACAACATCGTAATTAAGCACTTGATTTAACAACATCCTAGGTTAAGTGTGACAGCTATGAGGGTGGTAAGACCATGATTTATAAAACATATAAAACTGCAAAACAGCATTTTGAACTAGTTTCAACTCACCTCCATCCGGTTCTCCTGTTCCAGAGGCTTTATACCAGCAAATATATCCTGCTCCTCTTCAATTCCCCCTTCAGCTTTGTCATCATCTTCCTTGGCTAACTCTTGTGGATTCAGATAGTATACCTGGTAATCATCTTCCTCTTCTCCATCATCCCCTCCCCCTGCTGCACCATTCTCTCCCACTTCTTCTGGCTTCAGACTCACACCACCAGAGTTCTCATCCGCAGAAGGCAGGTCATCATCGCCACTACCCATCTCCCCCACGGGATCCTTGGAGGGTTTCTTGGCCATGGAACTGCTCCTGAGAGTAGGCTCAGGTCCCTCGGAGAAGTACACTCCACCATCCTCCTCAAAGGCATCCCTGTAGCTCCTGCTCAGTGGACTTTCTGTAAAACTGAAGGTATTGCTGGCTTCTGCCCCCAGTGCCAAGCTGCTGTCATCCAGGCTCATCTCGGCCAAGTCTGGCTCCAGAGAGCTGTCCTCACTGCTCATACGGCGTTTCCCACTATGTTTACTGGTCAAGCCTTTGCTCACTGGCAACTTTGCTTTGCTCACTGCAGTCTTATAGACAGCTTTATCCCCTTCTGCCGAGAGCCGCCTCAGAACCCTCTGCGGCGTTTCAGAGACAACTTTCCGCTTCCCAGTGAGCTCTTTTGGACGAACCGCTGGCTCCTGGGGAGAGGGCCGCAGCCTGTCCCCGGGCTGCAGGCACAGTCCCCCGGGCTCCTGGCTGTGGGTCCTACCAGCCTCACAGGCACTTTCTGCACACTGCAACCGGCAGCTCCTCTGTTGGATGGCCTTTACCCAACAGAACGAGTTCTTCTTGTCAGTGCTGCTATACGTAATCCCAGGAATGGGATAAGCTTCTTCCCAATTGAAGTAACAGGCTTCTACAGCTGGCTTGAAACCTTGGAAGAGCTTCTCCAGTGATTTCTTGTGCTGACCCCTCTTAACATTATCTATGACTTTCAGCTGCCACTGTCTGAGCTGTGAGCAAAGATCCCTGCGCCTAAGAGAAGAAAGGGGAGAGGTTAGGAAGCAGACACAAAAAGCACCTGCAACAAACTACTACTTAACCCACAGAACACTCCTTTCCTTTGGCTGAAAACACCATCTGCTGAATTAAGTTAATGCTAAATACAGACAGCACTAATGAGAAGACAGGCTGAAAAAAGCAAACAGATATATTAACAACTGGGTTGTAGACAGGTTCATGATCCAGAAACAAAACACGAACATCACCAACAGGAAAGCATAATACAAACTGGGAGGTTTAAAATAAAACACTGTCTGCCCTATTTGCTTATCTGTCCTAAATAAGGTGTTAGTGATTTGAGTCTCAGCAGCCTCAGGTGAGTGAGATGAGTCTCAGAGTCTCAGTTCCATGGGGAACTGCCCTTGGAAACACTCATAAAACAGTCTGCAGCAGCTGTGACACAGCCCTGTGAATAACTCCAGTTAAGACATTCACAAGTACAACCTAAATAGCCTACCCAGGGAAGCACAGTGACAGACAGGACCACCTAATCTCCCTCTCAGGCATTTACCTCTTTACCCTAATGTGCCTATACAGAGGCCAACAATTCATTTAAGCTTTAGCAGGCTGTCCTCAGGAGAACAAACTGTTGCAAACCATAGGGACAGCAATAATTGATGTTCAAGTAACTCTGAAGAAGCAGCAAGCTGGCAGGACTACAGAGACTCATGCTACACAGTCCCATGCCCCTTTATTACTATGGGAAGAACAAAACAGTTCTGCATTTTCCAGCTCCAAATCTCACACAGGGCCTACGCACTTGAGCAAAATAGTCTAAATGGTGATCCAATTCAAGAGAAAAAGACATTTCTAGAAATTTCACCAGGTGTCTCAATCAACTGCCATTCTGTTTCTGCCACATATTTCTGATGTATAACCCCATCAGATTTCCTAATAAAAGGAAAAGGACATGAAAACAAATAAAAATTGAGGTGACCCAATTTAGGTGCAAAGAATATTGGGACAAAAGGGACTAAATAAAATGAACTACTTATATCTGTCCACTCAAGAAATTAATTAACCAGGAAACATACTGGTTAAGAACATGATTTTCAGAAGGAAAAAAGAGCAGGAACTACTCGGGAAGAGTAACATAAGGATGAGAATCTGTGAAGTCTCCTTGTGATTCCCTGTAAGGATTGGGAAGCACAAGAAGAGGGTCCTTGGAGATTATTCAAACACCTAGAGAACAGGTTATCAAGCAGGAGCATTTCAATTATTCATTAGCTCAAGTAGGAGATCTAAGCAAATCTGAACTGCATGAAATAACTCAAATGTGAATATAGATAGCACAACTTCATGCGTTATTAAAATACTTTATGCTTCATATGTTATTAATACTTTATGCTTCATATGTTATTTAAATAGTTTATGCTTTTTCTGTGTGATTTGATGGATGTTTGTGTTTATTTTAAGCCTCATTCCCAGTTTCCTACAGTTTTTGTCTTCAACTCCTATACTTAGCTACTTCATATTGTAAACTGTACAAGACAGAAACTGTATCCATTTCAGTGTCCCCGACATGCCTTTCATAGGGCATTTCATCAATGTTACACAATTCAGAGAAAGCAAATCCTGTTAACGTGTAATTGCTCTGAAATTACCATCCTGTTTTCATTTGTTCTGAGAAACTTCTGAGAATTTATAGCACATTAAACAAATCCAATACATTTTATACACCACACTCTGTAGACAATATGTACAAAACAAACTATTACGATGTCAACCACAGTATCTCAACAGAAGCTCTCAGTACCTCCTCTGCTATTCAACTGGTGCTAAACAAAGATGGCAGTGACTTACCAGAGCACAATATGGTTTAGAAATCTGCAGAAGCCACACAATTTTTTCTCAGACAACTGAAAACACTGACTGAAAATCATACACTGGTGACACAGTCTACCAATACACAGCAAAGAACAACTTCCTAAGAGCACAGAAAGTAAGAACCAGTTCATCTCGAAATACACACTCGTGAATGACTGGGCTAAACAGAATTCCATTAAACTGCTGAATGGTTAAATATAGAAACCTTTAAAATTAATTGGTTGCTGGTCTTATCATTCAAAGAAATGTTCTCCACTGGGACACTAAAATATTGAATTACACCCTTATGTAAGAAAGGACTCTCAGAAAACAAATTAGTCACACTACTTGATGTTGGTAAAAGTAAGCAGCAATAGCAATTAAAGTAATTACAGTGCTTTGAATGTTACGTAGCACATAGTCCAGAAGGACTAATGGTTGAACAGGTATTGAGGTAATGATACAAACACAAGAAATCTACAGATGAAACTCTTTAGTGTGGTTGAGTATCACAGAAATTAAACAGAGACAGCAACTGATTCTGGAGCTCACCTCTGTGGACTAATAGTTGGGTCGAGGACAGCCAGCCTCCAAAGAACCACCATCTCATCACACATGCTTGCACAAGCATGAGCAGCTACTTCTGACTGGCCATTGCTGCGTCCTGTGTGCCCACTGGCACTGCTGTGTGACGCGGATGTTCGCACACTGTACCACCAGCCAGTTATCTGCAGAAGAAAAAGTTCAGTGAAGCTGTGTTGTGGCCAACATCTCTTCCCCTGCTCTCACTTTATCTCATAATCCCAAGGAAACGCGATCTGTAGTTAATACCAGGTTTTCATTTGACTCCAAAATAATTATGACCATTAAAGCACTATTGGTTTGTGAGAACTAAGGGCCTCAAAATTCATCTGGTTAAAAGGCACATGCCCAAAGAACAAAACACTCACAGGACATTCACTTCCTAGAGGTCATCACACTTGGAGAGAAAAAGTAAACAAATGTGATAAATGGATCATTTGCTTTCTCTTGCTTAAAGTCGAGGTATAGGATGGAGCAATAGGGAAAGTTACACTACAATTTTTATTACAGACTGAACTCAAAGTCCTGAACTATCAATAGAAACAGTTTTATCTAATATTATTTAAAAAAAAATTAAAAATGTACTGTTTCAATCCACCAAAAGATATCTTCCATGAAGATAACAAAAAGACCTGAGATTCTATCACACAACATACATATTTAGTTTCTATCAACATGACAGCTCATACATGATGTGCTTTGTTAAAAAAAAAAAAAAAACAAACAAAAAAACAAAACAGAACTGTAAAATTAATCACCTTGATTGGGAAGAAATCAAATCAAATATGCTGAACAAAAGAACTCAAACCCTACATATTCATGTTAGAAGAACTGAAGCATTTAGGGAATACAGTGTCACTAAATCAGAACAAGAGCAAACTGTAACATCCTTTTAGTGTGGAGAAGCACCTGCCTACAATGCACATGGGCTATTAGAATAATTGTATTCAGCCATGGGTTGTATAGACACAAAGCACCAGTTACTGGCTCTGCCCGGTTCCCCGTAACATCCCTGCACTCCAAGCAAAGAGATACCTGCTCATAGTTGAGACACTGGTCAGTCAGAATCTCCAGCAAAGGAGCCGCATTGCTATCCCGTCTCTTAAACATCTCCCGCACAATGGAAAGCAAGTTCCAGATTCCTTCAGGTTCCCTTCCTCGCAGGGGACGCAGCAGACAAGCCCACTCAGCAGCAGCTGGGGGCTCAGTGGAAGACAGATACATTGAATTCACATCACTGTACATAAAGCAGAAGAATAAGGAGAAAAAATTAAATCAAGCACAGTCATACAAAATCCTGAGTATAATCTACATCCAGAAATATGTTTGCCCTTCAATGGCACAGACATGAGTAACCTAAAAGACAGAATGCCTAATGAGCTAAAGAACACCACACAAGCAAAATATTGTACAAATACAGTCTGCTCTACTGAAGTAACATCACAGCAGCTACACAAAAATACAGTCCAGAAGAGTGACCATGAAACTGATCATCCTTCAGTCCAAAGCACACAGGCTATATAGTGAATGACTTTACAGATCACATGAACATCACATTTTCCCTTCAATGGGAAACAGCTTACCTGAAAACAACAGGAGTGGGTCCACAGAATTTATGAAGGGTTTTCTTTATGTTGTCACTCAGAGTAGATTCATCTAAATACCAGGTGCTTTGATCTGATGCAGAAGGTCCAGCAGTGGGATCTTACAAATGAAAAACACATTTATAGTCTGCAAGCTTAGAAGACACTTCACGTGTCCAACCACAGAGTACACAGGCAGTGTTATTTCACCCATTGCTGAACACCCTATTCAGAATTATCTTTAAATGTTACCATAACATTACCTTCATCATTAACAACATGAAATTAGCAGATTCTTCTTGACCAGAAGGGTAATGCAGCACTAAAATAGGAATGCTCTAACATCTCTGGTAACCAACACTTATGTAAGCTACCCCAAATCCCAGCTAACCCAGTCCAGTACAGTAAACAATCCAGTTTTAAGGAGGAACTTGGGAGACATCCCCTCCAACTGACATTCCCAGGAGTCTATATTTAATACCAAATTTTAAAAAACACACTTTGTTAGAAAGTGCATTGCCTGATGCTCCCTTCCTCTGCAAGTGCTCTGAGCTGCCTGTGGTTGTGCCATATACACATCCCTTTGTGTAGGTGCCAATGTAGGTGCCAATACCCATCCCTTTTTCTCTATTTCCATCTGCAATCCAAGCTACCAGGTAACAAATCACTTCAGAAATCTGAAGCAATGGAATCCTTCTCTTCCTATCTGTGATACAAATTGCTGAAAGGAGAAGTATTAATATTACCTGGGGCTCCACACACTGTGTTGATGGCAGTAGACTGAGAAGATAACAATTCGTCCAGCAAGCGCTGAGCTGTTGGAAGAATCTGAAAACATGGAGCAAACTTTCAATATACACAGTATTTCTTATTCTGCTACACCCAGCCAAAGACTATGACTGAAGCACTCTGGCAATTTCAGGAGTATGGCATACAGAGCTACGTTTTCAGAAAGGACGACAGAGGGTGCTAAAGATCCCACAACAGCCACCAGCTGTGACACCTCTCTCACAGCCCATGAAAGGCTCACTTTCTGCAGTCACACCCTAAGAAGTAAGCAAAAGCATCACAATTTATTAACTCGTCTCTCATTTCTTGAGGAACAGGAGCCTACAGAAAGTAGATACTGCAACTAATTTTGAAAGTTAGGGAAGCCACTGCTGTCAAGGTCACCATTTTCCTGCACTTTGAAAGATCTTTACTTCTTGTTCCTAAATCATTTATCTAAAACCCAAGCAAACGGGAGCAGGGGAGCAAAGAATAAAATACATATACACATAATTATTGGGGCAGACTTCAGCTTACTTACCACCCAGTTAGCAAAGGGATTCAGTAGTAGATTAATGCAATTTCAGCACTAAACTAATCATAGCTTCTGGACCAGCTCAGCGCATAAGCAGAGAAGTTTCACACTGATTGTAAAATCCTACGTAGATACACCCTTAAAATGCTATTTTTGAAAGAAAAATGCACAGTAGAAAGAGTTTTTTTCCCCCCATACTCAGTCTGAGAGTGTAGATCCATTTAGCCTTTAGTATGTATGCAAAGAACAGGCAAATTGTTAATCCATATAATTAGGATTAAAATTACTTGCAACAGAATGCCTGATATCCCCCACCTCTTTCCATACAACAGCTGAGGTAATAGATCACTCTTACTGTGAAGAAAGGCACATTCAGTACACCTGTATTTGCAAATACTACAGATACATCTCAAACAGATGGAAGAAAAAAATGCTTCATAAGGATATTTTGCATTTCAATCACCTAAAGAAACAAATTCAGCATTAAGCTATTTTGTACCATTTTCCCACTACTACATATTTTAAGAAAATTCACAGGTCTCAGCAGTGTCACACCTTAAGGCTGAAGTACCAGGGACCTGCAGTGACTCTCCTTCAGTCTTTTTTGCTAAGATATTCATGCTTAATTGGAATAGGAATACTGGCTTCATAAGGGGAAATAGCTCTTGGGCAAAGAACTAGGTGATGAATTCCAGCTGCTTTTCCATGATTTTCCTAGATACAGAAAACACTTTCCACAGAGATTCGGAAAAGCATCTAGCTGCATTCCTATAAACCATCATTGTCTTACACATGAAAGTAATTCGGCATTATAATACTGTACCATGTCATCCACAAACTGGAAATAGGGATAAAATAAAATCATATAGCCCACTCTAATTCTACATCATGTAGTCAAAATATGGGGTTCCAAGGAATTAGAGTATCTATCTCCACCCAGAAATCTTGAAGGCCAGGAATAAGAGTGTTGAAAGAATCTGGCGCATGCCTTGCCTTTTTAAAGGAATTACACAACATAGGTTAAGACATCTCTCCCAATAAACCCCAAAATTTTCTGTTGGGCAGCATTCATCAGGTTATCTGGCAAAATTGTAACAATTAATTAACCCAGATGTCCCTGATGCACAGCTGGTACACGTGACCACAGGAGAAATAAACCCTGCAGAAAGGAGCAGACAGACACAGAATATCTGAAAGCAAACATGCCAACTCACATGCCATTCAGGAAACAACTACTACCACTACTAGCCTTTCAAAGCCCTCCCCTATTAAGCACCAGACTGTACCATAAAGCTTAGTCTGAGAAGAGAAAAAAAGCTTTGCCTGTTACATAATGCAGCAAGAAGTACACACTACTGGCGCTCATCTCTCAGCAAAAAAAGCAGTATTTTTTATCACTTTCATATTATACAATTCCTCTTTCCTCTCATGAGAAGATTAGTATTTCTGTAGGAAATTTATAGGATGTTTTAGCAATAGAATATCTTCATGTCCTAAGCACAGCACCATAAGATGAATTTTAGGCACATGCTCCCAGTAATCTAACTCCTACTTAAGAGGAGTGTGTTACAAATGCACTGCTGAAATGTGACAGATACCCATGCAGGTCAGTTTTTCTCAATCTCCTTTAGCTGAACCAACATAAAAAAAGTTGCTAAATAATTGTAATTTTAAAGCAGCCATTTCACAATCACCTGGGTATTCTTGTCTATTTTGTGCAAACATTTTAGGTAGATGATACAAATGACTGATCCTGAACAATACAGATATTTAAGGAATGAGAGAGCAAACTTAGCCTTTGACTAAAAAAAGTCACATCTATTATACTGAATGATTCTTCTGAATCACTAAGAAGCTACACTGGGGGAAGTCAAAAGGTTACCAGTTAGGTGCATTAGAAAGCACCCACTTAAGGCACATACAATACTTTATCTGGGTAGTTCTCTCCACTTAGCTAACCAAACACACAAAAAAGAAACAAGCTGATTTGGGCTGACCTGAGTTTTCAACAATCATGAACTGATTTACTGTGTTTGATCTTTCACAAGCTTAGCACAGATTCATGCTGATATGAATAGCCACCACTCTTCTTTCTCCTTTTAAGACACTTGTAATCTTTCACCTGGCAATAGACAATTGTCAAATAACAGAATAGCAAGACTGAAAAGAGCAAGAACTGCTGCCTTCTCAGCAGCTCACAACTGAATAGCATAACTCGTTATTTTGCAACAAAAGACATCACATAAATTCACCCAGAATAAAGATAACTACATTTAACAAGTTGTCAGTTGGATGATGGTCCCCACTTACCTGTTGTGGAAGTTCACTGATTAGGTACTGAGCAAATTTTTGCAACTGGTCTCTTTGTAGCCGAGACAAAGACTCAGAAACAGGTGCTCGTAAGCACACTGCAGATGCCTGAAGAAAGAAAAGGAGACACAAACTACCATTAATGAAGCTGCGTCCACCAGGCTGATGAAGTACAACAAACACTTGCTATGCTGATGCATACCATGCTTGGTATTGATGGCCAATTTTCCTTTCTCTAAAATTATGTAGCTTGTTGCACATAAGATGCAAATAAGCTGTCTAGGCTTTAAAAAAACTGGTTTTAAGGGGTTTTTTCAAGGAAACTGATGTAACAGCTGTGCTTAAGATCTGTTGTTGCTAGCAATTGCACAAATACTGGCAGAGACTTCACAAACAAACCTCTAAAATAGGACATTATCCCTTAAGCTTCTGGCAAATGAACCAGCTCTGTGGGGGGCTGTTTCACAGAATCACCACCATCTCATTTATCTCTTTAGAGTTTTTTAATTCAGTCTAAAAATCTCTTTCCATATCTTAGAACAAATTAGATTATAAAAAACCTCACCACTAGCTTCTTAACCTTTTTCACTCTACGTAACAAAAATGTCCCACTTAAAATTTAACCTGTACACAGTCAAGAGCAGTTTGATAATAAAGACACTTGTGATATTGTCTTGTCTACATAGAACAATATAACTTGCCTTGTAACTTGCTAGTGTCAGAAGCCAGTTTATACAAACACAAAAATACTTTCACTGTCACTTTTCAGGTGGAGAAAGGATTGGAGGCAAAAGAATGATTTTTATCTTACACAGGGTCCAAACTTTGAGTGCAAATAATATATATGACAATTTGGTTTTTAGCCTCATTCTCCATATCCACCTTTTAAAAACTCAAACTAAGAATTCAAAGCTGAACCTGTTTTTTGGCCAGCTCTCCAGTCCTAAATACAGAAAATATACCAATATTCTGATTATTTCACAAGAGTATAAATTTAAGCCAATTACACTTGTCCATTGTGAAATACTAACAAGTATTCAGCAGGTTATTAGAACTTATTAAAGAATCTACAGTTGATCATAAGCATGTTAGCTGTAAAATATTCTGTGACAGCAGAAAATCTTGTTCCTTTCAATCATCAAAACTTAATCCTTTGTGCTTCTCAGCTTCCCAAAGCAGAGGAAATTCAACTGTATGCAAGACCAAACCCTCAACAGGTGTATTTCATATTGATTCTACACATTTTCAACTGAAGTTGGTTAGGATATAAAATGCCTACTTTTTGCTCTATGGAAGGCCACATAAAATAAAAGCAGTCAAATAAAAACATAAACCCGACTGCTTGAAATCTTCAAGTCAAAATGACAGTTACCTCAGTAAGTGTTAAAATGAACTGGTGAACAAAAAGGCCAACAGTGATCAAAATGACTTTCCTTCTACACTCCGATCAAACAACATAAAGAGTGAGCTTTCAAATCCTGTACTTACAAAGACTTTTATTAAAAGAAACTATTCATGACCTTCCACTCTTTTCAGAGATGAGGAAATAATGAGTGATTTTAGCATTTAAATGAGAAATAGGAAGGGGCCAAAAAGCACACGGTATCTACCCTTGGAAATCTGCACATTACCAAAGACAGTCTGCAGTTTAGGGCATCAGACAATTCAGCCTGCAGACCACAACTGCAAGCAGACATTTGCACAATCCGTAACCAGGAGGAGTGTCAAGAAGCATTTCCCTAAAGAGAGGGTGTGTCGCATGGAACTGTACTGAGGAGCGACTCGGAGAAGGGGACAGCAGGGCTGGATGCCTACATTGTGGATGCGGAAGAGGCAGAGCGCCACGACGTGAGCGCACCACTTGGCCCCGGCACCGCAGGTGCAGCTGCACGATGTGATCCGGCACCGGTCAAACATCACCGCCACGTTGTACGCGCCCTTGGGGGGCACCATCTGGGGGGGCACCACAGTGGCACTCAGATGGAAACCTGTGGAAATTCACAAGTCCAAAGTTACTCTTCAGGTATTTGGGGAAAAGGTTCAGCCAGCACAGAAATACAGGTATATGCTATTTAAACACTGAAACAATATGTCTGGCAACAACATCCATGTAAGGATGGACATGCATCTAGAGTCTCCAGAACTTCTTTCTTCCCAACCAACTATGCCTAAACATTAGCAGAGGAGCATATTGTGTTGTAAGAGACTCCAACATTCCAGCTTTTAATACATTAATTAATTTCTCTTATTATTTAACACAGAAATGAAGAACTGGATAGTCATCCCTGAAAATGGTCAGGTTTTCTTTACAGGGTCAAAGCTAGGCAATACATACACATTTTAGGCATAACTTCTGTGCTAACTCTGGCAGCAGTGCAGAATGGGCCAGGTGACTTTTTCAAAATTATTTCCAAGTCCATCAATTTTCACAATTTCACAGTCATCTAAAGAAGACAGCACTTAACCTGAACACTTACTTTCACTCTGTGGCTTCAGAAACTACCCATTTGTCATCGCTTATGCATCTCCTTGCAATTTTGTTAATATCTCTTTTTTACAAATCATGAGCTCAGAAAAAAAACCAAAACCTCTTGCTTAGACTAAAACAATGGAAAGGAGAAATTTTAGAAATAACACCTGAATCCAGCCCCATTTATCAGTGACCATAAACAAATAAATTATGACAAAGGACTTTAAGAAGACTTAGCTTCATGTAAACTCATGAACAGCACTTATGAGTTGTACTCATAATGCAGCTTCCTCTGGAGATGTTGCTCATCCAGAGGGACACGTATGATCAGGAAAAGGCCAGCAGGAGCAGGATCTTCTACCTGTCTTGAAGGTGCCTATTAGCAGTTAGTAATCCTCTACAGCAATGAGTATCAGCCTCAGAACCTTTCTGCTAATATGGAATTCCGTTTTCATGAAGCACAGAAAGCACCAGGGCAATCAAAGTCATAACCAAACTTCAGTCCAACAGTCTTAAGTGGAAAAATATGGCTTAGGACAGATAATAGCTTTTCCATCATAAGGACAAGGAAGTAGATTATAAATCCACACTACTAAGTTTTTATTATGATATCATGAGATCATAAAAATGATGATGTTCAGGAGTGTACATGACCTACTAAATTTATTCCATTTAAAATAATGTGCATCATCTCCTCCTCAAAATATAATCCCCATACCAATACAAATTTGCTCTTACCTTGCCTAACCTATTTGTCCTGTTTATCACAATTCAAATCCTCTCCCTGATGTGAGTGATTATTTTGATTAGTACACGTAATGCCACCCAAATTCTTCAGCCATTTTAGCAATTGGAACAGAATCGAAACAAAAGAAGGCATTCACACAAAATTACTACACTGCTTATTATCAGATACAGTTCTAATTTATGTTCCACATTTGGTTAATACAACCCAAACAGTTCAGCTAGTCCTCCTGTTATACAAAAAGCAACTCAGAATAATGCTCTGACTTTCACATAAGAAAATTAAGCATTTCACGAGTCGGAATTGCAGAAAATCTGTTACACTGCAACAAAAGAAATACACAAAAGGTGTTAGAGAAGAGTGGATTCCAGCTAAAAGCTCTTACCAAGAAGCCCCTACCCTGACATTCTTCATTGTATATGAAGACAGTTAAATGCTGAAGCAATGAGGAAAGAACACTTACAAAACGAGACAAAATTTAAGGAGTTTAACATGACATATCACAAGCTTCAAATCAACCTGTAGCTTGACAAACATGTCTGACACCACACTAATTCAAGCAGTACTGCCCAGTTAATTCTTTTGCAACACCAATCTTGCTGTACCTAACACTTGTTTGTGGGACAGCACAGGAAACTATATGAGGAAGGCAATCTGGATTATAATTAATGGTTTCTTTTACCAGGAAAAATTAAAATAATCATAGAATCTTTGAGGTTGGAAAAGACCCCTAGAATCATTTACCTAAGCATTAACCTGGAACTGCCACATTCACCACTAAATCATGTCCCCAAGTTCCACATCAATTCATTGCAACATGGCTTTCTTCATCACTATTCTGTTACTGTTGTAGGGGCAGTTCTGATGCCCCTACAACAGTAACAAAAAACACTCATCTCTGCTTAGAATCCAGGAGCTTTTGGGAAAAAAGGGGGAAATGAGCTGAACAAAAGCTTTTACATTAGAAGGCAATCTCGAACAGTTAAGTTTGTTTTAAACCAAGATAGGAGAACCTCTAAAAAGTGGAGACACTATTGAAGGAGAAGCCAAGTTATAATCCAAACTGAACCTACTGCTGCTTTCCTTGGCTGTTAAAAAGAAACTAACACTATGATAAAAAAAGAAGTCCCTGAAATCTACAACACACCTGCTTAAGAATAGCAGTAATGTCTTCAGAATGAGGGTATATGACTGCTACAAAGAGAACGGAGGGAGAAGGTCTACAAAAGCCAATTCCATGTGTATATACAGTAGAAAGCTGAAAAAAACTGGGGGTTTGGAATGTAGTGAAGAGGTGCTACTGTTCAGAAATCACAGATATGGATATGCATACAGACAAAATTACTAAGATTATTAATGGTTAAAAAAAATAAATCTTAAGACTACAAAGGGAAATGGGAAAAGAAGAGCACAAAGCACAAGTCAAGATTTTTCCTACTGAACCCAGTATCACAATGCACTGCTCAATCCCTCTCCAAATCAATTCCCTGCTCAAGGGCTGCTTCATTTCCTGTGTTTCTTCTCCCATCTGTCAGTGTATGAAACTCAATACTGCAACTACACAACTTGAAATCATTTGCAGTGGACAACTGGAAATATATTCACCCCATCTCTGCTGCCCAGCTTCTGGGCTGCTATTTATGGAGAAAAAAAACCACTATTAGATGCAGTTCCTCTCCTAAGGACAAGGGAACCTTACTATTTAAACAAAGTTTCTTCCTTCCCTTCCACACACATAATCCTTTGTCAAGAATCACAGTTGCTTCTATGTGTACTTGAGAAGTTTTTTCCCCTGTATCACTCACTATCTCCTCTTTTTCCCTACTCTTCTGCTCCCCCAAACACAGGTTTTGCATTAATATTCCCAGCCTTTGTTCGTGTACATTGCTTTACACCTCCTCACCTTTTTAATGTATTACTGAAACAAGTGCTGACCACAGCCTTTTACTGCCTATCAAATATTTTGCTCTTTTCCACTGTCAAAGTCCCAAGAATTACTAAATTTCAGCAAGCTGCTTTTTAACTCATTTTCTCTGCCTCAAACATTTGGCTTCCTGAAGTTTAGCAGATTCCTTAGAGGCCTCTCTCAGCATTTCAGTCATGACATTGGAAGATTATTTATGACCTCAAAAGTCAGTTTAATCCTATTTAGCAAAATTTCCAAATTCAATGCTGACATTCCAAAATTACTATCTGGTCTCACTGACACTATGCAAGGTAATTTTAACTCAATCTGATTTAAGTACAAGGAATCTCTTCCATTCCAAGAACTCCTGCTATTGCTATTACAGTAGACATTGTACTAGGTAATACCCTTTCTGAAGCTCTACCCTGTATTCAGGTAACAGTTCATCAGTCTCTTGCAGTTTGCCTGTCTCAAAGGCCATCTCTTTCTCTTTTTGGTCTCCCCAAACCTTTACAGTACATGTCCCTTTTATTCACTTTCTGAGGGCTCTTTACCTAAATTTATTCATTTCCCTCATCACTGAGAGTTAAGTATTCCTGTTAATAACTAAACAGGCCCACAGAAGTCTCTAGCCCTCATCACATGAAAATATAGAAAATTTCCTAGGTTTCTTCCTTAACATTATACAGTTTTTTATATTATCATTTTTTTCTTATTAGAGCAGGCTCGGTTCCCACATGCTGAATAATATTCTGATTCTGAAGCTCACATTTGCAGAAAAAAAATCTGCATGGAATTGACACAGCTCACCTTGACAAACTAGTAGTAATTTTATTTCACATAATGCCTTCTGGTCAAAGAGCTGCCACTGAAAAAGCTATCTCAATATTCTTCCTTGCTTGAAAGGATTTAATAAAAAAAACAGAGTCCAGTTCTTTGTATAGATAAGATTAGCTTCTATAGCCAGTAACATGAAAAGAACAAGACAGTAGGAGAAGCTATAAAACCCACTGTCCAACAAGAAGGATTTCCATCTGCCAAAATACTACATGAAAAACTGTACAATTAATACAACTCTTTTGATACAAGAATAAACTTTGCAAACTTCTGTGCCACACATGCACTTTAGGCATTGTCATTTGATCAGACAGCTAGAAAGTCAAGTTCTCTTTAACAATGAAGAATTTAAACATTATGGAGAAAAAGGTATCCTGTACAGTTTTTTGGGAAATGCTAAGACACATTAAGGATCAGAACATTTCTGACCTTTCAGTCCATTTAACAGCTGAGCTGATTGAGGCCAAAATAAAACATATCATTTCGCTCAACACATCACAAAGAATACATTTGGCAGGGAGTTTCAGCTAAGATGCCAGAAAAGCTTGTTTTGAGACATGGTCATAGCACTACTGTCCCATTGCAGATATGATTTTGGGACTCTGAAGTATCTAGAGACGTGGAGCTGCACTGTTCTTACCTATCTGGAGAGGGTCTTTGACAGCCCTCACCCGGAAGAGCTGCTCCCCTCGCTGGAACTCGTCTGCACTGCCATTTGCCAAGCACGAGTACAACCTGCAAGACACAAACAGAACATGTCAGGACCACTCTGGTTTTGAGAAACTTCACAGTATTATCCTCTTTGCTGACATGGTTTTTGAAAAAGTCTTGCTATCTTGCATACAAAGTCTAGGTCTCTCCTGCTATTTCAACATTACAATTCAACCACAAAAATCATTAGTCTCTTCCTAACTGGGTTTGTGTATTTTGTTTGTTTAGGAATTTCGACCTAAAGTTCTGAAATACAAATTCATTCATAGTCTAAAGTTAAGCCTTCACATAGTATAGTATAGTTCAAGGTCTAATGTTAGTACACCACAGTAAAAACTCCTTCTAGACTAATTATCTGCATGCTCTTGTGAGGTTTTTTTATATCTGTGTTCATCAAAATAATGAGCATGTACAACCAGCTGGCTTGCTCTATTCCCTAGAAGGTGATCTTAATCAGCACTTCTGTACCTTAACCTTAGACAAACATATCCAAGAACTTCCAGCAGGATTCTTTCTAAAAGGGTGCAGTATCATTACTTTGCAACAAAATTCTGAACGCACAGTTACATGGGCAGACCTCCTATAATATAAAAGGTCCAGCAAAGCTTAGACCTAAAAGCAGAAAATCTTTGACTATGCAGTCACACAGTTAATGTGGAAACATAAGAAATATAGTCATCTGACTATATCAGCTCTGATCACTGATGTATTCAGCAAATTCTGGCTCTTCTATTTACACAAACAAAAGGATTGCACAGCACACTGAGCAAACCCTCTTTGACAATTTCTGAATCCAGTTAAAGCCCTGACTCCACCAACAGGTTCAAATTGGAAAGATGATTTTGTAAGACTAACATAAGGACAAAACTCCACAAGCTAGCCTACTGTTAGCCAAATTAAAAGATGCATTTATCTTGTTATCCTTTACACACAGAACCTAGACATCTACATGGTTTTCCTGGCACATATGCAAGGCAGCTCACCCCAGAATAAAACCTTGTATCACAGCATATCCCACAGTAATCTATCCATGTATTAAAAAAGGCACATGAGAGCCACAGAAACAACAAATATACAGGACATCAAAAGAACAATGACTCTCCTCAAGTGAACAAAACCTCTTCTTAAGCATCAGTGAAAAAGAAATAGTATTTATTACCTGATATCCTCCTCATTTTCTGGGAAACTCCAGAAGGCGATTCGAAGCTGCAGCTGTTCAGGCACTGGAGGATAAACTTTCTCCACCACCTCAAATGGAATGTGAAATGCAACCTGTTTTGCAGAGAGTTCCACCAATGGGATCACCAGCCCATCTAAAAAGACAAGAAACAAAACACAATTAGCCATTCAGAGAACAAAACTTGTGAGAGGCTGAACAAGTCAAAGCAGGGAGCTCTTCCATCTTCTCTTTTATCTCACCACGTTAAAGACCATTTTTGACAAGCAGTAAAAGTCAGCACAGAAATCTTTTGAAGAGTTGTGTCTCAACTCCATGTTTGTTTTCAGCCACTCAGGGCAAGGGCACAAATCCCAAAAAAAAAAGTCCTTGGCCAAAAGAGCTGCATCAGCCTAGCAGTTTGTCTCCCGCCAAAACTGACGTTGTTTAGAAAGACTTAAGGTAACCAAGTATTTTTCACACATTTCTGTTACAACGTGGCAGCAACATCCTGCAAATTCCAGTAGTCTACACAAAGAATTAGGACATCATATATGCAGCAATGGAGTAGTTATCCAGGAACCTCAGTGTTGACTTTTTTTGACAACATTCAGTATTCACCTATTTACAAGGTTTTAATTTCAATTAGTATTTGTTGGTTTATTTCCTTCACCACCACCTTTCATATGATATCTGCCTTTATACTTCAAGTTCTTTAGAGAAGCAACTGGGAATTCACATGTCAGTGCAGTGCTGACTACACAAAGCTCATGAGGATTTTAACTCAAGGCAGTAAGAGCTTTATATAAATACATTTAACCATCACCTTTCTACCAAACTAACTCCACTTTTTATGTTTTTACCTGCAGATGAAGATTTCTTATCATCAGGCTATAGAATCCTCATGTTTCTGCTTTGCTCTGGCCCAATTACACTTCATGCAAAATGCCAGACTTGTCATATCTGCAAGTACATACATCCCTGCTTTACTGAGATCACCTCCTGGACCCATCACTGTAGCAGCCTTGGCTCCCCCATCTTCCAAATCCTGATGCCAAACCCCTAATTAATTCAGATATTTGATGTTATGTCTCTTTGCCTCCCTCACCAGCCACTAAAACACCATTGGAAGCCAGGATGTAAACCAATCTGGCCTTCAGCTCCCCATCCACACGGGCCTCCAGACAGCATATCCAAGGAAAACTTAAGCCCTGATGTCAGTAAGCACTTTGTCACCCTCTGCCTAGAGATGTCCTCCAGTCCCAGCAGCTGGGAAAGACAGGACAGGAGAGGGCTTTGAAAGTGCATGCACACAGCAAAGCACTCAACATCTCCCCTGGCACTGAGCAGACCCAACAAATGAAAGGATTATATAAATATGGAAAAAACCCTACCGTTTTCAAACATCTACACTTGGGATTTTTTTTGCAGTGAAATTAGAGTCATTAGTCACTATTTCCTTCTCCCAGACAGAGTCAGTCTTTTACCATCAGGGTTGGTTCTCCACCACCAAAGATTTTTACTCTAGGTTATAGATACAGTCTCTATTTTACAGTGCTATAATCCCCTTCACAAATGTGAGAGAAGCAGATTATAAAATGAGTGAAATTGGAAAAAGATGTGCCCCTTTCTCCACAGCTAGCAGATAAACAAGCTTTTAGCAGAAAAGCAATTTCATTTACACTTTTGACAACCAAAACAGCTGTAAAGCTTTCATCAAGTCACTAAAAAATATACTGCTTTTAATTAGTCCCTAAAAACTGTACTGTTTCTAATTAGTGCAACATAGTCAAATTAATATCATTCCTGCTGCTACAGTAGTAGTAGATACTGCAGAAAGTCGAAATTGAGACACTTTCATACTTGAAATTACTCTGAGCAATCAAAGGAGAGGTATTTTGCATGGTTTAAAATGCATTTCTTCTATAGAGGTACTCTATTCAGTAATCTCATGATACAATACTAGAAAAGAGGTAACATCTAAACAACCTCTACAAGGTAAAAGGCTCAAAAAATTACTTCAGTAGTGACTGAAACACTTGTACATTCTTTTGAGAGCTGCAAGCCTACAGCCTGGATGCTATTCCTTTTTACCATTCCTTTTTATAAAGATCCGGTGCTGGGTATGAAGGTTATGAGACTTCATCTGCTCCAGCACCAGTGTAGTACAAGTCAGCCAGCTTGACTTTAATAACTGTACAAAGTAAGGCAAGGCTGACTTTGCACTGAAGCCATTCACTGATTCATCAGCTGCACTGTGTTAGCATTAATGAGCAGAAGACAGGTGGCCAATTATGTGGCATAACTCGGAGCACACAGCTGAAACATCTTGGGAATAAGGCAAAAGCAGTAAAACCTGGAGGGGGAAAAAAACCAACCATCCTACTTATAAGACCATGCACAGTTCTAAAGTTCAGAATTCTCAATAAGGAAAAAGAGAGATTGAAAAAATAGTAGAAATTAACTGAAAAGTAGAAAACAATTTGTCAGTCATACTCCAAGGGTGAGTGAATTCACAACAGCTACCCTGGCACACATGTAAATGCCAAAATGAAGATGTTAAACTGCCCTAAGTTTCAAGGAGGTAGTCACCCATGTAGCCAAGGTGAGACAACCCTACATGCAATATGGCTCAGAGCAGTATTAGAGGGTCTTTTCCCTTTTTAGTCCTATAGAGTCAGCTGGACAGTCCTACTTTGGTGCTAAAACTAGACTTCAAATACTCTCATCTGAGTACCAAACAAAGAGAGATCTATTCAAGAAGTTTATTTCTGGATACACAAATCTTGGGTTGGTGGATTTATGCCTATCTGTAGGTAGATTCAGACCCACTTGTATCAAGAGGTATTATCAATAAAACAGACAAAAGGTACTCTCAGGTTCTAGAATAAATATTTTCAGCAAAGAATAAAAAAGGAAGTCTGCTAAAAAAGTAAAGGAGAAAACACCACAGCTTCTGCTCATAAAGCAAAAATAAGTATAGGAAGGAAGACAGCAAATTTAATATTAAAAAAATTAAACAGCAGTGAAGTCAAATTCTTGAGATAAAAGTATCCAAGAGAGAAGATAATTTTAAATTGTGTAGCAAAACTAGCAAGAATTGCTATTTGCTCCTGGAAGCAGACACGACCCAACCAGAAGAAAAAGCACATTCCAAATCTTGGAAGAATAGAGTCACAAGTAAAGCATAAGCAACCTGAGACAATTCTCACAGGCTAAATGACTAAGAAAACCCAGGTCTGGAAGGGATTTTGAGAGGACATCTAATCTGTATCTCCTAACTAAAATGCAAGATCAAGCATATCGGAACCATTCTGAATAAATCACACCTCATTATTTATCGCCACACAACATGCAGCTTTGATGAGGACTATCCTGCCCTTTTTTGCTACTGTTTTGCATAAATTATGGGTTTGATTTTTATAGCCATTTTGTAAAAGCTGAAACCTTAGCATAGATGTAATTATTCCTGCTGGAACAACAATAAAACACCTGACCCCAAAACAGCCAACACAAGCTGTGCACACAAACATGCATTTTCACCAGCAGAACAACTTCTGTGCCAACAGACTTACCATACAGAGATGAATGTGTAGCAGTTGCTTAACTTTTCCTATTAGAGAGTAGGCTGTAATAAGGTGAAGCCAACAATTACTCATAAAAACAGATCATGTTCAAAATGATGTAGCATATTCCTTCAGCACAGTAACCAAAAAACAGAGAAGAAACAGCTGGAATAATCAGCAGAACAGGGACCATGAGAATACCAAAGAGTTATTAAAACACAACAAAGAAAAAAACCACTGGGCTAAACACTGAAATCTATCTGTTATCAGGTTATTTCCATTGAGTTACTTTCATCTGATACACATTCTAAAAGTAAACTATACATACAAGTGAATGAATACAAATACAAGTGAACAAAATTCACAGCAAGAGATAAGATACAGTACAAAGATAGGACACATTGCTTTCCCTAACTTTAGAAAAATGGCATTTTAGGCTACATTATCTTTTAAGAGATGAGTCTACAGCTTTGATTTTACAGCAATCCCTGGTCCCCATCTGACCTTTCACCTCACCTTTCTCACTGGCTTCACTCCTAAATGTAACAAAGAGTAACAAAGTAATATAACTATACACAGAACAAGAAGATGAAGAAAATTAAGTGAATCACCTGTGATACCAAAAGCTAGTGAGAAGAATAGTAAAACTAAGAGGAAATATGCAGAGTTCACTCTTGACTGGTGAAGGAGGTATGGGGGGGTGCTACAAAATCTGTTTTACAAAGCTCATTTAAAAAACAGTAAATAACACATTGCTTTTTACAAGATTTCCCACGTAGAAACATAAAACTGTTGCTGTAGAATGCACGTACAGGATTTCTGCTTGTTTAATTTAACTGCCCATCAGTAAAATCCCCTTGGCTTAACTCAGTGATACACTGTCTCTGATATCACTCAAAACCAAAATGTGCTGAGATTTCTCAAACAGGCAAGCAGAGGAAGCATTGCATTTAATCATAACATACATAAACCAACTAAGTACAATTAAATTAAGGTTCATGGTCCAGTCACAAACAGGACAACTGTGTTTAGAAGAGACAAAGGAAAAGTTCTCCACCTAAGTAGAACAGATTTTTCAGCTATTCTGTGCCTGTAAGACATGGAACACAGGAAATACTGAACTACCAAGTTCCAGAAGAAAACTAAATACTTAACATAAAAACGCAACTGAAATAACCAACATAAATCTAAACATTTGAAAGAAAGAGAGGAAACATACAAGCACTGAAAAGAAATGAACTACTTACCTTTAAACACCCATACCAAAATGGGTCCAAGTTAGGGGAGAGAGGATTTGGAATAGAAGAGTGCAACTAAACTGAACATCATGAGAAACTTCCATTGTATAGGCTCACAGATGAACTGCTGGAGCAGCTCTGAAGCTATACCATATAGCAAAAGACAGACTAGCTACACATATGCTGAGAGTAGACCATCCAAAGAAGCTCTGCAGATAGTGAAGAAATCCTGACTCAAGATGCCCTCTTTCAGGCCAGTATTCAGATACTTACAACTAGGGATTGATTTCTCTTCAAAAGATCCTCAATCTCTCAGCTGCACATGATCTCTTCAAATCACACAGCTGGTCTCAGTGGTGCTCAAAGAGAACACACTCATCACAGACTGCTTCAGCTCACCTGGAGGTGCTGGGTTCTTACAGCAGCCCAGCAGACACAAGGACTGAGCAGACACCAAGAAGGGGTACCGCTTTCTTGTCCCAAATACAACACAAGGGAACAAAACCAACAGGCAAGCCGAGGGGGGAAGACCCTGAAGCTGAATCAAGACCCTCCTGCATCAGAACCTGGCAGCTGAATGGACGCAGGGAGCTGCATCTGCACCCAGTCGTGGTCTAGCTTAACTGCACGCAGAATGAAGCATCTGAAAACCACAAGACACAAGGCAATATTCAAATACTGACTCCCAGCTGTCTTCAATTAGCTGTTTTCAATTCCCCTGCTTCAGATTAGTAATTCCATGCTATTTTGTACAAAGGGAAAAAAACCACAATGTTCCTTTGTAAGAAAAACCAAGCAAACCACAGTATTGCTAAAAAGTGTAAGTTTTTCTTTCACAGGTTAAGGAAGCTAATGTGAAGATACAGGCCCCTGATTCCCCAACTACAACTCCTGATTCCTGCAACTTTGTGCAGCATCAATCTTAAGAAAATAAGCAACTTCTTTACACTGAAATACTTGCTGTACCAAGCTATAATAAAGTTTCAGCTACTTGCTTCTCAGATACTACTCACTCCAAACAAATTCCCTGCAAAACACCTCAGCATTCACAAAGCCAGCTGCAACAACAATGGAGAACAACAGCGTTTGGTGGAATTCATCTGTGTGAGTTTTTCACACACTGTGACAGATCAAGAGGGTTAGACAAGACAAGAACAGGGATCAAGTGATGGAGATAGGATGCTACAAATGCTACTGCTGATTTACTGTTCATCAACCTTGCTCAGAACACAGACTACAGGGAGCATTCTAACCTGAAGGCTCCCTTGGTTTTGTTTTCTCTTAATGTTTCTGTACTTTTAAAATATCCACATTATCATAGCAAGCAAGCACAACTAAACAAATGATCTAGCAAAAGCAGCAAGGACAGGACACTGTAATGAAAGCCTTAAGTATTTCAGGCAATTAGCCACAGGAAAAACTCGAAAAATACGGTTTTATCCAAGAGGCTTGTATGGCAGGATGATATTCTCATCATGGAAGAATGAAAGTATTTATACACACACACACACTTTTTTAACAATCAAAAAACATATTCATAGAGAGAACTAAGTGATCAACAAATTACCAAAACCCCCCAGAGAACAAAGCAAGGGTCACTTTGAATCACAGGTACACTAATTTGTTCACAAAAAGAAAACAAACAAGAAACTAGCATGATTGTTTGCTTTTATGTGTCTGTCTATGCAATTCACTCATTAAATATGCACATTAGCCTTCTTACTGCCTTTAAAAAAGAGTGCAGAACTCTCAATTAAAAACTTGGTGTTTTTTTAAATTTACGGACAACTCTGCTTCTCTTATTTGCTTTTATCTTTCTCCTTCTCCATTGCTACTACCCCCGTAAGCTTACTAACAGCACTAAAACCCTAATGGGATCTGTGTTTACAAGATGTTCTTATATCTCTTATTTCCTCAGTGAGAGTTATGCAACTCTGATCACATAAACATTTTGCAGCAGTAAAATTACATTGAAAATTATGTCAATGAGTTGCAAATGCAGAGATGTAAGACCACATTGAAAGCAAAAATAATTTGGGGGAGGCCTACATCAGCCCTAAGCCACACAATGACATTTATATGTATAAAACAGTTGAAAAGATGAATATGCAACATAATTTTCTCATTAGCATTTACTGGATAATACTGATGAGATTCATAGCCACAAACCATTAAAAAAACAGATCCCAGATGGGCAGATTACAGTCCAGAGCAGGAAACTTCACACTTAACTGACAAACTGCAGCACTATTACTACACAAATTCCATTACAGACATCACAACATTTTATGAATGGCAGTTTTTTTTAAACCAATGCAAAAAGGGGTTGTTTTATCACAGGAGGGTGTCCAACTCACCCACAAAGTCTCTGCTACCTGCAGCAAAAGCCATGGCAGAGTCAAATTTCATCTGAATTCAATTTCTGAAAACTGCGTAACGCTACATCACAAACAGCTCGTATGTGTAAGTCAAAATATTTCATGGCTCAAATTATCTTTGGTTGCTGGATTTGGATTTCCCTTCAAAATGAGAAAAGTATATTATTTGGCTGACAGCATATACATATCTCCCGGAATCATGACTTCTGCCTCCAAGCTTAAGATAGTTCAGGAAGCTATAATTAGTTCTTTCTATAAGGCAGGCCTTAATATACAATAAAATATCAGAAAAACAATACTTGTATTTTTTAGCACACAAGCCCTGTAGAATTGCAGATTTAGAAGGCTGAGTGGGTGGGGGATTTTTTCAAGTGTCAGTAGTTTTAAACCTGTTAAGGCTTGCAGTTTCCTTCTACACATTTCTGACAAACCCACTTCACTATGGTTTTCCACATTGACTCTCTGTATGTATTCAGAGTTAAAAAACCCCACAACTGAAAACCAACTGACTTAACTTTGCTAAGCTGTGGAGAAATGACATGACCACAGTGTTAACATCCATCAGAGACTGCACCTCAAAACAGTTTTTGCTAATGAACCTGAGCACCTAACAGAGGAAGAATGCCACACTCAGCACAATTCCTGCTGTTTCAATATTAGACTGATTTAAAACTATTTTATCTTTAGCTCATTATTTTTAAAGTTACGTCATTAAGCATTCCAGTGTCATCCCAACTTCTGGTAACACCTTCACTTGACTTTATGAGACAAAAAAGCCCGAGAAAAAGGAAAGCTGGTTAGGTTTCACAATGGTAAGCAATAACTGACCGGAGAACTACAACTCAGAAGATGCACGATCTCTGTTTAATCCAACATTAAGATTTCTAAAACACTAAGAATTTAAAGAGGTGCATGTCTGAAAACCTTTTGCACGCTGAAGGTCAGCTGGCTGAAGAACAGATTCCCCTTCTTCTCTTACAAAAGCTCTCTTTGTTATGTCCTTAAAGCATCATAACTACAACATTCTTACTATATTAGAAACCAGATCTCTACAAAGAAGACAGCTTTATTAATGCCTTCAGAAATATAGTTCAAGGAAAACATAGAAAGCTACAAGTTACATTTGGTAACAAAGAATATGCTTGATGAGGGAAGGGGAAAGGTCCATTATTTGTTTCCATGACTTCAGGACAGAAACACCAGCACATTCCTCCAACACTACTTTGAAGTCCTAAGGTCCTACTCACCTATCTTCTGCCTAATGTTTCAAGATTTTGTTGCAAAGGCGTACAGTGCACCCACAGAAAACATCTGCTCTGAGAAAATGTAAGGACCTCTTCAAACACAACTCAAACCTAGATCAGAAAGGTGTTTTTTCCATTTAATTTTATTGCTAATCCTATGCAATAACTGAAAATCTGCACAAGGCTATCTTGATGAAATTTGAATATTCTATGGCCTTTTTTTCAACTCTCACCTACTTTAATATGACTGAGATCCCAAAACTCTGATACCAGTATTAGGCAGGTAACGCAGCATTCACAACTTGACAATCTCCTCTGAAAATTCAAACAGGAAAATTCTTATTTCAAACCTTTTCATTTCCTCCCCTAAAAAAATAAATTCATTTCATAAAAAGAGCAGCCTGGGCAAGCAACCGACAGCTGCTAGAAATCCTAAAATAAACAGCAGATTTTTGTAAAGCAAGACAGACAGTGCTACAAAACACTGCATTCATGCCAGTGCTGGCCAAGGTTTCATGACAAATTGGGCAGCTTGCATTCTAAATAAGCCTACAGCTGATGAAGCAGATTAGCTTCAGGCAAGTCATTTCCCCTGCACTGTTACTCCTTGCTCTCTCACCCCATGCAGAAAGAATTCTGCACAACCAGGATTGTGCATTCAGAGCACAGACATCAAACAGTTCCTGCCTCCTGAAAGCAAGACTCAGTATTACCAGTTATTCCTACTCCTGCCCCACAAAAGGTATTTCAAAAGCTCAGAATTCAAAATTCTCTCCAGTGGCCTATGACCAAAAAAAAAAGCTACAAAGACCAACGCAGACCAAATATTTTTCTGATTGTAGATGATGGAACAGAAATATAAATCAAAGTCTGATTTCACCACAGCTGAAAATCAATCTCCATCAAGAAGTATTGATATGTTTTCAGACACAAAAGGAATTTATACAAAACACCATGCAACCTCCACTATTTACTGTGCCGTTCTCCACAGCACCATCCTTAGTAACCATCCTTAAGTATAACATCCAAAATTAATTTCTAACCAGCTTTTTTCAAGTGTCTAAATAAATGCTAGAACAGTATCACTTGGCCTGCAAACTAATGCACTGGCAAACACTGAAGACCTATATTTACTGAATGTATCAGCATGACATGAGGCCAATTTTTGAGGGGCTGATGGGAAAATTATCATCTGAAAAGAATAAAGGATAATGCATTCTCACCTCTAGAGAAAAAAAAATAATTAAACAACTGTCAGGAACAAGAAGAAGGTATCACCTCTTAATATCACCAACTGGAAACCAATTCCAGCCCTCTAGAAACACTAATAATGATTCATCGTAGAAGGAACATTTTATTAAAACCAGGTACTTTTCACAGCACCACTGCTCTCAAAACACATAATTTCAGAAGATTTTAATTAATAGGTATATTGCAACCTGACAGAGCTCCTTTGTTTCACTCTTTTCAAAGACAGTACATTTCCAGCTGTATGGAAGCAAATATAGATGAACTAAAAATAATCAAAACAGCAAAGTTTCCACAAGCCTTGCCCATAATGTTTAAAGCACATGGGGAAATGTGGTCAAAGACATCACTTTCAGTCTTTTCTGTTAAAAATGCTACACAACTACTCACAGCCTTGCCAGAAATAAAGAAGAAAGAAAGAAGAAAAGATGCATCAAAGAACACACAAACTGTGAGAAGAATGAGAATCTTCTGATTGGTAATCTTACATTTAACTGCTCAAGACTACACAGCTTCAGAGGAGGCAATTTAAAAATGTGTCACGTGGTATTTTGAAATTAGAGTCAGTATTTCAAGTAATTCGTACATTATGCACCACTGCTATTTAATGTTCAAAAAATAAAATTCTAAATGTAATATTTTAACTAGTTGACACCTATGAGCTTTGACTTTTACTTTTAGAGGGTTTAGAAGGCTCTTACAAACCAGGAAGAGGGAGGAAGTGCTTAATACACAAAGTGCATTAAAATAAAGTTGAAAAAAAAACCTTCTAGCCATATTTTATATTAGTCTTATAACTGCTTTACACTCTTACACTTAGTTAATACAAAAAGTTGTTGGTCTAAAAGGAGCAATGAAATTTTAAAGACATTATTCAACTTTAAAAACCAAAGAATAAATAGGTTTTGACTCCTTGTAAAGTTTCTTATACAAAAACAAACAAGCAGAAGCTTCCAAATCAATTATTGATATTCTAAATAGACAAACATTTACTCCAGAAGTTCATTAAAGTATGTAAACATCTTTTGAAACTGTACACTCCTTTTTTTCCTCTGGAACAAAGTACTGTATATTACCTAGGACATAGAATATTTAGGAGGAGATGCTCTTTGCTCCTGGTTTGTAACTGGCATAAGAGACACTGTTCAAATCACTGATGTCCATTTCTGTTCCCTCAAAGGTATTGCTGGGGGAGGCAGAGAAGAGGGGGTGTGTGTTTGTTTAAAAGACTGCAAAACAGAGGTTGACTACAGAGAGAGGAAAAAAAAGGCCACAAGTCAACATGAGCGATGTGAAATCTACTCCCACAACCCATATGCTGAATGATTTTTACTTTGGCTATATTAATACCTCTAAACAGATTTTCCTAAGTTTGATCAGTTGACTTCTCATTTCTTCCTTCCTCACTAAAGAAATATAGACTGTACAGAAGCTATTTTTCTGCACATAGGGTATGCTATGGATTTGTTGCTGTTCCTCAGACTGAACTGGAACCCCAAAATTGTAGACTTGTATATTAAATCACACCTCACTGGTGGGTCCTCAAACACACAGCTCATTTCACCATACTACAACCAGAAGCAACAACAAACCAGAGCAAGAGGAGCACAGAATGTACAAGAGCCCAGCACAATTCATGAAGCTAGGAGGACACCCCCTATTGAACAAGCCTGCCTGGTTTCTTGAAACTTCCCATTGCTTTGTGAACTCATCAACTCGGGGGGAAAAAATCCTTAAAGGGGAGAGGGGGAGATAAAGAAAGGGATAGGAAACAAAGGCAGAGCACAATTCAGAGCCTAGATCAAACCTGTACTCTTATTACACCTGTACCTCCCAGAAGTGTGAGCTGACTACAAAATCTCCCTCTTCATAGCAGAGGCACAAATAAAGCACAAAAAAAAAAAAAATCAGTTGTAATATAGAGTAATGGCCAGCAACAAAACAGCAGCAAACCACAGAGTCTCCATTTCAAGCTTCACTAGGCTCAAAGAGTGGACACACTTTGGGATGATACCAGCACTCTTCTCTGATAATACCAAGAATCTGAAGAGCACACAGTAAGAATTTGAAAGAGACTAAACATTCTTTCTGCTGTTTCCTGAAGTTACTGCTTGAACAAGGATTAACTTGAATTTCTTAGTTAGTGGCAATCCTGAGGAAGAAACATATCTCTATACCATTTATTTTTTTCCTGTACAAATTAGGGAAAATCAGTCACTGTTACTTCACCAGCACAGACACTGCTCAGACTCTGCTCTCTGAACTGATCATACCTTCACCTCAGGCTCTGTATATTCTCTGCCAATGATTTTCTCCATACAGCTTGAATTTTGAGGCACTGTGCTCAAAACTTCACGTTGTGAGTGCTCCTAACAGTTTGAAAGAACAAAAACTGTCTGGGTCTGGATAATGAGAATATTTCCCAAGAGAGCACTACCTGCATCATTTCTTAGTGAAGTCTGAGGGGGTTCTGCAATACAGTATACAATAATTCAAGTTTACAGTAAAGGAAAGGAAAAAAGTCAAGTTTTCTCACTAGCTGCCTACCGAATACAGATTCAACGCAACTCATCAGCACACTTCCAACCAAATCCACCATAAAAGAATAAATATAAAATGAGTAAATATATTGTGAAGGCACTATTTAACAATCCTAAAGTACTAATGTCAGCTTCCTAAATGTTTGGTAAATATTTATGCTTCAGAAACTGCGAAACAAAGGACTAAGGGTGGGAAAGAGCTTAGAAGCTTTCAGGAAGAAACAAAGGCACAGTGGGTTTGAAGAGATAATGAGTGTACTTGAACACTTATTCTTACAAATTCTATCACAAAAATATTTATGCGAAGATAACATTAGATGTTTAAACATTTGCAGAAAGACTACACTTACTTCAATTACCAATGAAAAATATAACTGCTTTAAAAAGTGAGAAAGGCATGAGAGGATCATAATGGCTCCGGAGAAAGAACAGATTGTCCAGAATAGTGCAGAAAAGACACATGGGTGCATTTGTTAGTAGATGGGTAAAAAATTGGTGGAATGTAATTTGATATGTAAGAAAAAGAGTTGGAGTTACAAACCAACTCTAAGAACCAGATAGTTCTGAACACACTGCAAGGACACTGTACTTTCATCCCTTCACCTTAACTTCAGAGCAGAATCCTCTGTCTGCGTGTGCAGTGAAAGCCTGAATGATGTGTACAGGTAATGACTGGCCAAATATCAGCTACATTACACCACTGAAAATTAAAACCACAATGGGTAAAGCAAGCAGTCAAGGCAGTTAACAAGAGAACAAGGCCATTTGTAAAAACAGACATTCCAAATCATCACAGGACTCCCAGTACTCCCAAAACTGACAGGTTTCCTCCAGGATTTCAGTGCAGGTGAATTAGTGGGGATTAAGAGTAGTTTCAAAATCTAAGGGCATCCATGAAGTGGACACAATGCATTCCTTCTCCACATTGGCAATTCTACATGTAAGGAGAAAATTCCTTTCAAGAGTGTAGTATAGGAAGACTACAAGAGGACTTTACCATAGCAGAAATTTTTCTGATGTAACTACTCAAGACACCTGATTTTATAAAGAAATCAGTTCCAAGGATTATATCAGAGAAACTCAAACATTTCTCTCCCCCCTTCCATCATCTTTCTAGAAAACCAATGGGGTGATTCACAAACAAGTGAATAACCCATCTTTTTGGCAACACTCAGTAGTGAATACTGTGTATATTTGCAACAAGCTAACCCAAGCCTTATTACAAAATTTCCAATAAGCATGACAGTAATATTAAAGATACCAAAAACAAAATTAAAAACTTACAAAAAGTAAGAAAGCCATAACTACCTATGTGCAGGTAGTTTGTTTGTTTAAGAGACCGCCAACAGCTCTTCCATCAGTCTCAGGGGGATTCTCTTTGAACCAATTAAAGAAGAACTAGACACTTACAAGGACAAACCGAAAACAATTGAAAAAGCTAGAAATCCTTTCTATTACATAATTGTCTGACTAATTCCACACCAAAACACAGGCTGAGCTCCAATCTGGAGGAAAAAACTAACAGAATACAGTTCCTCTTGTTTCCTCTTAGCATTTAACAGAATAACCTAGCGTCTAACCTCACTTTTCGTTTGCATAGGCAACAGTAAAATAGCAAACTGTGGAAATAAAAACACACAGCTCAATTTTGAATTATCACATTTGAAATGACTCACTACAAGCAACAACCTCAGGACCCAGCAAGTTCTGTGTTTTCTGACTCAAAAACACTGTCAAAAAGAGGTATTAAAAACAACAAAATTGGTACAGGAGTTCTGAAATCCAAGGAGATTCCAGACAATGACAGATCTCACATCAGACCAGATTTTCTGGCAACACAACTGTGTACAGTAAAGCACCTGCAAGTGTTCCACACTGGTACTATCATAGGTGACTTCACAGCGTGAATAAATAATTTAGGCTGCAAATCCACATTCACATTCTTCTAAAAATAACTCTGACCAGAGCCTGGGAATTGCCAGCAAGGGCCTTAAAGGAGGCAACAGTATCCTTTCAAAATGTCCCTCCTATTAAAATAAGATTCTCATACAAAGGACTTAGGTGTCTAATAAAACATGAAATATATGAACCAAGTACAAGCAATAAAAGCTTTGCCTATGCAAGTCTGCAGAACCCAGAATAGCAACATCTCAATATCGTGTAAATAATTACAATTATCAGAGCAATGTTAGCTATTGTGTTTTACATGTCAGAAGAGAGCCTGAAGATTGCAAATATGCACCATCTACTGAAGTATCTTTTCCTTTTAACGCAACAAGTGGGTGTCAGCAGAGAGAGCAACTGCTGCTTGAGTTAATTCGGTCAAGAGAGCTCAAGGAACTAGGTCAAGACCCAGAAGAACATGCACTCATACACTGAACCACTGGAGAAAAGTTGGCTAAAAGCATCTAGAAGTTGGAAAAAAAATCACCCTTGCAAACATCAGTCTGACTTGCAGAGCCATGCAAACCAATTCCACACATCTCTGCCAAACTAAAGATGTCTTTATTCCCACACCAGTACATTTTTAAAAATTCAGCTCCTTTCTAGCAAGATAACACGTTCAACAAGACTTAATGCAAAACATGAAATATATAGGTATATGCTTTGCCCCATACACAATGCTTACCTCTGCATCTCAGGACTCACAGATTTTTAAAATGCCAACACAGTTCCCCTTCTTTACAGCAGTAGAATTTAAAACTTAATCTGCTGGAAAGCCTATGGTTAAAGCAAAGCGTGCTTTATGGTACTAGACCAGTGAAAACTGAACATTTGCCCATAGCACAACATGGCCAGATTCCAATTCAATTCAATTCAATATAAATTGCATTCCCTGTTCATGTAAGGGCAATATTCAGAAAAGAATAAAGTTTTACAGTTCCAGATAGGGAGATATCAATGAGGCAGGTGATGGTTAAAGATCAGGAAAAGTACTGACACTGGCCTGAAGAAACAGGAGAGAAAAGGATAAGTAGAAAGAGTTTGTGTAATTTCTGTTAACTGTGTGTCTGGCTCTGCTTAGTGCAAACATCACCTGAATTCCAGGGTCATGATGCAGTAGAATAATAGAGAAATTAAGTTTTGTAAAAAAGAAAAAAAATCAAGCAAACAGCTAAGAAGAGCTATATGTTAATTAAAAATAAAATTCATTTGCTACTGTTGCTTATTTTGCTGCCTGCTATTAAATATAAATTACTATCAGCAGAACGGAAATAAAACAACTCTTGGAGCAGGCACACTGCTGTTTCCCGACTTCTTTGCGACAGTGGTAAGGCCCTCTTGCTCCACTACTGCAAAAGAAAGAGCTAATTTACCAGAAAAAGGAGAAATGCCAAGATTCAGACAAGCAAAATGGACTGCTCTATACAATGACGGCTAACATGGCTTTACATGAGTAGCTTTATAGAAGAACAAAAACCTCTATGAAACCTTCGTGGACTTCAATCAAATCCCGTGGGAACCCATGCAGTTATTCCCAGCCAAGTCTGCCGTTTGTTTATAGAAAATAGTTTTCAGACTTCCAAGAGCAATCCCACAGGATCTACCCAGAAGAGCAGCACCACAATACTACGAGTGCACCCAAGTGAAAACTCACCTAAAAACCAGCATTGTCTTAAGAACCCCAGTGAACTCAGTTTCAATCTTTCCACAGAAATTATCCCGACAATGAATCATACATAGGAGTTCCCTCTGCTGCTCTGACTTTCCTTCGGCAGATCTCCTCACCTATCACTCCCCCTCGGCCCACAACTTCCACGAATCCAAAGAGCATGCCAATTAAACCGGCTGACCTCACCTTTCATTTTGACAGTGGGGGAATTGGGTCCAGCCGATTGCTTCCTCCATCCTCTCCAGTTCTGGCAAAGGCTCTCTGCCTCAGAGATGAAGGAACAAAGAGAGTCTTCCTCAAAGCGATCGGAGTCTTCAAATGAAAACCTCTCCCCGTCCTCCCACTCGGCGAACATGAGTTCCATCACATCCGACAGGCGACGTGGGGGAAAAGAAGAAAGACAGGAACAGCACTGCTGACTTTTAACAGGTGAATGGACTTGAGGGCTCTTGCAATTCTTAAAATCTCGGTTTTGATTTGATCCCCATACTACAGTACCAGGAAAAAACAAAGTCAGCGCTGTCTGAGATGGGAGAAGCAGGAAATAACTAGGTGGCAGCTGGTAAAAATTCCATGGGGGGCAAAAAAAAAGTTCTTTAAAAAGTTAAAAAATGCTTATGTCCACAGAATGTACTTGAGGCGGAGGGGGCTGGTTAGTCCATGAGAGCTGCCTCCAGGCGGGACAGGTGCGTGCCGGGCACACGGAGGGTCCGAAGGTTCCCGGCGCTGCAGGACGAGGGAAGGGGCCGGCTTCCTCCTCCGGAGCTCCCGCGGGGGGGCCGCCGGTGTCTGTGCGCAGGGCCGGGTCTCCCTGAGGTTGTGCTTGTCTCACTCCCGGCGCAGGAACCGAGGGGAGGGAGGGCAGGGGCACCGGCGGGGGCTGGGGAGGAACAGCTTAAAAACAGCCCGGTGGGGCCGGAGCGCCCGCGGAGGGGCGGCGCGACCTCCCGGCTGCTCGTCACGGGCGCCAGCACCGGCAGCGGCGCGGGCGGGCAGGCGGCGGCACCGGCCTCACGGGGGCGCGGGCGGCGGCCGGCGGGGAGCGCCCGGCGCTGGTCCCGGCGGGCAGGGTGGGGGCAGCCCGTCGCCGCTCCGGTCGCGGTGGCCCCGCGGTGTCTCTATGAGCCCATGGCCGGCGGGCCCTGCTGGAGGCCCCCGAGCCCGGCGCGGCCCCGGCGGTTCGCGGCCCCGGCGGGTCCCGTCCCTGCCCGGCGCGGGCACCAAGATGGCTCCGCGCTTCCCAGCTTCACCTGCGACACCCCCCGCCAGCTGAGCGCCGCTTCCGCCGCCGCGCTTCCGGCTTCCGCCGCGCGGGGCATGCCGGGCGGGGTGCCGGGGAAGGAGCCCCGCGGTCCCCGGGGGCGGCCGGGGCTCGGCTGGCGCCCGCCCGCCTGCCCGCCCGCCTGCCGCCGCACACCCAGCGGGCCGCTTGGAGGGGCCGTAATAAAACAAAGGCCCGGGTGTTGTGCCTGCCCGCGCCGCCGTCGGCAGCGGGAGAGCGCTAGTTGTGCTAAAATGTGGGGGTTGCGCCGGAACGCACCGAAGATGAATGCGTGAGGTAGAAATCCCTCAGCTGTGACCATCTGGTTGGAGATGGAAGAAATATAAGAGTTCTCAGTAACAATATTTTCTTTTTAAGAAGTAAAACACCAGTAAAGAAGATCAAGGGGGAAAAGGAAATAAAATGAGGAGACCGTGGCTGGAATAAGTCCCGTTCAAGTGCAGTGACCGCTTTCCTTCGGCCGAGAGCCCCTCGCTGGCAGGGGCCGAAGGGAAGGAGGGTCTGAGGAGCTGCTCGGGTCTGAACAACTCCAAAACTCTAACAGAGGAGATAACTCGCGTGCCAGGTCCATGAGGAATTGCATTGGCTAGCTAAGGTCTTCCTATCCTATGCACTCTGAAAGCAGCAGAGGTGACGTTCTTTTTTTTTTTTTCCTATAATTCTATTTCTTGGAGTTCTTCTAGTTCATCGCTCCATTGAGAGAATTGACTGATTATGTACCAAAGGACAAGTTTGCTCTTTGAGTACATGGCAGCCAAACAGCTGGACCTACACCTCCCTCTCTGTGTTTGTACAGAGGCGAAAAGCAGATGACAGAAAAAACAAACAAAAAAGCTAGGAAAAAAAAAGAGTAACATACTAAGAAATAGTAAATGTAGAGCTAGGAGAAACTGAAATGCATCTGGGAACACTCACTATCTCCCTCATCTCACTGTACTCCTTGATCCAAAAAAAATTGTATTAATTGATGAGTCTTTAGAGAGGGTCCTAAGCAATGCACCTGCAATCTTAGAGGAAACTTCCTACATGGTTTGTCCTTGCAGATGTCATGCTGCCCACTTCAAGGTTTCAAACACAAAGATGCATTGCTGCAGTGTCCATCAGCTGTAAGAGGTCACTCAGTGAAATGTCAGATCCTTCAGTGCTCCCAAGGCTGACATCCCCCAGGTGCACTGGGCAGGGAGGCACGACACCAGGCAAGCCAGCTCGAGGCAATGTGCCACAGCGCAGCATGCCAGGTTCTCGCTCCTGTGCTGCCTAATCCTACACCAAAGTCGTCCTGTGCTGATGCCTGACTCGATCAAATCTGTGCTGCCAAAGAACCTGTTAGTGCCACGCCAGCAGTAATTCAGGAGAGAGACACACCTGCCTGATAATGGGAATTCTGGTGGGTTACATCAATAGCACTCTGAGTCAAGGGCATTGCAGAGAATCTCTGCCACTGAGAAAGCAAAGATACACAAAGGCACTCTAATACTTGGTGCAGTGTTGCATTAAAGGATTTCACCTTAGGAAAGGTGTTTCCCTAGTGAGAGAAAAGCATTTAGGAAGGAATAAAAAAATAGAGCTGAAATTTTGAAGAGTATTTTCAAGAAAAAAAGAAACTAAATGCGTTGTGTCCAAGGCATGAAGAGGTAACTACAGGTGAAATTTAGCACTGTGACTCAGATGTTGTGGCACTTGAAATGACAGAAATGGGCAGGGAAACACAGCGATACCATAAGGCTGATGCTGCTCACCAATATCTTTTGACAACATTATGTGCAACACAGCACTATTATATTTTACCTAATTCCAGTAGAAATACACATTACATCCAGAAAGGGCAGAGGAGAGGAGGAATATTAGACAGTACTAATTATAAGGGGGCTTCAGTACATTGTGTTTGATTCCATTAAATTGTAACAATCCTCGCTCCCATTCCTCCTTCTTCCAGCTTTGAGATACCACAAGTTATGGAGGTTTTCAAAGAAATCTTGCTTTCACTTTCTTAAACATCACAGGCTGAAAGTATGGAAGAGGTGATGAAAATAATGAGACAAGCAAAGCAGAGTGAACATTTGCACTTTCATCTTAATGTGCATTTCAAGACCCTGTTAAAATGTGTCTTCTGGCTTGTGCAGAGCACGCCTGGGAGTGCTGCTGCCCTGGCCAACATGAGGGAGTGCAGGTGTGAGTGCTTCGCTTCTCCTTGTCCTCATGGCTTGGAAAGGCACACAAGTTCATACACACTCTTCCATTTTTTTTTCCCAGACAACTTATTGCATGAGACAGGCATGTATTTCCCCTTGTGGATCTTCCAGCAGACAAAAACTGTGAAAAATAATATATGACAATTTCAGCCGTGTTCCGCTAGGAAGAAATTCAGTAGGAAATCTGCAGAACAAGGTTGCCAGTAAAATGCTTTCTCACTTGCAGGGATGTACTTTTTTCCTTATCCTATTTCAGAAAAAGGAAATTACTGTTGAGAATTCCTCTGCCTCTAATGCAGACTATTTTCAGAATGCAGCATTCCATATGAGAGAGACACATATGAATGCACACGCCTACCCTAAAGCAGAATTGCAACATTTACGTTTGTTTCCTGTCTTTAGCTCTCGCTGGGGACTAAAAGTCAATGACAGTCTGCATTGCACCTCAGAAGTGTCTGCTTTTCACTGGTGAGTCATGTGCTACACTGCAAGGCATATCCAGCATGTTTTTTATTTCTGATTGCATGGAAAGTAAAACACATCCTTGCTATGGCTTGAATCTAATACAGACTCGATAACAAAATACAGCACTCTAGAGATTTACACTGCAAGTGCAGTGGGACCCAGCTGTTCAGCTCCATTCTGCCTCAACAAAGGTTTCATTGTCTCTTTGCATGTGATAATGCACTCAGAAATGACAAGAAAAGGCAAATTCTTAAAGCACACATATGGCTTTGTGTCTAAGTAATATATTGGATGTGCAGAGTTGTAGTTTTTTGTGCTTTAGAACTATGGCACTATGGCAAACTGCCAAAAGTTCCTGTTCCTCCTAGATGATCACTGTTTCATGCTATACTGATCACTTAATTAAAACTAATAATAATTAATAACAGATATTAAACATCTCCACAGACATAACAACCAGCCACCATTATTTATTTCAAAACATTAGGCCTGTACAACAAATGGGACAATTAACTGTTTTAGCACAAAGAAGGGGCAGCATACAGCTCGTTGCTCCTTGCTCTGCTTCTAACTAGGCAAATGGCTGTACAAGATGCACAGAGCTTTTCCAGGCAATGCATACCAGGAAGCTGAAAGCAAAGCTGTCCTGAGGTATTCCAAGCTAAATTTCCCCCATTTGGATTGAGCATTTTCCAATCTTTTACTAATCCTTGCTACAGAAGACTTTGAACTGATGTTGTCCAAGGTGCTGTCCCTGGGATCTTAGAGAATATGAACACATGCCTGAATAAAGCCTTATTGAAAACTAAATTCACCATTTGTGAGATAAGTGACTGGTACATACATACATATACACATGGAAAATAGAGTCAGTAGGGAAACACTGTGCAACAGCTGCTAAAATTACTGTTATACAGCAGGAGACAACAATTATGGCTAAGACCTCATGTAGGAACATAACTGCTACTCCTCAGAAAGAGAAGATGGCATTTACAGATAATATTGCCTGCAAGGATTACCGAGCATATGTTGTCTGGCATCTTGTATTTCACAGGATACAAGTATATTTTCCTCTTCCTTTCACACTAACCTGCAGGAGCATTTGTTTTTGTTTTCACACTTCTTCTGCCATTACCAAAGCTGACAGTCTGGCAGGGTCTAATATGCACTATACATTCACAGACAAAAGCACCAAGCTAAAGGGAACTGAAATGTTCTCCATTTTGCAGAGGGGAAAGCAAACAACTATTACACTGCAAGTCCTCTTTTTTCTCAGTCAGTATCACATTTGGACATTTCCTTAGCCAGTGAGAAAAGATTGTGAAAGCAGTATAATAGCTCTCTCCTTTATCCAGAGAGCAAGTTAGATACATCCTTATGGAAACTCAGCAATTGATAACTCAGTTTGTCTAGAGAGTGTATTACCCTAACTAGCAATGTTATACCATTGAAAGCTTCCTAAGTACTCCAAGAAGACTCTTTTGATGCAGGCAAAGAATAGTTCCTTGGCTTATTTTCAGTTCATCAAAAATAGTCAAGGAAAATTGATATATGTGACACTCCTTCTCTAGCAATCTACAATTTTAGAAATCAAAACTGATAATTAAAAATAAAAAGTGCTACAGTAGCTGACCCTTAACACACCTTTGCTGCAGAAGATAGGTTTCTGTATTTGTTTTTGAGGGTACAGCAGCTGGTAAGTGAAGGATAACTGTTAGGGAGTATAGGAAGCCCATTTGTTCACGCCAAGGCCAACATGCACTGCTCTGCAATGTATGCAAGCACATCTTGGCTAAGTGAAGTAACGCTCTGCTGTATTTACATGCTTCTCATATCTTCAGGAGCAGAAGCTTTCCCCATGCTATGGAACCTGCTCCTTCAGATGAAACTCACCATTTTTGGTGTGGCCAAAAATTTGCACTATAGCTGCTTCTTAGCAGTAAAGTCTTTCAAAATATAAATAACAGGTACATAAGTACTTAAATATAGGGATAAAAGATTGCCAAGAAAAGGTGATTCTAAAATGCAAGTACAACTGTGTACAATATTATGGACAGTAAAATGGTATGTTTTCTCTACAGTCTTTCCCTAGAAAAATAATCTAACCATGGAGTTAGGGATGTGAGGAGTTTTGTTTCAAAAATTGAGTTCGTTCTACTGCTCATCAGATCCCAATGGGAAACTCAATCATCAATTAAATTGTCAGTCTAAGATAAGGTTCTCTCTTACAAATAGTGTGGTTGCTACAACCACGCAGCAACGCTTCATTTAAGAAAACACACCTGACAAGTTTAGTGCTCATGGGTGTGGGTAAGGGTCAGTGCTGTTCCAGTTCCAAATGTTTCACTGGCCACTTTTGTGTAAGAGGAGACACTATCAAAGATATGATGCCATGATATTATGTCATGATGACTGAAAACTACCTGGACTGCTAGATACAGAGACAACACCTCAGTCACTTTTCTTTTTCTGTAATAAGTGAGGGGGAAAAAAAATTCCCTAGACCTATTGACTTGAGCAAGGAGGATTTATTGCAGGGTACTCTGTAAAATCAGTCAAGCCTTAAAATTATCTGAATTCTTATTGGTAAAGAGTGTTCATCTAATCTACCTGAAGATCTCATATCCCTGGTGTGTTCAGGAGGCAAGCTCCTTTCAACAGGATCCTCCTTTATGAGACTTTTATAGTCTCAGATTAAATCCTCTGCTTCTATTTTCATCTCTCTTCTCTAGGCAGGTGACCAACCCTTAGCAGGTACTGACAGTGGTTGTTTTGTGCACTGCCTCAAAGGCTACCAGCTTTTTTTAGTCAGATCTTCATTTTCAGCCATGTTCCTGCAAAATGCTGTGACAAGATCCTATAAAACTTACTATCCAAAACTTTAATGCATTTCCCAATGTAATTATTTCACATATCTTCTCGGGGGAAGGAAACTAGCTTTGTAATTCTGTCATTACCTCTAGTGTTAAATTTAGCAAATTGTATTTATTTAGGATGGTTAAATGCAATAGTAGTAGAAGTTTAGTGACCAGTGGCATACTCTTTGCTTATTTCTTCAGGAATCTTGTGTGTAGTCACTCCTGACTCATCTAAACAGAGGCATCTGATTCAAATAGTGCATCATCCCTAAGTTTCAACCACAAAGTTGCATCAGTTTAACCAAATTGTTAAACCCGTGTAACTTGAAGACAAGCCTTGCAAGTAAATAAAAATGTCTCAAGTCTTAATCAACCTAGCTGTGGCTTAAGCATGTGGGGAGTTAAAAGGCTTTCTGTTGAGACTTCAGTATAATTGTACTGAATAACAGAGTCTGCTTCTTAGTCTTGCAAGAGATAACAAAACAGTAAACCTGAAGCAAAGGAGCTTTCCTCTGGTATGTTTAGTTACTGGTTCTAGAATTCCACAATCAGAGGTTATAATCCTACTTTACCCGCAGCAAGCCTGTACGTGCGAGTGGGGAGGGGGGAAAAGAGCAAGGAACTAAACTTTAGAAGCACGTGTTCTTTTCATACAGCTCTGGTTACATACAGCTCACAGAGCAGTTTAGTTAAATTGCAAAGAAAAGGGTTTCATTGTTGTTTGAAGTGGTTCTGTCCTGTTTCCAAGAAGAAAGTGACAGAAGAGTATACATTTTGCAGTGGTTTCAATAAATCTCCAGTCTCTACAGTGACGAGGGCGCTGTGCAGGCTGGCAGACAGGAGAGCACGCTGCTGCAGCACCCTTGGCAGTACCTGCTGCTGGCTCCTGAGCCCCAGCACTGCCGGGGGCTGGGAACCAAAACATCCTCAGCAAACACTTCCGAACAGGATTAACTTGCTGAAATTTTATATCCTGCCAGCTTGTTTCTTCTGTTGGGCAGCAGCTGAACAGCACTGAGTTCCCCCTGTTCCCAGCTCAGCCCTCAGCTGCCCTGATGTGTGCATGAAAGCCACTGCAGATAGAAAAGGATGGGAGAAACAAGGCCTTTTGCTTAGCTGACAGAGCGACACAGCTTCTCATTAGTAAAGCTGATCCAAAGAAGTTGGTTATTCCTTTCAGGTGACAGCTAGTTTTGAAAATCTGCAAAGAAAACAGTGCCTTTCTTTCTGGCAGAATGTGTGGGATTTGAAAAGCATGGAGGAGAAGATCAAGTGGTGCACTGGGTTTCACCAATTTGTTTGAATTTTTCTGTCCTACATCTGTCCTCCATCAGCACATCTTAAATCCAAAGGTTTTTCCAAACATAAATTACTCCAGCTGGACCATCCATATTTTGCTGGCTCTGCTTCCTGTTTTCACTTTTGCACATGAACAGAATTCCACAGAAACCTCCTACCAATGCCAAGAACCCATTCTAAACAGGCCAGTTTAAGAGCAGCACAAGACTCAGCCCAGCACACCAAGGCAATTTGAGCAGTATCCTGTCTCCCTCCACTAGAAAGGGGAAACTGTACCCAAGTAAGAATTTTTTTAATGTCAGTGGTGATACCTGAGTGCCCCTCTTCCTCTCTCCCAATGAATGTGGTAGCTATCCTAGTTAGAAAACCACATGAAGTAAAGCTCAGTTTTCTCCTCATTCATATTTCAATTTCAAAATCCAAAGATGTCCTAAGAGTAGCCCATCTGAAACAACTAAGCTCATGCCACACACTCATCCCCAGCCTTTTCACCGCAGGAAGGCAGTAGTCAAGTGCTTTAATACAAAATGGCTTTGACAGACTTGTAACTTTAACCACAGCTTCAACATTGTTTCTTTTCCAGGCAGTGACTATGGAAGAGCCCTGCAAGACTGATGGGATGAAACTGTGCTTGCTGACCCATGGAAGACCAACTAAAATGCCTGAAATCCGCTTCCCAGTTTTGCACAAGCAAGAAGGGAAATGTAGGCAGGTGTAGAAAACCCCAAAGGCAGACATGAAGTGAGGAAAGAGTTAACTACAAGCAGTTCTTTGTTCAGTGAGTGCATGTTGGTTTCCAACAGCAGGCTGGAGTCAGTACATTCAAAAACTTACACACTGTAATTCTTGGAGTCTGAAAGCATCAGCTACACCAAGCTTCAGTCTAACCCTAATGACTTGGAAAAGTCATTGCATACCTTGCAAGGAGCTGGACCATGTTTCGAAACAGACTTTTTTTACAGAAATTCAGGTTTCATCGGTGGGGCACAGGGGTAGAGTATAACAGTGTTCTTGAACCAATGGCTCACTCAAACTGAATTTCCCTTATCCCACTTCCACTTTTCCAGAGGCTGGATTTGATTCTTAAGAGTGATGACACGTGAATTGTAGACCAAAATGAGACTAAGTCATGCCGAACAGGTTTGTATAGGAAGATCACCTTTAATGACAAATTAGAAAGCTAACGTATTAAAGCCTGTTAACTTTAAATGCAATGAGCTGACCTGCTCTTTACCTGTTCCAAATGGCAAAAAATGTGACATTTGAAGAATTGTTGCCTTTCGTTGTAATGGCAGCTAACATGATGCTGACTTTGTGACATGCTTTAGCATGTTGAAGCTTTTAAAAAAAATAATGTTAATAGAAAAATTTAATTAACTCAGTGCTGAAAAAACCTTAAAATCTGCCCTTGGAACAGATTCCTTTATTAAAAATAAGAAAGAGCCCCACACAGTCACAGTATAACCATTTATTAGCATATCTTGTGAGCCATTGGTGGTGATCCAGGGGACAGAACAGCTTTGGCACTTGACTGATTTCAGAGGTACTCAGCCCTTAGTAGAAAAGGATTTTAATAGGACTTGAGTGGGCTACTACACAAACAAGTTTCTGATGTGGAAAATTAAATATTTTTCCAAACAAGGAAAAACGCAGCCCAGGAGATGTGCATTAGTCCAGGTCACAGTGCCTTGTTCTACAAGGAGGAGTCCCAACTTGGTTACCAGCAGAGGTGATTCTGTTCTAACTGTAAGAAACTCCCAGTAAGTCTATCAAGATAGTGTTAAATACCACTGTGTAGTTTCATCTCCCCAAAGTTTTCATCTGATTGCTGAATATACACATAAAAATCTCTCTTCAAGTGGTTGATGAATCACTGCAGCTCTTTTGGGGTGAAAAGACTTCAGGATACAGGCTTCAGAAAGAAAGGAAGACAGACAGATCTACCTCTGTTACCCCTGAGATAGCAAGTGCCCACTTCGCTTGCTCCTCACCAATGCCTCCAGTCATACCTTAGAGAAACTGATCTGTTATTTTCTGCTACAGGTTTACAGAGATTACAAGGATAATTGACAACATGTCCAGGCTAATAAACAGCTGCCTGATAAATTATAGCATAGAACATAATTCATAGAAATCATCAGAACAATGTTCAGCCACAAGAAAGTGATACATCTTTAATTCAGCTTCAGGTCGCCGAAGTGTGAACAGGTTTGAGATAGGACCACTGCAGGCACTGCAGGTCAGGAAGACCCCAGTACTGAGGCAGCCTTTGGAGCACTGGGGCAGCCTTTGAAGGGCTGCAGTATTCTCTCAAAGATAGAAGCAGCACTAAGAGCTGCTCCTTAGATCCTTACCGTAGTCATGTTTCTACTCCAGCCAATGCTCCTAGTCACTCACAGTGATGTTCCCTTTCTCACACAACCACAATGTGCCACTCTGCCATGGAAAGTTCTCTCAGAGCATCCATGTGGCACAGTGCAGCCACCAGCAACACTGGCTGAGCTCTCGGCTGCTGGAACCAGTGCACATGCATTAGCCTTATCCAATGGGCTAATGCTGTGAAGGTGGACTGTCTCAGCCCTCCATGTATGTCAGCACAGGGAAAGGTCTACACAGCTCTCCAGGTGCTCCCTGCCCAGAGCTCCCCAGACAGACCTACAGCAATTTCTGTGAGCTCAATGGGACTGCTGCACCTACCTGAGACACATGGGGAGCTAACCCCAGTGGGTTTTCATCCCCTTGAAGCAAGGCTGCCACCAAGACCGCACTACCAAGTTTAAAACTAGCTCCAGCATACAGGCACAGCACTGAAATCACTTACAGAATTGCCTGCTATAGAAAACTGCTCAAATAATCAGCAGGAGATCCATCCTCCCCTGGCAAACTGCATTCAGTTGTTTACCAAAGTTTAAAGATCCATCAGAAAGAGAAGACACAGAGAGACAGCACGTTACCAGACACCTAGACAGTTTGAACTGAAGAGAGACAGAGAAGCCACAGTGTTAGAAAAGGAACTACCTCTAGAATAATGCGTAACAGAGAATATAAAGCCAGGCCCCTTATTTCCTCTCGTGGCTGAGAACACAAAGACAGATGGTACTTAATGAAAACAAAAGGCAATTAATTCAGGAACCATAAAAAGAAATTATGTGCTATGGAGAATAAAATTATAATGGTTTTCATTGCCAGAAAATACTGGGATTGAGAGCTTTGTTAGATTAAAACAAAAAAATTTAAATATTTATATGGAAGATGAAGGCTGGTTACATTAAATGGTTTTTAAAAGTTAGGGATATAAATTCTTACACTTGAGGAAAAAGAAAGAATGACGAAAGAATAGTGCACAGTGTTTGTACAGCACCTAGAGGATCAAGTATTTGTACTTCTGTTTTTAATGATGATAATAGTAATGCAAGTAATTAATTTAAATGGGTCAAGAACAAAATTCCCCAGAAGGAAAGGTTGTTAAAACTTGTTCAGCACAACTCATACATACTATCCTTTGAAACATCTGCTGCTGTCCAATTTTACAAAATACAGTCCTAGGGTGACTAAGTGCTGTTCATCCAACCAGGCAGTTCCAGTAAGCCTCAGTGGCAAAGCACATGAGTTTGCTTTGGGCCACAGTCCCAGGTTAAACAGTGAAGAGCAACAGCTGTATCCTGAAACAGGCCAGGTCAACATAGGAGAATACTGACAGGCTTGCCTACAGCACCAGTAAGGTATAAAAGCAGGCAAAGGAGATTGGATCCTTCCTTCCCTTCTCCTGGCTCATGCAGGACTCAAAGGGTGTTAATTACAAGGATTCTCACAGCTGTCATAGTGACAAGATCTAGGAGAAATAAATATTCTTAACTAGAACATGGGAATTTCAGGCCCACATCTCACTTGTGTTACATGGTAATTTATGCTAACTCCTGAATGGCCACTTGCTAAGTAAGCTTAGGGAAATAACCTCACAGTGTCATCCTTTGGGTGTTTCTATGCCTGTTGGGGTTATGGGTATAAACTGAAAGATCAAACCAGGTTAAACTAGAGATGTGACAGCACTCAAGGCACAGAAACTCCATTTGAGCTGCTGTAGCATGCTGGCTCAGGGGAAGCTGAAGGTAAAAGTCAAATCCCTCTGTGTTTCCCAGACAGGTACTGCTCCTGCCAGTATAGAACTTGGTATTTAATCCCCCACAAGATGAGAGGTCTGTGAATAATTGCCCTCGGTTCTCTTGGCATTTTAATGCCTGGGAGATAAGGAGCAGTCTGCAGCTTGCATTTTAGAGACTCTGCCAGGAGCCATAGGACAACACAACCCATGTGGAGTCAAGCACAGTGCTGCCAAGGAATCAAGTCTGGCATTTTAAACAGGGTTATCAGCACAAAGCTGTGCTGAAGACATGCAGCACCTTGAGAAGAAGCACAAACAGATCAGGTTTGTCTCAAAGGCCAGTTTGCAGGAGTCCTGACATTGCATGTTTTAAAGATTCTGACAATTCTTCATTAAAATAAAGTTTGCAAGCAGGATTTTAGAACAGTCCATTGCAACACTGGTAGTCCAACTATCCTATAATACCTGAAAAGGGTAATTGAAACTGTTTAGTTTAGCCTTTACACACAAAAATCAGCCACCTAGTCAGGTCAGCACCTTTACATTAAGCTGATTTACAGAAGACAAATTAAAGCTTTAGGCAATCAGTACTTCTTGAACCCAAGGCAATTTCTAGGATTCTGTCACCACATGCCCTGTAATATGACATTGCAAATCCACAGACTGTGCTCTGCCTTCTGCTCTTGCACTGGTAATACCCATGTACTGAACATTTCAATGCCCTGAGTGCAAACCTTCCAGACAGCAGGTCAGTGCCTGACCCAGTTACTGCCTACCCAAAACATGCACATCTGGCACAAGTTCCATGTGTCCCATCCTGTATTAATCCTCCACATTTGAGCCCTTGGTTATACATCAAAGCTTTTTGCTCCTCCTCCTGTACAGACCTGTCTCCTCTCTGCCTTATCTGTACACAGTGAGAAGATGCTGCACTGCACAGCTATTAAGGCACTTAGCCCTTCTGTCTACTTGCATTTTTTTACTACTCAAGAGTAATATATTAACTTTAAAAAGTACTTAAGGCATAAGAGGGAACTCTGTTCATTTGTTTGGATGAGACAGAAGGAAGAAATTGTAATATTCGATAACCCCTGCTTTCTCTCAGCGTTGTATCTGTTCAGGCTGAGAACTACAGCTTGATGATAGTGCTTGCATTCCCTCAAGTTAATCCAGTTTACTCCCACTGAGAGGAATGAAAAGAGAAAGAGTGCAAAGAAGAGAAAAAAGGAAGCATGGCCCAGAGGTTTCAAGAATAGGACACACTTCACCAAAGTGGGAAGCTGCTTTGCAGCACACTTACTGTTTTTCACAAGGAGTAATTTGCCTGAGGTGTATCTATACCCCAGGAGTAATTCCATGTTTCATGGAAAATTGTGAATACAGAAATACTAAAGACTAGCAGCATAAACAAAGGTCAGCTAATAACTATGATGAATAAGGGACCAGTAGTAAGTCCCCACAGTGCTGTTAAATCATGATTCAATGCCTGAATGTTTGAGATTAACATTACATTTGGATTTAAGAAAAATGACATGTCTTTTCAGCCACTTGAGGTCAGTCTTTTAAGTTCTTCATAGTAATCATGAGGGCAAGAAAGCTACTGCCTCTCACACCAACAACTGAATCTAGAAAATGCTACTTAGGGGAAACAACAAAAAAAAAAAAAAAGCCCAAACACACACACAAACCACAATAGCAAAAAAGCAGCAATAAAACCACAGCATCTGGCAGCTGGAAATGTGTGACAAAGGATTACAGCAGGAGGGACAAGCATCTCTTAGCCTAGGCAGACTCTTGAAAGGGGTCCTATGGGAGCAGACATACTATTCAGAAGAGAAAAGGTTCCCCCTAGAGACATATCAGGGAAGCTAAAAAACCCAGCTGTTGGCCTGTTCCTCAACTCAGGTCAAATCTTCTGATTCCTGGAACTGAAGAGAGATGTTATGAAAAAAGAATCTGAAGATTTCCATTATGCCAGCACGTGGTGCCATCTTCCAAGCATTTCACCTCTCCTTGCAGCATGTTTCAACTGTCCAAACATACAACCATGAATAGACTTGCAGCAATAGGTATCTCTCTACTTCTGACATTTCTGTGTGCCAGGGCAAAGCGTGATTGCATTAAAGGAGTCAGATATTCAGAGCAACGTGTCCTGATCATTGTTATCACTGTGTACCTGCTTTCTCTGCTTACAGATTACAGACTAAAGTGAAACCAAAGACTTTAAAGAATCAGTCATAACTGTTTTCCTTCCAGTTCTACATGAAAATCTTTTGCCAGTGTCCAATGTCAAAATAAATCTCCATCAGTCACAGACCAGAAGCCACAGCCTTCTGCTGCTGCAGGGCAAAAGGACCACGTGCTGAAATTCCAAGAGCTCAGTCATTTTCATTTTAGCTTGGTCACTTTCTTGATCCAGGGTACAAATTTGCTGACCTTTGTGTACACACCGGGGGAATCCTTCCGACCACAGCCGTACCCCCAGGAAGTGATGCCCAAAATTATCCAGCGTCCATTTGACCTCTGACACATGAGTGGCCCTCCACTGTCACCCTGACAGCTGTCCACCCGTTTATCTTCAGAAAGGTTCCCAGCACAAATCATGCGGTTGGTGAACTTCCGCCCATAACGGGCCTCACAGTCTTCCCGTGGGAGAAGGGGCACCACCCCCTGCAGCAGGGTTCTGGAATAGGACTTTCCTGGAATAAAACAGACCAGCCAGACCGATTCACATACAGGCAACAGTAGTGACCTGGTGCAACAGTGCTCTCTACAAAACTAGACACACATTTCATGTCAAGTCTGCCGCACAGAAACAGGCTGGGCTCAGCATATCTGAAATCACGAGAATTTCAGAAAACAGTGATGCCAAGCCAAACCACAAAAAAAGAGCTGTAAGATCAAAGATGTGCGGAAGAGGGTTGTAGAAAAAGGTTAGATCAAAGGATGAGTCTTACTCCTGATTCTGTCAACAAGTAACTTGAACCTTGCTCAATTTAACTCACCTCTTCAAATCTCAATTTCCTCCTCAGTAAAGCAAGGACAGTGTTTTCTCAAGAAAATAAATGCAGTAGTATCTGTTAAGTGCTCAATCCTCAGAGAAGTTTTAGAAGATGTTTCAGAAGCATTCAAATATTATTCAAAGGGAATTCCCTTCATCTTTGGCCAGACTTGAGTCTATTTGATCACATCTCTTTACTAGCCCAGGGTTGCTCAAAACATAAGGCTAAATTAGAGTATGACCTTTCTGTGCCCAAGGTTTATGTAAGTTCACAGGGTAGTAGGTAACTGCTCCTCATTGAGAAAGCTGGGTTTGGTGCGTGGGAAGGATTCTAGCCACTAAGCTCCAGTACAGCTTAAGGTAGTTACATGGCTAAGTTGCTCCTTGATCCACCCCAAATATCCTGAAGTGACACGTGCAGCTGGCACAACTGGACTCCAAAGGCAAATACGCACTTGCAGTTAAAAAGCTGCGGTAATAGGTAGGGAAACAGCTGAGAAGGACGGGCAAGTCCAAAATCAACAGATGAGCTCCTAGGGCTTTTGGCAGGAAATCTTTCTAAACGTATGGCTTTTCTCCAGTCATAGCAGCCCCAGAAAGGCCTCCGTGCCCCCTTTTATCTAGGAAGCTTCACAGCAATATACTTAAAGAGGACAGGTCCAGTCTCTCTTGAACCAAGGGCAGAAACTAGAGAGTCTATCTGTCCTTGCAGAAATACACAGGGAGATTAAGCAAGGCAGTCCGAGAGAGATTTCTCACTGAGGGCTCCTTCTAACTCTAAGCCCTCGCTTCACTATGACAGTACCACAAAGAAGGCAGGTCATGGAAACATGGGGGCCTCTCACGGGCTTGGTATAGCAGCTCTGCACAGGCTGCTCCCTTAGGGGTCTACTGTGGTAGAACACGTGTAGAAATGGGAAGAAAGAGAGGACTGTGGCCAGATGGCAGCATTGGTCTCTCTCACAGCTTTCGGAGGGATGCTACGGAAACCAAAGCTGTCACCAATATTGAGCAGACTCAATAAGCCTCAAAATCAGATGAAAACGCGATAGTACAAAACTCCACTCATCTTCCTATTCCTTGGCACCATGCACTGGCACAGACAATGGGAGCAGTGAGAATATAGACTTGAATTGACATAAATTAATGGCCCATGTAGGCTTCTGAAGGCAGACTTCCTCATCTCTCTTGCCTCTCAAAGCCCCACCACTCACCTGTGTCTCCCCAGCCAGAGATGATGCAGGCTTGCCTGTTGATGTCAGACCTCTCTCTCCTGTCAGGCAGGCAGACGGGCAGAACATGGTGATTGAAGGAGAGACAGTGCCCTTCTCTGCCCCGCATCCGGACCAGGGCTATGTCATTATCATTGCTGCCAGCCCAGTAGTTCCTGTGCAGGACAATCCTCTCCACGGGCAGCTCCCTCTCAAACTCATCCTTCACACCTGTGTGGTAATCGCCCACGCGCAGGAGGTAGCGGCGCACATCAACACCAAACCTGGAGAAAAACAGACTCAAGATCTCAATACTCCTGCTAAGAGGAAAGCAGATTCACACAAGTCTCAGTTGCTGTGAGACTGAACCACCTCCTCACACCACAGTGGTAAAACAGTTCCAGCTGCAGGAATGTGGGGCCTCTTTAGCAGATATGATCCTGGCAGCTGTTGCAGATTTGGTGCAGATTTGGCAGTCACAACACACTTGTGAACTGACCTGTTCACAGTTCCTTAAAGCACTTAAAATGTCAAAATGCTGGTTCCTTTTACGCTGTAAAGCCTCAGAATTAAGAGGCCAGGTGTAAGCAGTGAAGGAAAAAGCAAGTCTGTATTGAGTTATCCCCATAAGCACTCCAAGATCACACACATCATAACCTGAAGCTCTTACTTTAGAAACTTTGCTCATGTAGTTCCACTGGGCTAGAGGATAAACTTGTATGAGGTTATCTTGTCCATCATTGAGAATCCCTTGGGGCTCCCCACTCCCAAACACACCTTTTGAAGCAGTGGGCTGCAGTCACCACCCAGCAGCTGCTGATCAGGGTTGCTCCGCACAGCAGACGAGTATCTCGATGAAAACCCTTCAGCCGCAGTGAGGCCTGCCATGGCCAGCTGCCTCTGAAGAAGAAACAGGAATAAGTGGTCTCACACACATGGGAGCCATTTTTGTCTTTTCCCATCCACTATGTCTCATCTGGGCTCAGCTGGCTTGCACTCTTCCCTAGATACTGGTTCAAACCATGTTAAAAAATCAGCAGTGAAAATGCATTAATGTAGTCAGTATCTGCCAGGCTATTTCCAGAGCCTGAAGGAAAGCTGGAACAAGTCCGACTCAGCAATTACAGGGCAGTACCTCAGAGACTTGTTTCCACCTATGATCCTTTTCTTGCGACGATGAAGCAGGCGCATCCCACACACTCCAGACTCTGGACCTGCATGGCAAAGTTAGAGCAGTTGGATAGGGACCTTCAGCATTGCTGTCACAGAGCCAAATACCATTCAGCTTCTCTGAGGGCATTAATCCTCAAGGTAATCGACTGTGTTGTGTTGTGCATATGGAATTCATAGAATATTTGATCCCATTGGTTTCCTTAATTTCACCAGAGGTGCTTACCTGAAGTCTCTGTAGTCTCATGCCAAGAGTGGGACCTACACTTATACTTCCTCAGCACTCTAAACCCCAAAGGTTGCTTATGGTTGCTGTTCTAAGGAAGAGTATGGTGACTTGGCTGAGGGGAAATTCTGCAGGCTCAAAGGCCTGAGATGGGTGGAGCCCCTCAGACTAATTTGGAACACTCTCTGCTGCTAAGAAGATACACTGAAAACAAGAAAAACGTAGGAGGTGCAGGACAGGACATGCTTATTTTGTAGGTGAAGTTTCAGCCGAAGACAAGAATGACAGGGAAAAACCACAAAAGCATGCAGAGATCCTACAACCAGAACTCCAGATTTCTGCATAGAAGAAATGGAAATGTCACCTGTTCTCCTGAAATCTTGGACCTTTTCTTCCACATAGTCACAGATCACCCCAGCATCCTCACTGTGCCAGCAGCTGTGAATCCTGGTGTCAGGCGTGGCACATTGCCCCAGAGTGTCCTCCATGCCACTGCATTCTATGTTGTCCAGATGGATGGGCCCATGGCCTTCGCCAAAATAAGCCATTGCCCTGGCTTTTGCTGTCCCACTGCAATTAGAGAGAGGGTGGCTAATCTCCAGTGAGCAGGAGCCAAGTGGACCTGAGGCACCAGTGCATTTTAAGTGGAATAATATTTATGTGTCACTCCACACACTGACAGTAGTAGAGTAAGAGCAACCTACTCCCTCAAGCAGATCTGGGTGTGCCAAAACTAAAACAAAGGCCCCAGAAACAAGTCCAGAAGTGCTCCCGAGAACTGTTTCTATCTGTATAATGCCTGTACCACAGCTCTTACCTGAATCCCAGTTGCCTGCAAACCACTGCAGCATCTTTGTCTGTCCAGTCGTCGTCACAGACACTGCCCCACTGCCCATTCAGCAGTACCTCAACCCGGCCCTCCTTGGTGCTTTCTCCATCCACCAGCCGCACAGGAGGCCCTGAAGGAGAAAACACATGGGCTGCTGCAAGCAAAATAACCAGAGGGGTCAGGTGTCCAAAACTTGGGTTCTACTGAAAAAGATGAATCCCAGACATCAGTAAGCTTAAAAGTAAAAGGGGGGGGGGGGGGGGAAAGAAGTGTGTCTTATATGAAGGCATTTTACCTCTGTGCTGAATCAGAACACTATATACATACTAATTTATTTAATACATACTGGAAATAATCAGTGGATCATACTCGGAAAGCTGAGTAAAGAGGAGAATAAGAACAGAAAGTTATTAACTCCTAAGGCAAGAGTTAGACAAGCTTAAACATGCCTGGGGAAAAAAAAAATCAATTGAATTGTAAAACTATTACATGATTCTAAGAAAGAGAAAAGTTCTACATCCAGGAAAAACAAAAATGTTGGATGCCAACTATTTCAATAAAAAATATCTGACAAATGGTAAGTCTCCTGTAGTAAGGAAAGGGGAGAGTATCAGGCATTATATAAATGAGGAAATTATGCTAACTTGAAATAATTTCACAATTTTAATTAGAAGTGTGCCATCCACACAAAGGAGTGCAAACAGCAACGCCTCGCATCTGAAATCCTCCTGTCTTGGCAAGGTGTGGCACTAATGTAACCACACCTAAGTTTCCTAAAAGGTCTAGTTAAAGGGTTCCTTTGAGCAATGGCACACTAAGGCAGCCACTGTTCTCAGCCCCTTAGGTTTGTTTCAGAGACTGCCAATACAACTCTCTCCAGTTTCCATTTATCTGCTGGTCTGATAGTAGGTCTGGTGGAGCCACAGATTTGTGGCTCTGCCCCAATTCAGCCAAGGCTCATTCCTCCTCAAAAAGCAGACCCCTTATTGAAGCAGCACAGGGAAAACTCCCACATCTGCCAGAGCTTACAAGGGAACAGACCAGAAAGTGAAACTTTCCCACTGTTCAGGGCAAGAGCAAGGTGAGTTACCCAGGCTGCCATCCATGACTGTGTTGCTTCCTGGGGAACAGCGGACTCCCAGATCCTCAGCATGGGAGCAGTCATGCTGCCCCCAGTTGCTGTGGGGACAGTCCAGGAGAGTCAGCTCTGTCCCCACACATGCCACATCATCCAGTAAGATGAAGCCTTGGCCAGCAGCATAGTCTCCTTCAGAGGCCAGGGCAGCAGGACCACTAGAGGAAGGAAACAGAAAATAATATTGAAACTCTAAACAACACAGAAGGACCCAAGCTCAGATCCAAAGAGAAACTCCCCTGCTTAACTATGGTACTGGTGGCCCCCTGACCTAAACCACTCAGTGGACACACAGGATGGCAACCAAGCACCCTCATATCTCGCCAGTTTCAGTTTTCAGGGAGGCCTCCCCAGACCAGTCCATTTTCTAGTGTTTGATCAAAGGCACGTTCAAAGGCACAGAGGGCCAGCAGAGGCTGCTTTGCAGTTATGGCAGGTACATCAATTTGAGGAGGGGCTGGCAGAGGAGGCATCAAAAATGTTGACATTTAAGTAATTCTACTTCTTTTTATAGGAAGCAGCTACCTGGAATTGAACTGCAGAAAGCTGCAAACTTAGGCACTAAAAGAAATGACAAACGTAGTATGTAGCTGAACTCAAAGGGAAGAATTTAGTTTAGTCTTTCTTTCACCTATAAAGTTGAAATTTTAGAAGGAAACGCGAATCGTGTTTAAAAAAATCCACATAACCCCATTTTACTAGCTCAAAGGCAAGAGTATCCTCATTTTAAATCTTTCCAAACTCCTACCTGAAGGGATGACAGCTCAGCAATGGGTTGAAAATCCCTATTACTACTCTTTTTTGCCCTGATGGTCTTTGTTCAGCTACTGAAGGTGATACATTTGGAGCAGATAGGTGATGTCCTTTTACTGACAAAGTAGAAGTGACACCTGCAAATTTAGGGAGTGAATATTCTCTGACTTTGCTGAGGGGTTCATAAGGACAGTATTAAACCTGTTATCTGCTTTCAAAACAGGCTGAGGCAAGAGATAATAGATTTAATTTTGCTCATTGGAAAGGATGTGGATACCTATTAATCTTTCTTTAATAAGTTGTATAATGGTAATAAGCCTTCTAACAAAGACAGCATTGAAGGATTAAGATCTGGCCTGTCCCAGTGAAGGGTAGTGGAATCTAATCCTGGAAATTAGGAAGCACAGACACTACACACTCTCAGTCCTACCTGAAGCCCAACTGCCTGCAGACCACTTGGGCACCGAGGTCCGTCCAGCCATCATCGCACACTGTGCCCCAGTCTCCATTGTAGTAAACTTCCACCCTGCCTTCGCTGGGGCTGCGGCCGCCAGCCAGCCGGACCGAGCCCTCTGCAAGGGGTGGGAGAAGGAAAGGGCAGCACTCAGCAGGGGAGAAAAGAAACAGCCTGTGCACCACTGCTAGGTCTTTGTACCACCCATGAGTGAAAGAAACAAAAGAGACAGATGTCTCTGGGTACTCAAAATACAAACGTTCATTGCTTCCAAACATACCCATCTGCCAGGGAAGGATTCACTTCAGCCTTTACACACTACCTGAGCAAAACCGTGGGAACACCACCAAGTATGCCTCTGATCTACTCTCTGCCTCCATATCCGGCAGCCCCTGTGGGAGCCAAATATGGAAGCTGTGCAGGATCCTGAACCCAGGAGGTTACCTGCTGAGCAAGCCAAGTAATGTGGGGGTGAGGCCGACCGCATCTGACTGGCTGAGCTGCACATCTGTACCTGTGAAAGGGTCACAGGAGACCCCAGCGTCCTCAATGTGGTCACAGTTTTGCTGTCCCCAGTCACTCTTCTTGCACTGATCAAGGGAGAGTTCATTCCCTGAGCACTGCACTTCATCCAGCAGGATTGGGCCAGATCCCTGCCCGTAGTGAGCCCATGACAAGGCTTTTGGGGTCCCACTGTAAATATTACAGACATGTATGCTCAGTAAGGAAGGCCACAGTCTTGTGTCCTCGGATTCTGCCTTGCACAGAGAGTCTCCTATGCTGGGTCATTGTCCTCCCACAGATCATCTGTATTTTTGACACAGTGGAGTTGCCAACTGTTATTTGAAATATGTTATTGGGAAGTTTATAATGAGCCCTTCCAGCAAATAACAAAAATGTTACTACAACACAAACACTTCAGACTTCTGCAGACAATGACGTACCATCAGTCTCAGTTACAATCTCATAACAGGCAAAACTCCTAAAAATTGAAGGATCTCAAATTTGAACAATCCATTTTAAATAATCTTGTACTGATGTGATTTTCAAGAATGCTCTGTATACAACAGTTCCCATGTTAAGCATTGAATGGCACACAGAAGAATAAGGTGGTTTCTCTCGCTTTCCTGTCTAAAGAGGATAAGGGCAGCCAGTAAAACTAGAGGAGTTTAATCTTAACCAAGTAAGCAACTGCAGTTCACATTGTCATTGAGGCCAACAAGATTTCTATTAGGATATATACAAAAATGTTGAACAGGGGTAAACACAAACAATCCTGAGACAGGAATGTACCTTTTATTTTTTTTACATAGCACAAACCCATAAAATTGAAAAGAATGGGGTGAAAAAATCTCTTTATAGGATGATCAGTCCAGAATTATGTTTCCCAAGGTTTCTGTATATCTCCTATAGGAAGGGCTGGTAGTATAGTGAAGGGACACACTCTCATGTTTTTCATTCTGCCTACTTCTATTACTACTCCATGACATACAGCAAGGAAATTACCTGAGTCCCAGCTGTCTACAGACAACTTCAGCATCCCGGTCATCCCACTGATCATCACAGATGGTTCCCCACTTGCCATCATGGTAAACCTCCACTCGCCCTTCAAAGCTCTCCTTTCCCCCAACTATACGAAGTGGGGCACCTACACCTGTGCTTCAAGAAACAGAAAGAGAGCACAACAGAACAAGACAGAGACAAAGCACATCCAGCAGTTTAGGGTGTAGAACCATTCTCTAGCCAGAAGAGCTCTCCCAATGCTCTCTTAGCACGTCCTCCCCTCTAGACCCCCCACAAGTACCCGTGATTGCAGCCCCCAGAGTGGGATACTGCTGGTACAGAGACGTCTCTTTAATCGGCTGCTGTGGTGACCAGGAGTTTTCTGCCTGCAGACAAAAACCTGGCTTGATAAAAAGAGATGTCGTCATAAGCATCAGCCATCAGATTGAGATCTTTCCCTGGAGATTTACCTTCTGGAGGAACACAAGTTACCACGGCATTTCCCTGGTTACAAGCTCCTGACAGAGCTTCCTGATAGCCACACTGCAGCAGGGCTTCCTCATCTCCATGGCAGTTTGCTGACTGCAGGTGCAGGGGAACAGGCCATGGTCCAGAATGACTCTTCTTCCCAGCTGTGCCGATCTCACTGGTACAGAGGATGCAACAGAGCAATGAAATGCCACAGCACAGCTTGACTTAGAAGTTCCCTCCGTTGTTGTGACTCTCCAGGCCAGTTGTGATATTTCACATCCCGGTGTGCCCAGTTAATTGGAAGTGCATAAAGGGGGGACCATTTACAGTCTCATGGGAAAGCACAAGCAAGCACACAGCACTTCCTAATCCTTTTATGTGCCCACCTACTGCAGAGGAGTTGGTGTAGTCAGAAATGGCACTCCCGTTTGAAAGTAATGAACAAACCCCTCAATAGACTCAAACACCAAGATACCTGAATCACCTTCCCTCTCTGTGGACCTTATCTCCTTGCTGTTTAGAAATTTGAATGTCCAAATCCCAGATACCCAAAGAGAGTTCATACTCCTAAAATTTCTGTTAGATCACTATAGTAACTCCAGCTGATGATCATAAAAAGGGAAAGTGATCTCACAGCTCACTTTTCACAGCCTGGAGCATGAAATAGCAGAAACTATTGTTTTAGAAAATCCTTGCAAATGATGATTGGGTTGGGGGTACCCACAGAAACAAAACAGTACAAAAGGACCCTGGTAAGTGGGAAATTAGACCACAAAACAAACTCCTTTCTGCCAGCCAGAAGGACTAACCACAGAGGCTGCTCTTTCAAAAGCCACATGAGCATGTACCTCTCACAACCAGACTGAGGTTCCCACCTGAGACCTAGTTGCCTGCAGACAACACTGGCATCCCAGTCAGTCCAGTGGTCAGCACAGATGGTACCCCAGAGTCCATTGAAGTACAGCTCCACACTACTGTCTTCAGCCAACCGCACAGCACCTTCCAAAAGAGAAAAAAAACCAACGAAAAACCAGCTGCTTTCTGCTGATAGAAGTTTCAAATCAGCAAGTCTTGGACTTGCATGTAGCTGAGCTGAACTGCACTAGGCTTCTTTCATCCCTGTTTTATCTGTGCTGGCACTAAAGTGATGTGCATGAAAGAGTGTGGGGTGGGGCACCTTCCCAGTCCCAGCCATGGCTGACTGGGAGGATGGTTGGTGTTACGGTCTTTTCAAATCCACGGTAACACCAGCAGGAAATTTGGCTTCTGCAAAAGCTCCTGGATTCTCCTTCTGTGGAATGGGGATGATTTTACACGCTATCTTGAAAGAGTGTGTTTGAAAATCTATCTAATTAGTTCTGACACTCCACTGGTCTATTTCCATCAACCACTTCACCTGTATGACTCTGTTGCTACAGTGAGATGTTTAGTAACAGCAGATGAATCCTCTTTAATTTCTCTAAGAAAAGGAAGTGATAGTGTAAATACCCTTTCAATTCCCACCCCACCAAAAATTTTACCACTGTTTAGAAGGCACATCTCCTTACTCAGTTATGTACTTGCAAAGGACACACCTGTCTGCAGCACCTCAGTGCAGGCACACAGCACCACTACATTTTTATTCTTCCCTTTAATGAAGCCATCTTTGAAAGCACATCCACTGGCAAGGGAAGAGACTGTCAATTAATTTATTAAACTGGTGTTTCAACTGTTCTGCAAAATGCAGGAAAAGCAAGGAATGTCAGAAAACAGGACATTTTCAAGAATGCTGGACAGCAGCCCATGCATTGAGAGAGCTCAGCTCCTTGCTTGCCTCAAAGTAAACAGCAGTCCTTCTGCCAGCACTGATGAAGTCTAACACAAACCTATGACCTGCCTTGCCACAGAAGATTTTATATTGAAGAAGTAGTTTATATTTGAACTGCTACACTTAAATGAGGAATGCTCTGATATAGACTCTAAAGGAGAAGAAGTGGGTTGTTTTCGACATAACTGAAACTGTTTTCAAAGTGGCATAAGTTAGCAGTAAAAAAAAAAAAAAGTCTCCTTGTATGAGAATAAAACATCTATACAAGGCATTACAGCTACAGCAGCTTAAATCCACCCCCTGCTATATACAGACGTTCTTCTCCCACACAGGCTAGCCTCTAGTATTAATTATTTCAACAATTTGGAACAGTCTTTGTACTGTGCTTTTTTCACAGGGTGTTCCACCTGCCACTTGCAAGTCTGTGCAGCACACACTGCTTGCTTGGCAGCACAGCCCTTACCTTGGTTACAGTCACAGTTGGCCCAGCCGATGGCCCCTGACACAAGCCTGTAGAAGCACCAGGGCGTCGTTCCCCCGTCTGGGTTCCTGCAGAAGTTGTGGTGCCCCAGGCCACGATCTGGGTACTGCTGGACATAATCAGGGAACTCTGCCCAGTTGAGACACTCTGCTCCAGACTCAGTGACTGCCAGTGAGCCGTTGTAGTAGCCGAGAGGTCCCAGAGCACACAGGCTGGACACTGGGCACAGGAAGGGAGGGTTACCATCACCTGAGGCATCACACACCGAAGCTCGGACAACATGGGAGACACCAGCTGGTTATGAGAAATACCCCTTGTGTCTGCAGTCTCAGCTGCTGCTTGCTTGATTCAAACTCTATCACTCTTCAAGGTACTGCTCAAAGAATATTCATAATACTCACTGTCTAAACCACAAGTTCATCTGAAGCAATGAGCTGCCCAGACAGATCTTTGAAGAGTGTTAACTTAGGGCCCAAACATGACAATTTGAACTGGTTCCCATGACTGTACATGCAGTACATGTACTCACTTTGGAGCAGAACTGTACAAAGCAGGAAGGTGGAAAATCACACTGTATTTCATAGCATGTATGTTCCCTATACACATGAGCAGATCACCTGGCTTATCTGAACTTGGCTAATATATCGGAAGGGAAAGGGAATTTATTTTGTGGGAAGTGCAGGTGCCAATATTTTAGTGCCCATGTGAAATATCCAGTGTAAAAATACCAATTAATTAATTTTTATGGTCCTTAACAAAGGAGAAAACTCTCCATTCATGGCACTGAAATAATAAAGTGGGAAAAAAACACCCAGGTTTTGTGGGCTTTATAGAGTCCATACCATGGGAAGAGTAGACTGAGAAAAGGACATTTACAGCTCTATTCACTAAGTAAACGGAAAGAAGCCAACACTTTCAGAAAATCCTTCTGCACCTGGAGCAAAGAGCAAGGGTACAAAGTAACTTTGCATCATGTCATTTGCCTTCTAGCCACTGCCAGGGGGCAAGTGACAGCTGAAGGTTAAATGCAAGGTACAAAAATGAGAAGCAGTTGGAAGTCAGTGCCTGGAAAACAAATCATATGTGTGGCATCAACTGGGACCCTCAGAGAGGGCATCTGAGAATTCAGTAGTTATTAGAGCAGAGTAAAGGTAAGAATGCAAAAAAGACCAAGGCAAAGAGAGAGATTAAACAAAAGAACATGTGGGAGGAGCAGGGAGCTGCAAAAGCATTCGACATGAAGGAACAGAAGTAGTCTGGCCATGTTGGTGAAGGAGATAAACAGGCATTGGGACAAGAGAAAAGATTGAAGAAGTGATGAAAAGAAAGGAAGAAGGCGAGGTAGCAGTGGTTCATCGTGCCTATGGTCTCAGATCACCACTGCAGGAAAGAGTCTGCCCAATGACTGAATTAATAACTTCTTGTTCTTACCTGCACTCTGCAAATGGTTTTGGTTGGGCTTGGATCCCAGGAAAGCCTGGGAAAAGAAACAGAGCAAAAGCAGAGACATGATTATCCAATGAAATAAACATGGGCATGTCCTAAAAGCAGCTCAGCTTCAGGCAAACACACCCTAGTAACCAGCCTCTTCCCCGGTCTCCCCATTGCTCCTCTTCAAACACAACCATAGCTCTGTCCACTAACAACAAAATGAATAATTATTGGCCTGCAGAGATTTACCCTTGATCTAAGCGCTACATTACTGGGCTTGCTTGTTTTTTTTCCAACAGAGTTGGAAGTCTGAGTGATATGCCTATGGAAAGGAAATCTAGAAGAAAATCATTATTATCAGTAAGAAAAAGAATAACTACTCATTCTATCACTGTTTATAGGGCAAGTAATCTACAGCTATAGTAGCAGATATTTATCTACTTGAGTGACAGGATGATGCCCCCAGAATACCTGTTAAAATGGTAATAAACATCCATGGATGAAGTGGGAAACATCCAAGGAAGAAAATCCAAGGCCTTTTGAGGATTTTATTTTTAATACTTGAAAATATGATATGGCCTATGTTGTTATTATCTAAATGGGGTTAACTAGCTAAGAAAAAATATGAAACAAAGTCCTCAGAATTCTAGCATTCTGTCTGGCCCCAAAACTGCATTTCCTCTTATAGGCAGGTTTTTTTGTGGTTGTAATGTGACTATAGGATGAGAGATGGAGATCTCCACTCAACATAACTACATGGTGTGCAAGCAAGTGCAAGACCTTCACAGACTCAGAGTGAAAAGAAGAAACTGTACATGCTTCTGCTAGCTCCTTGTAGTTTAATTAGTTTCTAAACATTCTTAATGAACATTTCTAATACTTCTATAGGAAGAGAGAGTTGTGATTCACAGAACAGAGATGTGCAGCTAAAGGATACTAGCTATTGGTAATGGTTGTGGTTTTCTTCAAAATGCAGTAAATTTGCCTCTCTCAGCTTCACCTCTTCCTGGAAAACAGGAAAAGTTAAATTTGGAATTAAACCAAATCCACTTCTGGAATAAACAGAGGTAATTCCCACAGAAACCTGACAAGAACAACACCTATTCGTGTCAGATATAATTTTCAAATCAAGCTTATGAATATGATCCAGAAGGTGCTGACAACCATGGCCAAGCTCCAGCACCACTTCCCAGAAGTCAGAATGGGATACTGCATATGAAGATTCCTGACATGGTTCAGTAGCAACAGATCAGATTTCAGGTTCATATGCACAAAGGGATGCACAGATAAACCCTTTTCAGGCAAAAAAAAAAATAATCTGTCTGCATGTATCAGGCTGTTGCAAGCCCATATAAGGGTTTCTGGACCAACAACACTGAAGGACTTACCTGAGGATCTCAAAGCTCTTTGCAGAGAGTAGAAAGTGAGCTAAGCTGTACTTTTGCGACTGCATCACGATCCAGGTCCCTCAATCCCTAGCTTTTAGTGCACACCTGCACACACATGTAAGCCTGCCAGTGATACAAGGATGGGTCAGACTAGCAACAGGAAATATATGAGAGACTGAACCTGCTCTTCTTGGACCATAAACAAAAGTACTTCAGTCCAAGTAATAAGCTTCCCTTCTAATGAAAAATTAGTTGCTGCCAGTTTCTGTAGCAGCTTCCAAAATACCCCAACGCTGACCATCGCCACCAATTGAATTCAGTGCAAACAGCCTATGCTGCAGGCATTGTCCCAGGTCTGTGCAGCTATAAATCATCTGTCCACAAGCAAGAGAGACAATCAGCAAAGAACAGAAATAAAGGATCTTTCCTGTCAGGGTGACTGCAGTGCCTGAGAAACACTGGAAACCCAAGCCAAAGCATCTGCAAGCCCTTGTGTATTCTGCTTTCCTGGTTTATTTCTTTTTCTGAATTTATGTACACAATGAAAAAAAATTCTCCCCAAGCCCCCAGTCCTTCCCAGAGACCACAACTGCCTAAATGCTCTACAAAACATATTCAAGTAACAACAAGATCCACTTACAGTGAGGACATTAATAGAGCCATGTGACTTCTTACAAGCAGATAGAAAAACAACCTTCTCTTACCTCCACACATCTGAGACAGGATAGCAGACTTGAGAGCTCTACCAGGAGCCCGAATATTTTTGAGATTTCCATCCCGCGTGTACAAAGTGAGCAGAAGGTTCTTCAAGCATCACATTCTCGTTCAGCTGCCAGGGTCTGCTTTCCCATGCTAGCCGCCCCGCACCGGAGGGAGTGGGGTGCCTTTTCCATTTCTACGCAGGGAAAAGGATGTGAGGAAAGGGATCAAAGTTCCCCGCAGCATCTTAGAATTTCACTTTGCCGCTTCTCTCCCCATCTCTTCTCATTGATTCTTCTCTTCAGAAAGGGGAAGAGAGGAGAGAAATAAGGGAACAGAACATGCCCCCGAATTTCTCTGGCACATTCGAAGACGGGCGGAGGCGAGCACAAGCGGTGGGGCACAGCCCTCAGCCCTCTTCTCACCCCGCTGTCTCCCCTCTCCACAGCGTCCCCCGTGCTCCAGGTACGCGCTGCTCCCAGCGCCAGCCTCCGCCTCCCCGCCCCTTCTGCCCAGCGGCGGGGCCAGCCGCCCGCTCCTCTCCTCTCCTGCAATGCTCCTTCCCCTGCTGCCTTTTCCTCCTCTTCCCAAGGCACACAGGCTGCAGCACGGCAAGGAGCTGGGGCTGCGTCCTATTGCAAAGCCCCCAGCAACAACCGGGAAAGGCAACGGCGTGTGCGCGTACATTTGCCAGAGATTAGACTTCTTGGAAGGAATCTGGACTTTATCCCCCCCCACCGCTGCCTCCTCGATTAGCAGCTTGCAGCTTCCAGAGGTCAGCTCTCCTCAGATCTGAACTCAGGTAAATGGGACCTAGAAAACTATGTTAAGCAGCTTCCAGATCTCCCCCGGAAAACCCACAGGTGGCACAGCCCTCTCCAGGGTGCTCCCAGTTTTCAGCCCTGTATCTTGCCATCATGGGTATTGCCATCAGAGAACTTTGCCATCGAGCGTCTCCTTGACCTTGGGCTGTATTTTCCCTCAATTGGCTAGGATGCTTTCCAGAGGGTTAATCATTATTGTATTACCATGAACAATTCTATCCCATGGGGGTTTTTAGTGTTTTCAACTTGCTGGTCCTTCATACGAATTAGGGTTCAAGGCCACAAGCTTTAAACACTATTAAATCTAAGAAGGCAATTGGTTCATTTGAAGCTGTTCAGTCTTGGAAATACTTTTTTTATGCGTTCCTCGTGCTGCTTCTCTGCTCAGTCTAATGGGCATTTCTTATATTCTGATTTTGGAGCAATGAACTCATGGTGCTCTACAGCATGAAACATGAAGGTCACCTTTAGAAATGAGCTCACTTCTGGCCAAGCCTGCTGAATAGCACTTCCAAATACACCTTCAGCATAAAAACAAGGAACAGGCTGCTAAAAATCTACTGACTTGACAAAAAGCCTCTTTTTTGTCTTCCTTCACTTTTGCCCATTACTCAATTCATGTGACAGTTTTGCGTTGCCTCATCCTCAGTAACTCATCAAAGGCAAGGAAATTTCCCTCCATGCTGGATCTTTTACAGGAGTCACTAAGGGGTAAAAAGAAGCTGTTTCTGGAGTGGATTTGGCCAAGAATTACACTCAGTTAATTAGGAGCAAATCTCCTATATCCTCGTAGTCGGAGAGGCAGACGATCAGGGCAGCAGGGGATGGAAACAGCTTAGATGCTACATCACACTGTAACTCTCAGGCAGCAGCAGCACAAAGGAGCAGCACAAAATAAAAAATATGGGACTATGTTAGAATTTAGAACCACTTACTCCACTGAACACACAAGGAAAGGACATACTGGAAACAGGAACAGAAACTCTATTAGCATTCTGAGAAAACTAGCTCCTTACTAGAGGCTGTTGTTGCTCATTCAGAACTCCATCCCATGAGACACTCCCTGTTCAGGCCTCTGGCGCACAGGATTCAACACCACTAGCAGAAGTCTGTGCTGGATTTTTTTCATGGTGCGTTCTAAGTTGCCTCCCTGTCAAGGCGAAGTTTTCCTAAATAAAGTGATTTAATAGGTAATTTTAAAGGAAACACAGATCAGTACACCAAAAGCAACAGAAGTCCAAGCCTGTATTCACTTTCTGGAAGGATTACGGACTGGGAAGACACAGTGGTTTTTGCAGTTGTCTCCTCTCTGGCAGGTACTGTTTTGGGACTATTTCCTTCTTACCAAGACTGCCCTTGTTTTTATCACACACGTAATGACATTCCTACAGAGGTGGATCTCAGACTCTCAAAAGCTTCTCATGACTACTCTCCATGGTGGAGAAGAAGACCTAATAGGGAATTTTACCAATATAGCTACAGCAGTTTAGATCACTAATGTATTGACAGATAAGGTAAAACATCCTGAACTTTCTTGTACGGGCAAATTTGAAGTAGTTGTAAATATCTAAATCTGCTATTTAACAGTAGTCAGCTTCTCACCATGATATATGCATAGTTCTATTACAGGAAGTCTATGATTTCCCACAGAGTCTCTCTTGATTTTGCCAGATTTTCCTGTATTGACCCTTCTGAATAAGAAATGCCATCTTCTAAAATGTCCCTGGCTCTCTGGAATTCAACCTATTTCTCCTGAACTGGCAGGACAACTGTTCATCAGGACCAGCTGAAATATTAATGCTACCTCCACAGTGAAAGCCTAAAAGGAGTAGTTAACAGCAATCATACCCGGAGCTGGTATAATAGTTAAGCTACAAGGTACAGGAGTAAGACCAAGGAATTCCAGCAGATCTGCTTAAATCCTGTAAATCCGACTTAGGAGGGTAGAACAGCTAGTCAGCTTTTGTTTAATTCTTTCCTCACCACGCAATCACACACAGGTCTCTGCAGCAATGTTCTTAACCAGTGTGCTCCACATCAGAACAGAGCTTCCCTTACCCCCCAGCAACAGCACCATGGGGTGGTACAAACCCCAGCTCAGAAAGAACAGTGTTGTTTCCTGTGGGTACACACATGAACTATTAATGGAGTGATCCTCACTACAAGCACGTCACAGAATGCATTTAAACACCTAATATAAGCTTAATGGTGAGATACAGGAAAATGGCCAGCACTGAAATTGCCAAGGACAATCAGTAACACGAGGGTTTTTGGTTACAACAGAAGAAGCAAAAGAATTGCTCAAGTACTTTTAAAGGAATCACTGTAAAACCTGGGTGCACCTGAAAAGCATTGCTTCCTTCCTCTCAATAAATAAAAGGATTGGAAAACCTTAGCATAGTAATTCCAAGCTTATAGTAAACATATAAAAGGTTAGACAAAACCCCAAACAACTGAATTGGTGAAGCTCACCATGAAGCAGTATAATGAAAAAATAGCTGTTCAGATTAGTGGGAGCTGTGCAAAATTTCAAAAGTAAAAATAGAAAAAGGTATTAAGTGTCTCTGTTACAGCCTCTTATATAAGGCTGTTCCTTGCTGACACTAGAGTGTGGTACATTCAGCACAGGTGCTATCTTAAGAGATACATAACACTTTTATTCCATTTTAATATGAAGAAAAATCATTACCAACAGAGGTGAATCAGTTCCTCACTCCCAATCTAGCTTATATCCCCCAGAAATGAATGAACAGCAAGAAGCATTCTCTTTCACAACGTCTTCTGGAAAGAAAATGCAAAATGCCACACAAAAAAGTGTTTTCCCAAACTCAGATGTGGATATTGTGTTTTTACTGACCCTAAGTCCTCTAAAAGACCCAATTATGTCATAATAGCAACAAAAGAATAAACTACCCTGGATTATCCACCAATGAGCTGCTGTAATCAACCACTAAGCAAATGTTGCTTCAGTAACTTGAAAGCCGTCACCTGATCAAAATTTTTGTGATGAACAGGTATTAGCCTGGGGCTCCAGAGGACTCAGCTCCAGCAAACTCCACAGCCACCCATGGGTAATCACACAGTAGGTGTGTGACTGACTCTCCTCTTATTCTGCTTCTTCTACATGCCCAGAAGAATTACTGATATAAATGGTTATAACATTAGTTCTCCAAGACACTGCATTTTTCCCACCAATCAGATACTGTTCCCAAGAACCTGCCTGTAGTTTTGTGGTACTGCAGTGGAAACTGCCCCTCCCCACTCCCCCCCCAGTCAAAACTATAAATTAATTACATTATTTCAATTATCAGTCCATGCTTTAACTTTCTCTCCCCTTTTTAGTTTTTTTACCAAAAAAACAATGAAACATTTTGTTGTAGATTATGAGATGCCCAAGTCAAACACCAGTCTTGCTTTATTACAGTACAGACAAAATAATCAAACTTATGTGGTACCATACCTGTCCTATCTGCAAATCAGAGGGTCTAAATCACAAACTTCCATGTTAAAGTTATATTTGATACTTACCAATGTATTATGTATGAACAAGGTATTTTGCTGGAGATTTTTTCTAAATTTTACAGCCTTTTTTTTTTACAGCAGTGGAAATTAAAAAAATTTCAAGAGGCACCAGATGGTGTTACACCCATGTAAGAGTATGAGCCATCATACCATCATTACTATCAGTGTTTGAGCCAAGAGCTGGGCAAGAAGCTTGCACACGAAGAAGTCCTCTTTAACAGTGAGGACCTGAGTAGCAAGCTGAACAACACGCTGCAGAAATCCTAACACTGCAAGACCCAAGAGCCTCATGAACAAAATCAGCTGATACTAAAGATGAGTGGTTTTTGCTCTGGAATCAAAAGCAGGGTCAAGATCCACACACCACTTGACATCAAAAATTCACTCAATTTGACTTTCCTTTTTTTGACCAAGACCCCAACTTTAATTGCTTGTCCACAGTCTCTTTCATAACGTATATTATACATAACGTGTGATCTGAGGAAACCTCTTCAGGAGCTTGTTCACTTTGCTTGAAGGCAAATTTCCCCTGGATGCCAGGGTGTCCTCATTTTGATTCTTGCGCTCTTTCTGAAAGAGAAAAAAACTCCTCACAATATTTACCACAGTTTATTTGCAGAGTTGATGGTCATTCCCAGAGACTACTACTACTTGTATGGGAATGTTTCTTTCAGAAAAATGCTGTTTCTTTAAGGAACACTTACCATAGTACTTGGCTCAATAATCACAAGCTGATGACCTTTAAATGATGCAATTAATGACTGACATCTTGTGACGATTATATCCTTCCATAGTCTTAGTTAACGATGATATAAACAACACAGACTTTTTTCTTTTTACTTTGTTATTTTTTCATCTTTGTTTGATTCTTTGTCATCTACCAAATAAACTGTGGATAATTTTTCTCTTATGCTGTCAAACAGCAACAGTAAAAAACTATTTAAATGATGACACTGTTACTGAAAGAAAATGGAAACCTGAAACCAGTTTAAGGATGAGTTTAGTAAATATACTTACCTTTAGTCTATTTTGAAAATTATTTTATTTTAAGCCTATCATATAGTATTATTACAATATGTTAACATATAATATATAACCAGAAACCTCTAATTTTCAAGCAGTATGAAATTTATTTTTCAAAAATGTCTGGCCTTTAAAATCAGAAACAGGTTGGAAAAGACCTTCAAGATCATTGAGTCCAACCTGTGACCGATGGCCACCTTGCCAACTAGACCATGGCATTAACTGACACGTCTAGTCATTTCCTGAATGCCACCAGGGATGGTGACTCCACCACCTCCCAGGCCAGCCTGTTCCAATGCTTCAGCGCCCTTTCAGTGAAAAAGTGCTTCCTGATTTCCAGCCTGAACCTCCCCTGGCACAGCTCAAGGCTATGTCCCCTTGTCACATCACCAGCTGCCTGGGAGAAAAGGCTGACCCCCACCTGGTAACTGTAAAGAGCAATAAGGTCTCCCTTGAGCCTGTTCTCCAGACTAAACAACCCCAGCTACCTCAGCCCCTCCTTGCAGGAGTCTCTCGATCCTTCACCAGTTTCACTGCTCTTAGTTGCTCAAATGGGTCACAATCAAATTCTTCAGAGAACATTATTCTTACTGGCACACAAAAAAATGACTGGAGGCTTCCTGCTTTCCTACTACTAGCCTTTAAAAACATAAAAGAGGCCTTAATTACTTCTGCCTTTGCCACGCAGTCATAGAACATCCTGATCTCCTTGGCACAAGGCGTGTCGTTGAAGTCATTCTGTTTCCAGCAGGCCATCATTACTGACATCTCCGTAATGCACGTTGCCTCTGGAAGGGAAAGACAAAACCAGAAATCTCAGGTGTTTGGGATTTCATGCTAACAACCTCCACAGTGCATACATCTCCAAAGAAGTTTAAGACGGGGTAGAGGCAGGTGAGAAAACGCATAACTGAAGATCCCAGCTTTGCTTTGGGCAGAGAAGTTGTTGCTAACAGAAAGCGAACCGCTGCAGCCATCCAGCATCTGACTGAATTTTTACGGTAAAGGCAATGCCGCGACGCAACGTGTATGATTCAAACTTAGGGCTGCAGTGTGAGGAAGCGATCCTTCCCACAGAAACCACGCGCGAATTCCACGGCCCAGAGCGGCCCCTCCCCTCTTGCCCTGCGGAGCACAAGGCGCCGCCGAGCTCCGCCAGCAGCGCGGCCCTCCCGGGGCACAGCGCCGGGCGCGGCCTGCCCCTCGCCACCGCTCCCCGCCGCCGGCACCGCACCTGTCGACTGCTCCCGGCGGTTCGCCACCTTGTCGGCCAGCGCCAGTGTTCGGGGCGGGCGGAGCGCCGGGGGCCGCTTCTTGTTCCGCCACTGCCCCGACACCCAGCGCGTCACCCAGGCGGGGTAGGCGGGCGCCGCCATGTCCGCGCGCGGGCGCCCTGAGGCGGTGCCGGGCGCGGGAAGCCGCCCGCCGGGGCAGCCGCCGGCCCCGCCCCATCCTGCCCCTATCCTGTCAGGATAGGCCACGGACATGGAGGAACGCCCCTCAGCTTCCGCACTGGGCGGAACCAGAGCGACACTGCCCCGAGAGCCTCCCAGCAACAACTCCTTCTGCGGCAAAAATAGCAAAGAAAGTAGCAAACGCACTTCAGCCGGAGCAGCAGAAATCATGACTGTCTCAAGTAATTCAGATGGAATTAAAGGACTCACAGAATGGGCCAGGCTGGAAAGGATCACAGCGGGCCATCTGTGCTGAAGCAGGGTCCCAGGGCACATTGCACACGATTGCATCCAGACACTTATGGAGTACCTCCAACGAGGGAGACTCCACAGGCTCCCTGGGCTGTTCCAGCGCTCGGTCACCTGTGCAGTAAAGTTGTTACTCGTGTTCCGATGGAACGCCCTGTGCATCAGTTTCTGCCCGTCGCCTCTTGTCCTGTTGCACAGCAGCACTGAGAAGAGCCTGGATCCCTCCCTCCCTTTGACGCTCTCCCCTCAGATACTATAGACATGGATGAGGTCCCTCTCACTTGTCTCTTCTGAAGTTCTTCTGCAACTGTATAGAAACTCTTCTTGGTGCTTCAAACTCTGATCACTTAGCTCTCAGCCCCTCATTTCTCTCTTACAGCTAGATCTTCTCTGCATTGTTCCCACTGTTCCTTCCAAGAAGATACTGAAAATGCTGCTTCCAAAATGGTAGCATCGCTCCCACAGCCTCATACTCAGTGGTGAAAAAAACTCTTGTTCCCAGAAGTTTCTTCCCCAGGTCCTGGAAGTCCTCAACTGATCTGGCAGGTTCTGGAGTGCTTATGCCCCCAGCCAAAAAAGGCAGGCAATACAGAAGGCACAGGAGCATTCCAAGGGCTGGGATACAAACAGGTCTCTGCACAGCAGGAGGGACAAGGCAGATGCACAAAACTGAGGAGATAGATGCTGAACACCGGGAACACAAAGCACTCAGATCCTTGTCGTGGAGCAGCTCCTGAATATGACATTTTACCACTTTATCAGGAACTGCTGGAGTCCTCTGACCATATACAAAAGACTAAATCAAAAATGCTTTTCTTTGCATTTTTTTTTCACAGGAGACTGATTTGGATTAAAATATATTCAACCTCCTAGACATAAAACCCAAAACATGCCCCTTTGCCTGGTCAAGGAAGTTAGAGACTTTAGAAATTCTGTTAACTTGAGCTAAACATCACCAGACCTATACCACAATATTCTCAATATGGTTACTAGAATTTACTGCATCTGCTGACAATAAATCCTGGTATATCCAATTCTATAATTATTTTTGTGTTACTTTTAAAATAGTATATACTTAGAGTCCAAATTAAAGAGTGAGACATGTTCAAGTAAACATAAGATTTTTTTTTTTAGCACTCTTCTGGGAGTGCATTTTCATCTCTTAGGGTCCAAATTCACACACTTTCTGGAAATACAGAAACATTTTGGTAAGCAGGATGTTTCTGTATTCCCATTTTTTTTCTGAAAAGACAGGAAACAAGCTATCCTTTGAGCTTTACTACCAGTAGAGAAGAGAGAAAACAGGCTGACACCTTCAAATTAGGCCAGAGGACTTGCACTGTACAACTCTGAACAATGGAGAATTTGAAAATCCCAGACAGGGACGTGAAATACATTTCAGTATTCCCACTCATGTAAGGTTCAGCTATTCTTGGTTTTGCCTCTTCTAGCTACCCTTCCTACCTTACTGCCAGCTACCCACCTTCCCCTGCTGCATTTGCCTCCTGCAATGTCTAACTAGATGGGCAAGAAACAGCAACAAGGAAAGACAAAAGTACTCTGATAAAAGCTGAACTGCACTCCCTGTAAATCAGCCTCCCTTTTCCCAAATTACATTAGCTAATGGTGGCAGCACCTTCAAGTCCTTTCACCTTCAAAAGCTGATCTCTCATTTAAGTAATTCCAAGAAAAATTAGGTGGGGGAAGAGGTGGAGGCTGAGAAAGGCAAACTACACAAGGAGAATTGTAATAGCTTCCTGTAAGTTACTGCTGTCTGCATTAGAACTAATTTTTTGGCATCAGTCCCATATTGGAGCTTCAGCATAAGAGATTCCCAAGCAGACACAATAAGGTACATGATGGTGTCTGCACACACCATGCAGAGATGTCTGAAGTAGGACACAGTTTTATTATTAAAAATTATTTTTTAATATTACACATGAATTTTAAGGAAGAATGCAGAACTACAAAAAGGCTGTGTTATTGAATAGCCAAATGTCTCTACAGCCTGTATTTTGTATAGCTGATAGCACCAAGTCACTAATGGATGGGACAGAAGTGCTGACTTTATAGGGACAGTCAGAAACGAAATTCCCTCAACAGTGAACCCCAGAGATGTTTTACTGTGAATCTTGAATGTACAACTATAAAAACCATGTAAAACTTTAACTTTCACTAATTACTATTTACAACTTTTTTTCTTGTATCGACACATTTAAAGCTGAATCCTAGCTTGCGTTTCAGCTGGTCAAAACTAAAATGAACCACAGAGCTTAAACTATTAATATTAGATTTGAAAAGAATATATATCACAACTGAATAAGGGCCACATATGATGCTACAGTAAATGCTATGCCACAATTCAAAACAATGCTAGCAATGCCGTGATAAAATACACCCTTTAAAATGAGACTCCTATCTTAAATACCTGTTTAAGAGATGAGAAATTACACCATGTATTCTTCACTTTCTGGTGTAGTTATGTAAAACGTCTGGATACTACCTAAAAATCAGTCAGGGGATGAGGCTAAGAAATCCGTTGTATTGGCAAAAAAGAATAGAGTTGATATCCATGTCTTTTTGACTGCCTGGATCCAGCTTTCAGGTAAATTCCACAATATTCACACAAATTTATCCTGAATGCACCATACCGGTTCATAATGCCCTCACCAACCACACTTTATTCTCATCTGTCTCACCCTGACCTCCTTAATCCAATTTAATTAGAGATGCCTTAAAATTTAAAGCACTTCCACTTTAGCAATGAAACGAACCAGTTTGCTGAGATTCCAGGTGGTTCAGACTTAACGCCTGCCTGCTGAGCTATTGTGTTTAGACAGTATCAGCATTTACTGCTCTTATTAGCACAATATATTCATGCACTCACAACTGGATGTGTCACACCCCATCCCAGCTCCCACAACAACCCTTACCCTGTGCTATCTCAATCAGATCAGCTGCCCTGCATTTTCCTGTCAACCTGAGTAGTTCTGAGCTGCCATCCCTAATTCCCAGTATCTAGGAAACTCAGCCCATTTCCACTGCAAATAACCTGTGCCTCCTTGTTTGCTCAGAGATGCCACAAAGTATTATCATCTGCTCTGATCCATTCCAAGATCCAGAACCATCTCTAGTTGAGACACTTGCACATTAAATGGGTCTTTTCTGCGGTAAAAAATGTATTTAACAGCACACAAATTAAGATGCTAGTGGTGTCAGAGCTCTGGAACAAATCCTGTAGCTCCACTCCTCTCTATCCTTCCTAATCCCTCTGCAGGGCCATATATCTCCCACTGCCAGCTCTGATACAATGGACCATAAAGAGAAGTACTGTTTGTTAAAGCCTGACACAGTCTTTGGCTCAGTTGGTCATATCACTAAAAGGATTTTATCTCTGATTAATTTCAACCTGTCAGTAGAGGTCTCTGGTCTCTAGGCAGAATGAAGGAACCTGGCACTCTGTATGTTTCCAATTAATGCAACTTCCCAGAAGGTGCCTGGAGATCCATCAATAGCCTTAATTAAATACAACCAAATAGATGACAACTAATGATTAAGGGAGTGGCTCTCTTGGAACTATGGCTGAAGAGTGTGTATGGCAGGACAGTAAGCGAGGCAGATGGCTGCTTGTCTAACATAGCAATGCCTGTAAAAACTCTGATGTCCCTGATGGCTGAGTTTCAATTCAATTTATCCTGATCCCAGTCCTTTAGAAGTTGTTCTTCCACACCACTTAAAGCTACCCTCAGTCAAAATGCAAGAGGGGCATTTCTGCTGATTCTGCTGCTGCACTTTGCAGACCATTTCCAGAGAAAGCAGCTCATTCTCCTTTCCCTCTAAACATTTACACCCACTGCTGCTTGGATCTCATTCTACTTACTATTAGAGAGGACCCAGAGGTCTTTCAGTTTGAAAATTACCACAGTGCCTGAAATAAGAAAAGGCAACTCTTTCTGAACTCCTTTTGAGTTCTAGAAATCATGTTAGGTATCAAGTCAATATTCTTCAGGGAGGTTATATGCTTCCTACAAATCGCAGTCCTTGCTAAAGCACAGGAAATGCAGACTACTAGTTCAGTAAATAAAATAATCAGCTTCTAACTGCAAAAATAGGCAACGTGGTATCAGACTTTTGGCAGAAGAATGAGAACTGTGGCTTGCCCAATCAATGCAATGCCTTGGACTGCTAGATTTCTAACCTTCAGTCAGTTGTTTCTTGTCTCTCACGTCTCAGAGGGTATACATTTATTCTAGCTTGTCAAGTCAATTCCGAGGCACAGCATCAATAGAATCTACTGGTGTTTCATGTGAGCAGTAATGAGGAGATATTTATTTTTAGAACAGTAATACTAGTGAATAAAGCTATCCTGACAGCTTTGAAAGCCTCCCTCCAGTCACACAGTAAACAGCCACAATGCATGACAAGCAGTGAAGCCACTCACCCTAGTCTGCAGGATCCTGCCAAAGTGTTTACACGGGTAAATATCCTCAATATTTGGTATCTTTCATAAATTCCTTATTACTCTTGGTTTTTATAAATATGGGTACCTGCACTGTAAGAACTGTTGAACTTGCACTGTTGACTCTATCATGTTCAGTCTGAGTATCACGTAGCCTTCCAGTAGTCACAAATATGAGTGATGACATTCAGCCACCATCTTGCTGGTTTGGATTTAAAGCAGTGAGAAATCCAGTTAGGCAAGAACAGAAATCAGGAAATTTTTTCCAAAATAATAATGCTGTAGTGACCTTCTTCCTTGTCTGCATTCACATGCTTGCATTAGCAGAAAGACAACTAGAAGGGTAAATTGAATTCACTTTGGCTACAACTGGCAGCACGCGTTGGCACTATATAGCAATTCTTTCAAATGCATTATTAAGTAAATTAACTGCAAATTCTTCAAGGGTATGAGAGGCAGCTTCTCCTCCTGTCTCCTCCAAATAATAGGAGAAAATGAAAGCAAAGCCATGGCAAAATGTTTACTCAACATTTTGTAGTCCTTGCTGTGCAGAGCAGTAGATGCTGTGAAGGTCGGTCAGCAACACTGAACACAACTGCAACCACAACTCTTTATCCAGCTGGGCAGGATTCCCACCTCTCCTGTCCCTGCAGAGTTTGCCTGGCAGCTACACAAAATAGTCATACCATGCACTGAATAAATATTCCAGCCTTAATTCTTGCACACCATCCATAAAAAGTGAAATAAATTTACTATATTAATAGAGGCCACAGACACATGGTTTATAAATCATGGAAGTATTGTGACACAGAGGAGATGAAAGCTAGTATGATCTATGACTACAGAAAACCCACTGCAGATACAAAAGAAACAAGGCTTGGGTGAGCTTCACAGCCAAGAGTGGTAGCTAATATTCATTATCTTTTGAGAAGTTCACTACCTTAAAGACTGTAAAAAACAGTTAAACCTAGGAAGACTCTAAAAACTCAGTAAAGAAAGCTATCAAATGACTTGTGACTCAACTACAAACTGGAAGTTTTACTTTGAAAACCAGACAAAACCCATAGAATATCTGTAATCAAGTTACTTTCCGATCTGTACTCTTTCCATACACACTTTAGGAAGACAGATGACAATCAGAAATACTCATGCTTGGCAACAGTCATCAAGCTCAAACCAACAGCCTTCTGTAGTACAGACACAGAGCAAAGCAACAAAGGAACTCTGCAGGACTGACAAAATAACCTTGTTGGCTGTTGATTGTAATATACTGAGTACAGGAAGTATATAGTGGTGAAGGAATCCTTGGTTGTGAAATACCTAATAACCATAACAGGGCCCCGAGGAAGAAGTTTCAACCTACTTTGCTAGCTACTATTCAGCTTGTACCACTGTATATTCAATGTTACTGCTAGGTGAGAAACATGCTCATGTTTCTGAGCAGGAAGACAAAATGGGGCTTTGGACATCACTCCAAGGACTAAGCAGGTGCTGATGCACATGATTATACTGGTACTTCCTCCTGTTACCCCTGTAGGGACAGTGCACTAAAGGTAGCATGTCTAATTTTGGCAACAGTACATACATTATATTAAAGACCTGGAAATTATCATAAATGCTGCACTTCTGAAAAATCTACTTAAATTACAGGATAAAATAGTACATGTAGCATGTGCTAGTACCTGGTTCTTATTTTTTATGTTTAGTCCAAAAAGCAAAATCACAATTTCTCCTGGCTAGTCCACCAAACATTTGAATAAGAAAGTGTTTTGAGACAGAGCTAATTAAGAGAATGCACTTAAAGAAGACTGATTATTTTCTATATAGAAACATGAAATGAACTAACTGAAAGCATTAATTCAAACAATTTACCTAAATATCATTAACTTGTTTAGTAGAAGAGAAGTCAATATTCATAACTAAAGCAGCCTTAATTTGTTTTATCTTATGTTACTTCTCAAGCAAGTGGCCTCTTCAATCCTGAATAACATCTGTAATTTTTAATCTGATTTGAGTAATCCAGTTTAACAATTAACTAAGATATATTCTCTTAGGTATTCATGTCTCCTGAATAACTGAAAAAAGGAACTTCAACTGATAAATGCATTTAGCTGAAGAAACACTTGTTACTGTTATTAGAGGAGAGAGATAAAAAACCATTCTTCTCCTAAAAACAATTAGGTGAGAACCATGTACACTCTGTGCATTTTCTACATTTACAAAAATCCAGTGATAGTCATGGGTCTGAAGTCTTTGCTGTCAAGGTGCCCTGATTTTAACATGGGTAATTTGATGGGAAAGAAAAAGATATTAAGTGAACCATACAGCACTAAGCAATAGACAGTGATGTAATTAGGGAGAGAATGTAGAGTCACTGCTGTTCCTAACTTTTACTGACAGATGTCAGACTTCCCATAGCGATGCATAAACTGCCTTACAAAATCAAATTACACAACAGACTGTAGACTTTCATTGCCAACAAACTGTCTTAAGCACAGATAAACTCTGGCTCTTTAGTCAGTAGTTAACTTCTGAAGGAGGGGAAATAGAGAAAGAAAATAGCGTAATACCATCAGAGACATCACTGAAGTGTGGCCATATTTGCCTCTGCATTTAAACCTGTGACCCTGAATTAATTAGTTTCCCTCCACTGCAAGATCAATTATTTCAGAAAGATACCCACTACGGCAGGGAACAGTGGAGTTTATTTATACTTGTAAGCAATACAGGCTATGCAGCAAGGAAGATCTATCCACATGCTGTCACTCAGGAATTCTGGTCACAGACCAGGATCCCAATGTGTTAAGGTTGGTAGAGACACAATACCATCTCAGTGCACCTGGCTCTGATCACCCATTTCAGCATACAAAGACTTCAAGACTTGTATCCAAGCTGCAGGGACCACTGGAAAGGCACCATTTTGAAAATGTATTTGTCTTTGCAGAAAGCTGCACATACTCAAAAGGAAAAAATCCAAGGCCTCTGAATTGCTAGCACTAAGGAGATAACAGTAAGTTGAGATTACAGATTTCAGATTTGATGGAAACTTAAAAGAACCAAAGCACAGAATTTTATTTTGTTCTACACAATACTAGGTAATACACTTTCCGGTGTGAAGTACTTGGTTGAAAGTTGCAACTTAAATAATTTGTTCTCCCATCCCATTGTACACATGATCTTCTAAGTCATCAAAATAGGATAATTAGGCAGAGAGTTAAGTGACCTCCCCATAGTTATTCAGTTAGCTTGAAAAGGAGGAGTATTTGAGGCATGTTACTTGGGGAGAAGAGACTTTATTGCAGCAATTTCATAAGGCACAATTGCTCTTCACAGATGTGTCTTTTGTAATTCCTTCACTGGAAAAGCCATTTGTTAATTGCAACTAAAAGTACATCTTAATGAAGAGAATATGTGATTGATAAAATACTTTAAAAAACAACTAATATTCTGAAGCCTTAAAAAATCCCTGAAATAACTTAGGGCACTTGAGCAAGAGCCTGAAGTCATGTAAGACACAATATAAGTATAGTAAATGCAAAAGGAGAGTAAATTCCTCTTTTGCCCCACATGTTGACACCTGCAAGCCAGGAGTGGCTTCACAGCACAGAGCTGAAACTCAAGCCAAAGCAGTTACTAACATTTCCACTGCTGAAATCCAATCATAACAGAAACTTACTCACTTCGTGCACCAGAAAAAAATTGTCTCTGTGAGAGTTTTTTTGGTTTTGTTTTTTCAAGGCAAACATTTGAAGCGAGTAAGAATTCAAAGTCTCAACTTTCAATGCAATTTTCAAATCAAGCTCTTACAAAGATGGGTCAGTGTTGCCTTGTTCTCTTCAGAAAAATCTCATGCATGTAGTCCCAAAATCTTCCCTGATGAGACTCATTGCGATGAATCATAGCAGTGAGGGCCTCACCCTGATCAAGGCTTTGCCAATAATCCTGCAGCCACATTTCTTTCCAGCTGAAACAAAAAAAGAGACACCATCAAAAACAATTTAAAAAACCAAATTAGTCTGCAGCTGTAATAGCACTGAAACCATATTTTTCTTTCCCTTAAGATGAAAACAGGCCCAGAGATGGTCATAACAAAGCATGTTGTTAGTGTGCCACTGTGCTCCAAGTCATTTAATGAAATATGCTTTGAAAATTCTCTGTAGCAAATGTAAGTTCACTGTTAGCTTTACAACATTCTAGAAGTATCAGCATATACTATCACTATCATGTTAACCACACAGACTAAATTACGAATTGTAGAGAATAAAAAATTATATTAAAATAAAATCTATCACAGAGTACTTGTATTATTTTGAGAGTAGATTGTAGTGACTGACCACAACCTGACACATACAACTGTTTGGTCTACAGCTTTTTTTCTTAAGCTTACTTGGGTGTGAAACCCAGCAGTCCAAATACAAGTGAAACTGCAAGCATAAGGATTGAGAAACCACATCCCCACACATACAGCTAAAGGTGTAATAGTGCTCCAGCTACATATACCTACACAGAAAAAGATCCTGATTGCAGCAGCATTCTGACAATTCAGCATATCTATCAACCCTAAAAGCAAATTACAACTGGGAATAAGGGTTACAGAGCATGCAAATGTGTAGTGTAACCCTACTGTAATTGGGTATATGCTCTAACATAAACTCCTCTGTTGTCCTCTGAGTTCAGAAGGCTCCAGAACCACAAGTCACAGTGTGTGTTTATAGTCAGACCTATATGCATGTTGCATATAGTCAATCACTTGTATGCACACTAGATCTGTGCCATTTTTCCACAATAATGTTTTTCTAAACTAACAAAACACTCCATAGACTGGCTCAGTAGGCATTCATCTAAATTGATCACACTGTTAAACAACATTACTGTCAAACTCAGACAAAAATATGGGCATGCTTAGCTAATGTTTCAATGGCAATTTTATGCTATTGTTACACCAGTTAGAATTATAAGTAGTCATGTTCCATTTTGCAAATAAAAATGGGTAAAGCTTAGATGCTTATCAGATAGAAACTACCGTATTTCACAGGAGATGGCCATGACCATGCCTTGGGAATTATGGGCACGTATCTTTATAAAGTATATAGCAGTGAATGTAAACCTTCCCCTGAACAATTCTTCCAGACACAGCTCATGCCTACACATGGGGAGAGTAACAGTGAGACACGGAAACTTCCCTGGGATCAAACTGTAGCTTAAATTATGGACCAGCTGTTCAAAACTCCCTGCTGATGACCTCTGTGAAGAATGATGGAAGCACCTGAGCCTGCAGGTGGCACTGGCAGCAACTGTGTGTGCCTCCACAGGTACTTCTCTACTGCCACCTGATGCTCAAACAGAAAACCTATGGGGTTTGACCTCCTATGAACTCTATAGACTAGGGTGCTGCATAGCACACTACAAAGAAAAGTCATTTTGCTACCGAGACTGAGAAAAGGCATTACCATAAAACAGCTCCAGTAAATCAGTCAACCAACAGAAAACAAGGTACAAGAAGCTGCTCAGTCTATTCTCTCTCCTAAATAAGGGGGATGGCATCCTTGAACACAGCCAGAGTTCTGTCGAACAAAACAGCATTAAGTCTTGTATTCTGGGTGAGCCTAATTTCTGCTCCGACGTCTACAAGAGTCAACCAGGCCTGCAGTGAACATTGCCAGCCCCATCGTAATGCAGTACTTTGTAAGGAGGTACAGAGCTGCTTTTGCCTGAGGGCTGCCAAGCATTTTACCATCACCGTACTGAAAAACATCCCTCCCTCAAGCAGAGAGGCTAAGATAGACAAAGGATAACCCCACTGCCTGAGGTAACAGAGCATTTTAACAGAATATTCTGAGTGTCACACTCCACTTTAACTGCTAGCACCACTGTGCAAGCCTCTTGTTCAGCCTCAGCGTTACACAGCATTAGCAGGACCCCCTACACCACCCACAAGACGTAATACAAAATGTAACTGGAGAAGTGACAAGAGCTCCTGTAAGTACAAAACGTTATTAAAGATACAGCTCCTGTTACTTGAAGCTTTTTTCCCTTCAAAAAGCATAATATTGACACATTACCTGTCTCCACCAGCGAGGTCTTCAACACTTCCAAACCCGGGGGTTGGCATAGGACATCCCATGTGCTTGAACTGAGCTATATGAGGTCTGGGAGCTGGAATTTTTCCATGAGACTTCTTGTGTTCTTGCTCCTCTTTGACCCGGGTGTTCTCCTTGTCACAGATGAAACACTCGAAGCCATTCAGGTAATTGGGCAGAGTCATGTCATTCACACCCCACTCCCGCTTCTCCAAGCTCTCTAGCAAGAACTGGTTTTTGATTCCACCGGCGTTTTTATATTCTAGATACTTCAAATATTCCTCTCCATTCCTGTCCAGGAAATCAAGATACTTTGCCAGCTCTCGGGGGCTGTCAAAATCATCTATAAGAATGATGGAGAGGTTGTTTGGCATCCAGTCCCGCACAGCTGGGGAGCCTCGGTACACAGGGACAGCACCCAAGTGCATGGGACGCCACAGCTTCTCTGTCATGTAGTCATCACATATGGCATTCTCCAAGGCCAGATGGAACTTGTACCTGGCAATAAAAGTCATAAATTCAGAATCTTCTGTAGTGGCTGTAGAAGTGTCTCTCAGTCGCTCACTGGGGAGCTCACGGTTATGCAGGCATTTACCATAGGAGTCAACCTAAAATAACAAACAGCATCTTTACAAAGTGATTCGTTCCCCTGGAACTTGTTTTCAGACCTTGTAGTTCTTGCAAAATTCCTAACTTGGAGCAGTTAGTAGCTACAGTAATTTAGCTTCATTTTCACTCTAAGGTCTTTCCCTTGAGACTATTCATAGAGTCCAAGTTCTACAAGGTTTAGAGAAAACCAACTGCCGAGTTCCAAAAGCAACATTACCACACTACAGACTGAGGGGCAAGGGGAGCACGCAGATGCCACCCAAAAATGTATTTATTACCAGATAAATCAGAAACTGACAAGTAAAGAACAGCATTTGACTTTATGTCAATTTAAACATTCTCTTTCTACTTAAGTGACATAGTGCTTCTCCAAACAGTTGTCACACAGAGTTCCAGCCAGTCTCAGCAAGCTGACAGAATTTTTCCGTTTGTTAGACTGAGAAAAATTGATAGAGGGAGCTAAAAGAATACTGTCTAAAAATCCAAGACAACATGCCTGAGCTGGAACCTGCGCCATACTTTGAGAAGACAGTAATATTTTTTAAATTCTTTTGCCTTTACTTCACTACTCAGTACATGATGACCTTACACAATAACTGAATCATGACCGATAGAAGCCACTAGAAAAAAAGTTTTTAGACTTTAGGCAAAGTCTAAAAACAGATTTTTTCAAAAAATCAATCTAATACCCTTCACACTTTTTAAGAGAAAAAATACAGTATGCTTTTTTCCTGCTTGGAAGAAACATTATTTTACTTTCTGAAGCTACTCACCATCAGCTGTACCATACCAGTACAAGCCATCACAGAAACAACATGGTCCTACCACGACACAGGTAAGGAGCAGATGCTCACAACAGAGCAACCTGCTTATTAACTTCACTCCTGTACTTTCAAACGGGAGCGAGGCTTGTAAAGGGACAGCCTTCCTGTATGCTACCTTCAAAATCCAGAGATTTCAGCAACTCCTAGCACTTGATCCACAAGACCGAACTTATTCAGGCTTTGCCCAGCTTGTGACTGATCCCGAGTGCGGCCAATTCCACATCTAACATCTGCATCAGGCCTACCTACTGACATGCGGTGTAGTCTAGATCACGCTTTGGGAAGGAATACAACTAGTTTTTCTGTCCAGCTTGTAGTCAGCATGCATCCCGTTATGATTCGTGTCTTGGCTAAAAACAAGGACAAACAAACCCCATTAAAACGAGGCGGTAGAGGGGAGCAGCCAGGTGTTCCCAGCTCCGACAGCAGCCCCACGCCACAGCTTCCCCGTGCACTCGGCCCACCTACCTGGATGTACTTCATGAGCTCCCGCACGTAGCGGTCCCTGTCCGAGGGCACGTCGCAGTGGGACTGCATGTACAGCACGGGGCCGTAGCCCTTCCGCCGCCACGCGTCCTTCTCGGCCAGGGGCACGGCCGGGGCCCGCAGGTACGCGGTGCCGGGCAGCCACTGCAGCGTGAGCGGGTAGTCGGACTCCCGGCGGAAGGTGGCCGTGTAGTTGAAGAGCCGGATGCCGGGCGAGTGCGAGAGCACGTAGTTGTTCATGGGGGACTCCTCGTGGAAGAGCGCCCAGGTCTGGTGGGGCAGGCGGGGCAGCGGCGCCTCGTACGCCCTGAAGTCGGTGCCGTAGAAGATGAGCGCCTTGGTGCGGCGGTGCCGGGCCACCCGCCGGCTCCGGGTGACGAGGCAGGAGCCGCGGGGGCAGTCGATGCGCTCCGTGTCGCCGGGGAAGTGCGGGAAGAGGCTCCCGCTCCACCACAGCAGGATGGGCAGCGCCTTGTTGCTCCGCGTGTCGTTGTTGCCGGGCCCTCGGTACGACGCGGCGGCGACGAAGGCCGCGCCCGGCGGGACGGCGTCCTGCGCCCACCCATCCGCCCCGCACGGCTCGGCCGGCTCCTCCGCGGCCAGAGCCACTCCCGCGCTCCAGGCCAGCGCCAGCGTCACCCACAGGCTCGCGGGCCCCCACCCCGGCCCGGCGACCCCCATGCCCGGCCCGCCAGCCCCGGGCCCCGCCGCGGGCTCGCCCCGCCGCCTCAGGAAGCGGCGCTGAGCCCGCCCCCGGTGGTGCCGTCACGGGGCGGGGAGGGGCGGGAGCGGCACCGCCTTCCCCGCCCCGCTCAGCTCGGACTGTCAAGGCGCCTTGGAAGCCGCTCGGAGGGGCAGCGACGCGTACCCTGCTCTGGCGGCTGCGGCAGCCTTGCTGCAGCGGCCCGACGCGGTGACCGAGTCGCAGCTCCCTCCCAAACCCACGGTACAATGGCTGAAGCTGCTCTAAGCCTCTCTGCCTCTACCGCTCCTGCCTCCCTCTGCGCTAACAGCGGCCCCCGCAGTAGCTGCAGCTGGCAGCGGTAAAGCCGAGCTGCTCCCCGAAGGCACAGCATGCTGCGATTGAACGCACCTGCAGAGACAGGGCTCCCGGACCAAGCAAGCGGTCAGCTGTCACAAGAGGCCCCAGCTAAGCTCCTGCTGGATACCATAAGGGGAAGGAACAGAAAACACCTTTTACTAACAGAAACCTTCTATTTGGGGTTTTTTGTTTTTGGTGGTTTTTTTTTTTAATACCTACAGGTAATTTTAAAGCTCCCTTGAAAGCTGCTTTTCTGTACAAACCTTGAATAATTCCTACAGTATTAAAATACTCTCTGAATGGGAAAGTGGTTTGCGCTACACTGTGTAAATCCAACAGACATATTCTGGAATTACCACTCAGTTGCTCATTTACACAATTGCTAAAAGCTTCACATTAACTTCTTAAGAGACCATATAATATTTATGAATTATCAGTTATAATACAGGACATTAGTTAGTATGGACACAAGGCAAAGTATTTTCAGCTGTGTTTAAAAAAAGGTGAAGATGGAATAGTTTTCCTTTCCTTTGAAAAGTTAGGTGTAGACACTGCTTGGGGCTGCTCCAGCTGCACTACAGTGTTCTCCACCTGGGCTCGGCGAGAAGGTAACAAACATGGGCTCTCCATGGCAATATCCACAAGCATCAGAATGTGCTGCACAATTTACTCCACGCGATTAATGTACAAAGCCCATCATTATCACACCAGTTCTGTGGCAGATTCTGGACATAATGTACATGCTATAGCAGAGGAATCTCAAAAATATTCAACAACAAATTTAGTATTACTGGATATTTAGCAATGATTGTCTTGTGCTTTCATACAGATTTGTTATAAGGCTACCAGCAAACTGTACAACAGCAATATTCATGGGTACAGTCAAGGTAACACTGCCAGTTCACTCTGAACTTTATTTTCGCAATTAGCAACACTCCCAGCAAAAAAACCACAACCCAACCCCAAAAAAACCCCCAAAAAACCCCCAACCAAACAACCCCCCCCCCCCAACCAATTCATTCAGATACCCTTAACTCTGAAATATGAGCTCTTTTAACACTGCTGAAGTCATTAACTTGACATTATCACAAGGTAAGGGCAATATTTGCCTAAGTAGACCAAAAAAAACCAACCCCACCCAGTCAATGACTCAAGCTGTGTCAGCAAAAAAGGGAATTTCTTTGTGAAGTGGAAGTTCAGACAGGGCAGAAAGTCAAAAACCAATCACCTAAATAAAGGAACACTGAGATTAAATAGTACCTTTTGTCTGTTGACTCTTGTTGAATTTCTTATCATTCAGTGCGAATAACAACAACAACAACAAAAGAAAGACTGAACTTGGTTAGTAGAAGATTGGATTGTAAAGGATCAATGAGCTAGACTTCAGCCCTTCCCATTTCCCCCCCTCCCGCAAAATACAGGGTTTGGAAAAATAAGCAGTGTTTATTTACTAACAATGACATAAAATACATCTTAATATATTTTTATTTCTTTACAAATTAAAAGATGCATTGGAAAAACAAGTGAAGAAAATGAAAGGTTCATTCATGATTTCATTTCCATCCCCACACCCCCCAATATTAATACTAGAAATTAGTATTTGTGGAAGTCTGTGGTTGCTGTGCATTATATTCCTGGGAAGTTCTTTTTTTCCCCTCTGATTAAAAATCCTCTAGATTATTTGGATGGAGGCAGTACATGGAGTAAAAAGTCAGCCACATTCATACAAAACCGCTGAAAGTTCTGTCAACTACATCTTGAAAGAGTTTCTACATTACAATTTTCATGTTCCCCTTTCTGTGTAGTGATGGGAGGGAAGACAAACTAGCAGCATTAGAACAAAAATGGATTTATATACATGCTACAGGATATGGAACTAAAACCACAGCCAGATATTTTTCTGATCTTAACAAGGACTTTCCTATGAAATAGCAAGCCCAGATAATGTGTTCTATAATCCATCCACATTCTTCCTTTCACTTTTAGTGCTATTGGTGGCTTAAACTCCTAGGTACTGGAAGAACACCTGTTAAGTGTTCAAGTTAAACTGTACAAGCCCCCTTTCAAAAGTGAATAAACAAAGCCCTTAGAATTCTGAATTTGATTACACTAGCTCCCTCTTCACAGGAGTCTTCTCATCCACCCTTGCAAAATGGAGCAGCAGAGCAGCCAAAGTGGATAGATTAATCTGTCTGAGGTATTTTAGTTTAACAAACAGGCTTATAAAAGGTTTTGTGCAAGCTGATCAGTAGACAGAATGTGGAGGGTATAAACATCCAGTAATGAAACTCTTTGCTATGGCCCAAGTGCTGTCAATAGCCAAAATCAGGTACTTGCAATACCTAATACAGTACAGTCTAAATCTTAAGGTTTTGTATCCCCTTCCTTGTGTTCCAGGGTACAAAGCAATCTCAAATTCATGTCAGTATAAATAAAATTCCTGCTTGTTGGCTATGATTCACAAAAATATGGTTGAAAACGGCCACTTCCTTATCATTCAGTTCTTACATAGTCCCTCGTCACCTTGTTAAAGGTATTTTCTGCTTAAGGTTAAGAAGCTTTTGTTCCCACCACCATCTGACAGACACGTAAACTCTGCAGGAGAGGTCATGGAACATGGATTGAGTAGGACAATACAGAGCCTTGCAATGAGATGGAAAGGAGTCACCACACACGTCAACAGGAAGTACCGTCTCTACCCCTACACTGTTCAGAAGCTGTTGATTTTTGCCCACTTAACTACTGATTACTCCATTACAGTTCTGCACAGCAACTTATAGTACGGGGAAGATTGTGGAGAGAAGTTTGCCCTGCTACCTCCTGGCTTACCACTCATTTCATGTTTCATGGCTTTCTGGTTTGGACAGCCACATGATACATCTGTGCTCTGACAGATCATGTTTCCCTCTTTGAAGGAGACACAAAATGTTTGGCTGCTCCAGCTCCCATCACCTGACCTGCCTCTTGCCCCTCCACCTGTGCATCCTCTTCACACTTGGAGCATGCACACACACCCACACAAATGCACAGCAGCTACCAGAAGTTTTGAAGAGTTATCGCTTTTTCACCCAATGTTGAATCATGTACAGTGAACTGAAAAAAACCCTACATTCATTACAACAGGATTAGCGAGCATGGGGTGGGGGGTGAACTCCTGCCAAGCACAGGAAACGATTTAGATGCAAATAAAAGACCTGGTATCAAAGGCCTTTTTTTTTTTAGCCCTCACCAGGAAAATATTTCATCTCTCATATGGGATTGGGAAAGGTTGAAAGGATTTCTGCTAATGCAATGTGTATTAAAAATTATGGAATTGTACAGATTTCTATGTTGTCCTTTTTGAGGGCGCTGGACCTTCTGATCAGGTCATTAGTAGAGACTGAAATGTCACTGCTGAGTTCTAGCACCACTCACTCCTCTAGCTCAGTAGCTGCCGAATCTCCTTGTGCATGTGACACAGGAAGTCCACATATGAAGCCCCCCCACTCAGGCTCTTGTCCTCCACTAGAAAGTGCTTGAACAGCATTTCCAGCTTATCTTCTTGCTTCACAATTATCAACTAGAAGAAACCAAACAAAACAAGAGCAAAACCAACAGTAAGTAGCTATTAGAATTAATCTTCATGGGGAAAATAGAGCAAAAAGCTAAATGCTCAAAACTCCAAAGATAGCCACCAAGAATCATAGCATATATGGCTTATGTGCTTTGACTTCTGTAACTCAGCGGGGTTAAGCCTCAATTCTTTCTAAACTGAAGGAAAATACCATATATGTCGTTCATATAGTAGTGTATTGTAACAGGTCTGAAAAAAGGGAGTTTTAGAACTACAGTAAGCACAAAACTCCAAAACTAGTGAAATTTGTTTTCAGATTCTTGAAAACTTTGAATAACATTTATGAGATTGAGAAGAATAAGTTCAAGACTGCAGCATTACCAGGCATCACTTGACTCTACTAAGAGGGAAGGGGATTTAAAGCTGTAAATGGGAGACATTTTTACCTTCATGTAGCGGGATCTCTGCCCTTGAAGCATATCAACAATAGATCGCACTTTCTTTGAAAAGGGGTTTTCCAGGACTGGCAGGGTACTCTGGAATGAAAGATATCCAATCCCCATTAGTCTTGGGAAGTAGAGCGATGTTAAACAAAAGCCAGCAGTTTTGGCATACTATAAAAGGGTAGAGAAGTATCTACCCCCATTAGCATACAATCTCTTTGACTTCGACTACTGATTTCATGTTAAGTTCTCTTCTAAGAATTAGACGCCAATTATTTATTCCATTTAGATATCAACTGTTCTCTTCACTGTTAATGATATGACTTGGCAAATACACCTAGGCAAAAGCATGCCTGACATGCCCAGACTATCAACATTTCCGCTAGTTTCACACATCTGTTCTTCTCTCATTTCAATTAATGAAAATGAAATGCTATTTTTTCTACTGGCTTTCTCATTGTTTTAAGTTCTGGGTGACTATCACCGACTCTAGCTCCCACACTAACATCCAGCTCACCAAGGCATTGCTAATTTGACTGAAGGATGACACTCCAAAGAGGTTCTGGATGAGGCCTTGCTGCACATTGACTCCCACCCACACAAAGATGTTCAGCCCATTCTCCAGCAGGTAGATGTCACCCTTGGAGAGACGCTCCTCGGAGTTCCGAATGGCTGCTGGCAAGGAATCACTGTCAACATCTGCTTTGGTCTGTTTTACAGGGAAATAAAAATTAAAGTAAAATAGAAGTTATAAAAAAAGAACATTTTAGGAAGTCTTGAAAATTTCTGCCATGAAGACACCAATGATTTTATCATTTCTATGACTCTCAAGACTGCAATAATTCTGACTGAAGTAGCATTTTCCTTAGTTTTCTTACTCAAAGTGACACAGAAGCAGTTCAGAGAGTCTTGGTCAGCAAAAGAGAACACAAGGCTTCTCTGGAAAGACTCAAGTTCAAGTATCACCTCCTGGAGTAGGAATGTAACTAGTTTTTAGTGTTATTCCAGCAACTATGGTAATAAAAAGTCAGAACAGTATGTGGAGTTACCTTGCAATAATGAGAATTATTACACAAACTTGTAAGCCTTAGGACTTTTTTAAAAGACTATGAAAGGGTCAAAAGTGTCTTCTTTGTCAGTAATCATATGCTTACAGCTCAGGAAAAAAGTATCCTCCAAGAAATTCACAAGGTGCAGTAATGCTGAACAAAATTAAATTAAATATCACAACAGATGGCAGATCCCCAAATACTTCTCAAATCACTTTCCCTCGCTAAAATATAAATGCCAGTCCTTAAGATAAGTCAGTGAGACAACAGCAAGCCTCAAGTGCTAAGCAGATTTTGAATTACTCACCAGGGGCAAAAGCCTGGGATAAAAGAAAACATTTGTTTCAGCCACGTCCATGGATGTCACTAACTGACGGATGTAGGCACGGTCATCCGTTGTGACCTCTGGGCCAGGCTGAAGAACGTCACTCTTCAACACACAGTTCAAGTACACAGGAAGCAGCTTCATGCATTCGGGGAGGATGAGCTAAAAGTCACAAGCAGACAGAAGCTGGTCAGTTGTCTTGCCGAATGAGCTTATGTTTGACAAAACGAGACTTGCATGAACCAACAAGTGTGGTACAGCCATGAGGAGTGAAAGCTGATAGTCCACTTATATCAAGGACTGCAAAAGAAACATAAAACAGTTCCCTGAGGCAGGCAGTGCTCCCTGAGCTCCAGACAGATGTCCAAGAAGCCATTCTCAACTATAGTTTTACTTGTAGTAGTGTAGCCAGTTTCCTGAGTCTCCTCTTTGCAAATTTCTGCTGAGGAAAGAAATTGACTTTTTTTGAGCAGGCTAAGAAAGAAGAAGCTGTCATCACTTTTTAACGTCCAAGACTGGGATTCAAGTAAAAGCACTGGAGTTTACCTGGCCAGCAGAAGAGGGACTAGCACAGTTCTTTCGATAGCAGGCTAGGATCTGGGCACACTGGTTGATCAGTGCATCTCGTACAGTCTTCACTGGACTACTCAGGACTCCACGATATGCTGCACAGAGAGAGCAAAGAGATGGACTGCTGTCAAGTGACTGCTCAAGAACAGCAAAACCCCACCACTACTTCCACAAAGGAAATCTAAACAACTATTGTTTATGGAAGCCTTTATTCTTCCTGCTTCCAACTTATAGGAAAATGATGATATATTCCAAATGAAAACTTGAAGAAGCTCATTTACTCCCTTTTATTACATAATCTTGAACTGTCTATCTCCTATGAACTTAAAATATACTTATGATAATTGAAAGTATGGGGTTCTATAAAAACTCCTTTTATAGACTGGCCATCTTCCATTAATGGTCTGAAAATTGACAATTCCCTTCATTTTAATGGCAATAAACATACACAACTCTCAATCTCTGTTGGATTTCTAGGCTTTTACTGCAAGCTAGAAAGGGTAAATAGGGTACAGTGAGTAAGTGTATGACATTTAACTCAGTATCTATGAACAATGGCCACCATTTCCTATTGTGAAAGCAAAATTCTGCTACAGTTAAGGAATGAACTAGAACAGCCCAAAAATAAATACAAGGATAAATTCAGACAGCTGGCAATACAAACTGTTATTAAAAACATTTGGAAAATAATTAGTATGAAGAATAAGCCTACACCCTCCATCTGTACCTCTTGTCCTAAGCAGCAATACAATCATCACAGCTTTATGCTCTTTCCCATAACTGACTGAAGTATCAGAACTGCCACCTGACATTTGAAGCAGGAGGAATAGACAGGTGACATTGGGTGACAAAACAGGCATTTTAGCAGTAGTTAAAGGCTAGATTTCTTGTTTCCATATTTATCCTTACCATACTTAGCCAAGTAGTTGATGAGGGTGTCAGTCTCACAGTTCCGATAGAGGTCAGCAAGCTGCGTGCAGCAGTTTAAGGAGAGATTGTGAATGCGGAGTCGTCGCTGTCCTGCACAACTTGTATACAGCAGAGCACACTGCAGGAGACAAAAACGCCAGGAGACACAGAAATGAGATCCTGCTACAATAAGAAGGGCAGGGGTTAGAATATACTTTATTAAAAGCTAGGACTCAGATGCAAAAACAAATAAGGTAACTATGTAAAAGACTTGGACAACAAGCTAGAAGAACATGCTAAGAATCAGGGTCAACGAAAGGTAACAAGCAGCAATTTTAGCAGCCGTATTAAGGGACTTGGTCTTATAAAACAGGACTGTGGTTTGAAGCAGTCTAGGTCACCCTCAGAACAAGTATGCTGGAAGGGTATGGTAAGATGCAGAAAGAAAGAACAAAAAATTCCTTGAAGAAGTGTCTAATAATTCAGTTCAATTGCCAACTCACTTCTTCTACAAAGCCTCCCCCCTCACCTGAAGCAGTGCACCACTATCTTCACTCAATTTATCATCATGCTTGAATTCCACTGTTATTGTTTTATCACAGTCCAGACCTGCCATCTCTACATCAGTTGTGTTGCTCATATAGAAAGCTCCAAAAAAGTCCGTTGCTCTAATTCCTAAAAGAGGGAAAAACCCAACGTGAACCACCATTTTCAACAGAATACCAAGCTAGCCAGCCTTTTGACCCTGACATCAAGTTGTCCTGACAGATTTCAGCAGAGATCTTTGCAGTCTCAACAAAAGTCTTAGAATTCCAAAGCTTTAGCAGAGCTTTTGGGATAGCCTAGTCACCATGAGTTTTAAATTACAGGAAGATTTCTTTCTTACCATGAGACATGCTTGAAGTGGTCAATTTATTAAGATTCCTCCATGCTAGCACCCACCTGTGCTTGTGCGCACTCTCATTACGGCGTCAAATCCCACTTCTTTCTGGACATCCCTTCTCAAGTCATTCAGGAATCTGTACTGGTCTGTCTCCAGCTGGAAGGCAAGCAGTAATTGAAGTTCCACACCTTCATAAATCAGACCAGCTTCATAAACCATAAAGTAATTTAAAACCAGATACTACCTCCTGTGGTCTTACTTTAAAAGTCACTGATATCAGGCTCAGTGGCCTGCTAATAAAACATTGTGCTAAGAAGTAACAGCCCAGATCTTCTTGTTGGGTTTTGCTATTAACAGAGATGTTTGTATAAAGACACAAAGCTACCAAATAATTTGGCTGATTATCTTGAAATGTAAGTAGCCATTTACTTCCAAATAAGTATTTCCTCACTATGGTTCCCACTATGAAACAAAATGACTCTCAGTTAAACAATAGCTCTTACTTGGATCAGACATCAGCCTGAGTCAATGTCACTCCTACCTGGAAATACGCATACTTATAAATGGAGCCTCCTGTCTGGTAAGGCACCACACCCAGCGTGGCCACATCCAAATACTGGTTTGGAAACAGGAACAGATCCACGCAGCAGCCCTGGGCCACACAGTCCTTGGCTAAGTTGTTGTAAAAGCTTGTTTGTGGTTGAAACAAAGTCTAAGAAAGGAAATCAGAGATGACCTCAGAAGTTTGTCCAGGAAAAGGAAAGTGACATACAGTTTATAATCCCAGTCAATACTCTTATACTTTATGTCTTTCTTCAGGGAAAGTAGAATAATCTAAGTTCTCCCTGACTCTGCCTTTGAAGAACTGTTAATTATTATGGAAATTACTACACATTTTGCTTTAATTGTAAATTCAGCACATTTACTTTAACCCAGATTTTGGTATTTTACCCTGTGTAATAGTCTAGAGCTAACTCTTCTTGTTCTCAGACTAGAGCTGTCCTTATGATGTCAAGTCTCCATAGCCCTGCTTGGGAATGGAAGATAAAAGTGGAATGTTACAAGATATTAGCTGGGACAGTTACAGTATGTGCTATCCTTGTAATTTTTAAAATGCTGTTTCAGTTATTTTATTCCATAAAAAGCATAATATACACACTTATGTAAAGATTATGCAAACCATTATTACCTTCTCCTTATCTGTGTTGATCAGTTTCCTATCATCCCTGTTCTTTAACTTCCCTGGAGCCTCTGCGATGGGCAGAGAGGTGTGGAAAATGAAGAGCTTGCCAGCACACTCAGCTGCCTGCAGGAAAGTGAGTGCAATAACAGAGGTCAGAAACATTTACAAAAATTATAAGGGAAGCTGTGATTCAAGAACAAACACTCAAGCAACCTCATCACTTTTAATGTCAGGGTGATTCTACCAGACACCCAGGCTGTCACTTGGTTATGTGACTGGTGGCCAACAGAGGGAGCACAAATTACTGGTCAGTTACAGAAGAGCAAGTTTGAGTTCTACTGGATTTGTGCTAATTCCACAGCAGGAGAAAAGGCCTTTCTCCAAGGAGACAGAGTAAGTAGGACCCAGATACAAAAGGATTTGTGCAAACACGTTGCATTGTCTTCTTCCCTGATTTTCAGTTACTGGATTTGTGGAAAAAAGTCACAGAAATGGCAAAGAATTTTGTAATCTGAGCTTCAACAAATGAGTAATTTTAAATCAACACTCTATGCCAACACTAGCTTATGTTTAATAGGTTATTTTCTCTGACACATGCAGTATGTAAAAAGTCAATTAGCAACTTTTACTATTTCTCGATTGAACAATTGTAACAAAAATTGAGTTTAAGAGAAACTTTGAAGGATCATTCCTCCTGTACTCAGCACTGGTGAGGCTACACCTTGACATTTTGTGCCCTTCATTACAAGGACACTGAGACGCTGCGGCATACTCAGAGAAGGGCTATGGAGCTGGTTAAGGGTCTGGAGCACAATTCTTGCTTGAGGAGTGAGTGAGAGAACTCAGATTGTCCAGCCTGGACAAAAGGGAGGCTCAGGGGAGATCTTCTTGCTCTCTACAACCACCTGAAAGGAGACTGTAGTCAGGTAGGAGTCAGCCTCTTCTCCCATGTAATATGAGAGAGGACAAGAGGAAATGGCTTCAAGTTGCAGTAGGGGTGTTTTAGATTAGATATTTGGAATAACTTCTTCATGGAAATGGTTGTCAAGCTCTGGACCAGGCTGCCCAGGGAAGTGGTGGAGTTCACATCCCTGGAGGTATTTAAAAGATGTGTAGAAGTGTCACTTAGGAACATGGCTTAGTGGAGGACTTAGCAGTACTGAGTTAAAGGCTGGGCGTATCATAAAAGTCTCTTCCAACTAAAATGATTCGCTGACCAATGTGACAAACAGAGCTGTGTCACCAGTTTAGGGTGAGGTCATACAGGCAATCAATTTGATCAGTAGATACAAATCAGCGTTAAACCATGCCTGTAATTATGTCTGGATAAAGTACTAGAATGAAAGAACTTCAGGAAAAGTTTGCTTGGTTAGCACATTGTTGCAGGCAACTTCAACAGATGACATGCTCTCCTTTTATTTAAGATTCTACCAGAGTACAGGATTAAAAAGACACCACAATACCGAACACCTCCATGAGGCTTCAGCACCTGTTTTTTTATGCTGGAGGGCTTTTTTTTTCCCCCACAGGGCTCTGTGAACTGTTTAAAGCAAAACCCACACAGACAACTGAGAGTACGCCATGTTCTTGCACTTCGAAAAAAATTAGTTAAAAAAGAATTGGGTAAAGAACATATAGATAGCTGCACAAAACAGAAGGTTCATGCACTTCAAGAATGAGCCAAGTACTCCCTACATGTAGTGCATCTACTACAAGGAGCTTACAAAATCTTTAGAATTGTCTTATTAGCATGTGTTAGCAGAATATCAATTTCAGAGTACTTGGCTGAAAACAATTTGTCATAAAAATGCCTTTACTAACCTTCAGCGCCTCCAGCCCCGCTTGAATCACAGGTGCAAAAACAGTTTCTGTTTCTCTCGTGTCTGCAAACATTTCTGGAATCTGATCCAGCAAACTAGCAAAGAACAAGAAAAAAAAAAAGAGCAATTCAAGATCCTATTTAATAAGAAAAGCCATACAGCTGTAGTTGATGATTTACAGGATTGAGGCAGTTTAAACAGAAGCCCCTAACATGTCTGTAAATTTGCATAATTTTTACAGTATTTGGCATCTCATCTGTGAAAAAAATGCTGTATTGTTCTCCATTGGCTTCTCTCATCTATATCCTCAGTACCTTCTGTATAGCCTCAATTGATGCCAATTCCACAGCTCTTCTGTATTTATCTTCTAACACATTCCAATATACATAGGTAAGTAAACTCTTAGGAAATACTAGTGACATTTGGCCTCTGTTTGCAAAGTGTCTTATGTACTACTCAAAGGTTAATAGGTTTAACCCACAGTTTTGTATTTAGGCTTGTTTAATTCATTAAAAAACAGGCTAGATATTTTTCTCTAAAAACATGCAATTCCAGGTCTATCTCCCAAAATGCAGTTAGCTACACACCATAGATTAATTACAGTTCAAGTACCACAGTAAACAGTTTGCCAAAATTTTGCTAACTTCCTTCTTTCCTTTCAGATTTTTATCTTCTCTATCCCACTTACTCTGTTTTCTCTACAGAACCAAAACTGGACACCCCTGTTGTCTTAAGTTTGCAGTTATTTAAGCAGTTGACTTAAAGACAGTGATTCAGTATTCTTACAGCTTTCGCTCTGCATCATCCTGGTTGTGTTTTGTTGTGGCTTTATTTTAGGTGGGGTTTTTTTTGGCCTGGATTTTGTTTGTTTTTCCTTTTTTTCTCCCCAGAAATGCCCTTCTGCACTAATTCCCCTTATATACACTTTCTGCCAAGCTGAGCTATGAGCCAAATATTCCCTCAGGCCTTCAATTTCCCCATCCTACTGTGCCAGCGTAATCTCAGAGTAAGGTAAGTTAAAGTACATGGAGTGACTTGACATGACAATTAAGCACGTAACATTTGAATTTACCAAACAAGCATTTGACTACACACATTGTAAATAAATTGATATTACCTGGCAATAACTGTCCTGGACTCATTCACATTCACCAGAAAACCATCAAGGAGTGGCACAAACATATCTGCCACATCTGAGACCACCATCATTTGTGGCTGTGCCAGTGAGCTCTTCACGTTATAGAAGTGTAAAACTTTGTTGTAGGTGACAAAGCCTACTCGAATGGCTGATTCCTCCATGTTCCCTTCCCTGTAAGAGATATACTTGCCTTCACATCCAAGAAGATAGATAAACCATTACATATAACCAGCACATTAAGGGAAAAATGAAAGGAAGTAGAATTTATTTTCACCAAGAAGGGTTTACGTGCTTGGCCTTTTTCTGAAGAAAAGCTTGACAGGATTATCAAGTAATTTTTAAACTACTAGCATTTTTTCAAGAGGAAAAAATAACAGCATCTCCCATTTGCATTGACTACTGTAGTTCACAATATACCTACCTGGGCAGATAATCTAGGAGTGACTTTAATTCTTCACATATTAGCCTCACTAAGCCACTCTTCACAGCATTGTAAGACACATCAATCATAAAAATGAAAGCAGGTGGACTAGGAAACTTGTTATTCTGTGGAAGAGAGGGAAGAAATCACACTATCACCATGTAATGCAGCTGACGTAACAGCTCTGTAACACAGACAAATCAGTGCTGGTCAAAACTTAGTTGCTTTCATGTACCTCTGTAACCATGAGCAGCAGTTGTTTCTTAAGCTCTCTCTCCTATTCTTTTTCAACTAACAGACATGGTAACATACTATATTTGAAATGGACTGGTATTAAATGCCCTAGACTAACTTTACCATGGATCAGAGAACAGTTACTACTAAATAATCCATTTACATGACTAAGCTAGATTGGAAAAGGGAAGACAGGGAAGATTTCTGCCAGTTCTCAAAACTTTGGACCCTGATCAGACTTGTCATAGGTGATTCCATCAATATAAAGTAAAATATTTTCCTCTCCAAGGATTACAACCTTTTCCTTCTTAAAAATCAGGCTTTCTTTGGAAATGAAAAATTTCTTTTAGTCAATAGTTTTCTAAAGTCTATAGGTCATACTGGAACAAGCACTCAGAACAAAAGTAAAACATAAGAACTTTCAAAAAAGCTGTGAAGATCACATCTTGTTTGAGTCAAAACTCTTCTTATGCTGTTAGAAAATAACTGGACTTTTGCTTAACTCAAAGTAAAGCAGAAGCATTAGAAGGCAAGCAGTATCAAGTCGCAACATTTAGGCATCTCTTCTCTCAGCATAATATTTCAGCAGAGATATAAGTTGCTTTAATAAATACCTTGCACATAGTTTCCCTATTCCTTAGAAGGTAATTATTATTTAAGTCTTTCATTTAAAAGCAAATCAGCTAGGAAATATATATTTCCACACTTTTCTTGTGCTGCTTATCACTATGGCTGGATTTCAAACTGAAGTTCAATAGGTAAGGTCCACCTTGTGGAACAGGCAGCACATTGCATAGTTACTATTGTACTTGCATTGAACCTCCCCTACAATTCCCTTTTCTGCCAAGGACTACTGCACAAGAATGAATCCCTTCTGCAGAATTCCTAAGGTAAGTGCAACTATGGCTGCTTATATAGCTCCAGAAAAAAAAAAATACAGAGACAGCTATTAAATTATATGAGGTCATGTGATCAGGACCTCCACTGGTTTTGTAAGCCAGCAAACAAGCATGTTATTTTACACAATAAAGTGGGCTGGATTAATGCTGTTAATTATCCCTCCCAGCTAGAAATCAGCCTCACACAATTAATGTCTTTCTTACTTTGAAGAAAATAGTCTTTTTACTTAAAAGCAAAATAAATACAGCAATAAAAACGTACTACTATACCTTGCAATAGTCAACTGTTGCTAGAAACTCGTATGACCCCAGTGATAACTCAGGTCGGTCATAGAAATCTACTCGCTTTCCAGTATGATCCAAATGCTGGAAGTAATGAGGTGGAACTGGGAAAGGAAAAATCATTAAGCTCAGTGATAGGCCCATAATAAACACTGTAACTAGAGAGCCAACATGACAACAACTGTTTCAAACAAAACTCCAGGAAAGTGAGCTAGCACTCTGGGCTAGCACACCGGTACTAAAAATATTAATGCAATTTAAGAATATCATTAAAGCAAAACAATACAAATGTATTCCAGTTTGGCTCATGCGCCTGACAGCACACAGTATAGTTACTAATATACTTTTCTTGAATCTCCTTTCCATTTCATATCAGAAACATCACTGCAATACGCTTTTAGGATTATTCCGAAGGATCTAGTCCAAAGGGAAAATATAACCATCCCATATAAGTAGTAACAAATTACTTAAAAGAGAGTTTGAGGCAAGCTACAGGCTACAGCATTACTGACTCAAGTCAGACTTACTAAAACACTGAGCTCCTTATTTTGCTATATAAGTTAGTTTCTCCTTCCCTTCCTGTGCTGCACAAGAGTGAAGCCTCCAGGCACTCTCACGTCCAGAGACTCCCATAATCTTTTTATCAGAATAGACAAAGTACTTCTTACAGTGGATTAACAAGGAACAGAAGTGCAACCACATGCCCAGAACCCAGTACTTTTGTGCTGGTACAAGGCATAAGAAAATAAAATGGGAGTTAAGCTAAATTTTTGCCTATAAAACTCAGCTGTAGAAACAAAGCATTTCCCTTGTGCCCCAATAACTACCATGATAGACACACCCTCCTGCAGAACTGCTCGGGTGACAAAATCTGCTCCAGCTATAGTTTCTATATAGCTCTATATAACTGTCTATATAGCCCCAGAGGAGATTAAAATGAGATTATCTGGAATGACATTATGCACCACATTTAAACTATTCTAAACATTCCAAGTTTCAAAAGTTCAAAATAAAACAAAGTGATATCAAGACTATATATAAGCTTTTATCACTCTTGTCTCCAAGTACACATCCCATACAAGTTAATTTGGTACTTGCAAAGAAGAAATACCTCATGGCATTTACAGAGAAAACAAAAATTGTTATTAAGTTTTAGGTACAACTACATTGTGTTTTCACAGTATTGCTTTCATCTCTCAGCATCCCTCCCTTTTCTGCCTCTGCTCAATTGTTACAGGTACAGCCCTTCATACAGCTGCTGAGTGAACAGGACAGGGAGTCTATGCAGGCAGAAAATCACCAGACAAAATTGTTTTTTAAAGTTGGCCAATTCTAATCCCCATTTTGGTTAGTACAAAAGTTGTACAGCATAACTGAGGTGGTAAGAACAGTCCATTAAAAGCCATCAGTGCTATCAAATGAACACTGAAAACATCATCATAAGGTTTGTTGTACCTTACTTTCCACTGTGCCTTCAAAACAAATCTACAAATGTTATGCTATGAGCAGCTCATTATGACTTCTGCTTAAAAGGAAGCACTTTTTTTACTAATTTAGAAAAGCAACTAATATTAACTGGTCTGTACTGAACACTCTTATTCAGCTGTAGCAGATTTAACTGCAATTTCATCTCAAAGGAGTGTTAATGAGACAAAAAAAGGCTTTGTGAGAATAATTGTAACACATGCTACTGGCTAGACCTATATCTCAGCCTGTTAAAAAACCCCGTACTTTTGAAATACCCTAAGAAAATACAATAGACTTTGAAACTACCAGCCATTATGCTACAAATAACTCATAGTAAAAATTTGCTACAATACTACAATGCATAAGCATCTTTTTGAACACAATTTCAGAACTGAACACTGAACATGCCTTCCAATAATTTTTCCAAGACTAGACACATACTAAATCACAGTATTCATTATAAATGATCATAACACGATAAAGACTTTGCCTGCATCTTGTTCAAAGACCTTTCCAGTAGAGCCCAGAGAGGCATTTCCAGAAGAGACCTTACCCTCAGTGACACAGCTGCAGAAACAACACTGGAACCTCCTTCCACCTTCAATGAATTGCATAAAAGGGCACATGTAAGCTTTGCACCTATTACATCGGACAGGACCAGATTCTCCATGGTCTACCAAATAAGGAAGGGTCTGGGGGAGCAAGAGAAAAAAACATGAAAAGAAAGGTCTCATGATGATGGGAAAGTTTTAAGCTTTGCCTTGTGTGGTCATTGCTATCTCCCTGTACACTGCACAATGCATAACTTGTCATTAACCACTTACTCCCAGAAGACAGAGATACTTTTTTCCAAAGCCTCAAGCTTGGTTTTCTGAACAGTGTATAACATCAGGCAAAGGTCTTGTATCTGGCAACCAGGCTGGATTTGGCTGAATTTTTATATATCCTAAATGTATCTGAATGCTTGAGTTTCATAAGATATTATTGTCATGGAACATTTATCCTTTCTTTTATGTAAAGCTTTAGCTCTATTTACAGTCTTGTTGCTCTAAACAGCTGAGTCTTCTTCTATTGGAAGGACCCCTCCACAGTGAGTTTGCCTTTGCCATTATGAACTTCCAAATACTAGAAGCTGACTTGTCTCCAGGGCAATTTTCCAATCCTGGCCATTTCTTTTCTGGACACCACAAGTGTTTGTTCGAAGTATAAATACACCAAGAGACCAAACAACTATTAGTTGTAAAGTGTCTCTAAAAAGGTGTAACTCTACAAGCCCCCAGGTTCTTAAGTAAGACCTTATTCTCCTATTGGGGTCCTTTTAAACTTCAGCCACAGATCAGTTTTATCATAAACCAGTTTTTAAAATTCAAACCATAGTTTAGGGACACAAATGAAATGCAACAGGAGAAAAACACCCTTAAAATACCAGAGGAAATTGCTTTCCTCAGCAGATGCTACACTTAGGTTTAACAGGGCATAGAACACTGCAGACCTGTTTTCAAATTTAACAAGCCTGTTTGTCTTCCTGTCACTGCTCCAATCAAGCTAACACTACATAATAGCCAGAGTATTTAGACTACTTTAAAAAATGTCAAACTCTATAAAAGTCTCTGAGCTTTCACATTCCCAGCAACTAAACACCAGTGGGTAAAAGGCTCAACAGCCACACATTAGACCTAGAAGGAAATAAGTGCTGAGAGAAAGGTCAGAAATACAAGTGCAGCTCAGCAGTGCTCTGTACTCAGTGTTGTGCTGTCATCCCACACAGTGCTGTGCATATACATGCATGTAAGACAGCCAAACCAGTGCTGTTCCACGCATTCTCATCCAATTTCACAACCTGGCATTCTAGAAAAGACTTAATACCTATGATTAGCAACCATTTAAATACTTTAGACTAAGAAAGAAACTGAGATCAGCTGGAAGTGTACGCCTCTGTGACCACCCTAGTATTTTGGTCACTTAGTCACAGTGCTTGACAGCTACTGCAAGAAAGCTGAAATTATCATGGCAGTCAGAACATTAAATGTTTTGAACACAACATTCTTCTGCTTTACAGATATCTGTTTCACACCTGTTGGAGAATCAAAGTTTACCTGGACTTCCTCACCTCAATATGCCTTCTAAACATATCTGTTAAGTGTTGACACCTGAGCATGCACAGGGCACACGTAACCCTAGCACGGCTCTCACCTCCTCCGGCGGCAGAGTAGCCAGCGGCTTTATGACGGCAGCCAGGGGAACCTGGGATTGTTTGGCCATGTCAGACGTGCAGGGAATATTGTAAGATGTGCATCTGATGTAGCGGGGGCTTGCATTACCTGGGGAACAAATGAAAAAGCCCCACAAATTTCAGTACAAATTCACTTCATATTTAAGAAGAGAAACAAAGATATCTTAAGTTGTGTCCTTAAGCCACAGTCACTGTAAGCTTAGCTAAATATTCAGTTTTAATCTATGGGAAACTTGAATTCCCAATAAAATACCTCTTAATGATTAACTATATATAATAAAAGACCTTAAAACAAATGAACTTGACTCCCTGTCAACCTGAAGCTATAAAAAAGCATTTCTGTTTCATATATTTGCAGATTAAGACATAATGTAGACAGAAAACTCTACTCAAAGATTTCTACTGTTTTGTTTCGTAATTTGGGCTGAAGAGTAAAATACCTGATTATAGAATCAGCTTCTGAAGTTTATTCTGGAACTTTAAAACTCAAAAAAAGTGTCAGCAATTAAATGATGAAATATCTTTTCTCTACAGAGCCATGAGACCAATTTACATCCCTCTCAATTTTTAAAAAATACAGTTGCCAGTCCAATTCTAATGATGTTGCTAGTAGATTTCAGTTCTTAAATATTTTTTATAAAGCTCTACAGAAGAGGCTTCATTTGCTGTTTTCTGATATCTCTGCTAATGATGGTCCTAAATATCTGCCTAGAAAAACAATTTTTACCTGCAAATTGGTTACTAGCTACCAAATAATCAGGAGAATCTAAACTGAGATCAAATCAACACAGGACTTGAAACTAAGCTTCTGTTGGTAAAACAAATTTCCTTCACAGTTCTGTCACTCACTCTGTGTTGTTTGTTTGTTTAGGAAAAGAAAAATAGTTTACCTTGATCCTTGACCAAGAAATTTGTAGTAACAAGAGGTGGGACCTGCCCTCTCACTCCAGTGACAAATGGTTCTGACCCACGGTTGTTTCTGTCATCTTCAATCACTTGAATCTGTGATGGAAAATACCATGTTATTATGTGGAGGCTTGGTTTCAAAATAAAATAAGTAAAATAAAAAAATCTCTAAGGCAGTAAAAAGGGGACCTGAGGCAAACATTACTATCTCTAAAAATAGGAAGAGCAAGTAATTTTGTCAAGCAGTCACCTCTCAGTGTGATTTTAAATAGTACTTATTGACTAAAAATAAATTACAAGCTGCAAATAGTATTTTTCCCCAAGTATTCTTAGTAGCAGCATATTTTGTGTTTTAAAGTCTGACCTGAACTCATAAAAGCCAAACTCAGATCAAGAAAACAATTTTTGGTAGCATTCCCCTGTAGAGTTCTAGTCAAATAAGAATTAGAAGCTTCTGTAAGCCTCAAGTTGAAGTCCTATAGGTGACCTGGCCTTTTCTTTCCATTATGGTCCCACTGTTTTCATAGTATGTCTTTATTTCTAACCACTGTAACTCTGGCCTAAAGACAGATGGTTTGCAAGCTCAGGTGGAAGCCTTCATTACTTTGTGATGCTCAAGGGTTTGTAATTTGAATTCTGTGAATGTGGAAAGTGAAATTTCAATAGACTTGTCAATGAATCAAACTTCAAAGCCTGTAAAAATCTTAAATTTTTTGGTATTTCAAATTCTTCACAACTGCAAATTTGCTTAAGGTAACAGAAATGTATTAAATATTTTGCCTTCAATAAAATATTCACTGACCTTTGTAGCTGTACACAATTCAAACTATATTACCTTAGCAGTGACTGAATGAAAGAATTAAAGTAAGCAAAATCATTCTTCTGCTCTTATTTTGCCATCAAACACACCTGCCTTTGCCTAGAGCAAATTCTGAAATTCAGGCGTTTGTATGGCAGAACTTCCACCCTCTCACTACAGACTGCAAGCAGAGAGCCTCCCATAGCTTCAGTGACTACTCTAGAATAAATCCAGTCCCATTACAGAAGTCTACAGGCTGACTGACATTGTTGATCTCACCACTGGTACCTGTTAAATTATGAACTTAGACTACGTGAGGAAGAAGTGACACAGGGTAACAAAAACCCAAAAGTTTTTTTTTGTCTTCCAATCCAAAAGGTAGCTGCTTTTTACTTTCTTTAGATAAGATTCTCCAACATAAACACTAAATTTTCAAATTCAAAATTTAATGGTTATGCATGAGCACAGATAATGAGAGAATGCTTATAGCTCCCCATGCGTCATACTAGAAGATTTGTATCAGGAATTAAAATTAAAACAAAACTCCAGTTCATCTGCAATTTTAGAACTCCACAGCACTGGCCCAGTACTGGCATATCAGCAAGAACAGTAATCAAATTCTGATCAAAACACAGCAGAAAGCATGGCTACAACAGCTCATGCTGTGTGCATACTGACATGAGACACACATTGTATGGGCAATTACACAACTGGCTTACTCTGAAAATGCCAGCTGGAATCTGATGAAACCAACAGTCTAAAGATCACACAACGTGAAGGGGAGACATTCTTCATGATCTGTTTCTGAAACACTGCTTTCTATTGCCTCACCATTCATCACAGTAGATTTTAAAAGCCTCATGTGGTGTAATGTTACTCATTTTGATAAGGCAAGCAGAAGACAGCAAGGAAAGGGTAAAAGATTAATGATGGAGGGTTAGCAAGGTGAAGTTCAGGTTTCTGGCATGCACAGATGGTCACCAACACACAGACTACTATTGACATATATACAGCACTTACTGGACTAGGAATTGCATCTGGGTCTATTCTGTGCCTGGGTTTCTGCTGGGGTGGCAGCTCATTAAGTTGCTTTTTTTTTTAAATAAGAAATAAGAGTGTAAAAAAAAAAAAAAAGAGAATAATAAACCAAAAAGTAACAGTGTTACTTCTCTCTACCGAAACCTGTAGCACTGGAATTAGATACATTTAGATACTGGTTCATGCAACAGGACACATCAGCTTCTGCAGCATACACTGATCCCAAAACCAGTCTTGCCAGGATATTGGGCTTGGCTCTGAACACCTTGCTAATGAAGGCAGTGGCTCACCTGCTAATTTTGGTTAGAAACTGAGGATTTATGCTTTAAGAACATGCTAACATGAAGGCAACTGACACAAGCCATTTGAGATTTCATTTAGTGGAAGAAAAGAGAGGCAGACAAGCAATCAAAGACTTATATTCCATGAAAAAAATCCAGTAGTAAGCTATACATAAACCTGGAATCTAAATAGGTATTTTTTTTTAAATAGAAGTACCTTCTGAATAACATCAGCTCTGATCTAACTCAAGACTACATTATTTCATTATTTTGAAACAGCATCAAAAGTAGTGGAAGGAACAGCACTGCAGCCTAGTGGCAACAATACCACCAGGCTTAATACTACTCAGCATTGGTACCATTACATATAACTGCCTATCCTGTCTCAGAACCTCCACTCTGAAAGACAATCCCAGTTTGAGAAGCTGTCCATATTTGACTGATGTAGCATCATGACTTCATGACCCAAAAAACCACAAACCAGCTCTTTGACAGATTATAGGAAAAGCACTACAATCACCTCCTACTAACCATACTCTAAACATAGATCACACAGTTCACAGACTGTCACCTCAAAACCCGAAATTAGTTCACCTTGGAAAGTCATTATGCAAGAATCCAGAAATGGAGAAACATGTTTAATCAAAGCCCTCAAGGATCCTCAAAAGATAACACAGTTTTTTCTGAAAAAGACCTGAGGAATTAGAGCAGTGATTTCCATACGCAGTGCCTTTCTTTAGTCACCAAGAATAATACTGCCTCTGGGCTAATTCATCACTGAAGGTGGAGAGAAGAGAGAAACATAAGCAGGAAAAGAGACTGATGTTCCTTAGAATGAGAAACCTGTTTTCAGCTTTGGTCTTTGTCAGTTGTCTTCTGCAAAGACACTACCCAAGAGTTGACATTGGTAAGAACAAGTAAGCTTACAGGGCTAGGAATGGAATCTGGATCCAAGCGTTTTGGTGGAGGTGGTGGTCCAGGGGGAGTTCCATAATTTGGTGCTCCTGGATAGGCTCCTCCATAGTTTGGCTGGGGACCTCTCATCTGTCCAAAGGAACCTTAGCAAGAAAAGAACGTAAAAATCAAACAGTGCCTTAATACTAGGCATTTCTTCATCTGGCACTTCCCCCATTTCCTGCCACTATTAAAAAAAACCCTCAAGAAAATTAAAGTCAGGTGCTTTTCAGTTAATTATGATTAAACATGTTTATCATAGTGTTTCAGCTTAGACTGGTCCATCTCTATCAACAACGCAATAAACTGATAGATACAGTCCACAAAACTAGACTTAAGGAAACAGAGGCTTTTAGTCTGAACTCTATTAGCTCTACCTCGGCCCAAACCAGCACACTGCTGTAAGTAGTTTTAGAGTTTGTAAGTGCTGATTACAATGCACATTAAGATCATGCACTGAATATTGAGTCATGAATATTTACCTGCAGAACTGTCTAATGGAAAGTGCACACAGAACAGCCAAATAAGCTAGTGGACGACCCCTAATTCTTCAAATTAAAGATATGCAATGAGTTCCCTTGGGCAGTTTTGTCTCGTTTGAAATTACAGCAATCGGCTAATGTGTGATTTTCTCTTTTGTTTTGTAACTACCTGAAGCTATTCCGTATTATTTCAGATAATTCCAGTCATTTACAGAGTAACAGCATGATTTAACCCGTTAGTATTTTACATATTTTTAAGTAATTTACCTGTCCAGCTGTGCAAAGCTGCATGGGGGATGGAATTCCCAGTCCTAACATTTGCACATGATTACTTTATCCCAGCTATCTCTAAGTGTTATTGATTAAAAACCAGCCAAAACTGGTTTTAATTCAGAAAGCTTAACTGGTCTTACTTTCAAGTACATTTAAGATGTGCAAGCTTCTACAAGGGAGAAAAATATGATTATGCAAATTAAAGGAGAAAACATAGCAACTCCTTTTTCAACATTTAACAACTCCTTTCACACACATTGCATATGCACAGGGGCCACAAATTTTAAAAATATAAAAGAAGGCTACTGGGTATTTCCAATGTTTATTTTTGAACAGGTGAAGTTGCAGACATCAAATTGGAGTCCATAATAAAATTCTGATCATAAATTCTGGCAGTATTATGGCACTAATTGCTAAACATCTTATTGGCCAAGTAAGCTAGAATTTTTTTAGTTACATTAATCTGCTTAAAACCTGTATTATAAAATATCTTAGAATGACACATGATATTATCTCAGACATGAGCACAGGGAAAAGAGGGAAGTTTTAATGTGCAGCCAGGAGCCCATAAGTGACAACAGGAAATCTAGTTCTCAGTTTGCAGCACACAGAGAATACTTAACTTAAAATTCCTATACTAGGAATACTCACCATTCTGCTGCATTTGGTATCCTGGCTGAGGAGGATGAGTGGGAGGAGGTGGTCCATGAAGACCACTCATGGGAGGCCCAGGGTGCAGCCCTGCCATAGTTGATGGAGGTGGTGGTGAGGAAACATGATTAGGCTGGGATGATGGTGGTCCAGCAACTGTCTGCCCAGGCAGTGGTGGGCCTGGCATGGCAGGTGGCCTTGGAGCACCTGTGGTAGGAGGGTAAGAGGAAGGTCCAACCCCTGTAGAAGGAGGAGGTGGGGTAAAACCAGGAACTTGAGTAGGCAGGCGCTGAGTTGATATTGTCTGACCAGGAAACGGAGGCTGTGCCAAAGGAAGACCCTGAGACACAGTGGTAAGAGGGGGTCCTTGGCTCGCACTGTAAGGTGTGTAGAGACCAGATCCTGTTGCACTACAGCTTCCTGAGACTGGAGGAACCGATGCTGGGGGACCCGGTAAGAAAAAAAAGATAGATCATAATTTTCTTCTATCCTCAAGACAATTAAGATGCAAGAAAAACCCATTTGCTCCAGATCACCTGAGTAAATCTACCACTTTCTCATCTTCAGATGAACATATCAGTACTAGCAGAGACAAATCTTGAATGACCATTCTCTTAGATTGATCAGAGAGCTGAAATTCCTTCAGTGGATCTGAAACTCAATAGTTCTTTCATTGCCCTCTGTTTTAAAGTCTGAGCTACTTATTTTACATATTCAGAATATAGTTCAGGACTCAGGGCCAGAAAAAAAAGGGCAAAGCCAGGAATATGCAAAACATGAACCACCACAAGTCTATCCATAGATTTTCTGAACTAAGTTTCTGTCTTAAACTCCACACTTAGTTGGAGTCTGTAGGTCAAGAACGGTTTTGAGCTTTGTGGTTTTAATAGCATTTGTATGTAGCACTGTACTATTTCTGAGAATAATTTTTGACAAACATGCTGCCAAAAGGCCAAGGAAATCTGTATCCCCAACCTATTCCTAATTTTCCTATAAAATCTGTCTTACGAGATGCTTGTTTAAAAAGTACTTTAGCAAAACAATTTTAAAATAGTCAGATCAGTTTACATATAATAAAGACAAAACTCTAGTCTTTAATTTAAAAGCCCCCTAATCTACAGCAATGAGACTGTATAACTAATACCATAGAACAAAGTATCTAAATTCAGTTTCTACTGTTAATTCAGTTTCTACTGTTTAAGTGAGTGTCTTCTTGACTTCTAGCAGAACTCTATACACAATCATTCAGAGTATTTTCAGCCCTTTGTGATTTATATTTACAGGATTTACAGGGCCCTTTTTTCCTTTTTTTTTTTTTTTTTGACTGCGCTGCTGTACAACAGCGGCAAGACACGTAGACTCTCCAACAGGTAACTTAGGGGTAGACTCTTCTGTGTTTCACAAGATTCACCTAGCCGAGGACCAACGTTATTTACCCTCCTTTTTTATTCATGTCCAGCAGTGCAAGCACTGTTCCCTGCAATAGTCTCACTCCTGTTTTCCCCAATTATTACCTTATTAGTTAAGAAAACTACTGTTTACTATGGCAGACATCAACACCCAGAGAATTCCCATAACCATATGGTAATGAATCATTGACAAGAAAAAAATCTTTTATGAAATTACTAGCAAAAATGAAAATCAATAGCATACTTCAGTAGCCAGGAAACCTTACCATAGCCCAGTCCAGCTGGGGGAGGAGCAGAGGCTGCAGTACAGCCAATTGTCATCCCTGCCATGTGATTCCTGAGCTGCTGCACGCTGGCTGGGGGGGGCCCATATTGCTGGAACGTAGATATCTGGCTGACAGGCGTGGGTGCTGAGCCTGGCAGAAACGGCTGAGAAGCAGGTGGCCTGAGAGGGAATATGACAAACTGAGCTGATTCCTCATTACAGAAGAAGTTACAATTCCCTGTGCCTTTTAAAATTGTTCTAGCACATAAACACTATCTGGGTCTCAGATATTTACGTGAAACACTGGAGCTCAGTTTTGGAAAATAAAATTACATATTCTGCATGTATCTGAATCCCTATCACCAAACAAAAAAACCCCTATTAGCTCTTAAAATACGAATTCTGTATTTTTATTAATTCCATTCCAGTTAACACAACAAATCAGAAACACTGCACAGAATCTATAGGGTGAGCAACAGTCAGGCCTGCACAGCTATGCAAGAATGTTCTGCCACTCAAAACATTTGAACTCTCCAGGGCTATTGCCACTTTCACCACAGAGGAAATGGCAGTATCTTTCTGGAAAAGATGTTGAAGAGCCTTGGATGACAGTAACTCAGGGATCCATAAGGAACAGAAGAGGGCCCAGAATCAATACTAAGAAATTATTCAGTAAAGATTGGCACATGCTCCAGAAATCATTTCACACTGCCAAGGAACAAATACTACAGTTGTGTGCATGCCACTGATTTTTTTAGGTAAAAATGAAAACTACAAAGAATGTCATAAGAGGAGAAGAGGTTTTCATCAGTCATTGACATCTGCTCACATCCTTTCACAAGTTTTTCATCTCCAGATACACTCACTGTCTAACGAATACACCTGTGGCAAAACATTGCTTCAAAACAATAACAACAACAAAAGTCAATATTCTACAAAACCATGAAGTACTTAGTTTGATTTAGATCTAAAAAATTTAGACCCAGCATGAGTCTACCAAGTTGGGATTTTGCTACAATTCACTCTTCTCATATGCACCTCTGCATTGGGGCTGCTGAGCCTGGAATTCCATTCTGCACATCTCCATGTTCAAACTGACTGTATGCCACGTGGCCAGAAGGATGAGATGCTCCAGAGGCTGGAGGAGGAGCTCCAGATGTTGGTGGGGCTCTTAATGGACCTACAAACATTAGGAAAAAAAATTAAAATATCACAAATTATAGAAACAAGGGCTTGAACCAACTACCATGAAAAATTCAAGGGCAGAATTGCTATTACAATACTCCATGAGCAACAAATAATTTATGCACAAATATTTTTAGCCAGTGTCACCAGTTACCATCTCCACACAGACCAAGCAGTAACTATGTGCTGTGGAAGGTCTTCAAAAGACACCTTCATCTTTTATGAAGAAAAAAAATTCTTGTCAGTAAGGTACTGAATCCTTTCCCCTCCAAGTCCAATTATTTTTATCTAAACCAAGAGTATTCAGTGGAATCTAATGTCCATTACAAGTCAGTTTTCCCTGCCTCAAAGGTAAGCAGGCTATGCAAGCAGATTCCGTTTCCAAAAACTACAAGGGTTACTGCATTTATATATAGCATAATGGGGGCCACCACATACCTTTCTTTCCAGCCTCTCAAGCTTGGAGGCTAACACAAATACTATCCCATCTTTCAGACTGAGCTGGTTCAGTCACAGCCCAAATATATTTTCCTCAGAAACCAGTCTTTCCACAGACCACAAAATGTTGGATACAATACCAGCAGACCAACTGCAGATTTTACTTCCAAAAAAGAGAATAAAAACTTCCCTTTTAATAAAACTATATTAACAATGATGGTAATTAGAACAATTGACCATGCCTGTTAACCACTAGGGAACCTATTTCACATATAGGTTATCATTAAGTACAGATGACTAAAACTGCCCCATGAGACCAGGCCCACACATACACATTGTTGTGTCACTGACAGTGACTGGCATGGCCAGTTTCAAAGGGATTCTGAAACCTTCTTGTGAGGAATCATTAAAAAATAGGAAATAACAGGAGCCATTTCTCAATTCTACAGTACTACTTATACCCTAAAGCATGAGGTTTCAACTCATATATTTTATCTTATCTACTACATCCAATTCTTAGCAAACCTGGGGATGGAAAGTCAAGGAAGGAGTTAACTAGACCTTGTACAAATAACTGATAATTTCTTGGGTTTCTTTATTTATTACTAAACTTCCTCCTGTTCTTCATTTTGAGACAGGATTTAATTACTCCTAGAGACATTTATTATTTTTATATACTTTTATCTCATTAATCTCATATTTTCTAAACTACTGTTACAGCACCTTCATCTTACTGTTCCTCTGGCTAAGCACTTCCTGATCCCCAACTATCTGTACGTTATTTCTTTTGAATTTCCTTTGTGGTACCTCTCATCTATTTTCCAATGCACTTCCTTTGATAGTACATGTGAACTGTTTGGTCTTCGTATCTTTTGTCTTTGAAGGCATATTTAATCCAATTTCTGGAGAGACCCTACACACATACATTTAACATACATTGAGTTAAATTTCTCCCCCCCCCCCCAAATTTAACAGGCATACCATTTGACAAATATGTGCTTACTTCAGAAAAAGCTTTGTAAGTATTTTTTTCTAGTTCTCATCATAAATATACTTCTATCACACCTCCTACAGACTGCTCAAACAGTCACTGAAAAAGAAATTACTAGAAGAGGTATAGGTATCTAGCGGTTTATTAGTCTAATATTCATTATTCTTGACAAATCCTCAACATCTTTGTGATGATCTTACTCATCACAGCAAAATGGGAAATGCCTGAGATTTTCCTCAAAGCCCTGAGCCTATATGGTTGTCTTCTGACACCCTTCTAAACAAATCAACACCTCCAGAAATAGCTCTTCCAAAATACCACTAGTTTGATAAAAGGAAAAGTACAATATGGTTTCTTGCAGAATTTCTTACATTTTGATTGCTAGTTGCAAAAAGATATTTCCTTCATCAAGTCACAGCATTTGGAAAAGTAATTATTCCTAACATATACTTGGATTCCAAGTATAGCCAAGGAAATTAAAGACTTGTTTTTTTCCCCCTAAACGAAAGCACAAGTTACACAAATCTCATGACTTCCAGTAACAATCTCCTGGTAGTTTGCAGAGATTTTTCACTTCTTTGCAATGCCATAATTTCAAACCTCACCTTCCCTCTCAAGGGTGAGACTGAATTCTTTTAAACTAAGGATTGCATCTGACAGAACCTAAATGGGTCAATTCAGGTTTTAAAATCAGACTTCAGAAAACATTAGTCACAAGTTTTATCTATGAATCTGCATGCATAAGGGATTTCTACTAGGGTTATTTCTTCATATCCTATTTATGCTTCTGGAATGCTGCCTACAAATAGATTGGGAAATGTCCCACCCACCTCTGCCTAAACAATCAGGTATCCAACCTTTGAGATAAGTATCCATATTAAATGGGAACTTGGCACAGAAGAAGCGACACAGCACAAACACTGCCACAGAAAGGACACCATTTACCTATGAAATTAGGTGCAAGAGAAGAAGTGTCAGAGTTGAGAGATACAGGAGAGCCCTTCGAAGGAAACCCCAAGGAAGGAAAGTAACCTGGAAAGACAGAATATACCAGTAAATCAAGCCTGAGAGAAAGCACTGAGAGAAGCCTTTCCAATGCTAAGAACAGTCTGCAGTCCACAAAACATCTCACACACAAAATTAATGTCATCTACCACCTTGTTCCTTAAGCTATACTCCCTCTCTTCCACCATGCACAACATATTACAAATCCAGTCTTTACATAACACAAGTGTTAACATTTTCATAAAGCAAGCCTATGTAAAACAATCTACAGCCTAATGGTTACTGGCATTCAGATAATTATGTTTGCACTTTCAACTGCAGGACCTCAACTGAGGGAAACCAATAAGCTGACTAAAGGACTGGGGCAAAATTGTCCTGGTTCTTTCAATATTCTCATAGCAAGAAGCAGCTACTTTCAGCTAGCACCACAGCACTCCACTTCTGGTCCTCAGAAAGACTACCATCACTGCCATGGCATTCCCATGATTCCACTTAGTTAGAGTCAGGGGTTGTCACATAAATCAGTAGCAAAACACTCCCTGACTAAGGATGGTACCGACTCCCAACATTTCTATACTCAGTCCCCCAGGCAATTTTACTGTTATTTTAAAAATAAATCCCTAAGACAACCGCTTTGAAATCAGAATAACACTGGCAGTTTTCCCTTTACCCCTCAGTGTTTCCTAAATTTCTGCCTCTGAAAGTAATGCTCTCTCCTCTCTATTGTACAATAGGTCTTGCCACAAAGACTTGCAGTAAACATAATGTGTTGGAGGTGGTGGTGGAAAGGATAACTGTCACTATTTTTACTATACCCTGTCTGCTATCTCTGATAATCTGCTGTTCGTTTGACTCCCTCTTCCACAGGGATTTTATACTCAGCAGCCAGTGACAGGTCAACCTCTGGCTGTTCTGTAAGGCTCTGAATTTTACATTTATTTCTTCTAAAGATATGAATCCTAAACATCAGGTCCAAAATGCACAGCCTGGCAACTGAGATTTCCTTAATACAGCCTGCTAAGTCCAGGAACGATGGTCACAGAAAAGAAAATGGAAAAAAATCCCCACAAACTGTGGTTGGCCTTTGCCTTTAATAACAAAAAAGTACATGAGATACTACTTGAGTAGTGCAATACAGTTTTGTTGTTCAAACGAGACCACCTTGCTGCCCTCAGTGTCACACCACCTTTCAGTCATTACTGGCACAAAATCTGCATTTTCAATCTGCACAACTTTATATGAATGTTATCAAGGTAACTAGGTATGTCCTTACTGAGCTGTCCCAAAATGAAAAAAGGCAAACCATAAGTAATCTAGAAGAAAAAAATTAATTCCCTTAAAAAGCAATGCTTTTCAGGCTTGTGAACTCTGAAAATTCTTGAGGTATCTGACAGAAGATGCTCATCAGCTTCTTTTCACAAACACCCTAATCATTCTTCACATTGTCTACAGCTAAAGCCTCTTTTTATAAATAGCTGCACTGATGTAACTTTTCCAAATCTGTGGCAATTTTTGTTCTTCTTGAATTCCTTTCTCTCCTTCACTAAAGCAAGTCCAATCACTGGACAGAAAACATTATTTAGTTGCTGGCTACAGTGAGCAGTCAGACAGAGCACCTGGTGGCTGAGCCCTGCCTCTGCTTTCCCAGGAAGCAGCGTTTCTTTCCTCCCCTCAGAGATAATTTTCATTACTTTCACAGGCATTCAAACCCCTTGTGAAACTAGCTCAAAACTCTCTGATTAAAAGTGCTGTTAGAAGAGATTTATTGAGAGCATGGGAGGAAGAGGATTAAGGAAAGAAAAGGAAGATGGAGCACCTGAATAAGCTATTCTTTACCACACCACACTTAACTCTTTTACTACGCTACTCTACTAACTCTAGACAAAAACCCAACAGTGCAATTATTCAGCACCCAAATTTCAGTCCTCCACTTCTGTTAGTTTCAAGACAACTAGAGGCACTTCAATTGTTCTATCCTTCTCATTGAGTCTGGGTCAAAATTTGAGAAGTTGCAAAAGACTGAAGATGTACTTGCAGGGAGGAATAGTACAGAGACAAGTAGCATGACCAGCACAGTCCTAATTACCTTAGAACACCCATCTGAAACCTGTTGTGCTAATTTTAGCAAAACTGAATTCATCCCTGTGATCTGAAAAGGCAGATATACTTGCATTCAAAGATATAGTACTTTCTCCTCTACATTTCAAATGTTAAAGTCACTATTGATTTCCCAAAACAATTAACATAATTGAAAACCAAGACTCACAAAGTTTTATTAAAGTCAGACTTTCTTTTGAAAACAGGAAAACAAAAGTTGAATTACTTTTTTTTTTTAACAGACAAAAATAACAAGGGATAGGATCCTGCAGAATCAGTGAAATTCTAGAATACATTAGCTTACCCCATGTCCACAAACTTTTTATTGAATTTAAAGACATTAGATGTCTTTATTGAATGTCTTTTTATTGAATTTAAAGACATTGAAATACACTTTCTACATAGAGTTGCATGTCAATCTTTCAGGATGGAATGCAGATCTTTCTACATAATAATGTAAGGCAGTCTCAATTATAAATCTGTTACAGTCCCTAACTGCTGCCTCTCAACAGAACCTCACCAGGAAGACTCTTCTAGTCAGGTGCTTCAGTAACACAGGGACATGGACACAGAGAAAAAAGCAGGCTGTTTCTCAACATGTTAATTTTATGACCTCCCACAAGAGTAAACCCTACTAAACTGGACAAGTGACAGCACAATAACCTCAGAATATGGGACGACGTGATTTTTAGCATCATGCAAATTACACAGAGAAAAAAAGCTAATCACTACCACAAAAAAAAGACTTACAATAGGATATTGTATACAGCAATAGGACATCGTGTAAGCATACAGCAAAAATTCCATGCACGCCATAATTCACAGGTTATCAATCAGTAAGCATTGACTGAGCAGTACCTTGTGGAGGGACTGGCTGTTGATATCCTGGCATCGGCCCATTATAAGCTCCATACTGCGACTGAGGAGCCCCTGGCAGTGACTGTCCTCCGTAGGCAGGCTGCTGGTATCCCTGATATCCAGGCTGAGGTTGCCCGTAAGGAGGCCCCGTGTGAGCTTGCTGGTTTACACTCATTGTATTCACATCCCCAACCTAACCTCACCTGCAAAAAGGGGGGGAAAAAATGACTTTAAGCAGATATAAAACCAAACTGGTCAGCTTCCCTACTGCTTTCAAATAAGTGAGAGATCTTAAGATACTTGGTAAGCTAAAACATTAATGATAACTTACTCTTGCACAGCAAGTCAGATAAATGCTTTACAAGAGCTATTTAAAACAGTGCTTTCAGAAACTATGTTTTCTAGTCAACTTAGTCACCATTTCCTCCTGGTTAGACCTGCGATCATCACCTTAGATAGAAATACCATCATTTGCCATAAAATAGCAGATTATTATCAAGCTTCCTGAGAAACCTTTCAAACTACTTCCACCTCACAGAATCAGACCAACAGAAAATACATTTCATTATATAGATGAGTGATCCCTTAACATAACACTTCAATGAAACACTGAACAAGTTCAGCTGTCATCTCTGTGTTAGTTTATGTTAGTTTATGTTAGATCATGTTTCCTCATTACAAGCAGCAAGCTTCACAATCCACAAGGGCAGCTGCTTGGAGTGTTTGATAGACTCTAGAACAGGACCAGCATAGGGGGCTACAGCCTTTTTTTTAGCAATAGATGATTTAAAGTCCTTGCTATGTACATACATTTCAGAAAACAAAGATATTCCAAAAGCAAAATTTTCACCTAGGAAAGGTGTTAAAAATGGAAAATAATTACAGGCAAAGATGGCACTAAAGGAGTTTTACCAAGTGTCAGAGACAGAAGAGACATTTCTTAGCAAACTTCTGCAAGAAATCTTGCTCAACACACAGACTCCCAACTCCCCTAACTAACTGTATACAGAGACTGACTAGCTCTGTAAGAAGAAAAGCACAACTGTTAATGTAAGACCCCAAACCAAACAAGCAATTTTTACAACAGGAAGCAGGCAGGTAATCCACAGTGCCTTTCATTTGTGGAGAATCAAGGAGTTTAATTCAGGGGCAGGAGATTCCCTCATGGTGTGTTTCTCTTAAGAATATTTTGCATCATCTGTACTTCTTTGGACACTCCATCTCACTGTTAGCCTCTTCAGCTAAGACTCCCTACACTAACACTAAAGAAACATGTTTAGAGCAATTAAATTATTCACTAAAAACCATCAGTTTATATAAAAATGCAAAGCAAAAGTAAAATAAATTACTAATGTTGCCCTCACATTGCTCTCCAAACTCTGTGATGAACTTGTGTGTTAAAGATACAAAGCAAATCTTAACACAGAGGAGACAGAGGTGCAACAGCAGCCAGAAGCAAAGCCTGACCAGGAATCTGTAGCTTAACTCAATCAGGTATCAAAGCCCCAAGCTAGTTTGCCTACACTCTGATTAGCACATGCCAAACAATGCAAAGATTGGTTCTTCACATTACCAAAAATATGATGCTAAAGAATTATTTCAGCAACTGACACCACAGTTGTACAGCAAAGCCACTGGAAGAACTACAGCTTTCTAAGAATCATCCACACGAAGAAATTATTTCATGCATGCCATAAAGGGAAAATACATATATCATAACAGAGAGATTTCATTACTTACAAAAGAAAGCTAGCACAAAACATAAAAATTACATTTAACCTCCTACAGCTAATAAACATGACAAATGTCAATACTAAGATTACTAACACTCTGAAATTAGATTTAAATTTTTATGAAAGGAAATAAATGAAGTTTTACATTGTTATTCTCCAAACTGTATAAAGGCAAAGATAGGGCTTTTGTTTAGAAAAAGATCTCCTCTTAAATATTTAAAGGTAATTTGCTCTTGAAAGTTAACATGTAATTTGCAACAGCTTACAAGAGCATGACAATTTTTCATCAGCCCGCAGTGGTTTTAAACATGATTACTCTCTTACTGTCATGTTTATAACATGTAATCTCTAAAAATTCTGGTTTCCCACACTACCTTTGACTTAGTTCTGCACAGCAGTCTAACCTGAGCAGCCATGTGGCAGGAAGTCTGGACTTTGGGACCTGTTCCCTTCCCAAGTTCCCTGAAAGGTTAACCTCTTACTGCCCAGGCAGGCTATCAGTGTGACCACACTGGAATGACAGACCTACTCTCAGTCACCTCCTGTTCTGTACAAACAGTATAGCAAGAGAGTGCCTCCTGCAAAGTGGGAGTACAAGCAGTGAAGAACACAAGGAGAGGACTCCTCTACCTGCACATCTTGGAACATCTGGGCGGGGCTTTCTGACAAGGAAGGAGGGCTGTCTCCTCTTCTTCCTGCCCCTGCTTATTGGATTGCACAGGAGAAACCTGGCTTCTAGCCACTGCTCCTGCAAACAGGTCTCTCCTCCAGGAAGATCTGCAGAGTAGCAATATTCCACAGGATAGCTCCTGAGCTATAACCACTAAGACACTTTCCACAAGTTAGACCTACAGAAATCCCCAAACAGATCTAATGGTCTAACTAGGAATTGCTACAGGGCAGAAGATGAATCTTTCACATTTTTCCTCCTGTTTTTCTAAAGCACAATAGGGTAAGAACGCAAGCTCATCCCTTGTAAACCACTTCTGACTTACTGCTGTGAGTGCATACTCAGTAATTTCACCAGATGATCTTTTACTATTCCCTTTTACGTCTTCCCTCCCTCATGTGAGTATCAGTACCTCCTGCCTGAGCAGGTGATATCTGTATCTTGTTCCTCTCTCCTCAATACCAAAACTGAGAGGTAAGCTGATTTAATGCACATCTTACAGAGAAAAAGAGTTTTGATATAATCTCCTACACTTTTGTGGAAAAAGTAGCTACACAAACAAGATGGTTCTAATTCAGTGTCCCAACTGAAAGGCAGATACACCTCACCTTGAGCTAGCCCATGTGCCAGCCAGCACAGGTTCACCTCCACCACAGCACAAGCTATTGCTTTCTCTACACTGGCAGAGGGTCAAGGAGGGAGACTTAGGAACAAGTCCAGTGCTGAAGCTGTGGACGAGGCTGCTTCATTTTTTTTGATGCCCAACTTGCTCTGCACATACGGCTTGTGGTACACTTGCTCATCACTGATGTGAAATACCATAAGGCAGGACCAAGAGTATTTGCCTCTAAGAAGGCGGAAGACAGTTGTCACTGAGTCTGTTTCCCTCTTCCCCAGTACAAGCTATTTGTACCAAACATTAATTTTGTTTCCACTCAAAAAACATCTCTGTGTAAATTAGAACCTAGTCACTTGAAGAGATATGGAGAAAGGGAGAATTTAATGCTCTGTCTTATGACATGACGGGTGGCTGGGGTATGGAGAATGACAGAATTAATACATATACCAGATAGAGAGAAATGGAGATAACAGGCCATTTCACAGGATAAAAATGCTCAGGCTATTCCTTTGCACGCAGCAACACATTACCAAAAGTAAGCCAAACATAATACTGACACATGGTGTTGAACACCATATTACTACTCAGCAGTTACAATACAAAGCTCAAATAAGCAGGACTGATGATAGAAGAAAAAAAAAACCTATGACAAGTGGTCATTACCATAAACAACAATTTTCCTGCAAAGCAGGAAGCAGTCACTCTACATCATTTTCTATTCCTCTGTACAAAGGCAGCTGACCATGAAGTTTTGGTCAACACAGTTACAAAGCTACAATTACATGAGAAGGCTGCTGTACAAGACAGACAAGCAGCGAAGATCAGTAATGAGCTGATGGGAGGAAAATACACAGGAATAATGTAGGAGGTGCTGAATATCTAAATTTTTACAATAGCTTCAAGATTACTTAGTATCCAAACAAATCAGACCACAGTGAAGTTGTTACGACATGCTTTAAAAAAACCCCTAGTGATTCATATGAGCTCGCTTCAATGAGCAAATCTCCCAAATCACTGAAAACTTCATATTCATCATTTTTATAGTCTGCATTCACCGTTAACTCCCTTTTGAAAGTGAAAAGCTTGATCTCATCAGTTCTTGTTCACTTTCTAAAGGGAAGGCATACAGCAAAATTACTTTCCTTCAGAAAGGTGCTATTGCCTCTTTTACAGGCCCCAGAGAAAGGAAAAGCCTGTTTGTTTCAACTACTGAGGAGACTGATACTTAAAAACCCCCCCAAACCTACAACAACAAAAAAATACACAACCCAAGTCAACCACATGGCCACAAAGGAAATATCCAATTTAACACAAAATCAAAACTATTTCCAAAAGATGGGATAGAAGGAGAGCATCAATAATTCAGAGTATTGCCTACACAACTTTTAAAGTTTCTGACCTGCAACTTTCTGGAAGCAGCAAGGTTTTGCTATTCTTACAAAGACCTAGACTCCGGAGCTAACAACACTCTTCAGAAAGGGAAATGTCCTTGCTTTTGTTTCATGGACAGCTTGACTAGGTCTTCTACGAGCACTCATGGAACACTTGGTTCTTTTCAGATATAAAAGAATACTGGGTGGGTTTTTTTTTTTTCTGTAGAAAATCTTGGAAAAGAAACTCATGTCCTAGAAGTCAGAAACTGCCAACTAATCTATCTGTAAGCTCCCAGGCCATTGTAACAAATGCCTCCCACACATTTGTTCAAATCAACCCAAAAGGCAATACTGGAATCCACTCCTATCTGGCTGTAATATGTGGCACTCTCTCTTCCTGCCTTTGCTAATTCTCAACTTGTTACACCACAGGTAACATCTTCTTCATCTACGCATTTTGAGTTACTGCCGGAAACATTTGTTTTAACAGGTCACAAAAAGTATAAGACACAGTTTTCAAAGTGAATCTAAGGTGTGATCACTTCCATATTACTCTAAAGAATGCCACATTAAACCCAGTTTTGTTAGGCTGATTCACCATCCTGGGCAAGGTACAATACAGTACACAAGTTACAAGAATGAAAGTGATTAAAAACCGAATACAAAAAAAACCCCCAGCTTAATCTTGACCTAACCTCAAAACTACCAGTACTTCCAACCCCTGCCATCACCACTAGATTTCTACTTCAAGAACATTTCATACTTTGTTGACTCAAGTCTCCTGGTGGAACTGATTCACATCTCTGTCACTGTGATAAAGCCCTAGGAAAAGATTTGAAAAACTCTCTGCTATGAGCATGGCTTCTGAAGAGCAACCCCATGGAGGCAAAAGTCACTGACAATACAGCATCAACAAAACCACAGCGAAGGATCTCTGTTTCCTAGCTACCTCCACACATGTGTGGACATATGTTCCAATGAGTGAAGTAATCTGAATCATTTCTGTGAATCTTGCACAAGCATAATGGACTAGAAAAAGTTACATGAGCAGTTTCAAATTTAGGGAAGAGGCCAGAGGGAAGAAAGGGAATATACAGAATAGGAGTAAAAAACAAGTTTTCTTCACATACATTGTAACACTGGCCATCTCTGTGCTCTGACTTCCTCTGCACAAATACACATTACACAAGTTCCATCACTTGCAAGAAACAAAAAAAAGGTCACAATTAGCTTTTCCTAATACCTACTTCCAGTTTATACTGTCTTTTAGTGCTTTCTATGTTAACAACGAATCTTGCTGAACATATAAGAACTAGCTCTATCTTCACAATTAATCCCTAACACATCTTTTCAAATCTAAAGAACAAGAAACATCCACCTCTCTTCTGCAGAGACCCTGTTGTTGATTACTGTTGGTGACTCTGTACCTTGCCCTTCTTTACCCAACCACCAATTCTTCCTTTGATTTTTGACCCTCCTTCTGATAATAAGTGTTACAGGAAGATAACATAGTCCTACCACAGCAGGAAAAAACATTCCAAGAAGTACAAGCACCAAACCTCTCATCAAAGAAATAATCTTTTAAATAGCTGTTCACTGCTATAAGTCAGATTTCAGCCATGAAATTAAAACCTGGAGTGTCACAGCATATTAAGAAGCAATTATATATTCTTTATATTGATGTCCTCTTCATACTCTGTCTACAACAATAAAAGAATCCTGAATGGCACAGCTTCAAGCCAAAAAGGGTAGTTCCATTAGCAAGAACCTGTTCCACATGAAAATGGATAGAAATATTTATGTTTTCACAGAGTGTATATACGTGATTGAAAGTAAGTCTCCTTTAAAGAGGAAAGCTAGGAAGTTTTTGGCTACATATATTTCTATCTGTCCCATAGCTGGAACACCTACTCTAGGAGAAGGTTGTGGGAAAGAAAAAAACAATGTTAAAGCCAGAGTTTACTACATATAATCAGGAAAACTCCCCATTAATAAAGAGCAAAGACTTTAGTACAAAATGAATAGTCATCTCCTATTTTTACACTGATTTTACACTGTTTGTAAAAAATAACAAAAAAGAATTTGCATGCTATGCCTCAGATAGTGATTTCTGTCCAACATTCCTCACAACATTTGGTAAAGTCGACTACATAATCCTGTAACAGAAATGGATCTAGAAATATTTTAAAGGAATTATCACATTAATAGCTAACAATCAACCGAGTACCAAACTGGAAAAAAAAAATCTGTATTTTCAATGACAGTACAAACATTAATTCCTGTGGAAAACTTCTGACATAGGTGTAAGCAATTCTTTTACATCCCAGCAACTACTTCCATTAGCCAGTAAGTTTAAAAAGAACTTCAACTACAGCCCAGTTTGGATGGTTTTGCAGTCCCTCTCAGAGATCAGATTCCAAAAAAAAAAACCACCCAACAAACTAAAGGAAAATAAGCTTCACCATACTCCATCAAAAGCATTTCTCAGAAAGAGTGAAAGCCAATTCCAACAACAGAAAAGCAACATCTACATGGAAAGCAAGAGTCCCATCTTGCATGACCACCTTTTCAAGACTACACTTGTATTTCAATCATGCCATCTCCTTTACTTTCCTTCTTCCTTTTTTACAGCCATACAACCACCAAGTTTTACTATCAAATCCAGCCAATCTCAGTCGCCAGATCTCCGCCAGGAATGACCATCCTTTGCAAAGCCCGAATGAATGAAAGGTTGAACAGCACAGCACAAACGCCAGGGGAAGGATCCGCGGATTACAGGAGATTAGAGAGGCTGCAGAGAGGGGTGTCTGACTCGCGGCGCACCCCGACCAAAAAGAAGCACTCGGTTCTCCGTGCCGGACCGACGGCCCGACTCGCAGCTGCCGGATGTCGCCGCACCACACCGGGACACCGACGGCTCTCTCGGGGCAGCCCAGGCACTGGAAGTGCAGGCCCCGCCGACAGCCGGCCCGGCCCCGCAGGCCGCCGGCACCGGCCGGGCCGCGGGCGATGCGGGCGCTCCCGCCCGGGCGCATTCCGAGGAGCCCCGGGGCTCTGTAGAGCCTCCCGTGGCGCGCAGCACAGTGGGCCCGACGCGTCACCCGACCGGGCGCCACCGGGCCGCAGCGGAGGAGGAAGCGGCAGCGGCGGCACCGCCTCGGCTCCGGGCCGCGGCCGGGCCGCCGGGCGCGGTGCCGGGCTCAATGCCGCCCGCCCGCTCGCCCGCCCCCAGCAGGCGCCGCACGGCCCCGCCGGCGGGCCCGGCCACCCGGAGCCCCCTCAGGTCTCACTCACCACCGCTGCCACCACTGCCGGGCCCACTGCCGGGCCCACTTCCGGCTCCCGCCCCGCCGCTCCCCGCCTGCCGCTCCCCGCCTGCCGCTGCCACGTCCGCGCTCCGCCCGCCGGGGCCCGGATGCGGCGCAGGCGCTGGGAGGCCCCGGCCCCTGACGTCCTGGCTGGGCGGGCCGCGGCTGCGGGAGAGGGCGCGGGGCTGCTTCTCGCGCGGCTCGAACCAGCGCTGTCCGCACGGGCGGCCGAGGCGTGAGCTGGGCTCGGCCGAACGCTGCTGCGCCGCGGCCACCATTGGTCACAGTGCCCTTGGCCGCCTGTCCCACCAGCGGCCTGTGAAAGACATCGGCAGGGGAGCGACCAGGGTCAGTTCTGCACTGCACAAGGTGCAAAGAGTTGTTCACCCCCTAGTAACAGCAGCAGTGATCGTCCCTCCGTGCTCGGCACTGCTGAGGCCACACCTCACGTACTGCCTTCAGCAGGCCCTACTGGCCCCCTCACTTCAGAAAGGGCGCTGAGGTGCTGGAGCGTGTCCAGAGCGAGGTAACAAGGCTCATTAGTAGACCTTTCAGTCTAGAAAACTCGTTAGTAGACCTTTCAGTCTAGAAAACTTGTCTTAAAGGAATGGGTGAGGGACCTGAGATTGTTTAGTCTCGAGAACAGTATGCTCATGGGCGATCTCATCGCCCTCTACAACTGCCTGAAGGAGATTGCTGTGATGTGCGGACTGGTCTCTTCTGTGGCTACAGAGAGGACAAAAGGAAATGGTCTAAAGCTGAGACAGAGGAGAGTCAGATTAGATATTAGAAACATTTGCACTGTCAGGGTGGTCAGGTATTGGAATAGGTTGCCCAGGAATGTGGTGGAGTCACCAACCCGGAGGAGTTTAAGAGGCATCAGGATCTGGTGCTGGGTGATGTGATTAGTGGTGTAGGGGTTACAGTGGTAGTGCTGGGTGGATGGTTGGATTTGATGATCTCAAAGTTCTCTTCCAACCTTGATGATACTGTGACTGTGTAGGTTTGTGCCCACCAGCAGTATGCAATGGCACCGGATGAGTGGTGCTGTAGTACTAGCAATGAAGTAGTCAACCAAGCAATGGCATCACAGCAAAAGTACATCCTCTGGTTAGTCACTGAGAGCTAAGCACATGCAGAAAAAGGAAGAGGTGAGGGTAAGCTTGTCCTCAGAACCTTAACAGAAAATTATCATTTATGCCTTGTAGGAAAGGGGGAACATGGATTTTAACTCTTGGATAACTCCCTGGCTTGGGATGCCTAGGAGGTTGTGTCTGTTATGATCCTAAAGAAAAAAACACTGAAAGACTCTGCTCCACTCTAGTGAGACCCCATCCAGAGACCTGCATCCAGCTCTGAGGTCCTCAGCACAGGAAACACATAAACCCATTGGAGCAGGTCAAGACAGAGGCTAAGAAAATGACCAGAGGGATGAAGGCTTCTCTTACTGAGAAAGGCTGAGAGAGTTGGGGTTGTTCAGCCTGAAAGAAGATTTTCAGGACACCTTATTGTGGTCTTTCAATACTTAAAGGAGGCTTTTAAGAAAGCTGGAGACAGACTTTTTAGTTGGGCTTATAGTTACAAGAGAAGGAGTAATGGTTTTAAATGAAAAGAAGGTAGATTTAGACTAGATATAAGGGAAAAAAACTCTGCTACCAGGCTGGTGAAGCACTGTAACAGGTTGCCCAGAGTGGTGGCAGTTGCCCCATCCCTGGAAGCACTCAAGGTCACGTTGGACAGGGCTCTGAGCAATCTGATAGAGTTGAAAATGTCCCTGCTCATTGCAGGTAGATTGGGCTAGATGATCCTTAAAAGTTCCTTCCAACCCAAACTGTTCTCTGATTCTATGATTCTGTGACCTGGTTGGGCTCTCTTGGCCATTGAGTCTATGTAAGCAGTGCCCTGCAGAGAACTGTGTGAATCCTGTGTGTGTAGCTAATCCCAGCTATTCTGGTCCCAGTGTGTAGTATTACAAGTGGATGTAGGGGATGTCAGGGAGCAGCATGCTGCAGAGGGAGCACAGTACATCTACAGTCTGCCTGTGGCTTTCAGGGCAGGCACATAGTGCTGCTGTGTAATGACACTAGCTGCATGGAGAAAATAGAAGTGGAGAGCACATTAATTGCAAGCTGGTTTTGTTCAATTCATAGGGTCAGGTGCTGTCACCTGATTTGTACAAGTTTGTGCCTGTGACACGTCCTTCCCTGAAACTCAAACAAATGGATCCTGAGTACTGAGTGACTCTGAGATTTGCATTTGGAATGCAAAGTGGAAATAAAATTTTCACTGAAAGGCTTCCAGCTTTAAGAGTGTCAGACAAAGCTCTGGAGAGACAGGAGGTGTGCTATTTTCAGCCACGTTCCGGTGAGAGATCCATCATGTATGCGGGGGGGCACAGAGGGTGAGATTGACATGACACGTGTGTAGGACAACTCTGGCCCCTTACCAAGGGCAGAATCAAATGTCTAATCATAGGCAGAGCAGCAGCTGAGAGTCCAGAAGAGCAGCGAAGGCTGGGCTTGACAGTCTCAACTCTTGTGTGTGTGTGAACTTCAAGGAGAAAGTGAGCAGAGGGCCTTGTGGGGACTGGAGAGTGGTGGTGTGAATTGTGAATATGGGAATAGAAGATTCAGCCTGTTAAGAACTGGAGTCTGTACTGAAGTTGTGAAGACAAAATATCTAAAGCATAGAAATCATGGGAGCTGAAGAAGAAATGCTCATCACTCTGTCTGGAGGTGCCCCCTGGGGCTTCCGCCTGCAGGGGGGTTCAGAGCAGAAAAGACCCCTTCAAGTGTCAAAGGTAGGACCTTGAGGTGCGAACTGTGAGAGCAAAGTTGTTCTGCTGAACTAAGATATCCCTACTGAGTTGGGCATCTTTCACTACTGTTACGGAATACAGGAACTCCTTACTGTGGCAGCAGATCTAAAAAGGAAAAATTGGGTGGTGTGCTCAAGCAGGGTGTGAGGTGGGCTGCGGGTCCTGGAATAGATGCTATTGAGGTAGAGACAAGTGTCAGGTGAAGATCTGCTTCAGTGCAGGTTTGTACAGCTCAGACGCTTTGTAGGCTGTACAACTCTCCAGAGTTGTCAGCAGAGATATAACCATAGTGACAGTGCAGGGGAAAGGGTTCAAATATGGAAACTTCAATAGTCATGTAAGGCATCCAACTAAAGAAAAATAAATTGAAGCAGTTAAAGCCATATTTTTAATTCAACTGTCCCTAGCACTTCATTACTATATTCCAGCTTTCAAAATAGATGTACATTTCTTAGTGCCTCTTCTGTTGGTGAAAGTTTTTCCACACTGTCTGAAGTGAATATTTGTGATGCTCTAAGCAGCAAATACTGGTTTAATTTCCAGAATTAAAGAAAAACAGTTGTTTGAATGGGAGATTTAAAAAATTGAATAAACATGAACCTTGTGTTGCACTACTTCTGATAAACAGCTGTTACTGCTGTCTTTTCAAGAAAGACTACTGAATAGATTGAAAACTAAGGGGGAAAAAAGGTCCTCTTTATTAAGCTCATGACAGCTGCATTTGCCTTGACACAATGATATCTTGGGATATCTCACTGGAAAGCACCCAGCAGCAGAGATGAAAAAATGCTCTGCCCAGCTCCTTCTGTTTCCTTAAGCAGACCATGCCTCTGACAGAATTTTGAAATTAGATGTTCTATGTCACTTGGCTCACCCCAGATCACGTAGTGTTTGTCTGTAACCTCTGCCAAATTGTTTGGAATCCCATAGCTTGGCCTTGAAGTGAATGTTTCTTATGTAGAGAAAGATGATTTTTCTCCAGAAAAACAACTTCTGCACAAACTCATAGAGTTTCAGCTAAAAAGAAAGAATCAATATCCTTTAAACAGGTGTCTGGCATCAGTGGTTCTTAGGAAAATGGAATTTTCAGGGGCTACATTAATTCTGCATGGTCTAAGATTATTTTGACTGTTATTTTTCCCTCAGTAGATAAGAAACTGGTACTGAAGAGGGAGGAGATTGTGAGTGTCTATAAAGATTACTCAGGATTGAACAGCAGCAAGAACTAGTCATTACCCAGGCTAAGTTGCACCTTAAGGTGAATGGAATATTGCTCAAGGATTAGTAGCACTTGCAGGAAGGTATTAACTAGAAGCAGCTTTTACCCAGAATTGGGTGCTGTACTTTAAGTCTAGCAATACAAATATATATAATTTTACAATACTTGGATATTGCATTAAAATAATGATGGAAAATATAATTGATACAAATCCATTTGAGGCTCAAAGTACACATCATTCTTTAGGCAGGATTTTCATTTTATAATTATCTTTTTTGTCTATTATCGCCTTGAATTTAATAGCATCCAATGACCCTACATACTGTCTTAAAGGCAACACCAATTAAATATTCTCCAAAGAATGGATGGTCCTTATCAAGTACTCAGGAAGTATGTAACCTGCTTAGAAGAGAATAAACTGCCAGGTGTCATGTGATAGAAAGTACAGCCATGAATAGCCGATAGGTGCCAGGAGATAACTGAGTGGACACTGTTTGTGTCTCAGAGATTCCAGTGCTGTCATTTTAGACAATTTCAACTTCTAGGCTAGGAAGTCATAGTAGTAACACTAAGGAAAGATACTTACCTTTGGATGCTGAGTCAAATGAGGAATAAGTGATAAAAAGGTAATTTGGGAAATTAATCAATTATAACAAATACATTATATATAAATGATACACATTGTACTTTGGTAGAGATGCTGGATTTGCCAAGCCAGACTAGGTTAAGAGTCACCTCTTGTCCTGCTTCCTGCTTCCTTTTTGTTTCCTGCAAATATTTCAGAGGAAGTTGTAAGTTTCACAATGCATCTAATTTTTGTACAATGCAATGTGGAGGGAAGTCCTTTCCCCTCAGGTAGTTATCAGCATGCCCTGGGAAGTATCTAAGAATTGGCAGTCCAAGTGGTTTGCCCTGTAGATAAACAGAAGATTGTTTCTGAACAACTCATACCTTACCTGTCTAAGTCTTATGTGATTTCCTAATGAAGATTTGATAACACCAAGCAACCAGGCATTCCAAAGACTAAAGGTTGCACTAAGTGGGATTTCCTGCTTGAGTCGCTCTTGTTGTATCACAAAGCCCTTCACAATTCCTCTTCTTACATGACCCGTATACACAGTTCATAGTCTTCTTGCCTTTATGCTTTCTAAAGTTTACATCACCATCATCTTTTTATTGTTTCTCTTTATGGATTTAGGATAAAATTAATCACTGGTTGCTGTTTTTGGTATCTTTTTTTTTGTTTTCCTGAAAAGTCTTTGGGTGTGCTGCATGGTTCCTTTCTCCTTTCCTTTTTCCTTTCCTTTCATTTTTCCTTTCCTTTGTCCTTTCCTTTGTCCTCTCTTTTTTTCCCTTTCCTTTCCTTTCCTTTCCTTTCCTTTCCTTTCCTTTCCTTTCCTTTCCTTTCCTTTCCTTTCCTTTCCTTTCCTTTCCTTTCCATGGGGCCTCTAATTGATTGTTCTCTCATAAGGTGTTCACAAAGATGGCTTAAATTATTGGCTTTTTTCACATTGCAATTAACTCAAAATGTACAGTGAATATATACATTTGAAACTGTTTTCTAGTACAAAGTATTCAACTGGCTGTAACAAAATAAAGTACATGAACGTGGTGGAAGTGGGGTGTGAACCCATTTTTATACAGACTAAAAGGATGCATAGCTGGAGTTTCAACTGTTTCTCCAAGCAAGGGATCGATTCTAAACCTCAGTCCAGCTGCCAGAAAGGGCTAGAAAAGCAGCTGTATCTTCACATGCTGGATGCAGCTGCCACAGAGCTTCTGTGCCATTCAATAACTCCCTGTGGCTTATGGCTTCAGGGACACACCTGGAGAAAGATGCTGGAATTACCTCCTTGTGGACAGTCTCTTGGGTCAGATATAACTGGGCATGAGCCTGCAGTGTGCCCTGACAGCCCAGAAGGCCAACAGCATCCTGAGCTGCATCCAAAGAGGAGTGGCCAGCAGGTGGAGGGAGGAGAGTCTGCCCCTCTGGCTACCTGGAGCACTGCATAAACCTCTGGGGTCCTCAGCGCAGGAAAGATGTGGACTTCCTAGGATCTAGAGGATCTAGGTGATCCAAAGGATGGAGCACCTCTCCTATGAAGACAGTCTGAAAGAGTTGGGATTGTTCAGCCTGGAAAAGGCTCTGGGTACACCTCATTGTGGCCTTCCAGTACCTGAAGGGAACTTACAAAGAAGAGGGAGAGATATGTTTTAGATGGATAGATAGTGATAGGATAAGGGGGAATTATCTTAAACTGAGAGAGGAGAGATTTAGATTAGATGTAGTGAGGCACTGGAACAGGTTGCCCAGAGAAGTGGATGCCCCATCCCTGGAAGTGTTCAAGGCCAGATTGGATGGAGCTCTGAGCAACCTGATCTAGTGGAAGGTGTCCCTGCCAGTGGCAAGGAGAGTTGGAACAAGATGATCTTTAAGAGGCCTTCCAACAATTTTATGATTCTATGATAACTAATTCTGCGTTAGAGTAAACTTATGGAGTCAAACCTGCCTTGGGATCAGAATATTGCTTCTTCCAGCAGAGCCCAGTGGATACTGAAGAAAAAGCACAATTTAAGTAACACAAGAAAGATTGAAATGCTAGCATTAACACCAACTGATTATATGGTTCCAGATCTGTAACTGCAAATGCCTATTCCTTTCATCTTAAACTTGCCTACAAGAGCACATACCGACTCTTTTTTCCCACCAAAACAATAATTTGCAGTGTCCAGGTGCTAAAATTGCCTGATGTGAATCTGAAGGCTACCATACTGATGTGTATTTGAAAGGCATACCATTAATAATTCATCTCATAAAACAGATACTATAAGAGTAGAGAGTGAGACCAAAAAATAAACACAAGAAAACTTGTGTCTGGGGAGCCTTCAGTGAGAAGGAATAGATGATTTTTCAATGAGGGTTATATTAAAGTATCACACTGTAATGAGTAAGCTGAAAGAAAAGCAGACATTGATATGCTCAGCAGGCAGATGCACAGCACGATCAAACATCAACATAGGACATGAATCATTCCACAGAAATTAGAAAGGATAAGAATATTGAGAATTCGAGGAACAAATAAAGAGGGAAATAAAGACTAAAGAACACAAAAAGCAAAGGACAATCTTAATTTTGTTCTTAGTTACAGCAATATCCTTTTAAGTGAAACCAGTTGAACTACTCTGGATTCATACTGGCTTATTGTGATTCCTAATGTATCTTTTACCTCCTACCTAATGAAGCAGATAAACTCTAGTGGGAGTTTACATTACCCCTCAACAAAATAAAGCTGATTTGGTCTAGCTCAGTAGCTGTGGTGCAAATGACAACACAACACAAGAAATCTTTGACCAGAAGCAGTCTTTAGGAAAGAAAGAGAACAAACATAAACACAAGAAGCAAAAAGAATCCATAAATGGCAAGATTTTTATTTTAGAAAGGCTGAGGGAAAGTACATGGTCCTCACATGTAGCTGTAACTGATGAGAAAATTAACCATTCTGTAAAGAGAGTAAGAGAAAAATACTATCAGGTTCCTGGAGGATTTCTTTGCAGTAAGGATACTGCAGTAAGGATACAAATGCTTTTGAAACAAAACAAAATGTACAAAATAGCTGGTCTGAGAAAAGTTGTAAGCACTAATGCTATTAATCAACCAAAGTAGAAACCTAACATGAAATTATATTATGGAAATAATTTTTATGAAGATGAACAGGACAGTTTTAGGATAGGGCAAGTACCTGCAAACCTGCCTTTAGGGATCCTGCTACAAAACAAGATTTATTCAATAAGGGGCAAACATGGTTACTTTCTATAAAAAGCAAGGAAGGCACTTCTACCTCCAGCACAAGTACCTGTAATACTGACAAAATAGAGGAAACTGAGTCTTTACAGCTGGTACTGTAGAGGCAAAGGACCTGAGCATATTAGTGCATCACCAATAATAAGCTAGCAAAATTATGAATCTCTGAAAAAAAAAGGCAAACATAAACAAATGAGCCTCAGGTAGACATGTCTAACAGAGATAGGAAGGCGTTGATATTGCTGTCTAAGGCACAAGGGGGAATTCACTGGAAAAACCATACTTACAGAATCAGCTCCTTTCAAGGAAAATAAATGTGAGGTAGAGCAGCCATAGAAAAGGAGAGGAGGAGAGAAGGCTTCTTTCACCTAGCAAAATATTGAAAAAGGTGGCTGCAGTCTACAAGTAGATATTGAGCAAATACCAGCAACCCTATTCAAATGTAGATGACAGGATTGACAGCACAGAACAACTACCCAGGAAGGTTCAGCAATGACTTCCCAATCTAGAAAAAGAATTGTAAATCTTTTGAGTCAGTTTATGAGCTGGAGTAAACAATATGGCCTCTGAAAACTACAGAGGATTTGCCCTGGTAGCTCAAGAGACTTCTTTCAGTTGGCCGTTCTGTACAAATACTCTGCAGCAATGCTAGGGGAAGTGTTAGGGGAAGCAGTAACACAGGATTGTATTGGTTCTAAAGCCAAATTTTTTCTTTTCTTGTTTAAGAGCAGTTCATCACAACCTCCTTTTTAGCTCTTTCCCACATATTCCCACTTTTTCCTTTATGGTTCTCTGCTGATAATTCACTGTTTCTACTGTCTCCTCTGCAAGATATCCTTGCTGCCTGTTTGCCATGTGCATTTGCTCCCTGTGACACACAGCCTGGCTGCTGTTCCATTCTCCTATACTCATGTGACATTATTCCTGCTGGAGGTGCCAGCTCTAACCCAAATAGGCCTGGTGGCTTCCAGATTTGTGAGCACCTTCTCTTCCTCTCCCCATTTCAGTGGGCAGCTTGTTCTTTATCTGTTTTCGCAAATGTTTACTGTCACACCTAAAAAAACACTGCTAGTCTGTAGCAGTCACTAATGCTGGTTTTGGAGTGCCTCAAGCTGCTTTGGGAGTACTCCTGGACATATTTTATGGCCTGTTGGCACTTAGGCAGGTGCTATGTTTGGCTGCTAGTGAGGGAGGGCATGCTGTAGCACCAGTGGAACTTTCCGAGGTTCTGGAAGAATCTCTTGATGAGAAGTTGCAGTGAAACCATACATGCTCCATCTATACCTGGTGCAGTCAATGCATCTGGGACCATTCTCTGGCACTTATGCCAACTGCTACAGAGTGTAAAGAAGCCCAGCAATTAACGTTTTCTATTCTTCTAAACAAAATGGCCATATGCCCATAGGCAGTGGCTCTGGGAATGGTTTGTTCTAGCTCCCAAACTGTGCCTGGGAATTGTTCTGGACAGCAATAGCCAATCTCAGCCAAAGGTGTGCCAAGGATCATTTCAACATTTTACCAGAGTAGTTGCAGTCCAGAACTCAGGTTCATTCACTGATATTATTCAGCCTGATACTGGCTACAACTACTGAAGACATCTGTGGAGGCTGAGCCTAGTTTTTGATGTACATTCATACCAACAAGATGACTGCAAAGATGTTGCAAGGCACGGGAAGCTCTCTGTACCTAAGTGCCCTAGATCCTTCAGGTGAATGCGGTACTTCTTTAATCCATGCTTGTGGCTGATCCTGTCCTTGCTGCCGCAGAACAATGGTGCTTATCCTCCTCAGACTATTGCTGAGAGGCTGCTTTTGGGTTAGTGAGTGCTGTCTTTTGGTGCAGTAACCCACTCTTGCATTATCATGAATGCTGTGTTCAATATTTTTTTGCAAACCAAAGTGACCCTCATTCCATCAAAATAATAGCAGGTATGTCTTCTTCTATTTGCCCTCTCTCAGCATAAATACTGTGGAGGCATACTATACTTAAGACTGTTGCTGTTCAACAATTAGTAGCAGCTGAAAAGAGCCTTCTGTTTTGAGAAGGGTTTTTATTCAGGGCTTGCAAATGCTCACAGCCCCTTAGAGCGCAGTATCAGCACGCAGTGCAAAGGCTGGGAGCACATTGTTCTGGAGGACTGAAGCCATGTCTCTGGATAACTCTGCCTTGTGTTCAAACATCTTTCCCTCCTTCTGTCCCAGTTCAGTGCATGGATCTGTAAAAAGATACTTTGGTTGCTAGATTTGCTTATGAGCTTCAATTCCATCTTTCATGGCACACGAGTCAGGCTAAGCATCTAGAAAAAGGACTTACATGGGACATGTATAAGCATGTTTTTTCTGAACATTTAGTTGCTTTTCTCACAGCTCCTAAATGTGGGACCTGGTACAAATATTTGACAAATGTATCTGTTCCTTCTGAATCCTTGCTTCATATAAAAAACACTTGATATCCTGCTGCTTACTCTGTTGAGGGTAAAATGCTTATCAAGTACTTTTAGTATATATTCTAGTACATGTGGCATTATTCTTTGTCATTGCTATTACATTTCAATCACTTTTCAGCTAATATACCATCAAGTAACAAATAGCTATGGAGATTATGCCTCTTTTTATCTACCTGGGGCCACCTCTGGCTAGAAACTTCTCCCCACAATGACACTTGTGCTAATTTTTTTTGCTTAGGAAAAGAAAGCGGATTGTTTGAGGTTGTTTTTCTATTCTCTCTCTTGTATAAACACAACAAAAATCTCATTTTAGGGCACTTTATTTCAGTAAGAGAAAACCACCAGAGAGAGAAAACCAGCAATCCCTGATTGTTTGTGTTTGTTTTACATCAGTTTGTATCCTCTGGTACAAGTCAGAATTAAATCCAGTGCATCTAAGAACTTGTTCTTTCGTTCCTGCACCAGCACACTCTAGGCAGTAACATATTTTACAGTAGTCTGACATGTGCTTAACCAGCTGAGCAGCATTAGCATCCTCTTCCAGTACCAGCTCTCATTGTTAAACCCCTTGCCCAGAAGCCACCCAAGTTCTGTCCTACACTTAAGATACATCTTTTCACCACTCTCCCTTGCTGTGTCCATCCCACAAAGTATGTGTTCTCTTCCCTCTTTCTTTATATAAAGACTCCCTAATTAAGCTTCACCATGGATGACCTGTGAAGTAGCTCTGCAGGGACACTGGACCTACTTTACCAAGAGGCAAGTCTTCCAGTGTCCTATTTTAAGAATGAACATGATGTTTTGTCAGGAAATTACTGGAACTAACTTCCCGTGTAGTTGTAATGCTTAGTGTAATTATTATGGATATTCTCCTGTAAAATAGCTTCCAATAAAAACATGGCATTGACATGAGAATGTAATGTTATTTGCTACTTAATAGGTTAGGCATAGGGAAAATATCTCACTGGATCTCTGTGTTGAGGTAGGCAACTGAGATAAAGAAAGACTGTTGGAAAATGTCCTGGTTTCCAGGCTCCTGCCTTTTGTGGCTCTCAGTCTGAGTGTCTTCTCTGAGGTCACACAAAAAATCATCCAGGTCTTCTGAATCCCACTCTAGCCATCTACCCACTCTAGCCATCTCCTCACTCTAGCCACGGGAGCATCCTTCCTTACACAAAAAGAGTAAACCCTGGCCTTGAATGAAAACCAAACCGGCCCAATAAACAAAATTATATGAATACACATCTTCAGAAGGAAGAAGAGATGAAGGGTGTCTGTTTCTGCTTTTGCATCCAGCAACTGCTCTGTTTGTGGTTCAGCTGAGCAGGAAGTTCTAGGAGGAGCAGGCCCACATGCTGGTTGGCTCTTGCTTGAGTCATTCCATTTTGGTAATGCTTTATACCACAAAAAGTAATTTGTTATCTCTCCATGAGAACCCTGTGACAGGATTGCATATCACAGAAGGCTGGGAATGAAATTTAAACACTGCCAGGTTGTATGGAGTATTGGACTCCATGTCATTGTAGCTTCTGGGGGAAGGGGATGGCTCATTGAGAGATGCAGTCAGAGAGTGGAAGGGCATTGGGTGGGAAGGTGAATTGTATTCAGTATTAAACTCTGACTTGGACTCAGGCTACCAGGTTTCTGCTGGAAAGATTGTGGGAGATTAGGTGAAGACTGATAATAAAATTTATCTTGCTACCTTATAGGCTGAGCTCTCCCAGTGAGAGGAAGTGGGAGGTGGCTTGGGAAGGCAAGGGGAGAGATGGATGACATGAGCCTACCCTGCAAACCACTTCTATTTACCCACAGCCTACTTCATTACAAAGAAGCTGTGCTGGCCAGCAGGCAGAGTGGTTGCAAAGTTTCAAGACGGATACCCTGAGCTGTACTGAGGCAAAATGTGAAGCCACTGCGTTACTATCAGGATTACTCTATTCTTAGCATCCCAGCAAGTGTTCAGCCCCCACATACCACTATCCAAATATAGTCCCTACTGAAGAACAGATGCTGCCAAGTTGCATCTGACCCTCTCCTCTCTTGCATTCTGTTCCTGAAAGCTGGGCTGAGTTCCCCAAGACACGTCAACAATCAGCATGTCCTTTGGTCTGCCTAGGGCTGTACAAGGAAACCTGTACTGTACTGTTAAAGCCTGATCTCAACCATGGCCTTCCTGGCCTCTCCTAGCACTGACCTTCCTTTCAACACCTCTTTTCTTATTCCTTTCCTCCTGAATTGTTGCCTTACTCTTTTCCTTTTTTTTTTTTTTTCTATCTCAGCTGCCTCTGTCCTTTTCCTCTGGCTGATTGAAATGATCAATAGGAAGAAGCAGGCAAAGTAATGAAAGAAAATGTATTTGTATGTGCATATACATAGGTACTGCAGACACCCAAACCTCTCTGACAAGAGCTCTTTTGTCACTACAGATCTCCTGCTGAGAGGACAGGGAGGTGGACAATTTTCTGAGTAAATGTGTTCCAGTTTGTCACACTGATTAGTGTTTCCAGTAGCATAAATCCGTAAGACTCTTAAACCGGGATTTCCTAAACCCATCTGAAATCTAAACAGGACATACCTGGATGTGAGTATGCCATGGGAGAGTGTGTCTACTGAGGCATGGAGTAGAAAGTCTAACAGTCAGTTACAAGAGGCTCACAGAATTTGTGGGGCTCCTCACACAAAAGGAGAGGTCAATCCTCACCAGTATGTGCTAGGAGGTCGGACAGTGCAATCCCCCAGGGCCAGGTCTGGGGCCAACCCTTACCACTTGTCAGAGTCTGTCAGTGGTGCTTCTCATTTGCACAAGAAAGCTCTTCAGGTATGTGTTACAGCAAGCAGAGAGGTTTTCTCTTTGAAACACCACTTTTTCCAACTTTTCCCACCTCTTCAGAACAGCTGCTGGGTGACACCTTCCAAGCTTTCTGCGGCTTAAGCAGAAGCTCCCTGCTAGTGACACTTCATGTGGCTCACTGGGTGCCCAGGAGAGGGCATCTTTTGGACATGGGGAGCAAGTGGCTGATCCTGAGGGCAGCCTGACCTTCAGGATGGGCAGGGAGCCTGGCTTTTGGACTGGGCAGCCACCCTGGCCTGGGGCCTCAAAGGCTCAGTGCTGCTCTGGCTGTACTCAAGATGAGCAGGTTATGGGTTGTTGTTAAAGTCTCTACAGCACAGAGCTGGCAGTCATATAAAAACTGGCAGGCTTGTGTTGGTCTCTGTCCAGAGGCTCTGCAGCCTCCAGTACACTGCACCCTGCTGTCGTGACTGTGGATTAAGTCCTGTCCTGTCCTTCTTTCTCTGCACAGTCCTCTTCTGTGTTTAACCCCTTTGCCTTCCTCCCTCGCAAATGCAGTGGGGTAGGGGTTTGGTGTAAAAATGAAGCTGTGGATAGTTCATTTCCCTCTGATCCTAGGAAGCAAATTCATAAACTTCCAAGGAGAGTTTATAAATCTGTGGAAGACTGAGCCAGACACATGCTACTTTCAGACTCTATAGGTCTCTTCCTGCACTGGAAAAGACCTGGTCCTGTTTTCCTAGAAAGGAATGGAGACATGGAAAAGTCCCTCCTGGATTGTAGAGTGTTGAAATACCAATAGTTGCTTTAGTGCATATGCTTTCTGTCAGTCCAGTAAGACTTGAGCACAGACCAAGCCAGACCCAGCATCTTCACTAACCATGAGAAAAATGCATTGCCTGCTCATGATTATCAGTCCACGTGGCCTGCTTGAGTCCCACCAGTCTTGTCTGGCATAAAGGTACCTGAAACAGCATCAGGCGGTGTTGGGAGCACAGCCTGATCCTTCCTGCCTGGGACCCCCAAACAGTTGCCTGCAAAGACTTGCAGTACTGAGGGACTAGAGAATTGCAGGAAGTTTACTGTTGCTGTTCTGGCTGGTCACCAGCCTACATCTTTGATTCCAGTGAGCATGGAGGAATACCTGGGATGTGAGGAATGCTCTGAGCACCTGCTGACAGCCTTTAACCCCCAATCCCCTCGCTTTACAACTGGGAGAGATACTCAGTAAGTATGTTCCCATCCAGTGCTAAGCACCAAGGACTTGGCTATTGAGCAGCAGTTGGTCTTTTAGGGAATACTGGAAACCCTCCTTTTAACCTCTTTTCAACTTCCTAACTCTTTTCATTAGCTGCTGTAGGCAGCACTGGAAAATGTGTCTTTTTTACCTTCTCAGTTAACAGCTGCATTTGGATGAAGAATCAGGAAGCGGCATTTATACTATAACAGTGGTTCTTCAGCAGTAGTTCATTGCAGACCTGCACATGCTCATTCCAGGCTTATATTAACAAGGAGAGAGATAAAGGACTAAAATGACAGAGGCTGATGGATGTGGCAACTGGGATGAGCCAGTCCCTATTTTAAGCATGCAGGCAGGATTTGGGGTCAAGTTGGAAAGGCTACAGAGTGATAAAGTACCAGTGAACACAAAAACAACTTGAAGCATAGCCCTCCTCTTTCCATCTTCTTCCCCACCACCTCTCAGTCCTGCTGACAGGCTGACCTGGGAGGAGTGCTGCTCTTGTCTGCTCAACAGAGGCCAGCAGGGTCAAGCCCAAGGCACTCACACATCCCATATGTGCAGAGGGCCTGGGCCACTAAGACCAGCCAGTCAGGCCATGGGACTTTCTTAGGACTCCAGCTCTCCTCTCCTGCTCCCCTGCTGCTCCTGCAAGAACAATGACAGGGCAGCAATCCTCCCATAGTCACTTCTCTTTCCTGAAGCTGCCATGAGAGTGTGGGCAAAGTAGCTTTATGATGTTATAGATGAGTCTGGTGGCTCAAGCAGCAAGGCTGTGAGATATGGACGAAGGTGCCCTGTTGAGTATTACTTCTCTGCAGGGTCTGTTCACTGCACCCTTTGTTAAACAGCTCCGCATTGATTTGTCTTTTAGTTAACTGCAAGATCTGAAGAAATACTGTAGAAGAATCTACAAACAGAGTGTAATACTACCTTGTTCCTGACTTGCTCTGACCCAGTGATTTTACGTAGCTATTCTTTTATGTGAAGAATGAGTACATTATCAGTGCCAAGCTGTCCTACAAGACCATCCCCATTGCTTACCTATATGGGAGAGGTCAGTGGTTTTTGGCTGAGTGGGCATTTAGTTTGCTTTCTTGCTTGCCCTAGCAGAAGGGCTAGGCTGAGTTCATAAGAAGTTTAACTAATGGATGATGGAATGAAAGGGAGAGTAAACACTTGGTGCAAGATGGCAATGAGAGGACAGATCTAGGAGCTCCCCTGGAGACAGTGACTCTGACTCCCTTCTCAGATAAAGCAATGCATATCTTGCACAACTCCTGTTAAGGCTAAAGATTTATTCCAAGTTTACACTTGTGTAACAGGACACCATATAGCCTGATGCAGATGTCCAGAAATACACTGACCAGAGCATTGGAGCAGGAATGCTTAACACCAGAATATGCCTCGGAACCGCCACCTCTCCCCGGTGTCAGCTTCCCTGAGGATGGTACTTGCAGAGGCTCTGCATGAGTCAGGGATCATACCAAGGAAGTACAGTAGAGGCATGCAGAAGAACACATGGACATGTGCAGGCATAGTCTGTTCTTTCTCTGAAACACAGACTCCCTAACCAACTTAGGAGACAGGGAACAAGCAGAGAAGAGCATGTAGATATTCTTGAGTCTTTCATCTGCACTAAAGAACTTGAACGGGGTTGGTGATCAGGTCAGGCTTATGCTCAGCAGAGTGATTCTTGGAATTAACAGGGATACAGAGACCAAAAGGCATAGCCAGGGCTCATCCAACTCCACTCTGTCAGCACAGTAAGTCTTAGGTCTTATTTTGTTCTCTGAGAAATGGAGCGATAGAACTGAACTAAATAGCTGCTGTTCTTCCCTTCATCCTTATCCTCTCTCCTGCTTTTTCAGATTCGAAAGAGAAGCAAAGCGTGCCGTGGAGGTCTGTGGGAAAATGATGTTCTAGTATCTATCAATGGGAAATCATGTGCTGGCCTGTCCCATGCTAATGCCATGCAGATCATCGATTCCTCCAACGGCATGCTCAACATCCGTGTGAAAAGGTAACCTGCCCCCAAGTGCCAGAGCTGTGACAGTTCAGGCAGTAGGTTGGTTTCATCCAGTACAGCAGCTGTCCACATCCAGCAGAAACAAGACAGGCAGAAAGCCTTTGGTATCACCATACTGCAAGGTGTACTAGGAGGACTTACCCATGTCCTAACCTGGCTAACGTGTCGACATCTCAATGTTTTGCCCTGTCTTACAGTGGGCTGCTGTAGTCCAACAGTCTGTATACTGACTCCCACAAAGATGAGAGGTGTGTAGTTAGCTCCCTTTTTCATGGGAAGAAATATCTTTGCCAGTCTCTAATTCAGGAGAATACTGGAGATCAGGCTCAAATTTATGGACAAAAAATAGTCCCATAGTCCCAGTAATGTTCCTTGTCCTCCCTGTGCTAAGTTAACACAGTGCGTCAGTGCATGCTGGATGCGGCCCAGACTATAAATGAATAATCCTGTAAAGGTGAAGGCAGCAAAGCTGTGTGAGGTCCAGCTAGTCCACACTACTGCCTAAACAGAAGTCACCCTCAGAAAATCAGGCCCTGGTGAAGGGGGCAGGGAGATGTGATCCTTCTACAGTCCTGAAAAAACAGAGAAAGCGCTGAGAGCAGTGGGAAGGAATGGCCACGCTGGTTGCTGTCATCCATAAAGCAGGAGTAGAGGTGGGCAGTGCTCCGAGAAGGAAAGCCTGAGCATGTAGGATCTTCCCCTTGGTTTCAGAAAAGTGACGGTGCCTTCTGATATGCTCACTCTATACCCTAACTGTGAGTAAGTGGGATGGGTGAGTTCTGTACAAGGTGTCCAGAATAGCTCCTGGTCACTTGCCAAGGCTTATCTCATACCATTGGAGCCTATCTGCAGCAAACTGGTGCCTGGGCAAATTTTAATCGGTCAAGATCAGCACACTTTGAATTAACAAAGTGACAAAGGCAGGCTTCTTGTATCCCTCTGGGTGGAGCCAACACTGAACGGTTTGGAAATAATGAAATCAGTTGGCTTCATTTGGAGCAGTGGAGAAATCATCAAATGTTGCTTTCTTGATCACATGTCTATTCCTACTTCTTCTTTACGTTCCCAGAGAAAACACCAATCATTCCTGTTCAGAAAGGAGAGATAGCTGGATGACTCTGGAGTGTGTGTATTTCAGAAAAAGAGGAAGGGAGAGACATTTACCTGACAGTACAGAGCAAGAGAAACTGGCTTACAAGCAGTTATGCTTCTCAGTTACCTGATCAAGTGTTTAAAGAAGAGGAGGGACTGTTTTGTTTTGCTTGTGGAATGTTGAGGTTGCTCCCCAGTGAGATTTCATAATGACAAATTGTATTAAAAAAATAAACTGCCAGAGAAATTCTCCCACCCTTCGCTTCCACAAAAGTTTGTATTTGACATAAATAAAAATTTTTCACAGTTTAGAATTGGGATCCAAGTCATGAGTTGCACAGCTTTACCGAGGCAATACTGTCTACCTGGCTTCATGGTATGCATGTTCAGAAGGCAAATACTTAGGATTCCTTTATAGCTCTTATAAGCCCTGGTGAGTCTGACAAGAGAAGGAACAAGTTCCCTGCTCCATCTGTGTGGGCTGGAGTCAAACTGCTGTGGAAATCCAGACTCACTCTTGAGGAGAGGGAAGATAGAATGGTCTCTTTTTCTGTCAGCACAGTCAATTCTCCTTCCCTCTGGAAGCCAGCAGCAGGGTTAACTGCCCCAGTCTGTCCAGCACCTACTCCAGTCATCCCTCCAGATGTCTTAGAGGCTTGAAATTGCTATGTCTAAACAAAGGCAAATGCCACCGTGGATTGGGCTGGCTAGCATGACTGCATATGGTTGTCAAAACCCAGGCACTGATAGCTTGTGAAGCAGCCCCACAGTGAGCCAGCTAAATATTAGAGTGGTCTCCTACCACTGGATATCATAGTCCTATCCCCAAAAAACACTTGGGCCTTTATATCCTAAGTATTTACTATTTACTCCCACATAGAAGTCTGAGCAAATAAATAGCACTGACTTTTTGAGAGCCCAGTCTGAACTAAAGCAGTTTGGGGGTGCCAGGATCAGGATCTGCAGATCTGACACAGTCTCAGCTGCAGGAGCAGCTGGAGTGCAGTGTGATAGCTGAGCACCAGCCGTTCTCTGCTGACAAGCTGCAGGCTGAAGGGTAGGTCTCACTGTCCTGGGGAATGCTTGCTATGCAGGAATTCATCTCTTCAGGAGAAATGCCTAGGGAGCTCATTAAACTTGGTAGATTTTTTAATGGTTTTAGGGCATTCTGATTTTTAAATGTTTAATACATGGTTTCCATAGAGCTGTGAAGCAGAAAATCAGAATGAGAGCACATAGCTGATGTCAGGGTAAGTCTGTCCTTGGCATCTACACTTCAGGTGTCTGTATCACCTGAAAAACACCTGTGACACTGTCCTATAACACCTGCATGTCCCAGTCCATAGCCCTCTCTCACTCCAGGGTTTCCTTCCAGTTTAGCTGCACAAACCAAACCTCGCTCACCGCTTTTCCTTCTCCCCACAGAATAGTTGGTGGGGACCAGACTGGCCCGTGGCTCCAGCGTTCCCCTTCTCCAGGGCAGCGAGTGCTCTCTCCACCATCCGTGCCCAGCCCCTCAGCACAGTTACTCAGCTCCGAACCAGCAGGAGCCCCAGCCACCACACAGCCCTCACAGCCATGGAGGTCACAGAGGCACCTGGAGAGCCTCACGTCCCCACCGGACAGCGAGGCCTACTATGGTGAGACAGACAGCGATGCTGACAACGTGGCGCAGGAGAAGCACCGCCGCGCTCGCAAGAAGAGCCCACGCTCCCCACCTGACAGCACCACGGGCAGGGCGGATGCACCTCAGGACGAGGTGTCCCTGTCTGAACAGAGCGGCTACGAGAGCATGCCGGAGGCTGCTGCGCAGGGGGGAGCAGAGCTGGCCAGCTCCAGCGGGGTGGCCAAGAGGGAGATTGTCTGCCTGCCTGGCAGTCGCACAGACACTCCGTTCTCAGACGGCGAGGGACAGCTGCGGCCACCGTCAGCAGAGGGTCGGGAGCCTTCTCCAGAGGCAATGCTCCTGCCCCACGCCACCAAGGCTATCCGAGCGGAACGCCATCTCATCCCCATGGTGGGGCCAGTGGAACATCCGATTGATGAAGACCTAACCACCACTTATACAGAGAAAGCCAAGCAGGCCAGTAAGTCCTCTAAACTGCCATTCACCCATGCCTTTTCCTTGTGCTGGATGCTCCTTCCAAAAGCCTGATTCCTGCAAATGCCAGGTGGGTTAGCTCCTCTAGCTTACAAAGGAGGCAAATCAGACCTGCAGAGACTAGGGCTTCCTGCTGCAGCTTTGGCCCTGGGCTATACCTCACCCAAGTCATCCTAAGAAACAGATAAGATAAAGGGTCTGGGGTCAGGGGTCTGGGAGTCACTCACAGAGTCTGCAGCCGTTCAACCAGATGTGCATATGTACCTCTGTGTGCTGGAAAAAGGATGGATGTCATTGGCTTCTTCAACATTTTGGGCTATGAAGACTTGGGTGACATGATGGTGTCAGGAAATAAGTTGGAGGTTAAATTTCCCTGGCTTTCCAGAGATCTTATGGCAGCTCAGTTTGCTCCTTAGCTACCTGTGTGTTAAGCACAGAACACTCGTTTCAAGAGGCTCCCAAGGAGCCCTCTGTTCATTTCAGCTCTCCATGGACACAGAGGATGCAGTATTACACAATTAAGGATGATGAGAGATAATTTCTAGATAGCATAGCTGCAAAAGAGTCTTGTCAAAAACGAATTTATTTCTCTCACCCTGTTCAGCTCAGGGAGGGACTCTTCTACATCAACTTTCCCTGCAGGCACTCACTCCAGCAAGGATGTCTATGTCTGGCTGGCAGCAGCTGATGAGTTCAGGTAGAATTTATAATTTTTTGGGTGTTGCCAGTGGAGGGTTGCCAGCAGGGACAGGCAGGAGACAGTTAATTAGCTCTTGAAACAGTTCCTTGTAGTGCCATCCCTGATAGTCAAGACCTTTCCATGTGGAATAAAGTACTGAAAAATGTGGTGTAGTATATGGGTGATGGACCTGAAGTGACCTTGATTGTGAATATCTTTCCTGATTTCTGCTACACATAGAGTATTTCAAGCACAAACATGAGGGCAGAACACAGTGTTATCTGATTTCACAGTTGTGATCTATCTAGTAATATTAAAAACAAGGTAATCATAAGCTTATTTTCATATATGTACCTCAGTGTACTATAACTCACTACATTTCTGTGACCCTGGAAATAAAGGAGGTTTTTTAAAAGTGACTTTAAAAAAGTGACAGAATGGAAAACAGAGACACAGAAAAGTTACTAGACTGAAACAGAAAGAAAACATGTGGATTCTAACTTCTGATCCTCTGCTTCAAATACTAGACATTTTACCCAGGACAGATAATATTGCAAGGCAATTATTAAACCTCTATTTTATCCTTGGGCTAAATATTCTTTTATCTGTTCTGTCTAAGGAGTCCTGTAGAGGTAACTTTCAAACCTAGGTGCTTCCTTCAGACAGGGCACTGTCCTACTGCTCTTTCCAGTGTTACAAGGAGAGGCTCAGTTGGGTTCCTTATGTCTTGCTCTGCTGGGCAGTGCATCTGACATGATGCCTTGTTCTACTTCTTCTTAGTCTTTAGCTCTCATTTTCCTTAGGACAAGAAAGAAATCAGCAATTTCAGCCTCCCTGAAGATGAAGCTATTTTTTCCCCCTTTGAATGATGTCCAAGCATGAGGTGAATGTTGAGAAAGGCATGTTCAGCTGCTCCCTGCCACCCGATAGTCCTAGCAGTAGAAGAGCAATTGCTTTACATCAAGACTTATTTCCATGGACGGCATCAGTACAGAGGGATCCCAGAAAAACTATGTATTTAATTCAGAGCATTTCTGATGGCAAGATAATATCCCATGGCAGGAGATGATGCAACAATATTGCCAGCTGGAGTTAGGGTTCCCAGAAGCACTGCAGTCTGAGGTAATATTTTATTCTCCTATCACTCCTGTACTGCTCACTCTCTTTTTGGTATATGTTTGGCCGGGGTGTCCTTCTGTAAGAGTTACTCTGCCAGGGATGGTAACTCACAGGATGTTTTCTTGCATTAGGGATCTTATCAATAAATGAGAAGGCAAAATTCTACATCCTGGTCATGCTGGAGCACAGCAGCCATTAAACCAGAAGTCCAGTTCAGCAGCCAGTGACTGTGAGGGAAGCAAGCAAGTAAGGAAGAGGGATGGAAGGTGTTCATTACGTGGTGAACAGAGCTGAAGAACACCTATACCTGGAATAAACACAGGTATAAACACAGCTGGAGGATGGGGGACTGCTGAGCTGCACTGGATCCATGGGAGGCTGCTTGGACTGGCATGGGAGGACATAGTAGAGCATCTCTTGCCAGAAAGTGTAGCCTTGGTGAGGATGTCTGGGCTCCATTGCTCCAGCTCCCACAGCTGCTCTAGGCTCCCATGGAGACAGCAGCATTTAAAGCTCTGTTCCTCTGCCTTTCCTTAGCAATTTCCACAGCACAGTAGCCTACTCTGGGACGCAGACACTCCTGGGTTTTGCTAAACAGGAATGTGAAATAATGGTTTAGAAGTCAGGCAGGGTTTTAAAACCTGAGTTAGCTCCAGGAAGTGACTTGGACTATCAGTTGTGAGACTTTAAGTATTGATATATAGGCAGGAGACATTTAAGAGCCATTTTGAATACCTATGCAGATGGCTGCCTTTTGAAGCACTATTTAAATATATTTAAATATATTCCCAGTGCATCTGCTAATACACCCTCCTTGCCCTCCTTGCCCTCCTTGCCTTGCCACAGCCTTCTTCAACTCCCACTTCTGCACCATAAGAATGTGAAAAATTGTTTTGTTGGGACTGTTCCCCAGATGGTTCCTTATATCCTCTTCCTATAATGTACTACTTTCTCATGTATGCGCTGATGTTTACTTCAATTTTGGGAGTATTTCTCTTGTCTTTTGTTCTAATTCTTTCTAACTTTTCACTGTCATTTTTAAGCTCCAGAGACTGTCTCCCTTTTCTGCTTCTCCCTGCACCTCAAGCAAACAGAATTGGAGGTACATTGTTACTAGATGAGTATTTAGAAACATCAAAGCTCTATATGAATAACTGAAATCCCAGAAAAAGAACAGAGATACATAATAATTCTTTTGCACATCACCAAGAGTAGCAACTGACATTCTTCAACTGCTCTGTTGCCCTGCAAGGACCTCAGTAACACTGCTACTGCTGTCAGCTCTTGGGTTTTCTGTAGCTGTGTTCTTTACTTCCTATCTCTAGGCAGAAAATACAAATTAAAAAATCTACATCAGTTTCAGGAGGTTAGCAGAAAGTGGGAGCTTGTGGCAGGAAGAATCAGTCTATAGCTGTCACAAGTAATTGCAAGTGAGATTTTTTGGTTTCCCATAGGTTCTGCAGTGTCCTTCTCTTCTCACTTCACATGTGGAGGCTTGGGATCCATGTGTAGCCAGGGTTGCTTTTTCTCAGCCACTTGTGCTCTTTGAGGTGCACTGTATTTTTACCCCCATCCTAAATCATCTCACAGGACAAAAGGCTCAGCCTTTCTCACAACTGGAAATAGGATAGACATACCAGGACAGCAGTCTTTTCTTAACTTGCTATCACACTGTGTCAGTGAAAGAAGTGCTTCAAAATATCTTAATTTAAACTTATCTGCTGAACTATTTTTAGTTCCTAGGATGCAAGAGCCTCTCCATGTATGGTAGAGGAAGGGAGGGAAAACTGGGTGGGGAAATTTCCTCCTCTGCTTTATATGGGCCTGGCTGCCTGTGCAGAGTCATCGAAGTTACTACATTCCATATCAGAAAAGGAAATCCTTCTTGTTTAAAGCGGATGTGCAGCAGCATCACTTGAAAAGATAGGATGCTTATAAATAAGTGGCCTATTCATCGGCAGGTCATAGAGATTACCTCTTCTAGGAGTGACTGCAGTCACATTTCTCAGCAGAGAGGCTGAGTGCAGCAAGCCATCTCTCAGCCCGTTACAACTGGTATAGGCCACAGGGGCTGTGAACAAGATGAAGTATCAGAATGGCTATCAGTTTGAAGCTACTGCAACACGTTTTCTATTTGGCTTTCAGCTTTGACAGTCGTAACTCTAATGATCACAGTTATGTGACTGTTAGACTAACTAAGTGGCTTTGTCATTCACTGCAGTCTAGGAGACCAATAGGTTTAGGATAATAGCCTACTACTACTATATCCTACATGCCTTAAAGTAACATAGAAAAGCATTCTGCTTAGACCAGGAGATTAAAATTAATTGCCTGAACTATTGATCTTACAGAAGTCTGTTCCTAGCAATGTGAAGCCATGCTGAATCACCCTTGGCCCTTGCCACTCAATGAGCAGCCAGCCATTTGGAAAACAAGGACAACAGCTTCCGTGGTTGAACCACAGATGGAGAGACTGATCTAATTTCAGCACGCATTAAACTGGAAATTGCTTCCGCTTGGGAAATCAGTTTCCATACAGTGCAGTAGCAGTCTAGTTGTATGCCTTTGCTTAAGGAACCCCACTTAATAACTGTCATTCATGTTTGAATTCTCTGCCACTTGGAAGGCATTTATTAAAGACTACAAAGAGATAAACACCAGGCATCTAGAGCCCTCTTTCTCCATTTCTCCACCTTTAGGCTTGAGTACGACATTTGACCTTATTCCTTCAGTTTATATCCTTCTATGGAAAGCAGAGGTAATATTTTCAGGCTGATGTATTAATGGGGGCAGAAGCCATATTATAAACTACTGTTGTCAGTCTTAGCTAGCATGGATGAATTTTTCATTCTTTCTTGAGTCATCTCATAATTGTCACAAGTAATTGCCATCTTCCTCAGGTATTCTTACTGGAGACCTCCAGAATCATTCCCTCAGGCATCACTCTTGTCCAGCATTTCAGTGAGGATGTTGTGGGTTGCAGCACTGGAACAAAAGCTGATAGAGCTCTGCTCTGCTCTACCTTTGGCTCTGCTCTGCTCTACCTTTGCTCCTCACTGAAATCCTGCTGCCCCAGAGCCTGATAGAGACACGAATTTAGCTGAACATGTGTTAGCTCAAGATAAATCTAGCTGCAGATAATATTCTCTGGGAGGGGAAATATCTTTAGCATTTGAAGATATGTGGAGGAAAACTCTGTGATCCCTGAAATGAAAAGGTGTATACTCTCATTTGTCCTAGTACTTCTACTGCCTGAGATATCATTTGAAGCACCTTTTTTTAAACAATCAGTTACTCAGACATTACTTCTATGTTATTATTGTCAGCACAGGGACTCTGACTCTGGGTCACAGTTCCTCAGACATTATCAGAGGTCATTCATCGTCCTGCTGCTCGTGAAGCAGTGTCAGAGTTTGCTTCCAAGCTGCCACTTCCATGGTCCTTGCAGAGCCCCAGCGAGTGATTTTTCAGACTATATTGTCTCATATGTTAAGATAGCCTGGCCTTGCACATGCACTTCTGCTCTGACTTAGGATGTGTAAGGCTGATGGGGAACAATGGCATTAAATTAAAATTTTACCAATAGCTCAGATCAGAAGGGTGATTAGAGCAATAATCACACTGAAACAGCTATACATAGAACCCCACAGGCTGTCTTAATCAAGCTGGTAGTTTGAGATTCCAGGGTTTTGACATATTAGTTGAAAGAATTTGTAATGCAAATAGACAACAGGAATCCCTTTCCCCATCCAGTTGTTTCCATCAGTTCTGAAAGTGATATGGGACAAGGTTGCTGACAAGGTAGGGACAAGTCTGCTCGGAGACAACACAGAAATGTTTTTGAGACAAAGTGATAGTGATGGATGAGGGAGAGGCATAAAAGGGTGAGGCATAAAAGGGTGAGGCATAAAAGGACTTTGACAAGGAGTGATTAAACAACAGCCATTACTCAATTGAAGTGAGAGAAAATTACAGCTAGGAAGGAGAAAGCTGTCAAGCTGGCTAATACTTGTTCTTCAGTTTCACCAGTTTCATTTAAACCCATCGTAGGAAGGGACAGCAGTTTGCTGGGACATGTGTAAAGCTTTACTGTCATCAGTATCTACCACTTACATTAACTAAGAATCTCACTCTTTGCAGAAAGAAACAGGAGCAGAAACGGGGGTGAGTAGATTCAGCATATCTTGATACACTGACTACACTGAAAGGACAAGGCTGAGTCAGCTTCTCTGTAGAGGTCAAATGTAAGGAATTAATGAAACTTGTATCAGAATGGTCCTCAGTCCTTGCCAAGTACCTTGGAATAATGAGAAAGGTCTCAGGGAAAAACACCAAGAGTATACCCTTCTAGCAGACATAGGCTGTGACAATAAGAAAAAAAAAAATTAGCTTCAATTAGGTGCATGAAGTTATTTTTTGGTGCATATTTGCGGAAAACAAAAAGAAAAGTAAAATCAACATGGACTAATAAAAAGTAGGAAGAGTCTTTGACCTGCTCAGTAAGTAAGACTTCATGGCTAAAGGGATAACATGAACACAGTATATACTGGCTTCTATAAGATACTTGATACAGTTCCACATGACTTTTCCAAGGAGAGAAATATGGTTGAGATAGGACTACCGTAAGGTGACCACACAATTGGCTAAGAATAGAACAGAAAACATCACTATTAATGGTTCATGATGTCAGATGAGGTAACTGGCTAAGTTGGTAGTAGTGTTTCACTGGCCTTCTGAATCTAACAGGACTACCTCTATATTTTCACCCACAGAGCTTTAAACACTAACGTCAATCAAAGGTCCTCTCCACCTCAATGTTATATGACTGGCAAGGAGGCAGATCATAAAAAATCCCAACCCTCTTCTCCTCTGTCAGTGGATCTTATCCTCTGGCTGCATCTAGACGGAACAAGCAGCATGTACTGTGGGGCACACACAGCCCCAAAACTGCTGTTATTCAGATCTGGAACGTAGCTGAGACACCTTGCAGCTTCTCTCTGGTTTTTCTTCCCAGAGAAACCCAGGTGTGTGGGGGACACAGGGGAGGGAGGGGGGTTACCTGGATTGAGGAGCTCAAAAGTGTTCCCAGGTACACCACTATTGTCTTCCTATCTGCTTTTTTCACTTGCTAATCCCTGCTAGTGAAGCTTTGTAAATGCGGCTTGCTTCTCTCGGGTGTTGTACCAGCAAGCAGTAACAGGAAATAGCAATAATACCATTTTCAATACCATTTTCAATAGCAATAATACCATTTTCAGTGTCATGGGGATTCAGTGGAGATTGCTGTGTATTAATTGGCAAATTACATAACACATGGAAGATATACAGTTGTCTCATGAAAGGCTAGAATTTTTAATGTAGCAGGAGCTTGAATAGTTGCAGAAAATTACTAAAATCAACTGGTTAATGAGACTATATGGCAAGTGGATTAATCAAGTCTACACAGTGAGATGGTGAGCATATACTTGTTTGTATTACTGGAGTAGATGTTGGATAGACTAAAAGACAAAGACATGATCAATCAGTGGTATCCTGCTGTCAGACATCAATTTTGTAAGCAGCAGACTTAGCAGATCCTGGCATCCTTTTAATTTATGTTTTGTATTTGATATCTCATTCTCTCATGTCTAGTAATCAAGTAAAAGTAAATGCAAATCTGTCTGATGTCTGTCTCTCACATTCAAAATGAGAAAGCATTTGTGTGTGTGTGTGCATGTGTGTGTTCTTCGGTTTTTGATGCCAAATTAAGACTGCACTCAGGCTTCTCACTTCCTATGGTGGAGTCTCTCTCCTCTGCTGAGCCTCCTATTTCCACGTAAACTTGTAGGAACATTGTATCTTTGTGACTTCAGACTCTTAAAATTAGCAAATGGACTCAAACACTATTAGCATGAAATGGGTAAGATCAAAAGACGTGCAGCATTGACTGCATAAACTTTTCATACAAAATTGGGCTAAAACTGCAAAAGACAGATTCACTAGTGCATTCAACAGGTGCTGTCCTGGCAAAAGAAAGCTCTCCTTTGGGAGAAGGCTATGTAGGGAACATCTAGGGCCCAGGTGTGAGCTGTCAGCACAGAAAAACTGGCCATGTGTGCTACCTTTTGCACTTATGCACTTACTTTTCCATCCAGCTCAGAAAGAAGGACAAACTGTCACCCAGCTGAGAGATTTTTTTTGAATGAAAAAGCTATTCAAGTCTCCAGCAGGATACCATGAGACTAAGCTCTGGCAGCCATGCACAGTGATGTCTCTACTCCCTCTCTGCCTAACAGAGCTCTCCAGTAGCCGTATGGCTAAGAATGCTCAAAAATCTACAAAATGAATGGGCATGGTTTTTTCCCCTGGGCTGTTAACTTACCTTCAGAAAAGCCCGTTTCTTTCTGTTTTTCCAAAACCAGGATTTTGCAGTGGGGCAGTGTCTCACTAGCACACTTAAAATTCCTAGCCATTTAAGAAGAAACTCTGGTTTGACAAGTATTTTAACTATTTAACCTCAGATACGTGCTAAAGTGTTGCAGACTTGAGTAGGACTGTAGCATTTGTCTGTAGCATCCTAAATTGGAGCTGCAGCTATGTCAGTGTTTTATATTATGCACAGGTTATGTGATGGAAGTGTGCAAATATCCAAGAATGACAAATATTTCCTATCCCAAGAGTTTTAGCTTTACTTTGAGGGAAAAAAAAAATATATATACTCCTCTGCTTAACTGTTTGCAATTTAAATACTGATCAAAACTTTAAAGGTTGAAACTTTCAACAGGGAAATACTTAGAAGGTAAATATAACCCATCCAAATCTTATTTTGAAAGGACTTCAGGTATGTAAAGTATGAGATGTCTGTGGCCTCTAATGACTTACTGAGATATTTGCAACATTAGCCGTGGAAAAATGACTTTGTCTAACATAAATAGCTGGAAGAACAAAATTCGAGGTGACCTGACATGAAAAAAGCAGTTGACAAGTAGCATTTCATCACAGAGGAACAGGCTTTTTGTCTCTAGAAGTAGCAGAGTACCTTATTTTCTACAGTAATGGCTTTTCTAGGATTTGGTCTTGGTAATAAAATTTTCCATTTTTTGTTTCCTAGAAAACATGAACAGTATCTGACCTCATGTAAACCTGCTTGTTCAGCAGCTTGCTTGGACATTAAAATGCTTTCTTTTAATAAGGCCTGAACTTGAAAAGATTTGTACTTTTTACACTTCTCTTTACTGTAATTAGGTAACAAAAATTATTTCACTTCAGTGAAACTTAAGAGGAAAACTTCCATAGGCTTTGCTTAATAGAAATTTTTCCTTTTTGTGGATTTTTTCCAACAGAGTTCAGTGTGTACATGAAATAAGTGCTTTAGAAGTTAACAAAAAGTTTTCTATAGAAATTATTCCCACACCAATAGAATTTATGAGAGTTTTATAACCCTTCCTTTTACTCTTTTATCTATTCCATTTGAATGTTCTTACAAGAGACAGAGCTGTATTTTCATTCCAGTGGTATGTATCAATATTAAAAGATTTCCCCAAAGAGACATATATATACACATATCCCTGTAAGTGTAAATATTCATCAAAGAAGAGGCTGAACCAGTTTCATTGCTCTTGCTCTAAGAGCCTCTGTATGACACATGCCAGCTCTCTCTGCAGCACTGTTGCCTTGGGGGAGTTGTCTTCTTGGTGTGCAGTGATGGCTGCTGGATTTCAGCATGTGTGGTCAGACCTTCACTTTTCCAGTCTCTCTAACATTGGAGATTGTCTGCCAAGGCTACAGAATTGCTAAGGCTGGGGCTGCTGGGAGGAATAATCATGGGAGGGTATCCCTTGGCCATGGCTCTGGGATTGTCTCACAGGAACTAGTGCTGGGGTACAGAAAAGAGTGGTAAGACAGGACCTAGACAAGTGTGAAGAGATGCTGAGCAGGTCACAACTGCAGAGATCTGCAGACTTCCCAGCACCATTTATTCCCTTCCTTCCCATCCACCACAATTCTCACTATCAACACCTCATCTTTCAACACCTTTAGGTCTCCTGTGCTGGAGCTCTGAATGGTGCTGCCAAAACGCCACTCCCTGGTTTCCAAACACTCTGTCACCCTCCCTGGGCACAACCACGCTTTCAGTGTAGGTAACAGCCTCTGCTGTTTTAAGTCAGCTAAACAACTAAACTCCAGGCATCCAGAATCCTAATGCTTCTCTGTTAAGTGTTCCTCAGTTGTGTACACAAGAGAAATCTGAATCATGGACTGGTTCTCCTCCGGCATGGAAGAAAATGGATATACACAGGAAAGCCCCTGCTCTCTCTTTTCTTCCTCTTTATCTGGAGCTGAGTGCTCTCTGAGAGTTTCAGGCAAGGAAAATTATTTTTCTCCTGTGCAGATTTCTTCTGCCTCTCCATGTTGAACATGCACACTGTGTTAGTTTTACCTCTCTGAAGGGCTCTTTGGCACAGAAATGCTGGACATTGAGGCATTGGTAACACTAACTTGAAGCTTGCACCTTTCCAACCTGAAGCTTGCACCACAGAAGCTGTGATAATATAGAGTATATTTTCTTATTTTAAAATAAAAAATAGGAGCTTCTCATAGGGAGTACAGGGAGGGGGAAAGAATAAGTTTAAGTGCCAGGTGACAATGTCCATCACACTGCTCAGTGATGAAGCTATGAAGACAAAAATAGACAAAGTGACCTCATGGCTTTCAGCAGCAAAGCCTACGAGACAAAAGAGAGCCTTTAAAAGGCTTGTGGACTGATAGCAAAGAGCTTGGACATCTCAGAGTTTTGGTTCTGCTCCAGAAGAGCTTTGCTTTGCTGGTCTCTCATTGCCTCTCTTTCTGTTTATGGGGAGTTGTGAATTAAACGGGCTTTGTGACATGCCCAGTTCTCCAGGTCTGGACTCTACTTTCTCAAGCTTGGATCAGCCTTATGCAGGTACAAATCTCTTTTCTTTTCTTTTCTTTTCTTTTCTTTTCTTTTCTTTTCTTTTCTTTTCTTTTCTTTTCTTTTCTTTTCTTTTCTTTTCTTTTCTTTTCTTTTCTTTTCTTTTCTTTTCTTTTCTTTTCTTTTCTTTTCTTTTCTTTTCTCTTCTCTTCTCTTCTCTTCTCTTCTCTTCTCTTCTCTTCTCTTCTCTTCTCTTCTCTTCTCTTCTCTTCTCTTCTCTTCTCTTCTCTTCTCTTCTCTTCTCTTGCCTTTCTTCCTTCCTTTCCTCTACTTTTTTTAGTCTACTCTCCTTATCCCATTCTTTTGCCTAATCTGATTTCATTCTTGCTCTTTACCTTCTACAAGTCATCTTAGGAAGATTTCTCTTCCCGTTTTTTCTTAAACTGTTGTGGAAGATTGTAGCTTGAATAGCATGACCATTTTTCTGTTGGGAGGACTAGTGTAATTATTTGTGTGCTTTAGCCTTTGGTGAGGAGAAAGGTAGGAAGAAGAAAAGAGGGAGGTGAGAAGCAGGTCCCAGAGGGCTCTATTTGCCAGCTCCTTCAGAGCACTGGACAGTCCAGAGCAACTTTCTAGGGAAGTTGTACATGAATCCTAATGCTGAGCTAGGACTACAGGCTGGTGGAGTTAAAGCCAAGACCACCTTCTGTTACATTTTCTCTGACAGTATTTGCTAGCCCAGAGTTTAGAGTTGGCACTTCATGGTAGTCTGCTGTCAGAAAGGGCTGTGCAGACATCACTTTGAATGGTGTTGCTCCCTATCTGGTAGCTCCTGATGCTAGAAATCCTCCTGTGAGTCACTCAGGCCAGAGTTTACATATTCTGCACTTGACTAAGATTCTGTGGTGCTGCTCTTTTTCCTTGTAAATTTAGAAGCAAAATACCACTAGGTGAGGTATAGGTTTTAGTAAGGTTGTTTGTAGCAACTTCCCTTATTTTCTCCATTGTCAACGACCCCTAGAGACACAGGCATGAAGATTTGTAAATGAAGTGGGCAGACCTTCAGGGACTGTAGTTTGTTTCTACCATGGAGAGCAGGTCTTTGAGGGCAAGTCTGTTACTGCCCTGAAGAACACTAAATCTACACAGAAACCTGGACACTACTTCAGTGTTGGCTTAACAAGGTGGAGTTATTCTGTAAGGAAAGTTTTGCAAAGAGCCTTCACTTTGCAAATGCAAGTACAAATAAGGAGCCACTTCAGCATTGCTTTTCTTGTTTCTAGTTCTGGGTGCAAAGGAGAGGAATGGACTGTGCATCCACATGAAGTGATCTCAAACCACAGAATTCCCTTTGCTGAAATCCCAAAGCAGCAGCATGTGCTATGGAATGGCTGCAAACTTTGAGAGCTTCCTGGAAGGATGACTGCTTTGCAAATCAACACTTTATTTTCAGCATAGGGTGGGAAAGGGAAGCTCTTTCTGCTGTGGTTACACTGATGCAGTATGGAATGATGACACCACAATTGTGTAGACTAGAAAGGTTTTAGGAGACTGTAGCCCTCAGGAAAACTAGCAAACTTCTTAACTAAGCTCCCTGTCTCTCACTACAGGTGACTTTGTGACATTAACAGGTTCACATTGAATGAATGCTTTGTGATAAAATGATCAGAAGTGAGATCCTGAGAGGACTGAGCAGTTTTCATCATCTCTTGAGCTAACACCATCCCTCAGCACTGCCTTGCAGCTCTCCTCTCCTCTCCTCTCCTCTCCTCTCCTCTCCTCTCCTCTCCTCTCCTCTCCTCTCCTCTCCTCTCCTCTCCTCTCCTCTCCTCTCCTCTCCTCTCCTCTCCTCTCCTCTCCTCTCCTCTCCTCTCCTCTCTCCTCTCCTCTCCTCTCCTCTCCTCTCCTCTCCTCTCCTCTCCTCTCCTCTCCTCTCCCTTCAGCACAGCAGAATTTATTACATCTCTCTTGGGAATGTCAGAGCTGGACAAGTTGGTTTTTTTTGACAAATTATTAGATGCATACAGTGGATGGTTTTTTCATCTGTACTCTCATGCTGGGAAAAAGACAATGGAAAAGGGTGAAATGAAAGACATCACAAATTAGTCTGTGGTTTAGGTATGTGGGGCTTTTTTTCTGTGCAAGGCTAATGCTGACTTCTGTCATTTCAACAGTGATTCAAGACATGTCCATACTTTCATTGGGGCAGACAAGTCTGGTTTTACTATTGAATCTTGTTCACCACCTGTTTTCCCTGCACACAAAGACAGAGGATACAATGTTCCTCCCTGGGGCTTCACTGACCACAGAGCAGGTGGAAAATGATTATCCCACACTTTTATGCCAGTGTCCCAACAGGTGGTGTCTTTTCCAAGCAAGCCTGTCTAAGTGGATTTCCTTCTGGTCTGGCTGATCAATTGTGGGGATCTGGGATTCTTGCTCAGGAGCAAATACTCTTCTCCCTTGCTGGGCATGGGGCACAGGGAGGAGACTGCAGCAAGGATGAAATCATTCTTCCTTTGCCTCCTGCAGTGGCAGGGCTGCTGCAGAGCATCAAACAGCCCTACACACAATGCTGCTGCACCACACTGATTGTAGCTGACATTGCAGGGCTTAGATCAGGAGCAGCTCTGCTGTGCCTGCAGAGCACCCCTCCTTTTGCACACGTGCAATCCTCTAAATGGTATAAGGAACATCTACAGAAAGCAGGGCTCCACCTTCAGGGTGAAAAATAAACGGTAAAAATTTCCACAAGCAAGAGAAGCACTGTCCCCGTCAGGGACTCTTGTTCACATGCTTCAGAAATAGGAAATCCCAGGTGGGATGAGGAAACTTAGACCAGCCATCAGAGTGGGAGGAGTTCCCTCCCCACACCTGCATTGACTTCTATTGTGTTTGCAGGGAAAAACTGCTCCTGATTTTCTACTAACAGTTTATAAAGACACAGTTTATAAAGCAGAAGCTTTATAACTGTAACAAAAGCAGAATGAAAAATGTTTTGCTATAACATTCAGCAAAAGCAGAATGAAAAAAATAGGGTAAGGGGTGTGTTTCCTCCTATGTGCACTAGAACACTTACAGCCATTTCACCGTCCTCCTTTGCCCACCCAGCCTTTTCTGATCTCTCAGAGTGCCTCTTTCTGTCTTTTTCAGAGCTCCACCGCCACGAATGCATCCAGGAGAAGAATGTGAAAGAAGCCAAAACCAAGTGCAGAACCATTGCATCCCTGCTGACAGATGCACCCAACCCCCACTCCAAGGGGGTGCTGATGTTTAAGAAACGCAGGCAAAGGGCCAAGAAGTATACATTGGTAAGCTTTGGCAGTGTTGATGAAGACCGCTCCTACGAGGAGGAAGATGGAGTTTTTCCAACTAGTGAATCTGAATTTGATGAGGAAGGTTTCTCTGATGCCCGAAGCCTAACTAATCACTCAGACTGGGACAACACTTATCTAGACATTGAAAAATCCAAATCTGACTCTGAACAGAAGGAGGAGAAGCAAAAAGGCTTGAGTGAGGCCTCAGGTAAAGGAGCACGATTATTTGAGCAGCAGAGGGAACGGGCTGGGAAGTACACAGTCGAGAAAACTCCAGTGCAGAAGAGCCCACAGCTTGCCCCAGCTGCCCAGCCAAAGCAGGGCCCAGTGAACGGAGATATGCCTGTGCCAGAGAAGGCAGACAATGTGCCCCTCAGCATCCACCTGGAAGCTGTGCAAGTGCCCAGCAAGCAGCCAGCCACTGTCCCCACTCAGGTCCTGACTGCCCCCAGCCCCACTTTCTTCCCTCCTCCCCCAAGCACCCCCGACCCCTTCTCTGCAAGTTCAACAAGCATGTTCAACAGATCTGCACGGCCCTTTACTCCTGGCTTTTCTGGCCAGCGTCCAGCAACATCCTCTGTCATCTTTAGGCCATCTGCACCCAAAAAACCCACTGAAAGTCTGGGTGGGCAAAGCACAGTGGTTCCCCCTTTCTCACCTCTGGTTCCAGGAACACCTGCCAATGCACCAGTGCCAACACAGCGTGGTCCAGTCAGCTCCTCCACATCTCTGTATATTCCTGCACCAGGAAGACCAACATCACCACTGGAGTCACAGCTGAAAGGGGGAGGAAGCGCTTCAGAGGTCAAGCCTTCTGCCAACACTGCCCGGACATCCACCACCTCTATCTTTCTGTCAACTCCCTCAAAGCCAGGAGGGGATATGGGCTCTGCAGCATCCCAGCCACGAGTCCCTGGAACAGCTTCTTCTTCATTGTATATTAGTCCAGCACCATCACAGCACGTGAGAAGCAGTTCCCCTGTGCCAAAACAGCCTTCTCCTGCCATCACTCCAGCAATGCCACGACCTCCTTCAGAGCCCTTAACCTCCAGGGAGCAGAGGATTGCTGTGCCAGCTCCCCGCACAGGCATCCTGCAGGAGGCTCGCCGACGGGGCAACAAGAAACCCATGTTCAGTAAGATTGAGGAGAAGAAGAAGAATTCACCCAACCCTGAGCTCCTGTCTCTGGTGCAGAACCTGGATGAGAAGCCAAAGGGTGACCACCCTGCAGCAGGCTTTGAGTCTGGGCCTGAGGAGGACTTCCTCAGCCTGGGTGCTGAGGCCTGCAACTTCATGCAGTCCTCAGGCCGCAAGTTCAAGACCCCACCTCCAGTGGCCCCCAAGCCTCAGCAGGATGCTGGATTGGTAAATGGGGCCCAGGACATGCCTCAGCTTAAAGGCAAGGGGGCAGAGCTCTTTGCCAAACGCCAGAGCCGCATGGACAAATTTGTGGTGGAAACAACACCGAAGCCAGAGTACAAGCCCAGGACCCCCTCTCCATCCCCTTCTCTACCCTCATGCTGGAAATATTCACCCAACATCCGGGCTCCCCCTCCAATAGCTTACAACCCAATGCATTCCCCTTTCTATCCTCTGGCAGCCAGCAAATCTCAGGCTAGCAAAGCAGAGAGCAAAGTGAAAAAGGCACCTGGCCAGAAATCGGGGATCAAGGTCATTGATTTAATGCGTCACCAGCCCTATCAATTGAAGTCAGCCATGTTCTGTTTTGGGGATCCCCCAAGCCCTGGCACTCAGACTAGTCCTGGTCAGCCAGCCCCGCAGGCTAGCTCATCCTTCATGGCAGCCAAGCAGGTCCCTGTGAAAATAGCCAAGACCCAGGAGATTCGTCGCTTCTCCACTCCAGCTCCCATGCCAGCCTCCAGCAGCCTGGCACCCACTGTGCTTGTGCCCCGCTCGGCCACCACGCTGGATGAGCCATTGTGGAGAACAGAAATGGCCTCTTCTGCCCCTGCTACACCAGCACCCTTCCAGGTGGAGCTCAGCCCTTCCCCTAAGCCATATCAGAGCTCCCCAGAGCCCGGACAGGTGGGACAGGGACCTCCTCCAAACTCAGCCTCTGCCTCTCGGTTTCAGGTGGCCAGGCCCAAATTCTCTGCAGCAAGAACAGGCATGCAGGCCAATGTGTGGAGGCCGAGTTTTGGCCATCACTGAGGCAGGCACCCCTCCCATCCTGTCTGTGGCCCCACAGAGATAGCGCTTGTTTTGTCTTTCATGTCAGCTCAGTACATTGGGATGAGTGACACAAAATGAAGAAAAAAAACCTCAAAAAATTATTGCCCTTCTGCACCACCCCCTTCCCCAGCCTCCCCTGGTCTCAGATGGGATGCTTCATGGAAAGGCTTACTGGCTGTGGCTACAGTAGAAGGAAGAATGTGGAGAGAGGGCACGTGTGTGGTACACAAATACTGGAAACTTGTACACAGCAGCAAAACCCACCTCCAGAGGGGTGAATGGCAGAGATTATCTCACATGGAGACACATATGAAGCAGTAGTTTTCCTTTCCCGAGGGCTTTGAAGTCACCCCTGCATGGAAGGAAACTAGGAGGCGAGAGCTTTCCAGGAAGAAAGGGTGAGAGGTGGGATTACAGAGCAGAGCCCCAGCTTTCCCATGAGATTGTTCTTCTCTGACCCTCCCAATCTGTTCACGTTCACTTGTGTGTGCACACACACATGCACACAGCAACACTCAGCAGGGAGTGAAAGGACAAGTGGGGCCTCACCTGGGACATTTCTCCCAGAATTCCCTCTGGGGAATTGGGGGCATGGGAAAGAAGGCAAGAGAGCAGAGTGAGCAGTGGTGTTTGCCCATGCCCATGTGGGCAGTGTGGCCCGTGCCCGAGAGTGCCCATGTGTGCCTGTCCCTCCAGTCACCAGGGCTGGGGGTAAAAAGGAGAGTCATCCTAGCTGGTACTGATTACCACTGTCAGGTCTGGAAACAGTTTGCCAAAGAAGGGCTTTGAGGGGACTTGATGGGGCTATCACCAGCTGTGGGAACTGCAGAAGGAAGTATCCATTTTTGAGGATACACAAAGTCAAAGCTAAGCTCAGGCAGTGTCTGGTTGGCACAAAGAAAGGCCCTGCAGCATCAATCCCACTGAACAGGATATGGATGCTGTAAGTGGAAAGGTGGATTGCATGGGAGGAGGTACAGTTGGCTTTAAAATGAGGCAGGACTGAATATGCATTTGTTCATGATCTTTTGGTTTAGTTCAGGACAGAAGTGGGGCTAGGTTAGAAGTGGGTCATGACATAAAAGTTGCTGAAAGCTTTGTGATGAGGGGAAAATAGAGGGCCTTTACAGACATTCTCAGCATGAAAGTAGAGGTCAGGAAAACAGAAAGTCACAAGTAAAACTTCATACGAAACAACTTGGGTATTATTGTGGGGCCTCTTTGGTAAAAACTGAAGTGCTCTGAGAATCCCAGAGGATCTGCACTCACACACATATACAGAGTTCAGTTTGCTGGTGATGCTGGGGAAACAGTACTGGTTATTCCTTGAATGTCCCAAGCTAGCCTCCAACTCAATCTCTACACTACAGGCATACAGGAAGAAAGCACTGCCTTCCCAAGGAAGAATTCAGCATTTTAGTAGGGACTGTGCATGTGTGTGTGCATGTCATCGATACTCTGGTTCCCCCTTCCCCCCCGCCAGGCCATTTCCTTTCTGCTTGTGATCCTGGTTTTCCAGCAGCCACTTTTCCAGTGTGATCCCACAAGTACATCAAGAAGGCATTGCTCCTGGAAATCTGGCTCCAAACACAGCAGATGCCCCAGCTGCGGGGAAGGGGTTTGCCTCCTCTTTCTGGGTCAGGGTTGCCCAGCCTTTTGCAAAACCCAAAGCAGTGTGTACAGGAGGCAGAATGAGGGTCTCAAAGCCCTCTCTCCGTGAGACAAGTCTCCCTCTCATTAGACTTACTCCTCTGCTTCAAGCCATAGCCATTCCCTGACTGGACTGAGCACAGACTTTGGATATACAAAAGTGTAGGTTCTGGGGGAAACAAAGGAATGCAAGTGGGTCTGAAGCAGTCTGTATGCAGTGCAGCTAGTGTTGTTTCATACTAAATCTAAGCCAACCTTCCTCTGCACAGCAAGAGCTTATGATGTGTAGCTTTTTCATGATAGCTGGGGCTCTACTTTTTCTTGGAGGCTTGAAAGTCTTTTTCTGTGAGCACCTGGAGATTTCTCATGTGCGCTCTCCTATGAACAAAAAGAAGGCTGGAAAACCCAGCCAGTACCTCTGATCTTGGACAAGCTTCGGAGGGAGAGAATGAGAGAAAAGGAGAAGTAATTAACAATTCTGCCTTTGAATCCTTCACACTCTGGCTGGAATTTTTTTGCATGCCAGTGTTTGCAGTGCACATTCCTGGTGGCCCTGAAACATATAATGAGCATGCTGGGAAGAGAGGAGGACAGAACTTACACCTTACTTGGCACACTGTCAACTGTGGGAGAGGATTGTAAGAAAAGCCATGGGAATACCTTGAGTTAGTGGGAAAGGTGAGGCTGAGTCAGAAAAGTTGCTGCATCTGGTTGTATCACATAGGAGCAGCCAACCTGAATTGATGAGGAGACTGTGTCCCTGAAAAGCCCCAGAGAGGACATCTTAGGAGAAATCATGAGTTAATTCAGATCACCAGAATCCATTTAGCTCCAGTGAAGGGGAGCAGCCATGCTATAAAACCTATCTCAGATGATTGCTTTCTCACTCATCCTGTACTGCATTGCATTGCCAGCGTTTCTGAAAAAAAAAAAAAAAAAAAAGAAAGAAGATAAAAAAGTAAACAAAAAAAGAAAGAGAAAAAAAGAAAGAAAAAAAAAAGACCCGTGTGCAAACGGAACCTCTGTGACTCTTTCCAAACATGGAGGGAGGAATCTTCTATTTTATCTAGGAAAGCCCTATGAAGAAAGTCAAGAAGTAGCAATGCTCCAAAAGCTTTGTCTCTCATCTTGTGGAGTGTTGTCTGTCCCTGGCTAGTGATTCAAGCCATTAGCCTTAGACAGACAAGCTAGCCCAGGCTGAAGGCATTACCAAACTCAGGTGTAGAGAGGGGTTGTGTGGACCAGAGGAAGGGTGCTCAACATAATTTTGCAGTCAAGAAATAACCTCAGAAAGTTTGAATCTTACTCCAGTGTCCCTTTCCCTCAAGCCCCCAAAGTTAAGTGTTCTCAGGGCCTGAAAGACTCAGGAAATTCATTTTGCCACTGGAAAAATAGAGAAATCTAGCCTTAGTATGTAAGGGAGATTGCATGGTAGTGATCCCACTCCAGATTTCTGGGAGACAATGATTTCTGCTGAGGAGTGATTGCCAAACACGATTCAGTGTTAGATATCATGATCCAAGTGAGTGGAATAAATGCATTTGCCCCATCATTTCTGATAATGTAATGGGCAGGAAATGATAAATTTAGGTTTGACTGGAGAACAAATATTAAATATAAGAGCAAGGAAAAGAACCAGGAGGCTGGGAATCCTGCATTTTACTTTCATCCTTGCTTCAAAGCTATGTTTAGAAGCAAAACCAAAGTAGTTTAATAGATTTCAGCCCCTCACAAACTTTTCTGGATCCTCTGCATACACAGGACTGATCTGCAGAAGCAGAGGCTGTTGCAGATGAGGCCTAAAGTGCTCCAGTGTATCCCAAATAAAGCCTGTAGCTGCAAGTAGCATGAGATGAGAAATGATACTGAGATGCATCCGTTAAGTTTTAAAGAAGAAACCTGAACTACTTCTGGCTTTAAGCAGCTCTGCTTATGTCTGCTCATGAAAATACTGTGGCTGGCCTGTTAAAAAGGTCACAGGTGAGGTTACAAGGAATACTTTTGAAACATGTAAGCTTGTCTTGAGCCTCTTCAAATGTCTAATTCCTCAGCTGTTGAACAAGCACAGACAGAAACAGTTGTTTGACAAGTTTTAGCTCCCACCTGCTCAGTTATAAGCTGCAGTGGTAGGCCAAACCCCCGTGTTCCCTTGTTAAGTATTTGAAGATGTCTTCATGGGCTCTGATTTAAAACTGCCTATCATCCCTCCTCTCTAGCGTGCTGCAGGCTACACATTGCAGCTGTGCAATTCAGGGGTTTTATCTTTGCTTCAGAAGTAACAGTCCCTTCCCTCTCGATATATGGGAACACTTACCAGAGATAACCTCGAGATCCTGCAGCATCTGGGAGGAAGCATCTCAGAAGAGACTGGTGTGATGAGGAGTCACTGATACCCGACATGAGCACAGTGTGAGGCAAGATTGTTCCTCATAAAGAATATGCTCCCTTTCTGCTGTAATATCCAGCACCCCTACTAAACCCTTTTCCTAGAAGAGACCCATCAGTGCTCTGAAAATGGGAGCCCAGAAGCAGTGCTCTGTCTGGTGAAAGATGTGACCCCAGATGAACAGAGTTGGCATCTTTGTTTATGGAAACATCTTTTTTTCCTTTTCTGTTTTGTCTTTTTTTTTTTTCCAATTTACAATCACTTTCTATTTGTTTGTGCAGAGAAATAAACTTGTGATATGCACTTTACGTGTGGCATTTTGTCACTTTCTTTGCTTGGCACCCAGGAGGAATTGCTATGTGTACAGCACATGCATTTACCATTACCTACTACAAACTGCTAAGGGCAAGAGAATATAAAGAGTTCAAAAAAGGATGGGATGTCTTAGAAATAAAAACACCTAGGTTGGACCTAAAGCCTCTATACATTAAAAAAGCCCCATGCAAGCAGAAAACTTAAGTGAGATCCAAAACTTTGGAACTACAGACTATAAAGCACTCACTCACTGACAGGTTGAAGACACTTGTGGACCAGCCTGAGCTGGCCTGCCCCATCACTGCCCCTCAGCCTGTTCTAACCTAAACCCTACCCTCTGCTTGTAAATCCAGTATCAGTGGAAGTTGGTCAGCTCTGATAAATCCAAATAGAAACTTGCATTGAACAATTCAACTTAATATTAGCCAAGATACTAGAAAAACAAGTCAGTCAGAAAATCAAATATATCCCATTGTATTCCCAGGCTCCAAATCTAACTCTAACTCTAAACTTAACCCAATTCATGTTAAAGTCTACTCAGTTTCTGGGTCGTGAGAGGTTCATTGTGTTCAGTTTAGGACAAGTGTTAGCAGGTTGCCTTTCCCAGACATACCTCACTCACAGATAGCAAATCCTAAGCACTGCAGAAGACTCTGGGATCAGCTATAGGATTAGACTGCAGGCTCTGGACATTTGCCCAAGTATAATTTTGAGGATGTTTGTCAGATTAATTGCAAGGAGGGCTTCCTTTTGCAGTGGTCTGGAAGTAGGTTGTAGGACTATCCAGCATATTTCTGATTGACTTGCCATCAGAAAATGCAGAAAGGGGCAGCAGTGTTTGCTGATGCCAAACCTAAGCTTCTGTCCAACCAGAAGCACAGCTCCCAGAAAAGTGAGTGTACAGATGCACAGGCTGCAGATTAGGACTGCATCTTGTTTTGCTTAATAAATCTGACATAGTAGGATTATGAGCTACTCCAGATGGTTTGACACATTGCAGGATGGTTGCTGTATCTAGGGCTCTTAATTAAATTCCCTGTTAACCTCTACAACCTTCTCAAGTGAGAGTCATTTCCTCTCAGAGCAGATCATGTCAGAAGGAGCCAGACAAACAGACTTGGAAAGGTGGAACAGGAGCCTGCCAAACCAAAGGATTACTAAACAGCTATGTAGCAGCCTAGGGATTAACCTGGCCTTCAGTACTCATCGTAGAGAGAAGTTTAAAACAGAAAATAGTAAGGTGCCTAGTGGAGATATCTACCCCCAAACAACCATACCCGATGGAAGGAGAATGCGCAGCAAAGAGCCCAGCAGGGAAGCGTGGCACACAGGAAAGACAAGGCTGTTCCCCGACAGTTCGGACCTACAGCTTCAGCGGCCACTAGATGTTGCCACTGCTCCGCTCTGAGTTACCTGGGCTTGTGGCGTTCGCCTGATGTGGCGCTAAGTCTGGAGGGTTTAAAATCTTAGGAAGTCCTTTCATCCTAATCTGTCCTCTTTTGACGTTCACATATGGTGCTGCTCAGTCCCACATACCAGAGGAGAAGGTCAGGCTCATACCAGAGAGTTTTGGCAGCCAGGGGCTTGCTGCAGCTTGGAGGGGATTCCTGGGTCATGCAGACAAACAGGCTGCCCAGCAAGTAACACACCGCGAGAACGGCAGCTATTTCCACACACACTCCAGTTCTGTGGTCAAATCCTACATATTTCTGTCCCAGTCCTATGTCTTGTCATGCATTAAGCCCACTCAGTGGCAGAAAAAAGCCTTGCATTTATTATTTCTCCTATTTTAGTGCTACAAGTCTCCCTGATGTCTGTGTAAAATGGAACAGGTTAAGAACACATGAAATATTTTACAATAACAAAAAATTATATTTATTTCATCATCATCATCACCATAACAATAACCAGGAAAAAATTGCCAAATCAAGAGTTTTGCAACTTTTTTTTTTTTTTTTCAGAACAGATTGAATCATGTTGGAATCTGCTGTTTATGAATACTTTCAACAAAGATCAGTCCTGGGCATCAGGGAAAAAGAAGAGCAAGGGCAAGGTTTAATTCTCCATCTTGGAAAAATTAAAGTGGTGAAGACTGATGTTTTCCTGACTTCTACATGATCAAAATGTGCTCTGGATGCAGGTCTGCTGCTGATGCTTCACTGAGGTACTGCTTGTATCCATCTAGCAGCATAATAAGGCAGATTTCATATGCTACTCTTTAAATAAGTTTGTAGGCATTGACAACTTGAAGTTAGACCATTTGAAATTAGGTGTACAAGAATGCAGAGCAAAAATAAATTAATTTTGAACATACATGTGAGAGAAAGCAAAGCTTGGTTTAGGCTGTTCCTCAGGTCTTAAACAAAAGGTATATTTGGAAAGAGGGAGGTGGTCACAGTGAAATAAAGACAGTTTCTTGTATGATTATAAACTCTCTGAAGTGATGAAAAGTCCTACAGGCAGCACATATACTACCCCACTGGCATTAATGGAAATTCCATGTACTTAAGCAAGCATTGAATTTAGCCACCAAACCACACCACGGTCCAGGTAAACCCTTCCACCCTAAACAAAACTAAACCACCTCAAGCACAGCCTGTAGTGATTTAAAACCCTTAGCATTGACTAGTATGAGTAAGATAACAGTAAGATAATAGATATCTTCTTCTGAGTTCATTGCATTATTTATGGCAGGGATAGAAGATTGGCACAATATTCCAGTGCAAAAAAGCCATTGACCAGCTGAACCTGGCACCATGGCAGGACACAAGTGAAGTCTCAGCTAGACCCACAATTGACATTTATAGGCTTGTGAACTAGACATTCCTATGTCTCAGGAGAAACTGTTTCTAGAAAGGAGAAATGAGCAGGATTTAGTTCTCAGTGGGGAAACTGAAAATAAAGACATATAATTTTATTTGAAGGTAGAGTAAGAGGTAAGAATCTCAGTTTCAGGTGTGTCGTGGTGTTCAAGTGTCAGACACAAGAGTGCTTTATACAAATCACCCTATAAATCCTGGTGCCATACTAATAGGTTCAGGGCTCAGGATCCATTCAGTTCCTTCCAGATGTACTCTTAGGTCCTATTTCTCGACTGGTATATGTATACTTGACACCTTGACTAGGCAAACATGTGCTTTGTTCCCATCAGACCATAGTTCCCATCATTCTTTAAATCTGGACTTCAGATTTTCAGATCCTTGACCCTGACCCTGACCCTGCCTGCCTCTTGCCCTTTGGGCTGGGGATCCACAGCAGGCTCTTGTCTCCTGGAGCTGGCTCATCCTGAACTGTCAGTGCCTTGTTCCTGGTCCTAACTGCAGGGCATGCCTGCTCACAGTCTGATTGAGAGCCTCACACACCATGCTAGACATGCCTTCTTCTTGCTATTGCTTTTCCCTAGTCTCTCTTGAGTTTTATAAGAGGGACTTATAAAGAAACACATCTGTTTCCTGCTCATTTCCAATTACCATGGGGCACTCTGCTCCCTTCCAGCATGCTCAGCTTCTCTCTCTCTCTATGCAGCTGCCTGGGGTGGGAGGAAGCAGAGGTGCACCATGTGATGTGACAGGGAAGAGCAATCCCATACTTCCCTGCTACATCATCTTTTGGAGCTACACCATGCCTCAAAATCCATCAGGTGCCACATGATATCCAGATGGCACAAACTGTTCCCCTAAGGTGTAATTTGTGCTCGGGAAGGCCCAGGAGATGACTGGAGAAATAAAACAACAGCTATAGAATGGTCTGAAAACAGCTGCTGGAAGCAAGTAGAGAGGAGGCAGAGCTTAGCATCAGCCTAGTTACCGCAAAAAGGTGCCATATAATGGTAGCTGCATTTCTCAGCTTCTCACCCAATGATAAAAATCATATTAATTTCTGAGATGATTATCAAAATGGAGCTAGAAACTTCTTAAATTTAGATGTAACTCTACCTCATGCCTTTGGGAAAGGAGAGGCAAAGGGCTCTGATTTTAAAAAATAAAGCAGCACATCATGTTTGTTCTCCCTGTCCCTCCATATGCCACCACCTTGTGGCAGGCAGTGTGTCCCTTGATGAAGGATGAATGAGTATTTACAGCACAGGAATTTGAGTAGGAGAGCAGCATCTCCAGGAGCACAACTGGACGTTACAGCAGACACTGGGCACTCTGGCCAAATGTCAAGCACGGTGCTAAACCAATCCAGAAGAATTAGCATGGTGAGAAAAAACACTCCTCCTCGTACAATCTGCAGTGAGCAGGGCTTGGCAGCACCGAGAGACCCGCTCCTCTATGGCCACCTGCACTCGTGCAGAGTGGGTGTGACGTGTGGACAGATGGTCAGCTGTGACAGTAGCATTTGACACCCTCCAGCTTTGTGCAGATGTAAATGCCTTCACCAGGCATGAAGCTCTGTGATGGTGCCCAGAGCAGGCAGTGGGTGTTTACAGTTTAATTGTGCTTCTTTTACACTGGAACTGCTCCAGGGATTTGCTCCTGAATCACTGGCATGGGAGTGTGAGGGCAGGATCTGGGCTGGACATCACTCTGCTGTCTCATCCCAGCTCAGTGAAGGATGCAGTGCTCTCGGGGGCAGTGGAAAGCGTACATCATGGTGTTACAATAGATATAAGAGAGGGAGAATCAGAGCTGTGAAATAGGCACAATGCAAGGTACACATCGTGGTTATATGGATGCAAGCAAGAGGAAAATGGGAAACTTTAGGCCAGGAGAATGCCATATGTGCCCTAATTCCAAGCAGGATAAAAAAGCTGTTTTCCTATTGCCCATATGAAGTTTACAGCAGTCTTCTACAGGACCTTCTTAACAGTACTGGGGATTAACACGTTCCAACCCAGTTATCACCCTGCAAAGTTTTATATGCATTTGGTGCAGGAAAAAACAGCAGCAAAGTCTAGGGAAAAAGGAAAGTGGCTATGCCCTGGATATCAACTTTGCTTGCACTTCTCTGTGCAAATGATTTTCTATTATAATCACAATTGTGTTTTGGTTTTTTTTCTCCTCACTAGACTCTAGGATTATTCAATGGACAGCTTGATTTTGATCCACTAGGGATTCAATCTTCCAATGTGAAATAGTAAGACAATGTTTTCTGGAGGATTTTTGCCTTATTCAGAAACTGAAAGGTATGTTCATCTTTGAGTACTCCAGTAAAATGAGATATGTTTTCTTCATCCTACAACCAGAACCCAATTGGCTAAGCAGGAAAAAGAGGGAGAGTTGCCTCATAATGAAGGAGTTAAGGGGAGTTACTTGAATGTACAAAGCTGCACCAAATGCAGACTATCAACCCTATTTCTGTCATTAATCAGGAAATTTATTTCCTCGCTCTTTGGTTCAGTTGGGTTTCCCATACATATTAAATACCTACTTCCTAGAATTCTGTAAATAGCTATCTAGACTTTGTGGTTTTCCCTACTACCTCTTGTTTTATGCATACTATTATTTTGCCTCTGTATTTTCTGAAGCATTTCAGGAGATATGTGTGACAGCCGAGAGGACACTGGGATGACTGATTAAGAAGGGGCAGAAGGAGGGTGTAAGACAGAGCAAGACCCAAGATAGCTTTTGAGGCATTACTGACAAACAGGATATTGAGAAGATTTTATGAATTGCATCAAAAAGCAATAGGAGGAGGAAAAGGAACTGCATGTTTGTTTGAACAAAGAGGAGGAAGAAGTGAGCCGCCTATGGAGTGCCTGGTCTTCCTGGACATTGAGACGGTGACTGCAGGAGACCTGAGGTGCAACCTTTTCTTTTCCTCTCCTCAGGGATGGCAGCAGTGCTATCTGAGACTCTGCCCTCTGGGCCTTTGGCTATTAATAACCGCAGGATGCCTGTGCGAGCAGCCTTCAGGAGTCAAATTCACAGCACTCTGCATCAGCACTTTGTGCTGGGCAGAGCTTCCCTGCACCCAGGCACCCTGGGAGAGGGGGGCTGCTGGACAAGCCTCCCCAGGCAGCACCCAGAGACAGGCTGGGAGGAAGCAGCCACTGCTGAGCTCTGGGGCAGGTGTGTGAGCTGGTCTGAGCCTGGCACTGCAAGCCTGAGGTGAGTTGACTGGGCAGCAAAATAGTGCAGGTGCTGGAGATGTAAAGACTGGTTTGGCTTGCAGCACCAACAACTGCTGCAAAGATCAATGCACAAAAAGACAGAGGAATTGAACAAGAAGACAGAGCTGAGGGAGAAAAGCCCCGGCTTTATGTATGACATAGTGAGGAGAATGGGGTTTGAGGCTCCAGCAGCTTCTGGGAGGGCTGAAAGAGCAGTAGTACCGTGTAACTCTGGACCCTGTCCATAGTGAGAGACTGCTGTCCCTTTCCTTATGCTAGACCAACTGCATGCAGTGGGTTTTTCAATCTTCAGTCCTGCTGAATTAGTAAAAAAGGACAGCAGAATGTGATAGACTTGTCCTCACTGCTGCTTGGGAATTCGTGTAAGGAGCACAGCTTTCCACCGTGGCTGTCCCTTTCTGCCTTGCCCCAGGAAATCCATGCTTGCGGCACACAGACGATTTCTCTCTGTTTTGCAAGTTTTAGGACCCATCAGATGGGCCATAACCTCTCACCACTGCTATTTCCTGGCAGCATTGCCCCTTTCCTGTCAAGCAGGGCCTGCTTCTTTTATACAGCCAAGCAGATGTCTGGCTGCTTAAAGAGAATGTGCAGCGTGTGCGTCATGGCTGCACCTGCTCACACTTGCTTTGGGAATACCCCAGGATGGGCTCGTTTATGATGTGAACTACACAGGCAGCATCTCAGTAAAAGGAAAAACTTGCAAATCTGAAAGAAAAACTAATCCAAGGGAGTATCTGCCAATGTGATTGGCACTGTTTTGCTGTGGCTGGGCTTCTTTAAACAGTTATCGCAATTCCATCACATAAAATTATGTTGCAAAAGAAGTAATGGTGGAATGATACTTCAGAATACACAGGAGATAAAAATGTCTTGATCAGAAGACTAGTGTGCAAACTTCCAGTTACAGCTGTTTGCTTGCTAGTTTTAAAATATAACTCACAGTTCAAAGTTTTCCAGTTCTGAAATCTTAGGCAAGTAAAGTACAAAGAATCACAAGGACAGAGGAGATAGTTATTGCTGCAGCTGAAGCCAATGGGTCTTTGCCCATTTTTCCTTGTATTGTATTGCATTATATCAGGTGGGGATCTGTCCCCTCTACGCTGTTGTTTGGGCAGGGACGGTGCTGAAGCTAAGGCAAGACATTTGCTCTACTTACATTATGTGTAATAATCCCTAAAAAGGACTCTCAAAAGCTGCCTGAAATGGAATTGCTGAGATTGCTCCTGATTTTCCCTGGTTTTGCAGTTCAGATCTCTCATCCTATCTGGGGACAGAGATGGGGAATACTGTACCAGAAGAAATCTGCCTCTTCTCCTCTTTCCCCCTTCAAAATGGTATCGGATAAGATCAATACATAAGATACAGATGCAAGTGACTTCAAACAAATTGAGTGAACAACTTTAACATGTTTTCCTGTGCCTTCCTCCTCCAGCCCTTCTGTAACAAAACAGTAGCAGTCATAAAAGACAGAACTACTTGGAATTTTGTTTCCTTTTTTTTCCCTTCCATACTTGAAGTCTGGTGACTTTCTGACTACCTATTCTAATTCTAAAAGGACTGTCAAAATATCCAAACCAGAACTCACGTGATGCAAAGTGCTCCACATAACTCATGGACAGACCTGGCATCTTTATCCAAAAATACATATCACCATCTAATGATAACTGCATGTTGTTATAACATTGCATCATAGAGCAAATTTTCCAAGTGACATCCTGTTACTGCAGCACAAGATAATAGCAGAGTATCCTTACAGCTCATGGGGATTCTGAGAGACTGCCTTGCTGCAATTAAATTGCCTCTTTTGGAAGAGTGCTATAGGGCACCTTGGCAATGCTTCTGCTGGGATCTGCTACCATATTTTGTCAGAATGCTGAGTCTCCAGAGAGCCCCAGAATGGCCTGCTGATGATATCCTGTACGGGATGATACCTTCCACTAGCTCCAGCCTTGGGGAAGGCTAGCTTCCCCTAGCTTCCAGCATGGGGAAGGGATAGAAAAAAACCTGTGTGTGAAAGGAAGGCTGTGTATCTTTTACCTGTAGATGGCAACTAGAAGAGAGGCAAGAAATACATTTCCAGTGTTTCATTCTCCATTTCCTTGTGTGTTTAGAGCAAAGCAGAGAACCCTTTGTGGGAATGCCCCTTGCAGGGACTCCTGCTCCTGTTAAAAGGAAAAAGTCCACTAAACTCATTGGGAAGCTGACACATGAAGGTAAGATACGCAAAACTGCACATGTAGAAATTGTTTGGATTTCAACCTGAATCTCGGCCTTTAAAATTTCACACCTTGCCTAACTGAACTCCCAAAGCAAGACATGCAGTGAACATACCAGGAGGCAAATTTTACTGAAGCCACAAATTTTACTGGAGGCAAATTTTACTGAAGCCACAAATTTTACTGAAGCCCAGCCTTCAACCACGTCACATTTTCTATCTTACAGCTGAAAAGCATTGCACACACTCAGGCCAAAAGTCAACTGAGATTGCACTCTGCAAACTCATATTCTCCTGCAGCATTAATTTGGATGCACACCAGTGTAAATGGACAGAAACCATGATATGTTACAGGGGTCAATATTGCAGTGCCTAGATATATTCTATGTAGTTCTCTCTCTTGCAACCTTTGTTTCATGCTAGTTTTCTCTCTGTGTGAGAGTTTCTTTGATCCCAGCACTCATCAGCTGAAAAAGACAAGATCTCTTAGGGAAGTTAATAGAGCAGGAAGAATATAACCTGGAACATTTTTCTTTCTACAGAATATGTGTGTATTGGGTAGGGTAACTTTTAAATAAGTGCAATGTCCTTATGTTTTCTTTACTTTTGACAGCATGAGGAAGGTTTTAGAGGTTTGGAAAAGTACTTACTTGAAGCAGTGCCAAGAAATCCTGCTGCACTGACTGAGATGCCTCAGATGTGGCAGACACTCATCTAGCTCCACCCCTATGCAACTTCTCTCTGCAGATTTGCCTTGATTGCAGTCCAGAGTAAATACCAAAGATCTATATCCAAAGTGTCTTCAATGTAAAAACTTGGTGCATAGATGATGTCCTAAAATCTTAATTTAGAAGATAATTTGGGTGCTTGAAGTCACTACCGACACTAGGAAGCAACAGACAAATTACATAGACCAGAGTGCTTCCTAAAGTGTCCCACTGTATATGTTTTGTAGCTATGCCACAAGAGGTGTCCAAGCTGAACCTGGGGAAGAAGATCAGCATCCCCAGAGATGTGATGCTAGAAGAGCTTTCTCTCCTCACTAACAAAGGATCCAAGATGTTCAAATTACGTCAGCTAAGAGTGGAGAAGTTCATTTACGAGAATAACCCTGATGCCTTCACTGACAATTCTGTGGTAAGTTGAAGATTAAGACTAAAATGCTACTCCATACACTCAGGGAAAACAGGAATGGAGTGTGCCCAAGCTCTCTTCTGTTCTAATGTGTGTGGGCAGGGGGTAGGAAGGGTCTACTAGCAAAGCAGTGAAAGAAGAAAACAAAATTACATAAATACAGAAGTTTTATTTCCTTTTGGCAGCAGCATTAGTCTCCTCTAGCAAATATTTGGTATCACACATACAGAAGCATGACAAAATTCAGTACTGAGTGATGAAGGAAGGCTGCATGTTTGGCAAGTGTTCAGAACTCAGGGCAGGGCTAATTGGTTTTGTACCCATTCCATTTCTTCTTTGCATGATGGCAATGATCCATCCAGCTCCAGTAGACCAGTGCTATTTTTAGTATAGGATACTTTTAAGCTTTCTGCTGAACAGAGTCCTTTGCTCGTATCTGCAAGTTCCACAAGTGAAACCTCTAACCTGACTCTGAAATATTTTCAGTTAATTTTCTAGAAGCCCAGTTTGTTTTCCTCTAAAACATTTTCCTTTCAGATATGGTATATAAATACAGAAATTCATTTTCTTTTCCCTTTCCCCTGCATTAGTACTGTTATTTAAACTCCTTTCTACAGCTAGTTGCAGGTGTAAAGTCTTTTGAAGACATCTAAACTTTTACAAATGAAACTCTCTATTCACATGATTATCAGAATTCAGTAAAACAAATAGAAAATGTTCATATGCATTTTGATGTACCATCTCATCTTCTGATATTCTTTAAAGTTGGTTTGGTGACATTTTATCCCTTTATGACACCTATTTTCCAGTCCAAGGAAACTCAAGGAAAACAATAAAAGTTAATTTAAGTTGAAGAAACTGTTTTGCCAAACAAAAACACACTACCTTTTAGCACTCTGATGTTTTCAGAAACAGAGAAAATATCTGCAGTTCACTTCTAGAAATGCCAACTTAAAAATCAGAATGTGGAAAGATGCCTGACAAAAAAAAAAAGTTAAAATTAAACAGTAAGATTACAGATGAGGAATGACAGACCAGAGATATGAAAAGTATATCCCATGATGTTAAACTTTGGTCAGTTTCTTCGTGTCTTTGTGCTTCAGGTAGTTCATTTCTTCAGTGAGTTATCTCCTAGAAAGAATGTGGGAATGAATGGTATATTGAACTTTGAACTCCACAGATGAATATCCCAGAGAAATTCATGCTGTTTTCATAAATACTCAGCAATCTCAGAGTTCCTAAAACATATGAGGGCCAAGTTTGTGTGTGAGAATCTGATGCAGTGAGAAGTGAGAAAATAATAAACTGATGGAATAAAAAGGCTAGAGTCCAAAGTGTCAAAAATTTGAGGGTGTCACCAAAGAATGTCCAATCAGAACAATCCAAAACAAAAAAGTTGTGACAAACTGACTCAAGACTGGACATGCACAGTCACTTCATGACTATCATTACAAATGCTGATGACAATTGCTTCTCTTTTGTTAGCAGCTTTTTCCTACTTTGTTTATTAATCTGTGCCTTTCACTCCATACTCCTTCTGTAATGAATCTCTCCCTTTTGTAAGAACACATCTGCTCCCAAGATCTTTCAGCATGGCTGTTAAGATCCTGGGCCATGGGGAAATGTTGTTAGGGGTTAGAAAATACTCTAAAAAGCTAGGATTTTCTTGGTTGCTTTGCTGTAGGAGAACCTACATGGCATGGTCTCCAAACCAGCTGGCATTCTGCTTAAAATCCTCCATGATTCGCTTACAGGTCTTCTCTCCACATCCATGGAGAAACAACAGATAACAAAACTCCATTGGTCAGTGCAGGAAGACTTCGGTCTGCCTACAGCCCTCGCTTGGGGTCAGTTTAGCAAGATCAAAACATAAATGTTACTGTTTTCTGGCTGCTCCAGAGCTCGCTGCTTGCATCCACTGCCTTTGCGGGTAGCTGTTCTCATGGCGGCAGGCAGCACGAGTGAGCAGCTTTGCTGCAGTCAGACCATTAAGAAAAGCTGAGCAAACACAGCAACCGTGTCATTGTCACGGAGAGCTGGGTGCTCTTGAGCAGGTAAAGGCAACAGATCTGTAGTCTGTTATCTTCCAAACCATCAGGACAGCGCCTGACCTTAGCACCAAATAACTCTCATCAAAAAGCCCTTTTGGTTGCAGTATCTGATTAGTTTTGTTTTCTTTTCCTTTCTTGCTACTCTATCTGCTCAAAGGCACATGCAGAAAAGAAAGCTTAAACAAAAGATAACTGTGCGAGGAAGATAATGGCAGAGTCAGAAGTTCTACTGCTACACACAGTTACTTCCCTCTCCCAATTCCTTCCATGTCCTTTGCTCCCCATCCCAAAGAAGTTCTTGTGTCTTTGAGGCTGTGGGACGGTGAAGGAATTTGAAGCTGGTGGTGTGTGTTTTCTGCTTTTGTATCACAGATTTCTTAGCTGTCTTGTCTTAAAATATTCTCAGGACACGCTTACGAAAGCAGGGCAAGGCAGGTCTGGGATGGAGTATGGACTGTTTCTTTCCCACAAAATAAATTTACCAGCAAGATAATGTAATGTAAAAATGCACAAAGAGAAAGATTATTAAAAATAAATCCAAACCATATAAGGGGTTCCAGAATAGCCTGTGCTGTAGCCATAAACCTTCCACACAAGGGAGAAGATCTCAGCAGTCATGTGTCATTGACCCACCCTTCTGCTTCTCTCCTCCTTCTTTTCCTCCAGCCAAATAGCCACAATGGACAATCAGATCCCTCTCCTTACCTGTAGCAGAGGAAACGTATATTCTGTGTGCACATGAATGTCAGACAGCTCCATGCAAAAGTGAAAACCTGTCACTCCCTGTCACTGCTGCAGCTCTACCCATCCAGTTAAAGGCAAATGGTGGCTAAACCCCCAGTCAAAAGGACTGACCATTCCTAACATGAGTAAAATGAAATGCACTACCTACTGTAGAGCTGTTTTCAATACTGTGACTCTCTCTGCTTGTAAATATACAGGACAAGGGGAAGGTTTTAGGGAGGGGTGAGTTTGACATCAATATCCTGCCAAACAGGGAGAATTTGGGCAACATCCTCCTTGTTTGGTGCTGTGCTGGAAAAGCTGGGCTCTTCTGAGCCCTCTCTAGTAAATCAGATGTAGGATTTCTTCTCCTCACCCCAGGCTGTGCCACCCACAGGAACTGTGATTTTCTCCATGTCTCAGAGGATATTTTCAACTTCATTGTGGAGCTGCAAGATATAATTTATTACTGACTAAAGACCACAATGAAATCCTATCTTGCTGTGTGCTCTATTACTGTATCCCCTGGCCAACTAGAGAATGAGGGAAATTACTACATTTATTTTTTAACAATGAAACTGAAAAATGGGGTAGATTAATGAGTCACCCAAAATCATAGATAGGGTCTCAGTCTTGTCTTTGGATCTCCCAAATCCCACTTCACTGTTCAGCAGTTAATAGATCAGCAGTTCACAGACGATTCCTTCATAATGCTAATTTTGTTTGGCCTTAAACACATTAAGATCATGTGAAACAGTATTTCTTAGCCCTGCAGCCTCACTCATTATTGCCCTAACTCCTTTCAACATCCCACCTCTGCTTGTGAACCTCAGTGTAAGAGCTTGCTGTCATCAAGTGGAAACTTTTTAATACCTAGCTGGCAGGCATTAAGGGGAAACTGAAAACAAAGCCATAGTTATGTGTCTTGGATGTTGCCATTACTCTGTCTTTCTTCCAGTAAGAATCCTTAAATATGGTCCTTCTGCTAGTCAAAACCTGTGGCTTGATTCGGATTACATGTAGGAGACCTTCCTTTTTCTCCTCTCCTTTGAATGTTTTATTATCAGATCTTAAAACAATTAGGAAGGTAAAATAACCAATATCTGAATAGACAATTATGAACAGTAGTACCTCAAAAACCACACCAACCCATAACCAAAATCCCCCCTTGGTGCTTTCTTACACTCATCCACAAGTTAAAATAAATGAAGCTTCCTGTCATGGCAAAGCTTGTATGAAAACAAACTAAGATGTGTTGGCAATTTCTGCTGGACTTCAGGTCAAGAGGTCCCTTTTAAGCTGATACCAACTGTGAAACAAAATCTAAGAAGTCTAAAGAATTGGATTACTGCTCTTCTGGATAATGGCAGGAGTTAGTACTCTTTTCAGTGCTGGACAAGAACTCAGAGAAGGCAGAAGCAGCAGGAAGAAAATGGAAGTGATTATGCTACAAACCAAAAGTGATGCTTCACAGCAGACAGCAGTATACACCACCAACCTGCCCCAGAGATCCTACATGATGAATAGCCAGGCATGATACAGTGTCTGAAGGAAAACAACAATGGAGAAATGTTGTCATGCAGCTGCTTGGTTTACTACAGAGCATGCACTGATGGCTCTGTATGCCCCTTAACGTACTTGGATGAATGTCAATCAAGATCAGTGGAGGCAAGGTTAAAGGGGAGATGTTAGGAAAATAACTTTTCTAGGAGTTCTGTTCTGCATAGAATGTTAAACCTCTTGAACAAACATTACAGGATAATTGCAGGCTAAGATACAATTCTCAGGTTATGACCTAAGTGGAGCGAGCTGGGTGAGATTGTAACTTCTCTGACAAAATGAGCCTTGCTGCACTGGAGCTGGATTGGTGCAGAGGACCGAGAGGTCCCACCATACCCAAAGCTGTGTAAGAGTGAACATGGAGTCTGATGCATTCTTATTCAAGAAGTGACTGGAATGGAAAAAACAGAGTAACAGAAAAAAACAGAAAAAAAAGAGCCTTTTATTTTCCACAGTGCTCCAATTTGTTGGAGCACTGTGAGAAAACTCTGGATCAAAATTCTGAAACACAATTTCTTTCATCCACAAAGAAAATGTGGCAAAGATGATATAAAATATACAAATAAGATCTATCTAATTTTGGGTAGCATTAGATAAAAATTCCTGTTATTTAGATGGGTAAATTCAGGCACAGAGGCAAAAAATATTTTGTCTAAGATTACACAGCAAGTCAGAAATGGACCTGGAAATAGAAAGCAGGAGCTCAATCTACTGTGCCTCTCAGGGTAGCAAGTTTAAAAAAAAGTAAGATGCTTCTACAGCTTCTTATTTTCACCTTTTTTTAAAAAATGAGTCATAGGTTTAAGGCTATGCAATTCCAAATGAAGGACTGAGGCCCACGCTTTGATAAAAACAGCAGGCAGTCTATGAGACTCTCCAAGTGTCTGAATTTTAAATCTCCCATCCCATCATCAAGGAGCATTTGAGTGGCTGCCACGGAGACGCAGTCCAGTAACTTCAGAAGTGTTAGTAACTACATAGGCATCAAACATTTGGGGAGCTCTTTATCAGTGAGGTGGAAATAGAAACACATTTGGTGGCCTCAATCATTTTCTTTAGGGCACGGCAAGGAGCTGAAGGGGAGCACACAGTGTCTCTCCTGGGGACTGCCTGCAGTGACGTCAGGGCCTTCAGATACATAGAGATCTCAGCTCCATTAGTTGGATCATCTTTCATTATCTAGTTTTTATTAGGCACATGCTCTAGAGAATTCAGAATTTGTCCATCTAAGCACTCAGCCTGCAAGAGCAGACGCTTGCTAGCACTAAGGACTTCAAAGACATGAGCCCAATTTGTTCAGCCAACTCAGGAGATCCATCACGTGAACTTGCAACAAGTGTTCTCTTATTAGAGTGGATTTAGGGATGCCCTGGGACTGATAATATCCACTACCTCCAACAATGCACAGACAGGAGGAGCCATGGGATCTGTCCCCAGACCCAACAGGAGAAGGTTGTCAGCCATCTCAACTGACATGCCTGGACTTCCCTCCTGGAACTCCCACCAACACAGTCAATCAATACTAACTGAGAGGCTGGGTTTATGATGTGAATATGCACATATAAAAAAGTTCCACATGCTGTTAGCAGTTGCCCAAGACATGCAGTCTCCTCAAGTGTGAGCTCCAAAACTCTAAAACTCCACTCTAAAACTCTGACCAGAGGTGTGCTCTAAGTACTGGAGACAAAGCTGTACCTATGCAGCCTTGACTATGTTGAGACTCCTGCTTGAGGCTGTCATTCCTGAGCTCCACTGTCTTGGAAAATCTTTCAAAAAGATTATTTTCCCTTTGCTTCATGTTAATTTGAGCTAAGACAAACAATTATGGTGACCAAAACTAAAGAAAATTATATTTTTGTTCTAGCAGGTGGGTAAACTGGGGTGTTGCATGGAAAATGTCTTTCCTGTATGAATGGAGTTGCCTGCTTTTAGCAGATCAGATGTTTTCTCAGTAGGCCCATGAAGAGTGATGAACCAGCTTAAGGCAAATCAAACTAATTTAATTTGCAGCTAAATAAGATTTAGGAGTGGCTTTCCTGATACAGACCTTCTGTTCTAGAGAAACTTCATTCCTACTTAGTGATAATACTGCAATTTAAAATAACACCAGATGACAATGATGCCCCTCCCTAGTCACGTCAATAACTGCTGTGAGCAGAAACAGAACAGTCCATTTTACTGCAGCTCATGTTATGCTGATGCTTTGGGGGTTTTTTTTCTCTTGCTGGAGAGGCATGTAAGTAACCACAGGAAAGGAGAAATAAGCATGTAATTCTTAGAAAGGGCACACAGCATGGGTGAAATTTGAAGGAAAACAGATGCAAATTCTGTTTTGAAAGTAGTGAGCAAATCTGTAGAAGCACTACCCTTGCATATATATATTAACATTTTGAAAATAAACTCATTCTGACCCCTAACCCTCAAAATACCTTTTTTCAGTTTAGCTTTTTACAGCTACATAGCTGCCATGCATAATTGAGCAGATTGCCCAGTTGGCTTCGGTGTACAGCTTAATGCTCACAATCCTCTCCCCTCTCAGTGCTTCCTGACATTCACGGGAACATTATCTCCTGTGTTCCTAAAAAGGGAATTCCCTGCAGCTAGAAGGACAGACAGTCCCTAAAGGCCCTGGGGGCACCAGCTCTGCCACTTCAGACTGCAGCTGGCTGCCTGCCTGGGTTGCAGCCTGGTGACCTGCTGTGAAACCCTGGACACTGTTGTGGGAGACACAGGGAGCAGAGGGTTAGCTAATTCTGCCTTGAGCCTTGTGGGGTTTTCACTTCTCGACTATTTTTAGCTGACTGAACAGCTGGCCTTGGAAGCCTGTTTACAGCCTGGAAAGCTTCTTTTTGTTAAACTGTGCTAGGTGTAAGAGCCCTGAGAAAGCCTTAACCCTTTGAGAGCTATCTCTGAGGCTGCCTGAGATTAATTTATACAGGTAGAATTGCAGTCTGAGGAACCACAGATTCATTCAGTGTCATTCATGTGTATTTGTTGCATCTTTGTGTATCTAATAGCTAATCTCCGAGTCCAACAGGAAAGACTATATGTGATATATAACCCAGGTTACTTGTATTATATAGCTGTGTGGGCTGTACTACATAAGAGATACCTTTTTAAGTCTGATAGGAGTCAAGTTTTGATGTCATTTATGACCAATATGTGAAACATTTTTCTAAACATACTATATCAGTTTCTATTCCACACAAGTTTCTCTGTGCAAAGACAGGATATTGTGCCAAAATATACCCCATATGGTGAATAAATGGATTGTTTGCTCTTTTACTATGTACTGCAGAGATTGTGCCTTCTAGCCTGACCAAGGAAGAGTGAATGGTATGCAAAATAAGACCAACCTAATTTTATTGATGGATACAACTTTCTTTCTTTCTTACCCTGTCACTGGTTAGATTTGGGTTGCTAATTCACATATTGCTACAAACAAAATTCTTCCTTTTTGTCATTTCCCTCCTGTGGTCTCCAGGAAGTATGTTCTGTTTTCCCAGGCTGCTATTTCTTCAGTTTTTCTCAACAAGTAAATACTCCTCCCCAAGCAGACCTTCATATAGATCTTCAATGGTACTATATATATGGAAAACAGGCAAAAAGGCAGATATCTCCCTGACTTTTGTGTTGTCACAGATACCCTGCTGCTCTGGTGCCCTGTAACACTTAATTCCCACACTGTAATTGAGCTGGGGTTATATTAACTTTGACATGAAAACACTTTCTTGTCCAGCTTGCTTTCCCACAGATTATTAGCCAATGTTATCTCTGTTTGGACTTCTACCTGCTCTGGCAAAAGCTTAATTTCCTTTCCCCTCCTCCTCTATTTCATAGTCATAATTGTTGGGGACAACAACACCCATATCAAGTAAAATGACTATGAGGTGAGTGTGCTTCCATTGCCACTTCTGCTGTTCCACAGTTGCTGCTATACTGAATAAAGGGAAAAACTCACATGAAGTTCTGCCACTGGCTTTGTAACAGAGACACACAACTGGTCAGATCACACAGACACAGGAGTTCACATTCTGGGACCCAGCCCTACAAACAGGAATACACCATGTCCTGTAACAGAGATTCAACCACACTCTTTTCTCTCCCCTAGGATCACTTTCAGAAGTTCATCCCACCAGGAGGGAGCTATGGGGAAGATGCTCATGGCTACGCCCATGGGCGGATGGTTGGAGGAACGGCAGCTGGACAGCACGGCTCCAGTACGCAGCAGCAGCCCGGGGTCCCTCCCAGGCCTGGAAGCAGAGCAGGAGCTACAGATGGAGAAGGGGAGCATGCAGGGAAATCATCTGGAACTGGTGGAGAAGGAGGCAATGGTACTGACAAAGGCAAGTATCTCTCTGCAAGAATAAGAAACTAAAGCTATCAGACCACATGCCAAGCCTACTCTTAAGGAAAAGCAAATTATTCTAACTCCTTGGTTCTTCCAAACAAAGCTCCAGTGTAAAGCCTGGAAGAGTTGAACTGCTTTTAGTTTGATGGTTTTGTTTGTATGCTTCTATGTTGCTCAACCACAGGCAGGAAGCAGAAATACCTTCCTTGACAGGACGACAGAAATGACAGGAAGCTTAACTGCTGAGCTCCTGAGGCTGGTCGAGCAGTAGGCCAGTACAGCTATGCCCTGCCAGTGTGGCACTCCTTCCTTTCAAGGGTTTCACACTGTCCACTACTGGAGAGGCTGCTTTAGATCAGCAGTCTGATCTGAATATCACACTTGAATATCTGAGCCCTGATTTCAAATCAAAGCTTCTACAAAAACAAAGACATTTTTTGGATAATCTTCAGAAAGGAACAGCAATATTTCAAAAAGTTATCTTGTAACCACCACTGGGCCACTGAGGCAATATCTTTATGAGTAAAAATAGTTTAAATTCAATTTAAATTTTGCCTGGTTTTATCCTCTGATTAGTTTGGCCAGAAATCTCTAGAAACAAATACCTAGTATAAAAATAAATCAGCAGATGAAATCATCACTTTAACCCCTATAGATTAAAATTTTTTTAATAATCAAATTTGCTTGGGAACCAGGAATAACTGCCTTGAGTAACCAAATGAATGACTTGTAAAATCCAAGTATTTTCATTTACATTCTGTAGTAATGTGCATTTTATATCACAAAAAAGGGGGAGTAATTGTGGTTTTTTTTTAATGGAAATGAGATTCTTGCAAATGTCTGCAATTCTCTGGAAGCAGGGAACCCCAGGACTTGGCATGGTTTGAAATAAGCAAGACAGACAAAGGAGGTGTGATAAAGATGAAAGATTCAGATAGTAGTGTTCATTCTTTGCCATTAACTCCATAAGGATTTGTTTTCTACACAAAATGTAGCACCATGAAAGCATCAGAATGTCTCTCTCCATTAATCTATTATTCTCATCTGCCCTAATCAAGCTAATTAGATATCATTGCTCAGGAGTTTTAAGGTTTATGAAGGATGAAAGTATTGTAAGTGTGCTACATATCAATACAAAACTTCTACTCTTACTAGCAAGGTGTTATTATACACAGAGCTGGGGAAGGGAAGGGAAGGGAAGGGAAGGGAAGGGAAGGGAAGGGAAGGGAAGGGAAGGGAAGGGAAATGCAGAATGAAATGTCTTGTCTAATCTCATTTGCTTAATGGTGCAGCTAGAAGCTAACCTAAAATTTCTAGCAATCAAGTGTCTGACTTTACAACAAAGTGCAGCTCTAGTCACTGATAGGATTTTAATATCAAGTGAGATACCACATAATATTTGCAAACTGCTTTGAGCCATCCTGAGGTGACTGAGACAGACTTGTCTCTAACATCCCAGTTCAGAAGGGGAAAAAGATGAATGTCTGTTCATGTAATCACAAAGAAAATGCCATGTGATGTCTGCTATGATCTGACAGAAAATAAAGAAAAGTAAATGAAGAAATTATTTGCATCCTTCCTCATATAAAGCTTCCCTCCTGTTAGTGGAAGAGATGATGAGGTGACTCAGGTTCTTTCTATATAAGCTACCAAAAAGAAGAATGAAAAATTCCAAATACATGCTTTAATGCAAATTCCTGGATGAGTGGCTCTTAGATTATGGTACTATCTGCTTTTGTGGACAAGAACAGAAGTGGTGTATGATCATCTTTTTAAAACAGAAATCTAACCATAAAAGCTCGTATTAATGTAGGAATTACAGAATCTGGAAACACAGCTGCTGCTTCAACTTCAGTAGCAGAATACAGAAGCACAAAGCAGAGTGCCATCTAACTAGACTGCTTTACCTTCCTCTGTTTACAGATGGGAAGTCAGGAGGCAAAAAGGTTACTATATTTAAAACTTATATTTCTCCTTGGGAAAGAGCGATGGGTATCAGCCCTGAGGACAAAAGTCAGTTCTCCACGGACTTACTGTCATACAGCCCCAAAGCCGATTTCCCCCACTACAAGTCTTTTAACCGGTAAGTCTTTGTAGATGTTCAATGCAGTTTGTTTAGCAAGAGAAAACACAATAATGCTGACCATAGCCCTCCTGTCTTGTGCACTGTAAATAAGTTTTAGCTGCATGTCATTTTGCTTAGCACAGTCTCCAGTGGATGAAATGTTTGGAAGAGTACAAAGATGAAATACATTAAGAGCTAGAGATTTTAATTCAGATTATGCACAGAAAACCAATGCTGTTGGATAAGAGGACTTTAATCCTAATTGGCTCTCTTTCTCTCCCCATTTGACCAGGAGATGTAGATTGCCACTGTTTTTTACTGGAACCCTTTGAAGTTCAAGAGGTCATGAAAAATACTTATGATCAGCAGCCATATACTTCACAGCACTTCATATACAAATTAGGATGTTTCTGCTGTTTCTGATAAGCACTAAAAGTTTGACAAATATTTCTAGGGCAGCAACAATTTTTTGTTAACCTCTCTATACAATTTTGCCAACCACCTCCATAGCCTCAGAACATCAGTAACGAAACAAATCCACATCCCAGTCATTTCTGCAATAATGCAGCCTCTGCCTGCTACATGTACAGAAAACTAACAGGTGTAAAAGGTGGATGGTTTGATGGAGATTGATGCAACAAGGGTGAAGGAAGTGCACAGCAGCATATGTTAGTGTTTACATAATTTTTAGTACATGGGCAATGGATACATCTATATTCTCATGAAGGATTTGCTGGCCGACTGCAAGAGTAGCACAGTTTAGAATCCTCATAACTTTGACTATTTATTTTATAAATCCCGTTGTTTACCTATGCTCTGTTTGCTAACCCCACCTATTCCCCTTTGCCAGGACTGCCATGCCTTACGGGGGTTTTGAAAAAGCAGCCAAACGGATGACCTTCAAAGTGCCTCAGTTTGATATCTGCCCTTTGCTCCCAGAATCTCTCATGATATATAATCAAAATTTCAGCAAAAGACCCTCCTTCAACAGAACCCCAATACCTTGGATGCCTTCAGGAGACTTCTCAGAGTACCAGACTGCAGTCAATGTGCCAATGAGTGGTGAAACAGAAGAGTTGTAAATCCCCACTGCCAAGACCTTCCCTTTTTTCTCAGCCCTTTCTATATGCAAGTTGATAGTAAGGAGCGGAAAAGTGCAACTCTAGCTCTGTCAGCTCTTTCTTTCTTTTGCCTGTAGCCAAGACAAGTCCCAAGCAGGTTCTAAACTTCTCTTCACTATATTGTTAATCTAAATCAGACACAGTTTGAGGAAGAGGAGCTTTTTATTCAGCAGCACATAAGAGGCCAAGACTAAGGAAGTGTTTTCCTGTTTAGCAATGCTACATGCTGCCTGTCTGATTGATAATAAACCTGTTTTGTCATGTGTTAACAAAAAATAAAACACCAAGACGAAAAACAGCTTTTGTGTTTTCTCCTTAAAAAGTGCTGCTGAAAGAATTTGGGGATTAGCAAATTGAAACAAAAGTTTCAATCTCACAATGAGACTATTATCCTGGGACAAAAGATCAAGGACTAACGGGGATGGTCATAAGATACATCCAGGTGACTTGCAAAAATACTGCCAAAGTGATGGGGAAGGATAATGACTTTGAGAGGAAATTAGAACAACATCAGAAATTAAATAGCAAGTCAGCCTGTCAGCAAAACAAACAGCTTAAAGTATTTCACTGTCAGCTAAGATCCCCCAGTTCTCCAGAGTATAAACTAGGTGACAGCTTAAGCAGGTTCTTTTTTTTTTGTTCTATTTTTTTACAGCGAACATAAAGTTAATAGGTTGGGAAGCAACAGAGGCACACCCAAGTAAGATGGCTTGCCCATAGTGACAGAGCAAGAAAACAAATGCTTTAATAACAACAGAGCTCATTAGACACCTACCACAGTGCATTATTTATTCAAGTACACATCATGAAATTCTATTCCATTTCTTGCAACAGCTTCAGCAATGCCAGACAAATAGGAAGAATGGCACGTGCTGTGGAAAACCACTAAAGAATTCCTGCTTGGAGACTGGTTTGGAATTCTGTTCTGGTGCCTCAACATTTCCTCCTGTAAGCAGGGCTGAACAGCTTATTCATGGGGACAGCTTCCACTGAAGTACTTCTAATTTAGGAGTTTTTCCTCCTTGTCAAGAAATTCCGGCAACCATGTATTTGATTTTTATCCTGTTGGGATAGTTATGTGGTTGGCTTTATTACATGCCTCTATAAAGCTACTGACAGGACTACTGTGAGATCTCTTTAAAATTATGCTAATAATAAGCATTGCTAAATGTTCTCTAGCAATGGCTAAAGAACATTTATTATATATCCTATTATATTATTAAGAGGTATCCATAACTCAGTTCTGTGACTAAATTTAAAAATATTAAGGTGCTACTTTGATCTGGAGAACAATTTCAACAAAAATGAAAAAAACTCTGTTTGAGCCCTGTTTGGAGGTAAAGTTGCTGTTTTCTAATATTTTAAATCAATCTAGCTTTTCAATTGCATTGTAATTAAGGAGGATGGATTTCTTTTTCAGTTCAAAAGTACTTTGATGCAAGAATTCAGTCCACAATGACAAAGCTAGAAATTGAGAAATTCAGAGGAAATTTCAGAGAAAACAAGGTGACATTAAGCAAAATATTGTCCTAATAAATAAGCCATTTATTGCCTCCCCTTTTCTGACACAGATTTTATCCTACTACAATGTAGAATTACATGATTTTTTTAAAAAGTGAAATATATTATGCTTTCATGGTAAATATGTCAGGAGTAGCAGAAACAAGATCGTTTGGTAGCCATATGTCACCATCTATTTTCAGCAGCAGGTATTCCAGGTCATGGGCCAGTTAAGGAATGTCAAGGTGCAGAGCGGACTGGCTGCTCTGAGGGGGGCTTGCCCCAGACAGTCACAGCACAGGTCTGAGGTCCACCCAGGAGACAAGAGTGCAGGCCAGCACCTCAACAACATCACAGTCACCCAGGACTGGCTCTGAGCTTAAAAGAGATTTCTGGGCCATAACTGGGGTGAAGGTCTCAGATGAGGTTAGTCAGGTCAAGGAAGGGCTGCACTCAGGGTGCACCCAGGACAATGACAGCAAAATGTTTGGGAATTCCAGTATAATCACAACAACCATGTGAGCTCTACTGTATCACAGGAAAAAAGACTGAATAAAATAGGTCCTTAAAACACACCGAGACAGGTAAGGAAGACATGCAGAAATAGCACAGTGCTCTCTGGTGGTGTAGTCTCAAAGCTCCCAAGGTAGGAGGAAAGCAGCACAATCCTGCAGGTACCTAAAGGGCTGGGCACGTACCCAAAGCCTTGTCTGCTTCACAATATACTGTTGGACAAGGGGTTTTGTCAACACACTCCATTAACCCAAACCCTAAATGGAGATAGACGTTGCAATGTCCTTGGAATTCGTATTGCATCACTGAAAAGTATTAATAATATTCCTGTAATTCATACTTGTAAGCTGTCTCCTCAGTTTTGGTACATTTGCTTAATAAGGCACATAGCTCTTCTTTTGCCAGTGCACTTTCAATCTCAAATCCTGTCAAGCAGGATTTATGTGCTTTTGTTTCTAGTACAAAATGAGAACTACAACACTACATGTTGTAGAACAATTCAGACAACTATTGTCTTGTTGTTTACACAGCCTAAATTACATGCTAGTTTAGTCATCATGCAAAGTAACATTACAAGTGAGAGAAAAATCAGTAATTCAAATTCTGTCTCAAAAATAATTACTTGGAGTAAGGCTTTCAGCTACTGTTAAGTAGGGCAGAAGTTTGTCCATAATGATCAAACATTTAAAAGGAAGTAAGAAAAAGGTCCTGTTCTTTGTTTTCCTTGGGCTGTGATGTAGACTCAAGGGAACTGTCTATGTCAGAGAATTGTTTATATTGGGAATTAGAGGATTTTATTAGATTTAATTACAGTGGATTTTCTCCCACACAGTAGAAGCTACAGAATGGAAAGTCAGTCATCTGCTTTTAAGCAGCATCATCATAGTTAGAGATAAAAAAAGAACAAATTATTGAGCTCATCCTCTTGAAAAGGCTACAGTTCCCTTATATAGGATATACTGGATATTAAGCTTATATTCCATGGAACAACAGCTAAAAATCCATTTAACAGAGAGGGGCTCACTCTTGAAAAATGGATTGCATAGAATTTTGTGACATTCAGATCTTTCATTCAAAACAAAATGCTCACGCATTTTTAGTTATTTACACTGTCATTTCTAGCAATGCTATTTTACAGTTTCCAAGTTTTGAAATGTTTCTCTCATGAAGACAAATTCTATGATAAAGAATCCAAGCGATGCTAAAAATACATTTAAAAAATAGTGGCCACATTTTAATGTAAAAAAAAATTAAAAAAAAAATCTCAACCATATTATCCAGAAATATGGTCTCAGGTGTTTTAAAACTTTGCTTGAAGTTATAGCTGATTGCCTAAGTACTCAGCAGGCAGTAGCGCAGTTGGCATGATTTCTGTGTTGTACAGAAAACCTTCCGTTTGACTGCAATGTATTCCCTAATCAAAGGGAACAGTTTGACAGATCATTGACAGATCATTTAGAAGAGATGGCTTTGGCATCAGACTTACTCTCTCTGAAATAAAATCTGGGAGAGTTTCAGGCTGTTAAGAGAATATGTGCTTTATCTTTTTTTTTTTTTTTTTTTTTTTTTAATCTTACTCTGAATACAAAAAACGTAATAATTTTTCTTATTACAAGATGACAGGCACCAGACAGCCTATGGTATTTCTGTTATGGAGCAGAGTACCTCCTTCCATGGGAAGTATGGTTTTGTGGTACAAGGCTTGAACATTCACTGCATTGAGGTTTTTACCCCCTGACTAGCTTGTCTGCAAGGATGTGTTCTCTTCCACAGAAGGCTGCTACAGATGTGATCATCTGGAAAACCTCCTGCTTCCAAAGGACTCCCCCTTGGCACAGCAATGCTGTTCACACCGCTCTGACAATTTACAGGGGCCGCTGCTGCCGCTAGCAGCTCATGTAAGAGTCTCTCTCGATTCAGTATTACAAGTTTTCAAGCCGTCCTGCTGGCTCAGAGCACATTGAGACATTTACATGCAATCTCATCTATGGCCAAATTGCAGGTTATAAACTAATTTCGACAAGTTGCCTATTCTGTCTAGCAGATGTGCCTGACCAGGGCCTCAGATAACCAAGAAGATCTTGCAGGCAGACACAGAAGCAAGATTGCACACATTTGGTGGAACTCTAAAAGTTTTGTGAATTGAGAGTATGTGGAATTTGAAACATTATTTTTTAAATTCTTTATAATCATATATCTACTAGTAAAAGTCTCTTCAGTTAATGCAATTAATTAGCAGTGCCTTTATGCTCTTGCCCTCTAAGTATTTAGCACACAGTAGGTGTTATCTCTCTGATGATCATCTTCTGCTTGCAGTACAACTTACATGAAGCTTTAAGGAGTTCAAGTACTTGCTCAAATATATTTTGTCTTAATTAAGACAAGCAGTAAAGGGAAGAGACATACATAAACAACCCTGAAGCAGTGCTTTTAAAATGCAACCTAAACTTCAGTCAGCATAATAAACAAATTCTCAAATATAAACTCTCACTTTGATTTGCAATTATACTTTTTAGAAACATTATTTACATCAAAACTTTTGAAGCATACTGTCCAATTATTTTAAGAAAACCTCCAGGGTTTTCTTTTTTGTGGGTATATGTTGATCTTTTGATTAACAATAAAAGAAACATAAAATGTTTTGTGCAGTTTTAGTTCTAAAAGTCTGTTTTTTATTTAAACAAAATGTCATGTGAAATACTTTCAGAGAGAACTGATACAAATAAATTTGCAGGCTACCCTTTAAAAAAATGGGAGCAGAAGAAGTTAGGTATAGCTCAAGCCAGAATGATAACAAACATTTGCCTTTGAAAAATCCAGAGTGAACAAATAAATGCACAAGATGTGATTAATTTACAGCTATAAGTTCTTCAGGTGCCAAATCAAAATAGCCATTCTTCCTGGTTCTTGCAACAGGGCTCACTGGGAACAAATATTTTCTAGAAATTCAGACAGAGATAGTGCAATTGTACTACAGAAGGCGGACAGAGGTCTCAACTCTTCCCAGGCTCAGATATCTTTGTTTTACTCCAGGTTCCTGCATTTGCAGCTAGGGAGAAGAAAAGCATACAAGGAGGACAGGAAGAGCAGTGAAAATGCTGGCCACTAAGCAATGCTGCACTCCTGCTCCTAATACCCCTCTACACAAAAGGGTAAATAAGGACTCTGTGGACTTTGTGTTCTCACTGGGAGAAGTTCCTGCTTTAAGCAACAATCGCATCGTACGTCGTTCACTGCGGGGACAACAAAGTGATCCCTGGAAGGAGGGACAAGCAAACGAGCATCTTTCTGCTGGCCTGCCTAAGGACAAGCTATGGGCCTTGTGGCACCGGACCCCCCTGCTCACGGATGCTACACAAATTCAATTACACTGAGGAGTGCTTCAGTCAAACCCCACGGTGCCTGGCTCAGACATGCAATTAGTTCCATATTCTCTTACAAAAACAGCCATACTTTCACGGGCCTAAAGCTAGCACATATTCAGGGCTTCATTATATCTACTCTCTCTGTAACTGCTCCCCTTAATTATCTTCGGTCCCTAAGAAAGGCTTGAGGCCTTCCTCATTTGCTCTTTTTTCCACTATGGTTGGTTAGATTCCCAAAGCAAGATACTGAAATGGGATGGGAAGACACAAGTAAACAAATATTCTCCCAAATGCACAACCTTATTTTTAGTGGTGTTAGAAATCCATACTAACAGCAGCATGAACACTATTGCAGACGCATATTCAGACTCTTATGCTTTGTTTGCTGTAGGCAGAACAAACAACAGTCCCAGTCCCCCAGGCACACTCTGTGCATCTGGTACACCACTACCAGCATACCTGAATTATCAGAAGCTGCAAATTCTGGCATACATCTTTTAGATATAGAACACTATGAATCAACTCACTTCTGTTACATAAATTGGGCTCAACAATGAAATAAAAAGAACTTCCTGTACACTTACAGAGGTGGTGGCACCTATTTAAGAATTCTTACAAAAGCTGTATCTCTCAGATACTGGGAACACTGGAAATAAAAGAGCAGAAAAGAAAATGTATTAACCCTCAGGTCTTCATGTTTCTGTCTGAGTAATTACTATTGTTATTTATTACTATGTTGTTTATGTACCACTGAGGTACCCACTGGTCATGGAAATTGCGGTCACCACAGTTATCCTCAGATTCTCTCTATGTGCATGGTCCTGAACTCATAGGGAAACACCTATTTATTTCAGTGGGCTTAAAAAGCATTTCTTGAGAGTCACCAAGATTACACCAATACTATTACATCAGAGTTAATATTACCATCAGTCTGCACCGGTGACAAGAAAATCACAGATTGCAATGTACAGTTGACACAGTTCAGGGAATATGAGATTTATAGTAATTTTACATATCGTCTAGTATTCAGAAAATCATACTACAAGTTTCTAAAATATCGTACTCAATTTCCCCTCATCCCGAGATGGTCTAATTCGCACCTGAAGTACGCATGGTGTTGAACACCCCGTGTCTCGGCTCTAGCCGGTCAGCTAACAGCTCACAAGAACTACAAGCAAACTTTCAGTGGACATGAACGCGTCCGTTTCCCCCGGCCGTGTTAGGTAGCTAGCGCTGCCCACGCTCTGCAGCTGTCGGCAATCCTGAGGCGTTTCCCGGCAGGCAGAGCCATGCTGTGCAGCAGCAGCAGCGCCGTGCCCAGGCAGCAGCAGCAGCAGCAGCAGCGCCGCCGCCCCGCCCCGCGCTCCCTCAGCGCTCTCGCCAGAGGAGGCGCCCGCTGCCGGCGCAGCCCGCGGCTCTCGCGGGAAGATGGCGGCTCTCGCGAGAGGCGGGCGGCGCGGCTGCCCGTAGCTATGGCAGCGGGGGATGAGCGCGCCCGGCGGGACGCGGGGCCAGGTGGGGGCTGAAAGCGCTCCCGGGCTGCGGGGGATTCCTCTCCTCCCGTCCTGTCCCCTCAGGAGAAGCCGCGGCCAGACCCAGCTGTTTGCTGGCTGCTTGACCGTGCGCCCGGAGCCTCGCCGCTGGCGACCCCCGCCCTGCGCTGTGGCGCAGCCCCCGCCCGCCGCGGCCGGGCCGCAGCGGGGTCCGTGCGGGACTCGGCCGGGCCCCAATCCCCGCCCGAGCTCCGGCGGGACTGGGAGTGAAAGGCCCCTTTGCCCTGCACGCCCGCAGAAGAGAGAAGGAGTAGCAGGTACGAGAAAAAGAGAATGCCAGAGTCTGAAAAGGTATTTTATTAGCGGGGGTCTTTGAAATAATAAGGGATGTTGTATTATCTTGGCTAATAACCCGGGCGTGATCCGCTGCCGTCAAAAGTTAAACTTGCATGGGAGCTGCTGTTGGTTAGAGGAACCTCCTCAGTATTTAATTGACTGCGTTGGTCTAAGGTAGTTAAAACCATGTGCTTTTCCCCTCCCCCCCACCTTTAAAAGAAAGCAGAAGCTCTTTGCTTTGCCAGAGCCAGATTTCTCTTAAAATCTTTCTTTGAGTAGAAGAATTATGAGTGGACATTCATGAGGATTACAGCCATAAATAGAAACCATAACAATGTACACCCTCTGCTTCCAAAAAGTTGCAAGCACAATGGCTTTCTGGTCTTTCAGCTACGTGAACGTCTTGTGGGTATTGTAATAGCTGATCGTATGTTTAAAAAAATCAAAAAGCTTTTCAGATTTCAGAACAAATTCTGAGGGTTTTAATCGTGGAAAAAAGCTGCATATGAAAAGGGAGGGAAAATAGCTGTGTATTTCTCATGCAGCTTGAAAGAAAGACGTGTGTACTGAAAAAAAACTTCTCTAAGCTTGTGCTACTTTTCAGACTTGAAAAAATCTACAACGGAAAGATTTTGTGCTGCAATGTACTTGACACTGAGTAGCAGTTTTGTAAAACAGCAGCAGCACAGATAGTCTTGTGTTTGCTTCAAGAGTGAGGGAAAGTACTGCTGTGCTGAGAACTCAACTGGTGAGGTAACACAGCACTGGAGAATATGACAGCTTTTAAAAATAATTAGAAAAATATCTTACGGGCTGAAAAATATTTGTCAGCCTGTTGAAATCTGTTCTCATTTAGGAAGTGATAGAAATAATAGCAGTTTAATTAGGTAGGATAGTCTGTAATTTCTATTCCATCACCTAATCAAAACTGTATCTAATCAAGCATGCTGCATGTCATTCAGACTGGATTAAATAGGAGCTTTATTTTTTTTGCTCGTTTGTTTCCTTCTCTCCTGCTAATGTCACCTATGTAGTCTTTTGCCCTAATGTTCTTGGGGTGCAGTGAGGAGTAAGGGTGTCGCCTGATTTGTCCAGTGCATTTACAAATTGGCATTTATAAATTTACGGTTATCCCAGAGAATTTAGATGTTTTGGAAGCAACTGTAAAACGTTTTAGTTCATTTCTTTCAGGCATTGCAGGTTAGAAATATGCCAGTTCTTCTCTCAGTTCTGGGTTAAGTGTCTATTTTGAGACTCTAGTCACAAGTTCGTTAAAAAGGATAATGGGAATTTAAATCCCTCTCTGTCTAGTCGTGGAGATGTTATTAGGGATTAAGCCTTCTTAGGCGAGTTTTCATGGACAGTACACAGAAGAGAAAGTGTTTATTTCTCTGTTTGTGAAGCTTCAAAAAGTTTGTTACCTTGAGAGCTCATTGAGTTTAAAAAACATACCTATAAACATACCTATGTAAAGAACAGTTGTGGCTGTCCAGAATCACTTTTGGTCTAACTGTGCAAATTGCAACAGATGATATAAAAAAAACTGAGGTAAGAGGATGAAAGAATAATAAAAAGTCACAGCTATTGTTTGTTTTTGGTTTTTTGTTGTTTTTTTTTTTTTTTTAATCTGCTTATCTAACTTCAGAACCAGCAAAACTGTCTTATATTTAACATACCTGTTGATGCCCATAGAGCTTATTAGTATTTTCATTTTTTATCATGCAGCCTTCTGAATACCTTACACGTCCTTCAGTTTCCTGGCATGTTCCACACACATTTATTCAAACAGTTTGTTTTAATTTGCTCTCTGAAATATTTCTTGTTTTGCTTTTAAATTTCTTCATTTTCTGTCAATAGTGGCAGCAGGCACAATTCCAAAGCCATCTTATATTCTGTCACTGAAGGTCATTCCCTAGGAAAGATATGCAGTGCTTGATGGCAGAGAGGAACATCATGAAATGTTATTACTGACTGTCAAAAAGTTTTGATAGGCTTGCTTGGATCCCTCTAGCCCTCCTGTTGATTGCAAGTCAAGTAAGAGGCAATCCCAATCCTTAGGATTTTGCCTTCTTCCCTTCATCTGTAGGCAGCCCCATTGCCTAGGCTTATGCTCTGTGTGTGCTGGGAGGAACCATCTCTTGGTGTAGTCTGGACACTTTCTAAGACAAATGACACAATGGAGTTGCTCTCTTGTCATGTCTCTTGACATACAAGTTTACTGTGCAGCTCGTTTTTTCTCTTTTTCTGTTATGTCACTTGATGCATGAGGTTTCTTGTTCTGAGACCAGGGAAGGTTGGGTATGAGTGTGCCTATGTACAGTCATTCAGCTGGGAAGTTAACCTGTTGGGCCTTTCCTAAAGCTACACTAAGTGTTTTATATCTGGAGTTACTGGAAAAGGGAGGAAAAACTTCAGTTTTATCAGCACCTTAGTAAAAACCAATGAACCTGCAAGAGGCTCTTACTTTTTTGATACTTTCCAAGATTTCTGAGTTGTATGTGTTCTGTTGTAGTCTCAAATATTAGGAGTAATGTTTCATGTTCATAGAGTGTAAAACTTTCAGTAGATTTTGTTGTCTAGTGCCCTAAGTTTGTGATGTGAAGGTGATCTTAAAGGTACTGCATTAAAAGTTGGTGTGTCTATTCAGTCCTGTAGTAGTGATTGCTTAGTAAAATGGAGGACTGTGGTATCTGCTGAGTGCTTCTTGTGATTGCTCCCAAACTAGAAAAGGCAAAGGAAAGGGCTAGATGTGGTTTTGAGGCTTCAAACCATTTTTGTTCAAATTATGAAAGCATGTGGGAAATTATGTACTGTTATGGCATAGTCTGTACATTTTCTGTCTACCATGATTTTGAAGAAATACTGTAAAAATATGGCTTCTCTTATTCATAATTATTCATGATAACTTGTAAATATTCAGTATTGATATTCAGTATTATTCATGATAACTTGTAAATAAATCCATTTCTGAATTAAAGGTATCTTCAAGTAATAGAATACAATGTTGCTGCTACAAGTGGTGTTTAAACATTTTAACTACAAATAAATCATAACAACATGGAAAATAAATTTGGTATTCTTTATAGAGTACTGTTTTGTTTCTTCAAAAACTTCAATCTTAAGAAACACACCTTTGAACAAGGTATCTGAAGAGATCTTTAAGCAAGACTGTGAAATTTCAGCTTTAAGACCCGCATATTGGTCTCTTCTTTCTTGTCTTTTCTTTATTAATGAAACCTCTGAAAGCTTTGTACTTGTACAGGGGAAATGATGATTGGGTATCTGAGAGTCAGAAGTAACCTTTATCCACAGAATGATGCATTGTGCTAGTGCTATACTAGTGCTATAATTTGCACTGTTCCTCTGGCACTCTCCAGAGACTCTGGTCTGGAGATGGTATCTGAGGAGGAAGAGATTACTTCTGTTTGTTCATTGTTTTTCTTGTGTTGCTGGGGTTGTTTTCAGAAATGCAAATTGACGTTTTGAATTTTGAGTTTGATGAGAGTGGGACTGAGCCTGACAAATCAATTTGCAAAGGCCAGGGCTGTCAGATGATAATAGCTTGCCTTCATTACCGACCAGTTTAGATTTGAACCAATGACCTAGAGGTGAAAAGCTCAGTATGGTATTACGAATCCTCTGATCTATCCATATGTTCTCTTGTTTAAGGTCCCTGTAGTCCTCTTAAACAGAACATGCAGTAAATATTGAACATCGTTTACACTTGTAAATATTAGAACAGTGTCCATTCCAGTTGTCTGCTGTGCGTGTGAGGACACTGCAGTTAAATATAGTAACAATTTCTTACACTCTCTGGCTTTTCATGAGAAACCCTCATACAAATCCAACCATATGGCAAAACCCAGCATTATCCTAAAACCATTAACAAAGAACCTTTTGCTGCCATTAATGGGAAAATGAATATACAGCTCTAAGTAGCCTACTGCGAGTTACTAACAACATCAAACTACTGCTAAGAAAATGAACTTAAATAAAATATCATTAGGAGCTGAGTCATCCCACCAACACTTCTGCATGTTGTAACCAAGTTGGTATTTATCTATGAAAGCCTTTTCAGAGTATATTATCTTTATTACTCCTCTACTTTTTTCTTCATTCAGTATCTTTAATGCTGTAAAAAAGCGTAATGGAAAACCATTTGCATGGATTTCATGAAATAGATTCAAAAAGTATTTGAAATGTCCAGACGGGCTCGTAAACTATTTTCCCATTCATTCTGAGGTAAGATGTTCCTAGGCAGTCTAATGAGCAGGAGGAGGTCAACAAATGTAAATACTTGGGCAAGTGATTCTTAGTTTCTAAGGCTATTAAGTTACTGTCTACAAGTCACAGTTTCTGTGAGCTACAGAAATAATAAAATTAACATTTGTATGTGTTTGTATTGTCTTTTTATCTCCTTATCCCTTCTCCTCCAATCCTTAATCTCATTCGACTTCATATCAACAGACACTGCTGTTTCTGTACGGATTGATCTGCTGCCAAATCAAATATAAAGAGGTGAATTTCCTACTTTCCCCTCACTATGAGAGCAAATTGGATCTTTTCCCACTACCCAACCATTAATTTTCATTTGGTTTAGAGGAACATAAGTTATTTTTGGGATCTCTTGGGGTTTTATTTCAAAATGTTGAAAATTGGCCAACTGATTCAAAAGGTGTTGGTAGGAAACCTGCTTTGGTCATATGCTTCTGTGGGCAACAAAAAAAAATTACTGCCAAGTAACTAGTGAAACAAGGTATATGATTATGCTATGTGATGTATCCTTGGTGCAATTTGTTTTCTCCCTCTACAGAGCATCAGCTAGAGCATCCCTCTTGGGGCAGTATTTTCCTTTCTGCATAGCAATTTCTAGTAGATAGGATGTGAGCTGTATCTCTTTTGTAATTTTCCCCCTGCTCCTTTGATGGCACTGAACTCATCTTCCAAGGGTTCTGTTGTTGAAAGCAAAATATCTGAATCCTTGGGGGTTTTTGAGAATTGTAGAAATTATGGTTTTAAAACTCATAGATACAATTTATGAATGTTTCCCTCTTTCAAATATCTCTCCAAAGCTGGAACTATGCCTTTTTGGTTTTGTTTTATTTTTCTTTGGGTGTTTTTTTGGTTTTGTTTTTGTGTTTTTGTTTTTTTTTTTAATGTAGGTAAGTCTTCATTGAATTGTGGTTGCCCGTAAAAGTGTGACAGAACATGAGTCGTGGTGATCTTTTAATTATTTTGCAGTAAACTCTGGCTTTTTACATTCTGCCATAATTGATTTGATGTGTGCATTTGATCAAGCATGCAGTCCTTGAATTTGAAGGCTAGGAGTCTGGCTTTTGGAATTGCTTTTCCCTTTTGTCTTTTACGACTCTGAAAATTCAGGCAGTTAAACTTCAGCTGCTTTCCCATCCTATTTAAATTGAAGCAGTGAATGTAGGTTTATTGTAGATACCTGCTTTTAGAATGTAGTCAAGCTTGCTCGATGGTATAAACAATTTAGTGCCGTAAACTGGCACAAAAGAGCAGGTTTGCATATGTGCTTAACAAATAAGCAGTAAGTAACTACTGGTTCAAAGGCAGAAGCAGGTAGGATGGACTGTTGTAAGCAATAGTCACACATTAGTGTCTCGACTAGAATGCTTTCTTATGGAGCAGTTTGGTTCACCAAAATGTATGCAGAGGTACATGCTGCATGTCGTGTGTATGGTGGGAACAGTCCACATACGAGAAGCCTGCAGGGAATCAAGGGGAAATTAGCTTTTTTAATTTTTTTATCCTATCTGCTTGTTTATTTCTCATACTTGGTAAAAGTAAATCAGTATTTGTAGTAGATACAAATGTAATTCATATGGGTTAATTAAAAAAAAATGATATGTGGTTCATTACATTTTGAATTTTGAAAATAATGAATGGACTAAAAATATGTAAGAGTGATTCAGATGTGGGAGACTTTGAAGAGGAGGAATCTTCTGTAAGTATTTCCACAAAACATGGAAATTAATGTGTCTGGGAAATAGTTAATCAGTAAAGTGTGTCACAAAGCAGAGGATAGCAAAAGACTTTATAATCCTCCAGTTTGTATTCCCAGTACAGCGAACTTATAAATGGATCAATAAACAACAGCTAATGCATCTCAGCATGTTGATACATGGGCTGTTACTGTGACATGGAAACAGGTTAATGTCCTCAGTAGATCTGCATGTTATTCAAGAAAATAGGTCATGGTGTAGGGGAAGGGGAGGGAAAATGAAAGAGAAAAAAAGAGGTTGATTTTTTTTTTACTCTTCCTGTTCATTAAAACTTTTTCATTATGCTGCATCTGAAGTGTGCTAATGAATAGACAGCAAAACTTCATAAACATTGGGATAGTAAACTGCAGCACTCCGTCTGATGTCTGTTATGGACACTTACCACAACAATCCATGCAGTACTTGTAACAGACGATATCTGGGGAGTTTATGTAAATACTTTTGAAGTATGTTAGAAAAAGGCATTGCCAACAAAAACTTTAGGGTTCTTTGATTACGGATGCTTGATAGATTTTAAATAGAGATTTATTTATTTTTCTCAAAGAGATTTAGGAAAAAACGCTGTGGTGTGAGTTTGGCAGTGCTGCAGTTTTCATTTACGTGGTGTTTTTGTGATATTCCTTATTTGTTTAAATTCTTGAAGACAGACAACTTCCACAGATTTTTCAGGGAAGCTTTTTAAAACTTCGCTTTAGATACTTCTCTTAAAATTCAGGAGAGAATGGAGTAGGAGAGAATCTCTCTTTTCTGTTAGCAAAAACTAGCTGGGTTTAAGACTGTAGTTTTATTATGGAAATAGCCATCTTCTAAGAAATATCTTCTGTTGTGCAAATGTGTTTTCTTTAAGGGCTCTTCATTTTTGGGAGAGATAGAAAGGTAGTTTAATTAATTTAATAATGTATTTCTTCAATCAGTCCACATAGTGTTGCTAATAATTGTAGCAGTGATAGTCAGCTGTATAATTATCACATAAATGAAGGTATTTACCACTTACTCATTATGTTTTCCTCTGTTCACTTTCTGCATGTGATGGATTCTCCTCTGCCTGTTTGTCTGATATTGCAGCTGCAGCCTGAAAAGGTAACTGGGCAATTCCACTGTATTCCATTCTTGCCTGGTAAGAACCAGCAGCAACCACAGGCAGAAGATGGTAGAGTCTTGTTGTCTCCACTAGAACAGAGAATTTTTCAGGCTCAGGGATAAAGAGGGATGTTTTCAAACTGAACTTGCTTTTTCTGATGGCATAGCTGCAGAAACATTTCTAGACAAAAGTGGCAGTACTGGGAAAATCTTATTTTTCAGGACTATTCTGCAAAGGAACACTTGAGATTTTGGTAGGTTTTGGGAGAGAAAACATGGAAAATGTATGACTATTGTCGTGTCATGCTCAACTGAATTGCTTAATTCTGCTCTGAAATAAAGTACTTCGGGTATTGATTACAAATTTGTTTTGTTCTTTTTCTTCTGATAAGGAATGCATGTACTACTTGTACAGGAGCTAGAATTGATATGCCATTTGTCAATAAATTTTAACCTTTGATATATTTTAGCTCATGTATGCATAATAAATAAAAAATATTTAAAGTTGTTTGAACAAGAATCCAAAGCCTAAAATTAGACTTCTAATTAATCCTAAACGGTTTAGAAGTATTTGGATTTTTAAATTTGGATTTTCTTAACAGAAAACATCAAATACTAACTTGTTTTAATATTGTTCTACTTCAAATGTAGCTGTCTCTGGTAGGTCTGAAAATAGTTGTCTAAGGTGTAGTTCTTCCCTGATAGCTCTACTGTCCCACTTTAGGTCAATGGTTTCAGTAAAAAATGTGCAACAATATTCTGGGTTGTTCCTTGGCTTTCTTCCTTCCTATCCCAGCTTATCAGGAGTTAATTTGAGTAATGACATATATACTAAATGCCATTCTTATCCAAAGTTGTGAATAAATTATGATATTCATCTTTGGCTGTACTTGGGAATGGTCTTGAGTATTAATAGCACTCAAATTTTGATTGCTTCTTCAATAAAACAATTGAAATACTGTTTTTGAGGTGAATTCTGAGAATTCTCAGTGGCATATTATTGTTTTCTGCATACTAAATTTTCAGTCCTTCCGTGTAATGCCAGCCTATTGAACTGATATGGGATTGCCAATATGTCTCTGCTTTAAATAAGACATAAAAATGTCTTCACTTCTCCAGTCAAACTAATGTTCTCATTTGGTTTGTGAAAATCGCTCATAAATATGACATTGGAGCTTTCCTCAGGAAGCATGTGAAGTACATTATCAATTTATGGGCATAAATTAAAACAGGAAAGGTTCTGACTGGTGCTAAGGAAGACATTTTTCCCCACTCCATTGGCAGCTGTGCATTTGAATGAGAGGCAATCCAGTCTACATCCCTATAGGATTTGAAGTCCCAACTGGATAAAGCCCAGAGGAACCTGATCTGACCTCTTAGTCATGCTTTTGGTGTGAGGTTAGGTGATAAACCTCCTCTGGGATCCTTTCTAGCCTCAGTTATTCTGTGGCTCTGATGTACTTGTTGATCACACTCATTTTCAGCATTCTTTCTTCCTAATTGCATGAGCTGTTCATTTGGAGTGTTCAGAAAATTCCTTTGGTAAGAATGGCATGACATGAGACTGGAGAATTTGAGGCACCAGCTCAGGGGGAAAGGGAGTGCAGCAAATTGCTGTCCAACTCTCTTGATAAGCAGCTGTGGCTGCGGACAGATTAACTCCTGCCTTAAAGAATATTTCTGTGAAGATTTAGTCTAGGTTAAGCCATTTTCCTAAGAGGACTTAACCAAACGATGAAATTCTTTGTTCTAAATTTTAATAAATTATGCAGGACCTTGACTAAACAAACATTAATTTTTGTACAAGAAATAGATGATTCTCACACATTATATAATACTCAGAACAAGTTCTAATTGTGAGTAGGACATAGCATAACTTGGATATTATGCAGGCAAGAAGAATTAGAGCAAGGGAGCCAGCACATTTTTTCTTCTAATGAAACAGACGGAATTTTAGAAGAGTTTAGTAGGGTTCCTAAGCAGGAAGTCACCAAGGCATTGTATAATGTGCCTGTTGCTGAGATAGTTGCTGCAACTAAACATGTTTGGTTTCCTTTTTTTTTTTTCTTTTTCTTTTGTTACTGATATAAACAAAGAAGGAGGCCAAAAAGAAATTTAGTTAAATTGCTGTCAGCTGTTGAGCAGGCTGAACTGCATAAATGTTTTTCAAGAATAGCACTGTCAGTTACTTTTGATTCTTTGATAAGACAGAAAAGATGCATATAGATTTAAAAAATAATCTCTTTGGAAGATTTTTTTTGAGACTATAAAAAATCCTTTTGTCTTCAGAGTTGGAGTTGTCATGAGATAGGAAAAAATGTAGAAACATTCATAATTTATGCCTATAAGTATAACTAATAGCATTTTATGAAGAGGTTAATACCTGATTTAGGTTACAACGGGGAGGAAGAAGTCTTTTTTCTCTATCTAATAGTAATATTTTTTAATAAAACTGGTCCTAGACTTAAACTAAGTCACTTTTGTTTTAAATACCCACTTTTGGTTCTAGTGTTACCTTTTGGTGTGGGATGAAGATCAAATAGTTGATTTTCATGTGCATTTTTTTAAGGAGATCTCCAGGTTGAGGGCCTGCCTGCCCCAGCAGAGCTGCTGGTGCTGTGCAGGGATCTTCTGCTTTGCTGGTCTGCTTTGCCAAATCACTTCGATAGAAAGAGGTGATGGCGGTGCTTTCTGGTGTGAATGCCAAAGTGAGATCCTGCTGCTTGTTTTGAACTGCACACAGGTGGTACAAACTGAAAAACAGTTAAAAAATGTCTTGTCCCTTACTTACCCCAATAATGATCCGATATCTGTCCTCCCACATGATGACTATAAGCGATAAATAGAATTTTAGCACATAAATTAGTGTTTGAATTTTTCGTCCTCTGCCCACTCCCATTATTTAGGTGTGCAGTCACGCAGTTTTCTGCCAACATTATTTTTTCTTAAAAAAATAAAAATCCCAACAGCTATTGAATATAGTGAAAATGTTATTAAATGAAACAAAGGATCTTCAATTCTCCCCCTATTTATTAATATCAACCGGTTTGGTTTGTGTGGGTTTGAAAATATGTTTATTTTTTCTTTGTCAGGGTGGGGAGAAGTTGCCTTGGCTGCTTACCAAAGGAATTTTCCATCAACTGATAATATTCCCACATAAATGAGAAGCGGTGATCATGATTTTGAATCCGTTAAGAACTAGTGAAGGCCAACTCTGGGCTGCTCTAAAGAGGTTGTGGAAAAATTCTTGATTTTGATAAACCCTCAGTCTCTTTTAATGAAGGCCATCATTTTTATGTTATTATCCCTGGGTGCCCTAACTCAGGACAGCATGAAGACTCTTAGTTACTAGTGCTGTCCTTAATAATGTTGTCCTTAACTCTTCCTCTCATAAGCAGTTTACCTCATCAGAAGAAATAGAAAAAGTAGCACAATGTACTCCTTGAACAAAAAGTGTGTTTGCAACAGTAGTTGGTATGTAGGTCTTTCTTTGTGGTTTTCCAATCAGCTTTCACAAAGAATTTTATTATTGATCTCAGAGAAACATAATAATATTAATGTAACACTACATAGATAAGTCTAGACAAAGCAAATCCCTGGAATTCTGGCTTTTGAAACATGGACACTTGTAACTTCTTATATTAGTCAGAAGTTCCCAAAAAAGCTAATGGTCAAACAGATGTTTGTGTCAACTTTTTTTCTCCTGTTTGGGCTTTACAAAATAAATGGCACACCTGCAAAGTCTAATTACTTTGTAGTTCCTTCAAGTGTTTAGCACTACTTGCAGGGTATAATTATCCAGCTGATTTTATAGCAGGAAAATAATGTTCTTTGGCCTCAAAGGCATTCACTTAAATGTCTTGGTTTCTGAATTTAGGGACAGAGGGTGAAGCATGTGTGTGTGTTTGCCTATCATCTGCATGTTATTTGGGAAATGCAATGCCAAATCCAGTGCCTTCCTCTAAGCTGACATGGACTTCATGTCACAACTTATCCCATTTGCAGATTGAGATCTTTGAAATCATGGTTTTGAAAATTGAAAGTTGAAAATTACCGCTGCCAAAAATCCATTTGACATTTTTGTAAAGAAACCTGTGCAGGAGGAAATACTTTGTGTATTTTCAGGGCAGAATTGCTTTGGAGATTTTTTTAAAGGGTTGTTAGGGAAATTTTTCCTCTGTTGCATTAAGATTTTTTAAATGCATACTGGTGCTGCCAAAATTACTTGGAATTTACACTAAGATAATATATAGCATCCTATATATATATATATATATATATATAGGATTTGTCTCCTCTTTAATGATGTCAATTCTGCTTCCACAACTAGAGTAGCCTCTTTTTTCAGACAGAAGTTTCTATCAGGAGGGAATTTCTGTGATTTCAGTGGCTGTTGCTGTCTTAGGCAGCAACCCATGACTGGAATTGCGGACGTGTTTACAGCTGGAATCAGTCCTGCTTTCTTAGGTTGTTTAAATTTCAGCCTTGTGAGCTTTTTATTCCTATTGAATGGCATGACAGGAAGATATGTTTACTGGTACCTTTGGATTTCAGGATACAGCCAGGATACCAACACTGAAAGCTTTGTGTTATGAATGACAAATTTTATATGTCACTTCATTGCGTGTTTAGTTATGTTTTATTAGAAATATAACTCTGCCTAGTAGATAATCAAGTAGAATTACTAGGCAAAGTATTAGATTGCATGTTTAAAATGATGTAAATTTGCAAGATGTAATAACAAAAAGCAACAATATCTATTAAGTAAGTAATTGGGAAATAAATTGAAGTGCATTGCACCTTATGTAAGTTCTGCCTCTTTTGTAGAGTCCAGTGACATTACTTGCTTACTCAGCTCTTCTGTATCCTTGCAGTAAGGAGAATTAAAATACGAAGGAAAATTCAGAAGAACTTGAGTCAGGTGTTTTGATTTCAGACATTTGTGAGCCTTAATACAAAGTTTGCTCATTGCAGGTTTTGCAAGCAGTTTTTAAGTTGCAAAGCTGTTCATCTATCAAAGGGGAAGCAAATACAAAGGAGAGGAGGCTGGTGGACCGGTAAATACTTAAGAAAGGAGTATGCACAATTTATTTTGCTTCAATAATGTCTTTAGGTTTAGCTTATTCATTCAAGTAGTAACTGTTGGTGGGTTTGTACTGTGGAAAAGATGATGACAGTTAAAATTTTAGAGGAATGAGAACTGGGCCACTACTGCTTTAGTTTCTACTCAGTACTTGTTACATCAGCATCCATTCCAGCCTTCCCTGTCAAATTGTATGTAGCTGTTACCCAGGCATGGTAATGCATGTGTTGTAGTCAGGGTCATCTGCTTTATATGGCACCACTCCTTTGCTGCTTGTGAGGGATGTCCACAAACAAGGCTTCCTCTGACAAGCAAGGGGTTGAAGATTTATTTCTTGTCTTTGCTACATAAGCAGGCAGAATTCTTTTTACTGTTTGAAAATTCAAATGAATCCTGGTGAACTCAGCTCTGGACATGTTTTTTAGCTTTTCTTTTTTACTGGAATTTTGTTTCGAGTCTTTCAGTGCAGATATTTCAACAAAATTAACTTTGGCATCGTATCATAAGTAGCCAGAATTGATGGGCACAGAGGTCTGGCTTGTCAGAAGATGTTAGTGTAGAGCTCAGAATAAAATTTGGGTGTTCTGGCTGTTCTGGTGCTGTCATATTCCCAGTTCAGTGAGAAGAGGAACCATATCTTGAACTGTCTGTCTTCTTCTTACAGAAATAGTTCTAAAATCTGTTACATTCTACTGGGGTGGAAATTCTTGGAGGATATGTGAAGTAGCATAATGAAGCATTAGAATGAATTCTTTTGAGTTAGCAAATGATTTTGCTAGTGTAACTTGTGTACTTATCTATACACAAGAGACAAAAATGAGTTTTAATTACAAAGGTCACCTTCACAGAACAGGCTTTCTCTGGACAGTAATCAGCAGTAATTATTTCTTGTTATGGGTCCTGACCATATAGACAAGATGCAACTGAGCTTGCAGCTAAAACTGAGCATAAACAAGCATTGTAAATACAGACTATACTAACTGTTCAAATTATGTTAAAAAATTATTAAGCTACATATGTGTTTGTATTGAATTCCAGTGTGAATGTGAACAGAGCAGATGTGTTGTATTCACATGCTATCATGTAGCAGACATTGAACTAAATAGGAGAGAGTTCTTACTTCTTTCCAAGTTTAGAGGTAATATTGGGAGCCTGCATCAATGTGATTTTTTTTCTGTCAATAGCTGTCACATATATGAGGCAGCAGTACAAAGTCTGCAACGTGATGTGCCTCTTATTATGAAAATTTTCCTAAACACATTAACTTCTTGAGCTCTGAGTTGAAATGATTGTTATGGGAACTAGTAATCCATCTACTTCATGTAAAAGAAAAATCAAACAGTTAGCATTTAATATCTGTTCTAAAATATACTGAATGCCAGCCCACTTCAAATTAGCCAGTAAAATGCTATCTCATTAGTGATTTAGTTGTGGTTAGTGATTAATATTAGTGTTCAAGATTAATATAATTTGTAGCATTTTTACTACCTTACAAATGTTAATCCTTTAGTGTGCCTATAGTAAAAAAGCAAATAAGCAAACAAACAAAATCCCTCTCCAAAATCTCACCAGTTGAAGCCTGAATATTTGTCCTTGTAAATTACTTTATCTCATCAGGGAAACGTGATAAGATATAAATTAGCGACTGACCAGTTTCAATGTAAATTTTCTTCTGTTATATTGTCTGTGATTTCACTGAGAATATATATAGTTAATTCACTAGTGGTTTATACTAAGTTGTTTTACTTCTCAGGGTAATTGGACTAGAAATGCGCTAGTTGGTTAATGCAGTTCAGCTGGTGGTCAGTATCTTGTTAAGGCATGATAAATCAGTGTTTTAGCTTTTTCCTTCTGAGGGGGATAAAGCAGGCATGTCGGGTATTTTTCCCTTTCAAAACTGTTAGTTTTTGCATTTTTAATTAAATAAAGTCAGATACTTCCCACCAGCTAAGCATTCATTTGCTATATTCACCTACACAAATAGTATTCTTATTATTTGTCTTCTAATGTTAAACTTGTTAGATTTTGCTCTGCTGTTTTATGAAGTATTGTCATAAAATTATATAATGTGTCAGATGAATTTTGGATTATCTTAGGGGAACTAATTATTTTGTAGATACTTTTCCATTCTAAGTATTTTTATTAATTTACAATTGTATTACACTATCTTACTTCTTTTGGTCTCTGATATTTTTGGGAAGATTAAACTTCAATCAAGGGAAGGGCTATGAGTATGCTTAGTGTACACGAAAGATAATGAGCAGTTTTTCAGTTTTATGTAATCATTGTATAATTCTTGTGAAAAGGAAATAAACAATTTGGGTACATGGTGAATAACCTACAATACGCTTAAGAAAACATAGGTGTTAGTTATCTAACTCATGTATTTTAAATTTTTTTTCTTCCTGTTCTTTGTTACTGTTTTAAAATAATGTAATCAAATATTGACATCTTAAACTGCCTCATATACGTGTACTATAATAAGGGTATTATTATGGTTTAATTTTGGGCAAGGACAGCAAGTTACTAACGTTTTAAAAGTGATAGTACAACAATGTAGGAATGCACAAAAGGGTTGCTGGGTTTGTGTGCTGTGCTGTCAACACTATGAGAGCCATCGCAACTGCAGGATCATTTGTGTCAGGCTTAATCCTGTTGGTTTTTTTTTTTTTTTTTTTTTTTTTTAATCTGCAATCTCTTTTTCAGTGTATATGCATGGATTTTGTGAACAAAGTACTGTGTGAGTGTGTCCCATCCAGCCCAGCTCGGTCTGCCCGGCTGGCTGTAGAGACAGATTCCATAATGGACACAGAAAGGACGCTAATATGCTGCAAACGATCTGGTAATTGTTCTCCCCTTGCTGGTGTGATTGTGAAGTGGATTGCAGAGCTCTGGTTCTGTTCCTGTCTTAGTGCAGCTCTCCTGTGTGGGCGTTGCACTTGAGGTGGCCACCCCAGTAGGAAGTCTCCCTTCCTTCTGCAGGGCCGTGTCCTGAGCTTTCCGAGGGGCTGCACAGCCTGGGGCAGCCCTGGGGCATCGCTGCCCGCTGAGCTGCGCTCACCCAGTGCCCTCCCAGCGGCCACAGAGCCATGGCTCTGCAATGGGGGGGTTTCATCGGCAGCACAGTTTTGTAAGATGGACAAGAAGTAAGAACTATGGAAATACCCTTAAAGCATAAGCAGAAGAGGAGTATAAATGAGCAGCAGTTAGCACAAGGAGGAAATAAAACACCTACTTTTTAGTATGCAAAACCTACTGGGGTAGGTTATTTATTAGTTTGGATCCTGATGACATGCCTCCTTTGACTGGTTAAGGAAAGAAAAAGTGATGGAAGCTATCTCAGTACAGCTAGCTGCCATTTGAGATGCTGGAACACTTGAAAATGTAAAGAGGGTGGATAAAGAGAGGAAAGGTCTATAATTTCCTGTATCCTGTCTTCCACATTTTGAACGAATTCTTGCAGAAAGTATAAGCCTCAGAGAGACAACAGGAACAGGTGCAAGCATGATGAACTTAGGAAGAGTAAATAGTCCTGCCAGTCTAATTTTCTTCTGTAACATGACAATAAGGCCAGCGAATCGACAAGAAAAGTGTGACTGTTAGTATTTTTCATGTTAGTGAGTTCTTTGGCAGTGTTTCTTTCTATAATACTGCAAACAAGGGAAGAAATGTGACCTGAAAGAAACTCTTGTAGAGTAGGAGCAAGACTTGGTGGATGACTGTGCCTAGTAGGTGGTTACTAATGATCGTCTGTCAGAATGAAATGGTTGTATTGAATGTGGATCTGCCACGGTCTGTTGGGTCTGTACTCATTCTGCTTCATTTCAATCTTCTTGTTAATGACCTTGATGATAGAATAGAGAGTGTGCTTACAAAATTGATTCACTAAAAATGCCCCTAGAACTTGGAGGGAATATATATACATAGGATACAATTTTATGAGCACAAAATTATTTTGAGAAATTTTAAAAAATCTTAGGAGATAAATAGTGACAGATTGAAGTTCTAAACTTAACAGAAATCATGAATACACAATTAGACTGTAGGGAACAAGTAATTAGATTATAATTCTCCAGAATCCCTGATGTAAAAAGCCAAATGTTATACCAGGAAGGATAAAAAGATACAGAACAATCTTTTTTTTTGTTTTTTCTTTATCCATGAGTAAGTCCTCTGTTGAAGTGTTGCATCTCACTAGGGCAAATGCCCTAAGGAAATAGAGTTCACCTGAGCAGAGTTTGGGAGAAGAGTAATCAAATAATTTGAGGTCTAGAAAATGAGACTTAATTGAAAAGACTGAAATAATTTGTACTGGGGAGAGGAGTGAGTGTGCAAGTGCCAAAAAGAGAACCAGAAGGCAATTCGTGTGTATGTGGTAGGCAATTTCAGGAGGGTAGGAAGTTGTTTGGTATAAAGCCCATCCACGAGAAAAAAGGAAAGATGAGTGATCTTAAATGTTGCAAAAACCGTAGCTTAGGTCTCATTACGAACAAAGGACCGGTTGCTGAGATAGCTGACTGTTCTTTCTCCTCAAGAATTTTATTTAGCTGTTTTTTGAACAAGAACATTATTTTAAGATTGATGAACAGTACATATAGACTTTCTGGAATGTTACTGAGTATAAAGTGAGCACTTTGTACATGGAGACAATTTACCCTGTGACCATATCCATTTGACAATATTGTGATGCAATCAGTCTCCATATTGCCAGCCTTTTGAGTTCTAACATCCTCTAACTCAGTAGCTTCATCCTTTTTTGTTGATATCTCACTATGCAAGTAAGAGTTGTACCACATAAGATTTTCAGCACTTTTTTCCTTTTCCAAGGGCCCTTAACAAGCCAGTCAGTAGTTAACTTTTCTTTCTTTCTCATTTTCATTATGACTTCAGTTGTTTCTCCAGCACTCTGGGTACTGGATGTATTATTAGCATATGAAAACAAGTAATTGTTGGTAATTGGTAATAGTTTTGTTTATAAAATCTTTCCCAGTTTCCATTGTCTATTTCTCCACTAAGAAATGAACACAAGCTTCAGTTACCTGGGGGTGTAACATATGTTGATGGTATACTTCGAGTCTGTATTTGCATTGTTATACCCTGGAATATGTGTCTTTAATCATCGCAGTTGGAAATTACCTTACTTAGCATTTTTAGTTTCTGTTTGCTCAGAGAGATTTTGTGAGTCAAAGCCAGCAACCTGTGTACAGTGTAGCCAGCCAAACCTGAATTTTGCGCCTGAGAATGGAATTTGTCACAGCTCCAAGCAGTTTTTAATGGAGCTTTTTGTTAAACTAAATGTGAAGGAAATACCAGCATTTCAGTATTCCTTTTCTCTAATAACTTATTAAGAGCTCCTTTCAATGTTTTTGCCTATTATTTCCCTTCCTTTCTCCCTTGGGCAGTCTTTACACACAGGACAGACGTCTGGTATGGAAGCATTAGGAGTCCAGCATCCTGCAGGGAGATGCTCTGGAGCTTTTAAGAGGTGGAGGTTTTTGCATATTACAGAAAGAATCAGGGTGACTTGAAAATAGTTGTTTTGGTTTTGAGGGGATCGTTTGAATTCTCTCTCTCTCTCCTCTGCTACTATTTTGCTTCTCCATCACATAGAGAATTTGGGCTAAGTGCTGTAAATTCTATTATTTTTACTGTATCACATACCTTGCTTTTCTAGATGGATGTTTGTGTTCATATTTTCTGCAAGAAAAGTTACTGTTGACATTGTTTATTTAAATATTGATATTCAGCTTTCAAATTTCCAGACAAATCTGTGTGGAAAACTCACAGGTTGGTGCTTTTTCAAGCTCTGGCCATATTTTAATGGTATTGTTTTTAGCCACCAGAGCCAGAAACTCTTGCTTTAAAGTAGAAAATGTAGAGTTAGCTGTATGACTCTAGTAGCTGATATTGATACTAGGAATAAATAGGAGGACCCTTACTGTAGTGGAATGCAAAGTAAGACAGTTTTTGTCCATGAAGACTCAGTGATAAAATAATCTTTGAAAAATATGCCCCAAATGCTAAGGCTCAGAGAGAATGCCAATAGCATCTGCCACTGGAACTGGAGGGTAAGACTGCTACGTAGGAGGAATGTGTAATAAAGAGATGCCGTAGTATGGAACTTGCAGGATGTTGCAGCCTCATCAACCAGCTCTAAGTACTGGGTGTAGGAGGCCAAACCGGCATTTGGTGTGATTCAAATGATGTACTTAAGAAGGCCTGGGGTTTAGGAGTGCTGTGATGCTGCTGAGCTGGGAGCTGAGCTGATGCCAGTGCCCGAGGTTAGGATACCAGAGGTGCTTTTCCCTTGCATGGTTGGAATGAAATTTACGGCAGCAAACGGCTGCTCATCAATGGATAATTTCATGCTGTATCTTACCTATTGTTTTTGAAATCCATAGGTAGATCAGAAAACTCATGGCTTTATTTTTTCTTAGACTTGGAATGTACATGTCTTAAATAATTTAGGTTTCTGGAACTGGAGTTCCTTGTTTAGCTGCATTTGCAAATCTACTGAGGAAGCACAGACCTGTCTTACCTACAGTTTATGTTGCATCATGTTGTACTTTCTGTGCTTGACTTAATGGAGATAATTAACTTTGGACCAACAAAAATTGCTTTTGCTTTGCTTTATTTGGTGGAGGAAGAATGCTGCTCATTGTGGAATGCTAGATTAGGCTATTGGATGTCATAGTACTGAGTATTTGTCTGTCTCGTTGTAGGATAATGTAAAAAAGCATAATAGAGGCTTTAGTTATAAGCATAAAGTGTGGTGTTATGAAGACTCTGTAGCAGAATTACAATCCAAACTTTAAATTTCGAGAGACAGCTGCAGCCCCTTTCGCTGTAAAGTGGAGTTTGAATTATCTTGTTGCAACAGAAGTAAACGAAGTTTGTGTTACATTAGAAACTTAGTAGCTAAGTGCTCCTAAGTGAGGTCAATTTATTTAGAGGACTAAAAGTACGCTGAATTTATTTAAGTTACTGAAATGTGGGTAAAAATCCAATGTTCCATGCATAAAATAAAGTTCAGAAGTGATTTTGTTGTGATTTCAGTGTGCAAGACAGAGCTGAGCTGTAATTTTACTTATTAAGTCTTGGTTATTCAACACTGTGAGTGGGATAGCTGTGTTGCATGGTAATATGTGTAAATATGTTGGTTTAATTTAATAGTTCTAGGGGAAGGCAACAGGAAGGCAACACAATAGTCTGGATAAGCAATAGCACTGCAAACATGTCACAGACAATAGTCAATCTGTCAGCTGTGAAGAGCTGACTTCCAGGCTCCAATTGAAGTTGCACAGACATCTCTCTGAGGGTGGGAGCTCAGTGATCAAAAAGACACCAAACAGGATGGATAACAATCAAACAAGGGATTATTTTTTTAATGTGACATTTTAAACTGATTAAAACTACTTTTATTTAGGGAAAAGTGTATTTGAGTGTATTTAAATTCCACATTTATTGTTATCAATAGTTAAGTCTGTTCTGAATATACTTTAAAATTAAATCCCTCTACATGTTTGCTGCTAAAATTTTAGCAAATGAGGTGCTGAATTGAAACTAGCACTAATGAACTGGCGGCCTAGCTTTTGACAATAAGTAGAGTTTTTAAATTATAGTGTAGTATAACTGTTTTGATTGTTCTGCACACTTTCTCACCTTAGAATGAAAGGTGAAAAAGCAAAAAATGTTCATGTTTATATAATAGCCTAGGGAGTGCAGGGGATGAGGTGCCTTAGTTTGAGAAGCATTAGGCATTTACTTCCTTTTTTAAAGTACCTAAATAAAATAAGATTTTATATTTTCTGTCCACATGCAATCTGAGATTAGTATGAAAGTGAAATTCTATTTTAGAAAACATGCTGTATCACTTTCATCATTTTCTGGAAAATAGTCTGGATTACTTAGTACAGTAATCTTAGGCAACTAAGCTCACTAAAGCAGAAAAACACATTTTCTAAGTACTCAGGGAACTGGGGGCGGGGAAAGAAAGGGGTCTAAACATAAAGAAAATGTTTTTGGACATCTGGGTGCCTGCAAATGTCATGGGAGGGGGGGAGCCATAACCTCTATAAGGGAAAACAAGAGTTGAATGGAATTGAAGTATCTGATTACATGTATATTTATGGTATCTCCTTATTAACAAAGCAAGAAGCAAAAGCTTATGGATGAGGTTATCATAGATTTTGTTGTAGTACAATTCAGTCTGTTCCCACATGCACAGCAGAATTGTCTCTGTTCTGAATGCTGCACTTCCAATGGCCAGCACTGTTTTTGATGAGTGCTGGTGTAATTGATGACACAGAGAAACAAAGAAAAAGGGGAACTTTTGCAGAATCCAATAATTATTTGGAAACAGGTGTAGAAGGTTAAATAAAAGCTTTTTGATACTAGCTGGAGGATGAGTGACACTGTGCTCTATTATTACTTCATCTTTGATATCTACAAGGAGGAACTATCCCTGTGAGCATGCCTGAGAATTAGGATAGTAAGTGTCAGTTGTCCATTTTACAGATGAGGAATTGGAGCAGACAGAGATGAATTCATTTGCATGAAGTTGCCCTGAACGTTGGAAGACATGATGGTTAATCCTGGTAGTCTGTCTAGACTGGTGGCTGATAACAGTAGTGAGAGAATTCAAAGAGTGCCTGCACCATGAGATTCCCAGCAACCTCCTTGAGGTTTAGGCGAGTGTGAAATATTTTCATGTCTGGCTATGTAAGAATAGTATTTTTCTGTATGCATTAGAAATAAATAGGATATAATTAGATGTGGGTAGATAAAAATAAGAAGGATGACATTATAGAAACTGCCATTTTTCTGTTCAAATTTGTGTTTTGAATAGGAACTTAAAGTATTTGTATCTTCCATTTCATTATCCTCTCTTCCCCATTTCATGTTATTTGCCTGTCTTGAGTTGAAGTGATGCAGATACTGATTTAAAGGTCTCTTGTCCTCCAGCAAATTTCCTTAGTAGAGAGGATCACTGAGCAGGGTAAGAGGACAATTGATTTTGATTAGGGAAGAGGATAGTGATAAGTTAGATTTGCCCCAATTGCATTTTGAGTGTCTTGTTTGTTGATGATACAAACTAAGTGGTTATCACTTTTGTGCCATGTCACATTGGCTGATTTCTTCTGGCAGAAATACAGCAGTTCTTGTTCAGTGTCTGGTTCTGAACATGATGCCGAGAAGGGTCGAGCTGTCCTTTACCGATGGGCAGGCTGGTATTGTGGTTCTGCGGTAAAAGAGAAAAGCCGTGGCCTTCAAGTTCTTAGAAATCGTAGCTATTTGGATTCTTGGAGGGGAAGAATTGGAGAGGCATATCCTACTATGGCCAAGGCCGCCTCTTAGAAAGAGCTGCGGAAAGCATGGGAAAGGATTTGATGTGTGTTGCTAAAATCCATCAGGTGAGTGGTTTGCCCGCCCAAATTATTTCCATGATCGGCACCCTGGGGTAGTTCTTTCCGGGGAGGAGAGCTGCAGGCGTCCGAGGGCAGGGCGCGGCTGAAGGGTGTCTCGGCGGTGCCAGGGGTGGCGGAGAGGCGCTGGAAGCCGTGGGGCGGCGCAGCGTGCCCCGCGGGGGAAGCTGGCTGTACCTGAGCGCGGCCTTCCCCGCGGGGCCGCGGCCGCGGCGGCCCCTTTAAGGCGCGACCTGCCGGGGATCAGGTGCGCGGCCGGAGCGATGACGTCATGGGGCGGGGCCGCGGCTCCCGCTCGCGCTGCCCGCGCCGCGGGACGGGGCGGCGGCGGCTGCGCACGTGCGCGGGGCGGCGGAGAGCGCGCGGGGCCGCGCGGGCCGGGGGCGCCGCAGGCGGGAGCGGCGGGAGCGGCGGGAAGGGTCTCGGTGCGGCGCCGCTGCAGCAGGTGTCGGCTCGGTCTGTGCGGGGCTGCCTGCCGTATAAGCACGTGAAAGGTTTTCTCCCTCAGCAGGCTGGGTGGGAGAAATGTGCTGTGCGCAGGGTGTTTGATTGTTTGTAGACTTAATTGGTTTTTCTGGCTTTTTCTTTGTGATACAGCCATCCGTCATGTTGTATGTTTCATTTGCGTTTCCTTTTTTAAACTGTTGCTTAGATAGTAAGTGAATAGCAGATATTGCCTGAGTTGATTGTGTTTTCCATGATGATGAATTGTGCTGTGTACCTGCTGTCCTTGATAGAAAGTGCTGCGCGACATTTGACTCTTTATACTTGGGTAAATTAAGGCAAATCCAAACGCTCAGGTTTGGACTAGAGGAGGGATGGCAGATGCCACAGAGTTGCTCTTCCTCCCTTGCCAGTGGAAGATTATATCCCACCTGTATGGAAAAGAGACTAGACTTTTTGCCGATTAGGTGGGAATGTACAAGCCCATGTGGAATTTACACCGCCTAAATATTTGTATGCACAGGAATTGTGTTTGCTGATTCTGGAGAAGAAAGGCAAAGGATTGCTTGTAGCTTTGGGGCTTTTGGTTTTGTATTTTTTTATTGGTTGGTTGGGGTTTTTTTCTTTGTAAGGTGAGGGGAGGCATTGAAGCCTTTCTTTGAACATTCATTTAATCTTCATGATAAATGGACTTCTATATTTGTAGTTCTAATTTCTGGCTAATATGTTCACTTTTCACCAAATAAGTTTGAAATTGGCAGAAAATGAAGAAAAAAATTTCCTGCTCAGGGGAATCATCATGTGAAGATAAAGTTGGCAGGAGGACCTCTGTAATTTTCTGGGTAACAGAAGGATATGACCAAGTAAAACATGGCTTTAGCAAGCTTGGTTCTTAAGACTAGAGAAAAGTCTCTTGGGCATTCTTATGCTAAAAATGTAGGCTAAGATTTCCCTTTGAAGTCCTGATTTGGAAATGCCCATCTCTACCACATCTAATTTTTTGCATTAGATTCCAAAGTCGATTTAGTCTCTTCTAATCTTGCAGAACAGGGTTCTGGACTAAGTCTTTCTTTAAATAAAAAAAAATACTTGTATGGATGTATGCATATGTTAAGAGATGTGCTATTTTTGGTTTTGAATGCACACCTCTGAATCCATCATTCTGCAGGTTTCTTTTTTCTATTGTCTTGATAGCATTTCAGTCTAATCAGTATTCAATGGGTGATGTTTTTGCTCTCTAAATTTAGCTGCTGATGTTTATATACTACTTGGTATTCTGTACTGGTCTTTGTAGAGGGCATCCTGCATAGATAGATCAGCCCCAATGGCCTTTGTCCTGGAAAATGCACGATCCCAAATGACATATTAACAGTGGGCTTTTTAAAGGGATGAATATGTTAATCTAGCATGCTTTAAGACCAGTGGAGTCTTTAGGTCTGTTAAGGTGTACTTCATGTGTGCCTTACCCCTAGAGGAGAGGAAACAAGAGTGAGTGACACATTATGCTAGTGTTTACTACTCTTTTTTCTTTTTTTTCCTCCCATATTTATGCAGACAGTATGAGTGTTGTGTCAGGAGCAGGTTTGTAGTCCAATGGGATGTTCCAGCCTTGGGACACCAGGCTAAGGTGAACAAGTAGGTAAGCCAGGGCATAGCAGGATTAGTCCACAGGGTGAAATCTGGTTCAATTACTTTTCTACCTGAAAATCTCTTTAACTTTTAAGTATATTTTTTCATTACAGCACCTATTACTGTGACAGATGTGACTTTCCATAGATTCTTGGCAAGTGGCTTACTGTTTCCCCTGGATATCATCACCTATTTCTTACCCTTCTTGTTCATATTTAGCATCTTAAGCCAGTTTAATTTCACTGGCTGTGAAATAAACAATATCCATCATAAGATGTGATTGTGTAAGCTGTTGAAAAAGTCGCTGCAACAACTTTTGTAGGTGCATGAAATTTTAAGAAATAATGACTGTTCTAATGAAATTATTAGAAAATATTTCAAGGTGAAAAGAAAGCTGATTCAAGAATTGTTGTTAATTCCCCTCTTCTTTCTAATGGCACATTTTTGTAGAGGACTTAGTTTTATGAATTGCAAATAAAAGCTTGTTTGAGATACTAATTCCCCCATAGTGATTGGGAGGATTCCTGGAATCATGTGTGGCATTGACTTTTGTTTTCAGCTCTTCAGTATTGTGGCATGGATTTAAATGCACTTGGGAGTTTCATGCTATATATGTACATCCTGACTCTGTATCAGTCTGCCAAGGTTCAGTCATAGGACAAAAATAGAACAGAAAATAATTAATGCAGAATGTGAAATTGTGGAAGAGAATATTTTATAAGTCTCATTACCTCATTATCTTGTTTTTTCTGTTAAGTGATACAAAAATCAAGTAATACAGCCCAACTTAGTTTCATTTGTGTTTCACAATGATGCAAGATATTTTCCAAAGTGAATCTTACACCTTCAACCTATCATCTCCTTTTTTATGTCAGATAAGAGGCTGAAAAGCACTGGTTTTATTTGATGCAGGCGGGTGAAACAAACTTGCACAATATCCTTTCTCAAGACTTCTTGCAAGCCTTTTTTCAAGTACCACAGCATTGGTAAGATTGAAGGGTTTACAGGTTGTGTGCTGTAATTTAAATTTAAAATTTAATTTTAAATTTAATGTAATTTTAATTTAAAATAATTTAAGTTATTGACTAGTGTAGGAAAAATGGCTACAGATTTATCACTCTGGTTATGCCGGTTCTGTGCCATATGTGTGCTTTATGTAGGAAAAGTTGTTTCCTGATTCCTGACTTAGTCAAACTATAAATTAATTCGTCAATAACGTGTGATCATATTTAATCACAGGAAATTCCATTTTCTGCAGGAAAATGATTTTGTACCATGCCTCTTAAGGCATAAAACTGTGTGTATGTGTGTCTTTCCCTGCTGCAGGGGTGACAGGAGACTTGTCTTTGGCTTTCAACACAGCATGGCATCACAGTCAGTCAAAGAATGAGCTCATGCTTTGACCAAGAAATTTAATTTAGTGCTTTGCTTGATTCAACAAGCATCTATAACCTGGTGTGTTACTTGCAGTCAAGAAGACCTTTTGCCTTCTCTTTTTGATAGGGTATTTATAAAACATTCTTTTGTCTTGGGTCCACTTACTGAGGTGGAAGTTACAAAAAGCAAGAGGGATTAAATGCAGTGCACTGTGTTTGGCAGTCACTGGGAGTAAGTATGCAATAGAATTCCTTTTCTTATTTTTGTGGTGGTTTTGGGAGGGTAGTAGAAACAAGAAGTGCAGTTATTTGTGGTATTTGTGGTGTTACCTCTGTGGTAAAGAGTGGTATTTAGATTCTTGCTTGTCTTTGGTAACTTTTAAACCCTGGCTTTTATAGTCTTCAAGACTTCCCAGTGCTACAGGTAAAACTAGTTTGAGTCACTCTTAAGAGTTCCTAGATGTAGAAAGTCTAATTGCTAGCAGGATATGTTTATAGTCATGTGCTGGGGGTATTAGCACTTTGTTTTTCTCCCAGTATTTATTTTTTGTTTGTTTGAATCATCTACCAGAAGAAAGACTAGTTTTGATGAGGAGCACTCTGCCTTGTAGCACATAAACATAAGAAATAAAATAGCTTTTATCAATTAAAGGGAAAATATTGAGTGTATATACCAACTTTTTACTCTAAAGATTATAAATGAGCCAGATTATTTTGTCTAGTATAAGGTTTGTAATGGAATTATGACAATAGTACTCTTGATAGCGAGGACTGGACTTTACCTATGAAAGAATTGTTTCCACTTCATTGCTCCCAAGCTTGTTTTTAGAGCTAGTTTAGATTTTCTTTGAACAGATGTAGTCTAAACTAATTTAACTAGTTCTAGCACCCCAAGTCTCCACAGAGAAAATGCTTGTGGAGGCTGTGTAGGGAACCTTGAGGAGCAGATCTGACTTCAAACCACCCTGGCCTGTCTTTCCACCTGGCTGCTGCTTACCCTGACCAGGCTGTTGTGTTGCCATGTTGAAGGGTTGCACAAGAATGAGAATGAGCAATTGGGAGGCTGAAGGAAAGTGGAGGCATGAAAGCTCTGTCCTCATGTTAGTCAATGTCTGAGTAGTCTTGAAAAATATTTCTGATTCTCTTTTGGTAGCTACCAAAAGAGCACTATGCTTGGTTTGGTTAATCTTTTATATGAGAAAAAGCAAAAAAAGATTTTTGTTCATCTTGTAATTTACAAGCTATTTGAATAACTCTGGGTTACCTGACTCTAATAAAAAAAAAAAGTAACTTGGATGGTAAGAGAAAACAGAATGGATTTTTTTTTTAATATGAGTCCATTTGATTCTAAGGCTGCGTTGATGAAGTAAAAGCAAGATTTTGCTGTGCCTCCTCACTCCCCAGACCTTGTTTAAACAGTTGTCTTGCCATGTGGAAAAGGTCAGCTGAGTACAGCATATGTATTTGCCCAATATGTTTGAACACATTGCCCTAAAGTTTATTAAGACTGTTAGATTTTTTGGTCTTTTTTTCCATCCTCTTGAAAATTGCACTGCTGATGTGGCAACTTGAGCTTCTCTTTCTTAATCCACCTTTTTCACCCTCCTCAGACCCCAAAAAAGAAATTGTTGATGATCACTGCTTTCTAGCCACAGAATTAACTTTTTTGACCTCAGAGATTTTCAGCAAAGAGGGCAAACATCTGTTTTCATACTTCTTAGAAGTCCGGGGGATGCATTCTCCAAGTTAAATACTAGGGTCCCAGACGAATGTACTTAGTTAAAAGAAAGTGGCTAGAAAAGGTTAACCAGGGGGATTAATTTGCATCTGTTGTTTTGAACTGATGTCTCCTGGAGTGCAGCTTTACAGTGGCTGCTTAAGGGCAGGCCAGGGGGCTAGGTCTGGACTGGGTGCTCCTGCTCTCTCCCTGTTCAGCTCTTAGTTGAAGTGGCTCACAGCTCAATGCAGTTCTTGGAAGCAGTGGGAGCATGAGGCTAGGGAAAGTACACAGACTGACACAGTCTGCTGTTTCCCTCAGTTAAATGAAACTGCGCCTTCCGTCTGTGTTCCTTGCTGCACAGCCATCTGACTGCAGATGGAGGGGCAGCTTTGTTATCTGGGTAGGAGGATCTGACTACAGGCCACTGTCAAAAAGCTTTGTTCACCCAGCCTTCTTTCCTGCTTTTGAGTGAGAAAGCTAATGAAAAAAATAAAATTTCCATTGGTGGAGTTGTTTTTTGCCAGCTGTTTTTTTCTGTCCTGTTACACGTCATTTTGCAAACTTACCAGTGTTAGCATAAGGGGAGTGGAAGGGGCATGTGATGGTGAACAGATCCACCCTGGTAGCAGCTGTCAGCTTGGCACAGCTGTATCATAAAACATACTGTAAGTTACCTGTGCTAGAAATTAGTGGCTAGTACATCTGCATGGTGTCTTGTCTTTGGTGGCAAAGCTCATAAAGAAGCTGCCGTAACTACTGTTTCTTTGCTCCTGTACCGCTCTGTAGGTTGCTGGTCTATGTTGTGCTGGTTACAAGTGCATACTGCACGACTACTCTGTAGTCTGAATAACTGAAATTAAAAAAGTACCCTTCTTCATAATTTTATCTTCTGGTTATTTTTAACCCACATTATTTTCATGAGGCAATTTGTAATGTGGTCCTACACTGGTTGCCACCTGCAGAACAGAGCATCAGATGAGAATAATAAGAACTGATCTGTGAAAGTTTGGCAGGATCTTCTGCAACCAGCTTCTTTGTTGGCAGTCAAGAAACTTCATCTTTACCACACAGCATTTATTCCTGACAAACTTCTCCATGTAGATAAACTTAGGGTATTTAAATTGTACTAAGTGTGCTGACAGTTACAGCTCTGTGAGTGGGAGTTCTGTGGTGGTTAATTATACAAAGGTGAAGGGAAGGGCTAGCATAGCCTTTGCTAGGTAGGAAGCGAAAAGATCTGCAACAGCAGAAGGAAGCCAAAATCATATGACTCTACAGACATTTGGAAAACAATTCTTCTCAGTCTTAAGAGAATGATTGTTTCAGCTCTGTCATCTATACTTTTGTTTCTTCAGGTTTGTTTTTTTTTTAACTTATGCTTTTGCAATTTTTCTTGGCTATCTCTCTTTGTCTTGCCAGCTGTGAAGGTATGCTGTTGGCATGCATGCTTCTAACAGATGGGGTTATTAGCAAATGCATTTGCTTCAGATTGCTGATGTCTGAACCAAAGCAGAAAAGCAAGGAAGGTGGAGATTTCGGGCTTGTCTCTGTTGGTTTAGTTTGCCTGGTTTTCCTGCCTTGTTGCTGTCTGAGCTAGCTGTGTGGATGGCTGTATAATTGCTACCATTGCTCTCCCAGTTGCCCTGAGGGCTGCAGTACTTGACCAGAACAGTTTGAGGGTTGCCGTGCTGTACTGATTTAGATGAAATGTTAGAAGAGTTGAAATTATTTCCCTCCCCCCCACCTTCTTCCTGTTCTGTGCAGAAGTGTGGTAATTGCTCTGAATTCTGTCTTAGTTTGGTGGCAGTGAGTCAGATTCTTAGCTGGTGTGTTTGGCAAAGTTTTCTTTTGTGGGTGCAGTAGCGCTGTTGTTCTTCAGCTGGGGACCTGTCCCCCTGCTCCTGCTCAAGGCATGGAGCCCTGCTCACTGTTTGAACTGTCAGACCCTCATCAGCACAGAGTGAACTCTTATTTTCTGCCTAATGCAGAGGGATTTGTTTTAGTAGTAAAACACTTACTGTCCTTTGCTGCTATATGATTCTAAAAAGCTCTGATTTTAGGTGTGATGGAAGCAGAACTGATCTTGCTTTCAAGAGAGCATTTAGAAATAATTTTCATGCTTTTTTCATGCACTGAAGTACTGAAGAACTGGTTATTGTTTAGACAGGTAACTGGTAGTCTCGACTATCCACATGCTGAGGGACTGTGCAAAATGATGTCAAAGCAGGTGTTTGAAAATGTCCACAATTGGATCCATATTTCTTGCAGTTACTCAAGTATGTGTGGACACCTGAAGCACTTTATCAAAAAGCTGGAAACGAGTTCTAAAATTATGGAAACTGAGGCAGAAGCAAATAGGAATTTGTAAACATCAGTACTACACAACTCTTGATGTTGCTGATTTAGATGCTTCTGCCCCTTAGTGAGCATTGGCCAGCATCACCTCATCATGGAAGTCAGTGGAGTCATGGGGGATGTATGTGGTCTTTGTGTCTGAGGAAGAAAGGCAAATGCTTTGTGCTTTGGAATGAGGAGGACTAAAGGAGTGTAGATACCAGTGTTTTCTCTGCAAGGGTGCTTACCAACCTTGGATCATTGTTTTGTGGAAATAATGCCACTGTACTCTTGGTAAAATTCTACAGATATTTGAGAGTAAACATGCAGATCCAAGAAATAGTGTGAGACACCTGGAAGACTTGGTCGCTCTTTTTGTATGTTAAAAATGAGGTTTGGCAAATTGCTTTTGCCTGGCAAAAGTCTGTTGGTGTTGCAAACTGTGTTTTTAAATGATTTGGCTTCCTTGAAGCAAGCTGTTTGAGGGAAGAGTGCTACAGAGTTAACATGCTGCTTTAACCACGCACAGCTGTGGAGGAGGTTTTGAGCCCAGCATGATTACTGAACATTGGACTGTTTTTTGTTCACAATTATGGCACTGTTAGTGCACTTTAGAAAATTACTTTATTTGAAATTTGCTCACACTAAATCTTTAAAAAAAAGTTTTGTAGAAGTATCATGAGGTAAAACTGCTCAGAGTATTGTGCTTTTGCTATATTTTTTTCTTTCTTGTTCTCCTATTTTTGTCCCTCCAAAAGTCTGTCATTATGTAAAGACATAGTTAAAACTTGGCTCAGCCCCTTCTATCCTGCAAGACTAAATTGTTCTTAAGGCAAACCAATTTAATTGTATTCCAAATGCTTCCTTTTTGCATTGTTTGTTTCTGTTAGGTAAATGGTCCCAGTGGGGATAGTATCTTCAATTCCTTGTATGTCCAAGGCATTATTATGTTTCAGTCTGATTCTGTTAGCAGTATATTGTGCTGGGGCAGCAAGACAATGGTGTGCATTGCTTTGGGTTTTGTTGTTTGGTTTTGTTTTTTTTTTTGTAACATAACCAGAGTTTTACAGCTATTTTGGTCTTGGATGTACAGTAAGTCTCCCTGTCTGTGCTCTAAATGTGACCATGTTAGAAGAACAAATTGATGCTGAATGCAGATGGCAGCCTTGTCCTGGAGCTGTACTGTAGGAGTGTCTGGGAATAATTGTGTAGTAATGATAATGCTGAGCTTATGGGAGGTTTTGGGGATAGGAAGCTGTTTTTCTGAACAAACTTCTTTTTTCTGTGATCTGTATCACTGGCTTTGGGGATGGTTCCAGGAAGTGTCCTGCAATAATTTTCTTTGAAAAACTGCTTTTAAGTTTGTGTTGCAACTGCAGGGCTGTAAACTGAGGGACCAAAACTGAATCTATCTTTTGAGTGCTTTCTGTTTTTTCTGTTAAACGGTGACATGTTGCTCCTGGTGATCAATTCCTTCTACGAGAAAACAATCCGTGACATTTAACTGCAGAGTCTGCAGGAGCCTCTCCAGTTCACTTGTCACACTGAGGGGAGCCCTGCCTTGCACAGGCAGGCTGCTGCTGCGAAATGGAGTCATCCCTTGCAGCCCTATCTCCCTCTCCTCTGCCCCCAGTCTGGTCTCTTTTTATAAAAGGGTTTGGAAAACCTTCCTCCTCCTTGCCTGGCCCCGTGTCCGAGGGGAGTTGTGCCTGTGAGCAGGGCTGGGCCTCTGGCCTTATCTCTGTTGTCAGAGCTGCCTGCCTGGTAGGTGGCAGCGGGGGCAATGCTTTTCGAATGAGACTTTCCTGTGCTTAGGGAGGCCCTTGTTTTTTTGTTTTAACAGCTTCCTATTGTTTGAAACAGCAGGTTATCCCCTCCCATGCTATTCTAGCTCTTTCCTCCTCCCTTAAATAATTATTCTGTGTAAGTATTAATCAGAGCAGTTACTCTCACAGTGAGTCCTCAGTTTTCCTAACTCACTCTGATCTCCAGCTTCTGTTGTGATACCAGTGTGGAGTCCACACAATAAAGAGAAAGCAGCTTCTGAAGGTAGGTCTTTCTGATTTTTAATTCAGCATCAGCACTACTGTGCTGTGACAGTTTTGATTGAATTCAGGTTGTCATAGGAATTCTCTCCTACATATGGTACTGAAAGATAGAAAATTCTGCTTTTCAACATGGCTGGCTTTTGTTTCTAAGATACAAAGAAAGAGTATTGCTTCAGTTAGTTAATAGTTTGCTTTTCAGTGTTCCAGTCCTGCTAGCTAATGGTGTTTCATATGTGTACACTTTGTTTATGATGTTCTACCTCTGTGAAAGGTACTTTCTAAAACATAAGCTGCCTCTAATCTACCATACCATAACTTTTTCTGTCTAATGGTATCCATGATAAATTAGAAGATTGAACCCATCAGAATCTCTTCTCACCATATATCAATTGTTACTGCAGGAAAGGATGTTGGCAGTTCATTTCCCATCCCACTTATTTTACAGTATAAGAATTACTTAGTCAGAAGCACTCCAGACTGCTTTTTTGATAAATTAGATGTGGTTTTCCTTCCCTCTACTAGCTGGATCCTGTATAAGAAAGTTGATAATGAAATGAGGTACTAAACATATGCAAAGCTTTTCTATTATTTTAATGTGCTGATTTATAAAAGTCAACTTGCTTTATCTGTTTTCCTGATCCCCTGCCTTCTATGAAGTGTTTTGTTTCCAAAAATAGTAATAGTTTTGTGATTGTTTGAAGTCTATCGCTACTGTTTCATACTTTTTGCAGTTCAACTTAGCAAAAAGTATGTATTTGTTTAAATTTCTAGATTTGAAAAAAAAAAGAAACAAAAGCCCTCACATTATTTTGATATATTTGGTGATGCTAAGCAGAAGTTCTAATTCCAAAAAATGGTAAGTCCAGTTCTAGACTTTGTCATTAGAGAGGGTGAAAGAGGGGGGAATAATCTATGTATCAGTTCCCATACTTGACATTCAGTATAATAAACATTCTGCCTGTTCTAATGCATTCCAGATTTTTTTGAAGGAATGACTTCTCAGGCAGCCTAAAACAAACAAGAATTGCAAAGACATTGATTATAGTCTTCAGAGGCAGGATTCATCTGACCCGTACCTGGAAGATGAAGTCCCGATGTCCTTGCCCTTACTATAACTTCTTGATAAGCTTATTCAGGTCACTAATCTAGTAGGAAATAAAGCAAACCTCCTCCTCTCTTCTTGCCATCTCTCCAAATATGCTAATTTTGTGAGCTGTATTTGCTTCTGTGAGCCTGAGTGTGAACTGCTTGCCCCAGAGCAGTCATGTGGAGGGAGAAGTGCCCTCTTCACACTACTCTGGTGGCCCCAAGATTTTGGCTTCATTTGCTTATTTAATAAGGTTCCTCTCAGAGGTTGTCTGAGATTATACATCCTCTTTCTAGAGCACTGTATTTCATGGGAGTTGGAGAAGCCGTAGGCTTTTTTTATTACTATTATTATAACTGACAGTTCAGAAACCTCTTGGGGTTTTTTGATGGAGAAGTGTTGCAGTGGATGTACAGAAGTTTGTGTTTTCTGAAGTTGTTACTTTATTATGTAGTTATGTCCCTAGGTTATGACAGTGGTCTCAAGAGTTTTAGGGTCTTAAAAACCCAAACAGGATGATTCCAGGTTAAAGAGGTCTCTGTTTAAGGCCAGAGAAACATGACAAACAGCCTCAGGAGTGAAGGAAGCAGACTGTGGTGGCTGTCAGGTTGAACAATGGTTTTGGCACACCTGCTGCTTTGCTGCTGAGCTTCTCTGTGTGCTTGGCAGGAAAGGAGTGATTTGGAGGATAACCAGATAGTTTTGTAGATGTTTTTGGTATGTTTCCATCTTCTCTGAGGGAGCGGAAACAGAAGCTCTTGCTTTATAATGTAACTAATGGCTGGTTGAAGACTGGGACCATAAACTTTTGGGGCAGGATTTAACAATACACTTAGAAATGTGGAAGTCAATATTATGCTAGACTTGAGGGCCCTTAGAAGGGAGTGCAGGGAGACTGATTTACCATGGGAAGGGGGAATAGTTGGGTATAGTTAAAGCAATGTGTTAGAGAAATTTATGTTCATACTGCCCCTCTGAGTAGACATAAAGATAATCAAGAAGCAAAATTAAGAGAGCTGAAACAAATGCCTTTAGAAGATGTTTTTTTCAGTATGATAGTTTTTTAACTCCACCGTATTCCAACTGATATTATTCCCTTGATGCTTCTCCTCGAAGTTAATACATATGTAAGATGTGAGACCAGATTACCAGATTAGTCATATTAATAGTCTTTTGAAGTGATGTGTAATGCCATGCGTATTTATACAAACTTTCTCTGAAGCGTCTCATGTACGTGATTGCACAAGAGGATATTGCCATCCTAAATTGTTGAGTGCCTGGGTCACCGGAGTCTATTGGAATTGGAGAGCTTAGGTGTTCTGGGAAAAAATGAGAATGCTGAAAAAGCTGGAGAAATTTCCTTATAGTCTAGCAAAGAAAATGCTTCTAGTAGTGTACCTTTTAGCTCAAGCTCAGAGCAGTTTAACTTCAAATGGAGTGAGCTCAGTTCTGATGGATATGAATTGTAAGAGTTTTCCAGATCATCCATTTACTTGCACGTGTGCACGCACACATGTGCATGATTTATTTTATTTTCTTAATCACAGAGGAAGGATGCATAGACTCTTAATCTGGATAAAATATTCTTATTTTTTCCTGTTTCCCTTACAGGTGTGTGTATAAGGAAGTGTTGTATAAAACTTGTAATGCTGGTTAAGCAATGGATAATAATTATAGTAACAGTGTGAAAGAATGCTTTTGTCTACTACTGAAGGAAAATTTTGTAAATTATTTCTCAAGAAAGTATTTATTTTGGTGTAATGACTGCAGATACCATTGCGGTGTGGTAACCCTTCTTGATAAGCATAGCTGTTACAGATGTTGCTTTCCCAGATGTCAGGTGATTGTTCCTTGAAGCCCAGTTATTCTGAGGGGAGAAGGACAGTGTTTGGTTTTGTCCTTTTATTGACATGCTGGTGTTCTGGATCTGAATTTTTTTCTGCACCAAGTTGCTAACACAACAGTTGCATCTCTTCAGCAGCTTCTTATGTTGCCAGCATATTGTCTGGGGAATTCTGGGGGAAACAAGTTCTTTTGTACAGCCTTACAATGCTTGTAGATGCGAGCCTGGAGCAATATCAGCTGGTCTTGCACTAACAGGATTTGGCAAGAGAAGGTGTGGGCAGCATGTGACTGCTTTGCAACTGGAAGGTGAAGATTCTGTCCTGTGACCAGCTCTAGGGGATCCCAGTGTAGGGAGTGGTGGCTGTGTGCTGTGCGGCAGCCTGCAGGAAGAAGCAAGCCTTAGGGACCATTTTGGATTGCCATGGCAGGATATGGAGTCCTCCACAGTTTTTGAGATGGATGTGCCTAACCCCTCTGTGTGGTGAGTTCCCAAAAGACTGAAAGTATTTTAACATCAGAAAAGCCATATTTTATTTAAATAGTAATAGAAATGTTACTTTTTTAAAAAGAAAAAAAATTTAAAAATCTAGGGAAGACAAAGTGGAAATAGGCTTGTGTGCAAGTTTCCTGTTACCCACTATGTCTTGCTTGCCTAGCCTGTCAGTCACTGTGTGGCCCCAAATGTCTTACTGGAAATTTTGTGCTAAGACTAGCCATACCACACAATCCCTGGAACTTTCATCTTTGAACAGCCTTGGTATCTCCCCAAGAGGGCAGGATGGGACTCTTCCCCTGCCCCCAGGGGTGCTACATGGCATAGCCACGCTCTTAAAAGTATGGCACCCATAATTAGAAGCCAGAAACTAAATGCTTACATAAATGTTATCATCCTGAGACCCAGTTACTTTCCTGTTTCCTACTGTGTGTGATGGAGTGGAAGAACCCCTAAAGCTGCTGTTGTCTCTTGCCTGAGACCTTTCCCCAAAGCTTCTCTGTGCTCCAGTGCTGTTCCCTGAGGTACTTTGCTCAGGGAGTGGCACGCATCATTTTAGGCTGGGCATTTTTTCTGTGTGGCAGAAGAAAAAATATGAACTGAGTACACGGAATAGAAGACCCAAGTTTAGGAAGCTGTGCTTTCTAAATTTCATGTGTTCTGTGCTGGACTAAGCCAGAAGCTGCTTAATCCTCTGTGCGTAACATTGCAGCACTCATGGGAGTCCCTGTTTAAAGGGTATGTGGATTGTGTTTAGTTTCACAGGTGATTTCAGCCAGTGCAAGATCAAATTTGGGAGAGCAACAGAAGTAGCTGCTTGCTTTTTTGTAGAGCTCAGACCCACAGAAGCATTGAAAAAGTTGAATTACTGCTGAAAGGAATTAAATTGAATCTCTAAAGTAAAAGCGTGCCTTTTTTTTTTTTTACAATGCAGGTTGAAATCTTATTGTCTGATGTTGAGCTAGACTGTTATTGGCTGGATACTTCGCAGTCCTGTCAGAACAGGCCTCCTTTTTGTGTGTGAAAGCATGTGTACATATCCTTAAATTTGCTCCTTGTCAGTCTGTTTTATAATAACAGCATGAAGTTTCATTAGAGGTGTTTTCCTTTCCACGTGTACTAGTTGGTTAAATGTATTATAACTTTCCTGGGCACCTTTAGAATTGTTTTAATTTTATCTTTAACAGGTTTCTTCGCTTGCTAAGAAAAGAGCTTTAGTGACCTACCTCTTCATGATCTTTTTCTGCCAATGAGCAACCCACAAATAATTTGGAAAGGCCCCTTTCAGGGTATATACTTCCTCTTGAGTGCTTCCTGAGGCTTGGTTTTTTTTCTGGCTGGGAGATGTTTTGGGTTTTTTGAGGAGGTAAGGGGATTTGGGTTTTTTGTTTAGATGGGTTTGGGGTTTTTTGGTGGGTTTTTTGCAGGGAGCTTCTGGTGCCACTCAGTTGGGTCATTTTATTGCCAGGCAGAGAAAAAAAATCAAAGCTGTTGACATCATTCTTCTTTTTCTTACCCAAACACCCAACTGATCTGTTCAGCTTGTATTATACTGCATTTGCACAGCTTCTGCTTCTGTGACCCATTAGGACAGAGCCTGCTTGTGCTTAACAAGAGTCTCTTTCATGCTTTGTGGATCTCTCCAGGCCACAGCAGGACACAAAATAATCCCTTTTGCATTTGGTAGTTTCACACTACTTTTCTGGTGAAGATAAAATAACCTTTCTGAATGAAAACAATAGCATCATCTCCATAAGCCTGGTTTTGATTCAAGGAAATTGTGTCATTGTTTCTGCTTCATATAAAATGAACAACAGTTTGTTTGGGTTTTTCTTCCCCAGCACATTACTTACAGATTTTAATATTTTAAAATCTTGGAAAGAGTGTTATAAGTTTTTTAAGTCAGTATGTAATTAGTTTCTTTCAGTAATGTCTGTTAAGACTTAGATAACCAGTTTTTTTGAATTATGACTTAAAAATTTGTGTTTGTATTTTGAATTCAGTGAGGCCAGATTTTTGTTTAAGTTCATATGCAATCTCATGGCTTCACCTTATTATTAGTTCTAACATAAAAGATATATATTTCAGAAAATGTGTTTGTACAACAATCTGCACACATGAAGCTTTCGTTTTTGTATACTAAGCATATTCTCTAATGTTTGAGTTTCTGAAATGTTTGACAAAGAAGTATCCTTGGCCTGTTTTGGCTATCTACTCCAGCTTTCACATTGTGAGATCTATTAAACTTGATTTTAAGGCTTTTTTTGCTATCTTTCAGAAGATGTTTTGTACCAGAAGAACTCAAGCAATTTATCTATTTGTAAGTGGCTTCTCAATGAATGTAAAATTTTAAGTAATGGAGGTAGCTGAACATCCTGTTACACAAGGGTTGCTTTCCCGTGTTTGTAGGAACCATTTCATAACTTTGCCTATATTTGATGTTTAGCTGTGAGTCAGGATTGTTGTGCATTCAGTTGTTATTATCCTCTTTTTTCAAAACTCAGAGACCTGTGAAATGGCTCTTTACTTTTTAAGGTCTGTGATGGACTGAGTGTGCAGCTGGGGAACAGCACAGTATGTCCATGGCTGTTGGCTCAGCCAGCAATGGACCACTTGGCCCAGTCTAGTCTTGGGCTGCAGGAGCCACAGGGAGGCCATGGCAGCATATTATAACCACTTTATTTGCTAGTTTGGGTTGAAAAGTCTTGAGGTATGGTCATGTCTATTTGCTTCATATTCAGAAAGTGACAGGACCCAGCCCACCAGCTTGCAGAGACTGTCTTTTCCTCTGATTTCCCTAAATGCATTGGTCAGATTCTGCTGGCCTCCTACTTGTACGGTTCCACTACCCCTGCTTGTCTGTGCCAGGTGGTTGGTGAGGTGTTTGGTGTCATGGAATGTTTCCCCCAACCTGTTTGTTTTACTCTTCCATATGCTGTTAAGTGCTGTTGGATATGGGATGTTCTGATTAAGTAAGCGTTTTCTTGTCGTGTGTGCAAGTGTTTTTCCTACTCAAGTTCTGTAGTCTTCAGTGAGTTTCACAGAAAATGCTTCTCTATACAGAGCCAAATGAAGCAAAAACGAGTTTCCCTGTTCTTATTAGTTATACTTATTCCTCTAAAACTACATAGTAATGATCTTAAACTCAGCTTAGCATGTGTGTGCACACTCGTGATTCTGCTGAAATGTTATTTATAGCTATAGAGCACAGATGATTGCTTAAAAAAGAGGAATAATCAGCATGTTGTGCATGCTGAGAGCATTTGCTTTATATTTTTATGTGAAGTATGAATCTATATAATGTTCTGCAGTGCAGCAGTGCTCCTTCTGCTTGTCAGTTTTAGCAAAACAGGAAAAAAATGATGTAAGCATTTAATACTGGGACCCAGCAAAGGCACCATAAACTGCTGCTCACTCTGCCTTTACTCTGTTTTTGTGAGTTCCCTGGTACTGCTTTAATTTTGCACCTTGGTGTGGTATTAGTCTGTCAGGAACCTGAGAGTTAGAATCTCTCTTGGTACATGATAATGGTGGTATAGATAAAACACAAAATACAATTAACTAATACTTTCATCTAGAACTATTATTTTAATACCAAATGCTGTCCTGAGCAAAGAAGGAGGGAATAAATGCTTTTATGGTACTAACAAATTATCTGGCCCCAGCTGTTGATCACAAGGGAGATGGGAATTGTCTGTCCACCTCTGTGGAAGTTTTCACTAGCCAGTGTTATCAAAAGGTCCATTATGTGCCTGTGTTGAGGAAACTGATTTCTGTTCTGGATGTCATCTTGAGCACTACCAGGAGAGAACAGTGCATTGCAGTATTTGACTTTGAGATTCTTAGCACATCAGCAGCAAGACCTTGTTTTTCCACCCAATCGCTGTCCATCTGTTTGATCACAGTTTGTTGCTACTCTCATGTGTTGCTGCTGCCTTTCCATAATCTTTGCTGTGTTTCCTTTGAAATCAAAAGTACTAATGGAGCCAGACTTCTTCTGTTTGCCTGTTTCCCTGCAAAATCTGTTTCTTGTGTGGTTGTTGTTCTGTATGGATGTGTGTGTATGTCCACATTCAAACATATCAGAAATCATTGGTTTATAATAAAGTTTAATAAAACAGAGGGGTTTGTGGTGCTGTAATGTGAACAGTGTATGATTTGAGAGTTGATTGCTACTGACTTCTGCTTGAAGCAAAAAAGGGATGTGAAGATTGACAGGAGAACTCACAGTTACAGCAAGGTAGCAGTTACAGATGAGGAAGAATTTTTCTGTTCAGCAGTGAAAATCTGCAAGGTCAGGAAAAGAATGGCAGCAGGATTTTAGGATTTAAAAAGTTACCAGTCATTAAGCCATATGTTGTTGAATACTGCTGACTACTTCTGAAATTTTTTAGGGCTCTTATGTCATTGTTGAACTGGAATTCACAAGCCAGCGTACAAATCCCTTGTTTTTTTGGATCAGTGGTGTTATCAGTGGAAGAGAGATGAGATCGTTTGTTAGTAAGGTGCCATATGGAAATGGGCCTTGAAAGCTTTTGCCAATAACTGATGGCTGTAAAATACAGCATTTTGCAATCAAAGTGTTTGTATCTGGAGGCTGAGTCAAATACTAAATTAATCTTGAAGCTCTGCTTTGGACAGTCAAGGTAAAGATTTGGAAAGAGAAGACTGGTAGCAAGAGGCTGGCTGAGCTCTTGCTTGAGTCAAACCAGAACCTTCCATTTCACCAGAGGGTTGGCAGCTGCCTATTTGTCATGTTTTCCTGTGTTACACTGGATTGATTAATGATATTTAACTACTTTTGAGCAATTGCATAACATTTGAAGCTGCTGTGTTTTTCCATTTATTCAAATTCCACAAATTCCATGTAGAGTGGGATGAAAAGCTGGTTTCACTCTACCCTTCTTCCTTGAGCAATGTCCAGCACCAGCCTGGGGTGAGGTAGAGTGTTTTTTAAATATAGGCTGGAGAGAATAAACTTTTATTTCATATAGAAAGTAATAGAAAACTTGAGGATAAGCACTTTGGAAATCCAAGTGAGTTAAAATGTAGGCTTTTATTATCATGTACAGCGGTCTTAGAGTTGGACAGCTGAAGGGTAGATCTGAAGGGAATGCAGATAGTTTTGAAAGGGTTTGAGTTTACTTAGGACTGGGCAGACCTTCTTAATTTTATATATATTCCTTGCCTCTCCAACTATCAGAGAAAAGTTGCTGATACAACAGGATTGTGTAACATAAAGGTGGCTGCTCCTTCCAAATTATTTTCTAAGTAAAACCAGTGGGCTTATCTGCCTCCATTCCCTGTAGCCTCCACAGAAATTCATGTGCTGAAAGTACCAAGATGCATGAGATCAATGGTTATTAATATAATGGTTTTTCTGTCAGTAGAACCATTATCTGGGGAACAAAATGTGTTTAGGCAATAAGCCCCACAGAAAATAAATAATGTGGCACTTGCATCTTTAGGTCTGGCATCCACTCTCTCATTGTCTTTGAACAGAAGCCCTGTATTACTCAATTATTTTATACCATGCTTTTATCAATTGCAGTCTTTCAGACGATATGCTTTACTCTAGAAACTTCTAGATCATCTTACAGGTTGAGTAATTGTTGATCACAGAAGGCTGTAATGCTGGCTTTAGATATTGAGAGTTGCATTTGGACTTTTAATTTATTTTTTAATTATAATTTGCCTTTGAATAATTGTCACGTTGTACTGGAGCTCATTACCAGATGGGTTTTAATAGCTTTTCTCATTATTTGAGAGGCAGCTGGATGTTTTGAGTCTTCTGAACTGTTTTATGAAAGTCTGGACACAGCTACTTTACTGTCTCAGTAGCTGTATAGGAAAAGCGACACACTTTTCCATTATTCTGGACTATGTGTGGTTGTCAGCACAGAAAACAGGTGTTTATCAGTGGATGTCCTTATTGCAGAAAAGGCTGCTAAGTCTGTAACCCTGGAGAGGAATCTTCTGCATTTCAAAGCCAATGGCTTTCTTCTGGGTTTTGGTGGTTGGGGGTTTTTTTTGTGGGTTTTTTTTTTTTTTTTCCCTTAGCTGTGAAAGATGCTCTTTAAATAGATTTGGCTGACTGTCAGGCTTAAAATCAAATGATTCAGATTAGGTAAGTGTTTGCAAGATTTCATTACACTGCTTTAAGGGGCAGTCCACCAGAGTTTTATACAACTTATAAGCATTTTGGATGAGGAAGTTGGAAAATGTTTTGCTGTAAAGAGTCTTTTCATGCAGTATAAAGCTGTAATTGACCCCAGCAGCTTACAGAGTCTCACTTAGGAGTGTTTTTGAAGAATGTGGTCTCTCCATGCCTCTTGTTGGTCTGAGCACTTAACAGGAATGTTGAGTGGGTTGGTTTTCATGTTTCATGGTTTATTGGTTGTTGGTTTCAAAAGTTGGTATAAAAACATATTCTTTCTTCATAAAATTGTTCAGTTTTGTTCTTTCCTATGACTGTAGAAGCAGTAAGTTATCTCTAGAAATGGCAACATTACTGCCCTGGGGAAATGCGTTCCTGAAAAGTGATTGATCCATCAGTACTTTGTCTACAGTTTCTTCTGTTGGTTGATAGGCTGTATAAATACAGTGCTAATGACCAAAAATGATGTTTGTTATGCTAGTTTTGTTTGCTGTTCTGTCTCGTATTTTCTGGTTTTGTTTGCATTATCCTGAGGTGATCTCTCAGAAATGGCCTCACTGTGTCTTCTGGAGAAACCTGTAGTATTTAATCAGGCTTGCTGTATCAGTACTCTCTGAAGTACATCCATGGATTTTGGGAAGTGTATTTTTAGTCTTCACTTCAAGATCATTTTGATTGTCTTCATCAGCCACTTTTAGTCAGACATTTGGATAATTTGCTTCCGGTAGATGGAAGGATTTATTTGGTGTCTGAAAGAGTATTTATCGTAACCTTAGCAAACTATATTTTCCAAAAAAGCTCTGGGAAGTTAGCCTAAGGTCTCTGGTACTCAAAGCTTTGTCTTTGCAACTCTTCAGGGACTGAGAATTGTGCAATAGCACCCGGAAAACAAGGAAGACCAGTATGAGTCTGTTGCACCAATGGCACTGTGAGGTGCTGTCAGTTCCAGTTCCTGGTTCCTCCCAGTTCCTCCTTATTAAAACATGTAGCACAGAGCTAGATAATCAGGTTGTTCATTTAAGAGGAAGACTGACAGATGGGTGCAAGCTTGACAGCAGAAGTATTACAGACTCTTCCCTGCCCCTTTCTCCCAGCAGAGCCATCAAGGCTGAGAAATGCATGCATAAAGCTAAATTTTTTCCCCCTCTGTTGTCCCATTTGTACTGTGAAAAAAATCTTGGCAACAGAGATGAATGTAAATCTACCTTTTTGTAGTTGCACTTTTTTGTCTAGGTGAGCAAATAAATCTGTCTTGTATTTCTGGCTAGCTAAGAATCTCAAAAAGAAGAGACATCCTCGGGAGGAGGAAATCATCTTCTTTTGCTTCTGTCAGGTCATTGTCCTCTTCACTCTTTTCTTCATCCAGCCTCATGGTTATTTGGTATTGGGGAGTTTTTCCACCCCTCTATTTTATTTCATTACCTTCAAGATTGAATTTAAACTGACTTGCAAAGCTGACTATCTTTTGGGATGTCTAAACTAAATGAAGACTGTAATATTGATATCTCTCTAATTAAATATAATTTAATCCATGTAGAAATTCACAAATACATTCATCATTGCAAGTACATGGAGAAAGTGTGTTCTCAAGCCTCTATTTCTACAAACTTTCCATCTAGCTGAAAACAGCCATGGGATTATTCTTGTGCCTCTCCACTGAAAGAGTCAAAGTCAGGAGCCATCTGGGTGAAAACTTTCATCAAAATCCATTGTCTTGGACAAGTCTGTCTTTTTTTTTGTTATCAAAAGATCTTGATTTCAAAGCTGTTTCCCACCTCTTTAGGTTTCAAAGGTGTTGCAGCATGTGAAGGCATGATTTGCCCTCAGCACCATTAATCTACTCCCTACCATCAGAATAGGTGGTAGGATACTGGGGGAAAGGAGTGTCTGCTCTAAAATCAGACACATCCATACATAGAAATATTTACTTTGTTCTGTGTTTTGAAAGGTTTTTTCAGAAATATAAGTAATAAACACTAAATTCCAGACCTCTGCTCTTATTTAATAGTGTGATAAATACTTAATTGGTGGTTTCAGCCCTGCCTAGTGCTATATGGAAGCATCTTTGTTCCTAAACAGGGTTGTTCTAATTCACCCACATGCTCGGATTGAGAGTTTAAGCAATAGCCTAAAATGTTTGGCTACCTGAGACTGCAGTGGGACAGAGGTGTTACGCACCACACACCCCTCCTCCTCACCCCCAAAAATGAACAATGATAGTGGGACCTTGCCAGAGAATAAAGAATGCAACTGGAGATGGTACGTTTCTGTGTCGTTGACTTAGCAAGGGAATGTGGGGATAAACAGGGTCTTGAAATCTTCTGTGGTACATCTTGTAGAATGTTGTGCTCTGCTGTCAAAGGACAGACTCTGGTTTCTTCAGGCCAGAATTGTGTGCTGAACCATGGCCAGCTTTGCTCTGGGGCTGTGTTGCTGCAGTGATGCCCGGTGCCTCTCTCATCTGCTGAGCCTGTCTCTGTGGCTGGGAGCCCTCCTGCCTTCCCGAAGGAAGCTGCTACAAAGCGGCAGGGAGATCTAGAATGTTGGGTTGGCTTTTTTATTGTATGTTATCTACTCTTAATATTTTATTTACTCCTTATTAAAACATTTGTATAATCTTTGAGTTGTTGTATGTCACTGGCAAGTTTTCTAGAGGTTGGCACAGTGCAAAGCTGTGATTTTGAGATCTGGTTTTGTCCTGACTGGGTGGTTACCAGCTTAAGTGTTTTTTGCTTGTTATTAGCTTTGCAAAGGCTGTGTAGCCAAATGAGCTAACAGAACGTGCTCCTGTGAGCAGTCATGGTGGTAAGAAGTCAGTTCTGCTAAGCCTGAGCAGAAGCAGTGCAGGTACGAAGCTAACATGGCTACTGTGAGGATTCAGGCCAGTTTGAAGTAGTCTTGCTGCAATGGCAGAATTGCAAAGCCTCTAGTCCTGAATTTTGTTTGAAGACAATAAAAATAAACTGAAAAAAATGTATTCACTTTGTCATATCTGATGTAGCTTTGCTCAAAAATTGTTCAAAAGTTAGTTTTACAGCCCATTTTGAGAGCAGAGTCTTGTTTTGAACTTGAAGTCCACTGAATAGGTGAATCTCAGCTGTGTGTCTTGGATATGTTTTGGATTGTATTTTTTTTTTTGTTGTTTGTATGTGCTTTGGTAAGAAGACCCAAGTGTTTGGCTGAGTGGTTTTTGTGAGGCAGCACAGAGCCAGCCTGTCTTGGTTTGTTACACTCAGCACTGCTCTGTCTGTGACACACAGACTTAGCCACTGCACCCATTGCTAATGGTGGTGCTTTACAGAGATCCCTAAATTGATCTCTAAATAGCTCACACGGTATGGTTGGCTCATGGGTCATTAAGGGGTTGAGCAAAGAAAGGGGACTGAGGCTGAAATTGCTTTGAAATGACTCCTGTGTAAGTTCAGCACTCAGGAATGTTGTGTGACGGGCACGGCAATGGTCTGTGCCTGCAGGTTTTGTAAGCAAGTCTGAAATTTTGCATGGCACACTGGCAACCAGGAGGACTGCTCATCTGTGAGAAGATACTTGCCTGCCTTACAGCAATGCTGAGACTTCATTAATATTTGTAGAATGACTTTAACAGAAGTACAAATGAAGTATTACTAGAAGGGAATGTGTTAGGCTGCTGTAACATTGGGAGGTATTTAGGAAGGTCTCTGTATTCTGACAGGAGATGAAGAATTTATAATTGTGTGTAAGATGAAGAACATGCCTTCACAGATACCCAGGGTATCTTTGTAGGGTATTATACTCTCAGTTAATTTTTGCTGGTGTACAAACCCTACATTTGTCTATTTTGTAGTGACTTCATGCTGCAATTAACACTTAAATTTGGATTAGAGTAGTCTTGCTCATACTAGCCCTAATTGGTAATTTCAATTGTTATGTGTATCAAAATTGGTAGAATTCTAGATGTCATTGGGAATGTCCCTGGAAAGTGCTATGCAAGTTTCTATAAATATAGGTAGACTACACTTGAGAGAACTTTAAAAAAAGTATGTTGTCATGAATCTTGTAGTTCCTGTTTCTAGGAATTTCTTAAATCTTTTATTCCAGGTTCTTGTAGATGAGAAAAAAAGTGAACTTGTGGTGGGAAGAGCACTTTCTGTTGAGTAATTTTTCTGGCTTCTTCAGAAGCTTCCGTGCCTTTTATAAGACATTATATATCCCATGTATCTAGATTAAGTAGTATTTTAGAGGTACACATAGTTTCTGATAAAGGAAATTTGGAGACTTTTTTTCCTGGAGAGTGCAATGGGTTGCTGAGTCAGGGATGAGCCTTGTGCCTTCCATGTTCAATGCAAAATCCCAGTTCTAGGGTGGAGAATGTGCTAGCATGTATTTGTAGAACCACAAATCCTCATGTAATTGTTTGAATGAATAAGGTATTATTAAAAAAAACCCCAAAACTACAAGATTGTAAAGGATATGTTTGACTACTGCCATGGGGTTTACTTGAATGTTGTGGTTTATTTTTTTAATCTAGTTTCCTTCTTAACCTTGCCAACATACTCCAAACTTCCTTGCTGTTACATGCTTTTCTCAGAATCCTCTGTTCTTTTCCATATTATTTTATTTTTTGGGTGGAGGAACGTTTATATTTTTTGCTTTGTCTCTGAAGATTCAGTGTATTGTGGGAGGTGAGGCAACACTGGTCTTGGCAGAACACCACAAAACCAAGAGAGTAATTAAATGACGCAAGCCTTTGATTATTTTTCTCTCTCAAGCTTTCTGGCACGGCTGGGCATTCCGATTGCAAAAGGAGGATCAGGAGAAGAAATTTCTAAAGATCGCATGCAGAATTAGAAGAACTGTGTCGGAGACGTCTTGCTTCTTTAAAGCTCTTCACTCTCAAGTCCTGGAGTTACTTCTTTTTCCCCTGTGAGGCTAATGTCTCTTCCATCACCCAAGACACATCTAACTGAAAGGGAGCTGCCAAGGTTGTGTTCTGGTTTCTTTGCACCCTTACTAATTGGATTTTTCCCGTGCTCTTCAGGAGGATTATAGAAGGATTACAGAAGCTGTGTTTTTGGAGGTGTGGGAGGAAGTTGTTGTTTTTCTCATCTTGAGTCTGGGACCTCCTTGATTTGCCATTTGTTCTCTGAAGTTGCTGCCTATTTGGAAAAGGGAGAAGCAGCTTAACATGAACTTGCACAACCATGGATTCAATCCCTTTGCAAATGTTCTATGTGGCTGCTTTTAAAGGAGGTTTTTGCATGCATAAGCAGCAAATGAAGAATAGCATCCCAGGCTGGATTTAAAAGAAGCAAGCTCCTCGAGTCCTGGCAAAAGGATAAATACTGTTTAAACTATAGTTTAAGGAAGACTGGGTATTGTTCCAGTTTCAAATTTTTTGAAAGGAAGCATCTGATCAAGTCAAATATTCTGCCAGCCTAAACCTTCATTTTCTACAGCTGAAACTGGAAGATGTCTTGGAAAAGAAATTATTTTTCTGTGGGTCGGGGCAATGTACAGGGCATGTTTACTCCACGAAATACCACCTCAATAGCACCCAGTAAAGGCCTCAGCAATGAACCAGGACAGAACAGCTGCTTCCTGAATAGTGCGCTACAGGTAAGAGCACAGAATAAAGAATGTTTCTGGTTTGCCCTCTGTCTGTAGCAGTATTTTCCTAGGCACTGTGCAACGAATATAGCCCAACTCAGGACATAACTGTTGGTGGGCCTTGATAGAATAAAGCTACATTTGGAAAAGCACATTGAGTTATTGAACAGCTTTTTAATTTTCAGGTTTTCCTAGTGAATTCAATAGCACTTAGACAGTCATAATTTATTTGAATGTCTTGTTTGTGTAAGCTTGTAGAATGTCAACCAAAGCTAAAAATATACATAGAAAATGTATTTTAAAATAACAGGCTATTGCATAGCTTGCAGAATGCATACTCCTTAAGAATTAACTTAACTTTTTTTGTTGATGCAGTCAAGGCTTGATAATAACTATAGAAGATCTGTTTTATGTAGTTCGGTTTTCTTTCTGGCTGCTGCTTTGTAGCTTAGTTTAAATGACTGAGTGTTTGCCTTTTGATTTAGAAGAAAAACATTTTCTGGTGCCAAATTCAGTGGAGTGGTATGGCTGCTATAGAGGTGTTGTCACCATTTAGATGCTTTGAATATCTGATGGTTGAGATTCAGTCATTTTGGCAGCAGGGCTTAAAACCCCTTCACATCAGTTTCCATCCCTTCATATGACTTGTCTGTGCAGAACAGACTGTATCACTATGGGTTTGACTTCTGTTTAGTTTTTTTTCCCCATGGGCACAATCAGGTAACTAACTTCAGGCAACTAACTTCAGGCTTCCATATAGCCCTAGTGCCAATATTACATATATGCATGCCTATGACCCTCAATAGGCTTAATATGTTAGGAATGACAGGGCAAAGAGAAGTTTCTAGTGATGCTCTGTATCAATTACCTTTATTAAGCTGTAAGATGTAATGACCAGCTGCTTCCTAATATTGAGGTAGTGAACCTGGTTCTGGACTAAGTAGATCCTAATACCAGCTGCAAATACATGAAGATGAAAGCATATGACCTGGTCTTTAATCTGCTACAGAAACCCTTTTCTTCTAAAGCTGGAGAGATAGGATACTGAAAGTACTTACAATCAGAGCTGAATTTAAAAAAAAAAGGCAAGATGGTAATAATTTCATAAAATACTTCTGGGGTTTATCCTAATTTTTAAACATTTAGTCTGAAATGCTCTTGAATGTTTGTGGCTCCTCACTCTTACGATTTTTTGTGAACATTCAAGCTAAACTCCAAAGGCAATTACATAAAAAAATTGGACTCATTCCTAAACATGATTTTTTTGTCCTTTTGCAAAGTCTGCAGTAGTTCTTCAGGAATGTTTGTGTGTAATCAAATGTTTTCAAGGCTTATGTTTCCTCCCAGGCCATTAAGTGCTGGGATAGTTTGAGTATAAACATAGCAATGGCAATTATGAACTTTTGGGAAACTTACAGATTATATTTAAAAATGTGTTTACTGAATATTACATGTTAGTATGGTTTAAATAACAAATCATTCCAGTTGAAAACACTTCTTGAAACCAGCACAGATTTTGCCAGGGTGCTAAATTTTTTTCTAGCCAGTTACTCGCAGCAAATTCATCAGAAATAAGAAGTTTGGTTCCTCTGTTTGTGCTAATGAAGCATTTAGCCAGTCACATGTCAGCCTGGACCTTGCTGCTCTGTCCGGAACCTGGTAGGACGTGATTTAGGTCAGGGCTTCTTTCAGTGCAGACTTCTGCCTTCAGGAATGCTGGTGGCTGAAGTTTGCAGGAAAGTTTGTTTGAGCTGAAATAGCCATCCTGACCACAATTAAACATAAAGAGCTCACTGTAGAACGCCTCAGAGGTGGATATTGTTGCTATTTCACAGATACAAATTTGAATAATTTCCCAAGAATGTACAGGTTTAGTGGTAAAACTGAAGAATAAAAAACCATGGTGCTGTTAGAGCAGATGTCACCTCTCACTGTTGCTAGCAGAACATATGAAAGCCTGCTTGCTTTTCTGTGCTATGACCCTACCTATTCACACACCTGCTATTACCACCATAATTCTCCTGAGAGAAAGCTGTCACTGCCCTAACAGGCTAGGGTTAGTAATCACGGCCTGTCAGGACGCTCAGTAATGATAATATTGGGCATAACGGATTTTAGTGTTCTACTGTTTCCTCTTGCACAGACCCGTTAATATATATGCTGTTGGTGCTCCATTTCTTCATAATCTGGGCTTTCTGCTCAGAACAAGAAAGCAGTGTCGAATTGGAAGAAAGGAATAGTTTCATCCCGGTCAGTCCAGGGGGTGTCCTCGGCAGCTCTGCTCAGCTTCATGGTGTGATTGCCCTGGGGCCGGCACAGCAGAGCAGTCAGAGCAGGTGCTGCTTAAGCCAGCACTGCCACATGGATGAAGAAGTGAGTTTTCTAATCTAAAAGCACGTGGCAAAAAATTCAGAGGAAGGTCATACTGTAAATAAGGATGTGAAGGTTACAGCTAAAGAAGAAAGTTGAAAACGTCAACTTGCAATTAGATAAAAGGCATCCCTTTTAAAAGTGATCACTGATGACATTGGTATACTTCTTGAATTATTCAGCATATGCAGTTTAATCAGAAGCGTATGCAATATTTTATATTATATATTCATAAAATTGGCTGTGCCCCCTTTTCTGTTTCAGGTTCTCTGGCACCTGGACATTTTTCGCCGCAGTTTCCGGCAGATCACAACGCACAAATGTATGGGTGATTCTTGCATCTTCTGTGCTCTTAAGGTAAAAGTCAGAAATACATTGGAAACTATTCTTTAAAAATTTAAGCAGAAATATTTATGATATTTAATTAATGTTTATAATCAAACTTGCACCTGAAAATGTGTGAGAACAGGGTAGATCTGATAACTAGTGGTCCATGATCCAGTTTCTAAAATGTGTTCAAATGTGTTGGTAAAGTTTCAGTTACATGGACTCTTTTTCATGGTGTGCAGGTCGTTGTGAGTCTCCATTAGTTCAGGCAATGGTTTATTTCTTCCAATTTGCCATTTGGTATACAAATATAATACTGTGCACAGTCAGTGTGCTCATCAACAGTTACCTTTCCCTTCAGAGCTGCTTTAAATGTTAGGATGGGGAAGGCCATTTAGCTAAGCCTTACTGTTCAAAACTGTTGATTATGTAAGACTAAAATGCTATTTTCTACTGTAAATATTGATGTCTGCATTAAATGGCTCAGCTCTTTGTAGTCTCTGTTTTAAAAAACATCAATTCTGTTTGTAGCTGCAGATTCAATAACTGACTGTCATAGAGGCTGCCTGGACAGTAAGATCTAGATGCTAGCCCTGATTTTGAGTACTGCAATGTAATTGAGTAAATTGTGTAATCCTGTGTCTCTGTTTGTCTCTATCAATTAATTTGTTGCATTCTGGGGGTTTTTGTGACCTTTCTAAATTTTGCTAGCT